>NC_056739.1:1707352585-1707955085 GCF_019279795.1 Protopterus annectens | reverse complement strand
GTGCCACAAATAGCAGAACAGTGCAGGCATGGGTCCTACAGATACAGAACAGTGCAGGCATGGGTCCTACAGATAGCATGGGTCCTACAGATGGCAGAACGGTGCAGGCATGGGTCCTACAGATGGCAGAACAGCGCAGGCATGGGTCCTACAGATGGCAGAACGGCGCAGGCATGGGTCCTACAGATAGCAGAACGGTGCAGGCATGGGTCCTACAGATAGCAGAACGGTGCAGGCATGGGTCCTACAGATAGCAGAACGGTGCAGGCATGGGTCCTACAGATAGCAGAACGGTGCAGTCATGGGTCCTACAGATAGCAGAACGGTGCAGGCATGGGTCCTACAGATAGCAGAACGGTGCAGGCATGGGTCCTACAGATAGCAGAACGGTGCAGGCATGGGTCCTACAGATAGCAGAACGGTGCAGGCATGGGTCCTACAGATAGCAGAACGGTGCAGGCATGGGTCCTACAGATAGCAGAACGGTGCAGGCATGGGTCCTACAGATAGCAGAACGGTGCAGGCATGGGTCCTACAGATAGCAGAACGGTGCAGGCATGGGTCCTACAGATAGCAGAACGGTGCAGGCATGGGTCCTACAGATAGCAGAACGGTGCAGGCATGGGTCCTACAGATAGCAGAACGGTGCAGGCATGGGTCCTACAGATAGCAGAACGGTGCAGGCATGGGTCCTACAGATAGCAGAACGGTGCAGGCATGGGTCCTACAGATAGCAGAACGGTGCAGGCATGGGTCCTACAGATAGCAGAACGGTGCAGGCATGGGTCCTACAGATAGCAGAACGGTGCAGGCATGGGTCCTACAGATAGCAGAACGGTGCAGGCATGGGTCCTACAGATAGCAGAACGGTGCAGGCATGGGTCCTACAGATAGCAGAACTGTGCAGGCATGGGTCCTACAGATAGCAGAACGGTGCAGGCATGGGTCCTACAGATAGCAGAACGGTGCAGGCATGGGTCCTACAGATAGCAGAACGGTGCAGGCATGGGTCCTACAGATAGCAGAACGGTGCAGGCATGGGTCCTACAGATAGCAGAACGGTGCAGGCATGGTGTCCTACAGATAGCAGAACGGTGCAGGCATGGTGTCCTACAGATAGCAGAACGGTGCAGGCATGGTGTCCTACAGATAGCAGAACGGTGCAGGCATGGTGTCCTACAGATAGCAGAACGGTGCAGGCATGGTGTCCTACAGATAGCAGAACGGTGCAGGCATGGTGTCCTACAGATAGCAGAACGGTGCAGGCATGGTGTCCTACAGATAGCAGAACGGTGCAGGCATGGTGTCCTACAGATAGCAGAACGGTGCAGGCATGGTGTCCTACAGATAGCAGAACGGTGCAGGCATGGTGTCCTACAGATAGCAGAACGGTGCAGGCATGGTGTCCTACAGATAGCAGAACGGTGCAGGCATGGTGTCCTACAGATAGCAGAACGGTGCAGGCATGGTGTCCTACAGATAGCAGAACGGTGCAGGCATGGTGTCCTACAGATAGCAGAACGGTGCAGGCATGGGTCCTACAGATAGCAGAACGGTGCAGGCATGGGTCCTACAGATAGCAGAACGGTGCAGGCATGGGTCCTACAGATAGCAGAACGGTGCAGCTTGAAGAAGATGTAGCTGTATGATGCAGGCACAGGGGCTATGATCACTGGGGCAGTGCAGTTTAAGGATGCAGTAGATATAGGACCAAAACAGTGTAGTGACTCACTGGATGGAAAAACAAAACAGTAAAGTTTGCGGTAGAATCATAGAAATGTAAGCTATTCATTGAACTCTGATAGTCGAATTTTTGGATCCGTGAATTGGAATGGTGGATACATGTACTCACTGGCTACTTCACAGCATGATTGGTGTAGAGTCATGTCAAGTGCAGCTGTTTCTGATTCTAAGGTATTGGTTTACATGTCACTTACAGTAAAATGGGTTGAACTGATAGGCATCATCAAGTACGCTTTGAATAATAACACAGGCTCTACCTGTGTGACATCAGTCTCTGTCTAATGACACAGCCTTTGCCTATGTGACATCACTCTCCCACTAATGATCTTGGCTCTGCCTGTGTGACATCAGTCTCCTTATATCGGCATAGACTTTGCCTTTGTGACATCTACTGGAATTTAATGCATAGAAATCTGAGGATGATCTCTTCTGTTAGGACATCAGGTTGTGGAAAATCTTATTTTATGGTGTATTTATTAAAAATGCTGCCTTTATGGAAACCTTGGAGAATGATTACTCTGCCAATAAAGTTTCCTACTTTACCTGTACTATTTCCTCCTCTAAGCTAAGTAAACAAGTGCTGTACTAAGTGTTAGAACATTGCACCAGGCAGACACCAGGAGGCTATACTAAATGAGACAGAAGACCATCTTACTGGAATTCAGCATACTGAGACTATATGACTACAATTATTCATTATTAAAATGAAAAAGTCATATAGGTAGGAAGGTGACTTTGCCAAGACAACATAAGTACAACTTGGGCATTTGTGTTATAGTTCCTCATGTTAATGATATGTGAAATTCAGCAAACCAGCTTTTCCCTCTGGCATGTTTAACAAAATATAATTTGGTTAGATCCTGTTTATCCAGCATAGTCCCTCACTTTTCCTCCTTCAGCAAGGTCACTCAGAACATTACTACAATGTCCACTCAGTTTAGGTCACACCTGTGAATACTTTACCTTGATGTTTACTTTTTTGGTTCTCCTTAAAATCCCTCCCATGCACACAAATGCATGTGCGTGTGCATATATACACTCGTCAGCATATTCTAAGTTAAAAAATGTCTCTTAAGCACTTTGAAACAGCAGTAATTTTAAAACAATAATATTATGCACAAATGGCCAGGAACCACACAGTGAGGCTTTAATTATCAAAAATATAAAAACTAACAAGCTTACAAGTGCATCTACACTGTACACACTTTCTCGGGTAATTAACAGAGCAGCTATGAAGCTGAAGCATTTAAGTATCTATAATGTGCCATGCATCATTTCACTGCTGTCATGTGATGTGTAGCAGATTGGTGTTGCCTATTAGCAATGCTGCCGTATTTCTGTATTGTAAAACCAATATTTGAGGTAGTTGGTAGAGATGAGTACTGAAGTCTAGAACTCAAGGCGAGGACCATCAGCTGTAAATTACAGACGGCTGCATTCTCAATGTCTACTGACTTATAAATTTCATAAAGTTTTTATCTCAGTTTGTTATTGTGAGATACTAATCTTACTTATTTTAATTTTTGTACATTTTTGTTGTGTTCTGTCTAGAAGTCTGTAAATCTCCATATACTCACATATGCAAATAAATAGAATGCAGTGCATTATACAGTAAGTATGTGGTCTTACTCAGAAAAAAAACCTTGAGAATTAGCTTTCCCATTCCTCCTCATTGGACATTTCCTCCAAACACTCAGTCCCATTGCTGTCCCATGCTTCTGTTTTTGCATCCTGTTGCCCAGTGCTAGATATCTCAGTAACTGTATTGGTTTGTGTTGCGTCACCTATGTTAGCCTATGAAAAATAATCTTCTTGCAACCATAAGTCAATCCCAGGTACAAAGACTTTCCCGGTAAACAAATGCCATTAAATAAAATATGTGCAGTTTTATTTGAAAAAATCCTTTTTGTCTACCCAATGTAGCACTGCCAGAATTACATCTCTGTATAATAAATCTAAAGATAGCCAAAGTGGCTATCCCAGAAGTGACAGCATGTTCCCAATCTGATAAAGTCGCTCCCAGCTATAAAGAAATCTGTCATTTTTGAGACCAATGCAATTTATGTTAAACGCTTCCTGCCCATCTAGTGTATGTAGTATTCTCCCCTCCACTTCTGTGTTTGATACTGTGAGAGTCTGCAATTGCCACATTCTAGGTTTCAGGTTTATGCTTAGCCTACACATGTTGCTAACCTGATACAAAGCCATCCACCCTCATGTTATAACATTTTCTAAAATAACCAAACCAGTGCATCAGTATTCCCTGCACCCCTTCTTCCTGGCTTGCTTACTCCAGATTCCTCATGATGCTTATCCCTATTTCTGATATCTGGAGGGACAGAAGTAGATTCTTCATGGACCCAAGACATGTCTTTACTCACTGTGAAGTGGACAGCTGTAAGAAGTGGGCATTTGCAATACATTTCTTTGGGGTGCACTATTTTATTTGTATGGACATGCTATCAGATGACCATAACACTGTAACCTATCAGCATGTGGGTCACAGTTTTCAGATGTAATCTAATGTAGCCCATACCATGAACTATGATAATGTCACTCTGTACTTCTGATACAAAAGATGAGTTTGCATTTATTCTGTAATATGACTTCTATTGCAGAATTTTCAGCATGCATACTGCTTTATTTCATGAAGTAGTTTCATAAAATAGATATCTTGGAAATCTGGTGTAAAAAATGTTGAAAATCATGACATCTGTAAAAGTAGTTAAATTAATTGAGCATAGTCTCATAGACTTTGGAAATTTTAAACAAGAAGCATTGATAAAAAAAGTAACCTACAAAATGTCAAAACGTGCACAGTCAAGAGGTAAATGCCAGCTGTTGTAATGTTATTCGGTATATGAATGAGTGCTTTAACATACAGTTTTGGAGGCATTATGCTTTTATTGACACCAATTTGTTTGTTCATGTGAAATCTTAGTCCTATACTTTATTCCTTTAGGAGTGATAGATTGCTATAAAAGAGAGGGCACAAAGAATAATTTGGGGTGATTTATTTCAAGTTCTTGTGCTACTTACAATATTATCTAAAAAAACAAGTCCAGAAGTACACCGTCAACTACTTTATTAAATAAAACAACGGGAAGGCAAAGCTTTCGAGCAAATCTCTTTTTCAATGCATAAAAACACAACTAAATAATTTTAATTTATAACAATAACCAGCCAGAGTACATTCAAAAGTCACATGAAAAATTTAAATCACATGATCATATATTTAAAACTCATAAATACAAAAGCAGGTTTACACACAATATTTTACACAATACATATATACACAAAAAGTCATAATACCACATTGATCTCAAACACCTACAGCCCAGGTTATATACATTCATGTCTAAACTTTAATATAGGTTTAAGACTATTTTGGCAATTAAGCCTTGGACTACTGTCTGCTCTAAAGTAGTTGATCCATCTACATTCTGCCAACTCAGTAATCACCCCCACATCTCCCCAAGTGGACAATTTGAAGAACATGAAACTTAAATTTGTGAGCATTACCCAAAGATTGAATATGTTTAAACAACACATTTGTTTCTACACCCCTACATATCTCTGACATATGCGAACAAATCTGTTGTTTCAATTTCAAATTTGTTTTTCCTATGTAAAATCCTTTACAGGCTACACAGTTGGCAAGGTATATAACATTTTCCATCTGACGAGTAGCATAAACTCTAAATTCAAACATCTCTTTAGAGAAGGGATGCTGAAACATACTATCTGTATTAATTTCAGTAGAATAAGTACAGTCATAGCAAGGACATGTACCTCTCAAAGAATTACTTGTAAACTTAATTCCAAACCTCACATCTTTATAACATATTAACTGTTTTGAATTTTTCTTTCTTTTATGTGTAAACATAGGTTTTCATCTATTACATCTTTGATCTCAGAATTGGGCAATAATGTATGTCAATTTCTACATACAATTTCTTTTATGCTGTGTATGCCTATTATATTTCATCATATATCGAATACATTTACTATGAACCTTGCCTATTATATTTTATCATATATCGAATACATTTACTATGAACCTTGCCTATTATATTTTATCATATATCGAATACATTTACTATGAACCTTGCCTATTATATTTTATCATATATCGAATACATTTACTATGAACCTTGCCTATTATATTTTATCATATATCGAATACATTTACTATGAACCTTGCCTATTATATTTTATCATATATCGAATACATTTACTATGAACCTTGCCTATTATATTTTATCATATATCGAATACATTTACTATGAACCTTGCCTATTATATTTCATCATATATCGAATACATTTACTATGAACCTTGCCTATTATATTTTATCATATATCGAATACATTTACTATGAACCTTGCCTATTATATTTTATCATATATCGAATACATTTACTATGAACCTTGCCTATTATATTTTATCATATATCGAATACATTTACTATGAACCTTGCCTATTATATTTTATCATATATCGAATACATTTACTATGAACCTTGCCTATTATATTTTATCATATATCGAATACATTTACTATGAACCTTGCCTATTATATTTTATCATATATCGAATACATTTACTATGAACCTTATTATATTTTATCATATATCGAATACATTTACTATGAACCTTATTATATTTTATCATATATCGAATACATTTACTATGAACCTTGCCTATTATATTTCATCATATATCGAATACATTTACTATGAACCTTGCCTATTATATTTCATCATATATCGAATACATTTACTATGAACCTTGCCTATTATATTTTATCATATATCGAATACATTTACTATGAACCTTGCCTATTATATTTCATCATATATCGAATACATTTACTATGAACCTTATTATATTTTATCATATATCGAATACATTTACTATGAACCTTGCCTATTATATTTTATCATATATCGAATACATTTACGATGAACCTTGCTACTACTACCATTATTACTGTTAGCAGAAATGCTCGCAGCAGTTCTTAAATAAGGTCTTCCTATGCCTTTTCGTTTACTGGTAGTTGATTGTCTAACTTCATTCAACAAATTTTCATTATAACCTGTCCGTCTAAAATCTATTGTCATATTATCAAATTCTTGATGGATCTCTTCATCCCTAGTATTCAGTCAGCTAGCTCGCAAAAACTTGACTATTCGCTACACTCTTAAAAGTATGACTAGGATGCATACTCCTATAGTGCACATATCGTGTGACCTGGACATCTTTCTTATGAATCATTGAATCATTGTATCAGATTTGGTATTTTGAAAAATAACTGTTATATCTAAAAAAAATTAATTTTGTCTGTTGAATAATTTATCAAAGACCAAAAATATGTACTTTCATGTAAATGATCAATATATATTTTCAAGTCATCAACACTGCTAGTCCAAGGAAGGAAGATGTCATCTACAAAACGTTTAAAAATACCAAATACTCATTCCTAAACAATGTAGGGTTCTCAATATCAAAAATAAAATACTCTTCCAATCTTGCTAAAACTAAATTAGCATATGTGTTTGCAACTGGAGTGCCCATTGCTACGCTAAGTCATTGATGGTACAGTTCTTTAGTAAAAAGAAAAATATTATTTTCCAAAACTACTCCTAATATTGTACACTGCATTTTTATATGAAAACAAGTATTTAATTTTCCCAGAGGTAGTATAACATTGTATTGAGACTAAATATGTACCACACCCTTTGAACATGTATGTTTATCTGCATTTTAGAAAGCCTAATTCATGCTTTTTCAGATTTTTAAATAATTGTAGCTTTGGCATTTTGGTTTTAGTACTGTGTAGTTTTGGAATATAATTTTCATTATTTTGTCATGGTCCACTTCAAAATATTGATGTATTTATGATACAAGAGAAGATGGAAAAGGATTAGATTTATTGGCATATTTATTCGTTGATCGATTACAGTTTGTTGAATGAGGGAGTAGTCCAATCACAAACTGAGTCACTGCAGCTACAACTCATGGATTATGCAGAGTACAGAGGAACACATAGTTACTTAGCAATTAAGAACATTAAGCAGTGAGATTAGATTAACAGTTAGTAAACTAATGGCATACATTTGAAAATAGTAGGTATGGCAATGGTGAACTGTACACAGTGTTTATATATTAGTGGTATAAAATGGCTGTTGGAGGTAATTAGAAGTAAAGAGATGAAACCAAGAGTATTCTTTGCTATTAAAGCATTCCAGCCAAAGATTATTATCAATTAGATGTGCATGCAAGAGCAAGAAGAGAGGTAGAGGAAGGCAATCGTTAGAGGTGGTTATAGAAATGCATAGGCTTGCCTGCAAAGATGGTAGCATATAGTATAGAGCAGAGTTGTAGCTAGGGTAACTGGTGCCCTGGGAAATGCATTATTTGGAACCTCATTAGGCTTGCTCCCCAAAAAGTTGGCTTTGTCAAAGAGAGCTTGTGCCTTTTGTACCTTGCTAATTTTTTAAGTGGGTCAGGCAAGCTGTAGACAGTGGTCATGCAGTGCATCTCAATCTGGACAAAACATTCAATACTAGAGATCATGACAGAATTGTAGGGAAACTTTTTTAACTTAAATTCTTTAAGGGGTGAGATGCATAGCCAACTGGCTAAAAGATGGATTCCATATAGTTTGTATGGCAGATACATTTTGAAACCATGCTAAGGGGACCAGGGAAGATCCCCAGGGATCTGTGGTGGGTCATCTCCTGTTTGGCATGTATTTCTCAGATCTGAAAAAAATGATAACCTGGACCTCTGGTTAACCACATTTGCAGATAACTACAACCTGGATTTAATTGTCAAAACTCCTCAGATATCTACACCATAGGAAAATACCTTACCCGAGTTAATACCTGGTGATGGGATAATGGGCTTAAACCCCATGCTAAAAAGTGTAGTAGTCTTTTTCAGGAAACAGCAATTACCCACATCCTACAGTATAGATAACATACCCTTACTAAATGAAAAAGTAGTCAGGGACCTAGACACTTGGGTTGATTGTTCCCTTTCCTTTGATTATCACAATGAAACTGTTGCCAGAAAATCATTTTATTAGCACATCTAATATCAAAATGTATTTTGTCCAGATCCAAAGATATTCTCATTCCCCTATAACCAGAACTGATCTGACCCAGGATAAAGTATGACATTCCCTTTAATATGTACCTCTCAACATGTCGACAAACTCAAAAAGTCCAAGGGGTACCCAACTAAAAAGATCTCTGGCCTTGTTTACAGGAACTGGAAGCCCTGTCCCTGCACTCTGTATCTTATAAACTCCTGATGGGTGATCTGTGTCTTGTTTATAACACCATTAGGAACCAAGTGGTCCTTGACATCCTATATCTCAACAAGTCAAATAGCCCAGCTAACTCTAGAACCAGGGATCCAAACCTTTATTAACAGATGCAGAGAGCATGATGGAGGCATAGATTCATCACCTAGCACCCCTGCCCCCTGGAAATAAATGTGCTCTACAGATAAAGGAATACAATTCAATATCTTCTTTCAATTGTAACCTGAATGGCGGGGTGAGTGCTCCTAAATTTACCCTGTGATTAACTGGTCTCTCCCTCTTTGAGAAAGAACACAAGGCCTGAAGATGGACAATGCCAAGCCATTCATGGTCATTAGACTAAAATAGTCTTGAAATTTCTATGAATCCTCAAAAGTTGAGGACTAAAAACAAAAAGTTCAGTTAAGGGCAACAAAATTCAAAACTTTGGCATTAACACCACACACAAATATGAAGCACTCTGACAGAGCTGAGATATAACTGCATGAAGAATACAAAAGAAACAAGCTATGTACAATGGGCAAGAAGGGAGGGGTAAAACACACAAAGCAGCTAGAAGTGAAGGGATGGAAAGATGTCTTATTAGATAAAATGCAGGTATGCAATGCAGATAAGAAAATGTGCTTCTGAAAAGCTTTAAAAAGCTTAAAATGCTGGAATGAATGCAATAGAAGGATCAAAATAGGAGCAGAATATGATTATGATGATAAAGAATGATGGATGAGCATATCAGAGCAGAAAATCTAAAGGAAATTATAGCATCAAAAAAGACCAATGTCCTTTAAAAGAAAGCCTAATGCAGAAAACAATGTAATATAGATAAAAAGGAGGACAATTTAAGACATTGTGGCTGCATTAGTCAGAGCAAGCTTAGAACTGATCACATCAATAGAAAAGTGAAATAATGGGTACTATAACAGAAAATAATTTAAGGAATAAATTATAACTGCTGAAGAAAAGTTATTAATAGGTGATTTTTGCAGTTAAGGAATAAAATATTTAGATGAACAAAATCTGGCTAAATTTGTCAAATAAACACAATTTGAATAGTGGCTACACCAAGTGGGGGCATCTGTGGTACAGATACAGGGAAGGAGGGGTCAGGTTCATGACTTTTGATGCGTTTTTGGAAATAATTTCCAGCCTACTGTACCAAGGACAAAAAACAATCAAACACATAATGATATTGAAACTTAATATGCAATCCAAACTTTATATAAACAAGAGTATAAATCCATTTTGGCAATAAGAATGAGCTGTTACTGAATTTCTTTGTGATGTGATCATTCAGAAATCTTTTTCTCTAAAATATATCTACATCTGATGACATCTTTTAATGCTGCAATCAAAATAATACAAGCTACTGCACCCCTGCTTCCTTATGTTATAACCTCCTTGTATAACTATGCATTTTAATACTGGAATATTTGGTTAACAGAAGCCTAAGTTTTGAAAAGCTAGAGCTTTATTTAACCTAAATGATTGTCTAGATAGGCTGATTACCTCTTTAAACCATAAGCAATGAAATGTAACTAGCACTGCATTAATACGTAATGACATAGTAGTTTACCATCCAAAATAGTTGCGTGTGATTTTCCTGTAGCGGGAAGGTTGAGGTAGACAAGCGGACCTGGAATGATGCCAAAGTGTATTCTTGTTCTTTTCCAAGAAAACCATCACTACCAATTAGCATAGTCCTTCAGGTGAGTAGAGATACACATTTCCTGCACACAACATTTAGTTGGGGTGGTAACGTGTACATCTGAAGATTTCAATGAATGTCTGTCTTTTCTCACAGCAAGTTGTTTCTTCTAAAAGGAAGCTTGTTTTATTTATACTTATTTAAATGTATGTTTTTATCAAAATGAAATTTGTCATTTTTATAATTACTTAAGTTGTTGAAGAGAAATAACAATATAACTGCAACTTCCTAATATACTTGGATGTTTTTGGTAGCAAAACCATTGGGGCCTACCTGTCACTCAGTAAATTCTCCAGATCTTTTTCAGTTCTTAGGACTGGTACCATGTCCAAGAAGATACAGCTGCTCTGATTAATTTGCCATCAAACAGATAAACCATTACCCATACCCACTATGTCAAGATGGGTTCAGGTTAGGACTATAACTGCAGACACACTCTCTGCAATCTAAACGTTTGTAAGTTAATACATTTATCTAAAGTCTGCTTTAGAGCTCAGTATTATTTCTTTTCAGATTTTTTCTTTTAATTCTGTTAGAAACTAGTCAATCATATAGCTATCATTTTTGCAGCTGAGAAACCTGTCATCACCTGATGAACAAGTCTGTGGTTAAGCAAAACCTTAATAGTTGTTCATTTTGTTCCTATAATGTCACTTTTCATTTTCTTTATACTTCCTTCATAATTTATACATCGGTGTCTGTCTGTCAGACCATTAAATGAAATGGAAGTTATATGGCAAATTCCATTTTCTCTTCAGAAAGTTTGCAAATTCTACAACACTGAAACAATTTCTCATATAAGAAGCAAGTATATTTAGATGACCAAACATATTAACTTAACTAATTAATCAGGAAATTGAATTTAGTAATAAGCTCTATATATCCTGCTTTAACACCAACAACATACTGTCATTTGTGTGAATATCCCTAAGCTTCTCAAACTGCTCTGTCTTTACTTCTTTTCTAACATTATCAAGTAATTTAATTTAATTCTTTAGTGACACTTTCATTGCAGCATTTCTTTATTCTATTAATGCTTCCCCATCTTAAACTTAGCCTAGAATTTATTGTTTTTAAACCTATGCATTTAAATTGGTAATCATCTCTAGTTGCTTTATAAGTATCAGATCTCTCCGCTCCCCTCCCCTCCCCTCCCGTAATATAAAGCATCGGCCTAATTGTCTTAGTCTGTTTTCATGAGATATACCTCCCCACTACCCAATTAGTCATCTGTTGCAGGATAAGGTTCCACCTCACTGATTTTAACTCCTGAATGTACAAATGTGTATTCAGTCTTTGCTGTTGACAGTCACAACCAATGTGGTTTCTATTTGTGTTCTAGCAGTCATATGCTGTGTATATTATCTTATTTTGTTCAACTGAAACTTTAGCTATTTGAGACTTTGGAGAATACTGCGGACATGAACCTGTCATTTCTTCTTTTTAATGTATTGTTTTTGAACTCTTTCTCCTGTGAACCTTGTAGCTTCTGATGTAGTTTTCCAAAAATTTGTACTCAGTACCATGCAGAGTAGTGCAGGGAGTGTCATGATTACATTCCAAAAGTGTGACAAGGACAAGCTTTTAAACATCTTTCTGGTGTCAGAAAGTTTTTGTTAAGCATCTCTAAGTACTGTTAAGATCAGATCTTGCACTGGGGATTGACAATGGGCAGTGCTGGACATCAAGAAAGAGTGTCAGAAGATACAACAGCTTTATGAGATACTTCACTGTGCCACACATATAACAAAAGTATGTCAGAATAAAGTGTCTAACAACTATGAAAGCAGTTTTTTTTCTTGAGGAACACTTCATTTCCACCTGCTGTCTATTTGACAGCACTAAAATGTTTTACTGACTTCAAAACATTTTGCTCTCTTACACTTTTTTCTGTAACTGGTAGTACATGGGGCACATATAGCTCCATGCACTACAAAGAATTATGATCAGGTCTCAGTGATTATGTCCTCTGTTCATGGGTTCCAATGTTTACCTTTTGAGTTTTATTCTTGAGGTGAATATCTTGGCATCCATGTGTAGCACACTTGATCATAATCCTCAGTACTGTTCTCATAGTGCTAGTAAACCGAAGGAAACTTGACACATGAACCACAAAGTACCTCCATACAATATCGTGTCACATCTGATTTATGTTGTTTAGATGCAGTGACTTTACCATACCTCATAACTGGAGGGGTTTTTTTTACCCCTAGATTAATTCCCAGATTATCGTCATCTGCCTAGTTGTGTAGCTTTACTAAGAAAGCCTTGAAGTTTCAAGATATTTTATTCATATTTCATGTGCATTGATAGTTTGGTATCACAGGCATATCATGTGCATATTTAATGTATCGTACAATGTCAGGAAACTGTAAAATCATTGCTCATCAGGTTCTCTATAAAATTATCACTGCTTGTTTTATCATGGTTGACTATATCAGACCCGACGTATTGTAGCTATCTTGATTTATTTGTATTATTTAACTACATTTATCTTTTGTTTTCTAAGGCAGGGAACTGATTTACAGTTTGTTGAATTATTGATGTACTCTGGTAACAGGATTGCTCTAGGAGTTATATGTAACTTGCAAGCATGGATGTGATATTTTACAATGTCAGGGAAGAGAGAATACTTTTCAGATATTCCGTCTTCCCTAAAACCACATGACCTCAAAGTTGGTATAAGTCTAAAAGGTGCAAGGACTTACCCCAGCAAAAATATTTGTTGCCAAATGTGTTGGCGCAGAATAACAAAGCCCTGACAGTGATTCAGACAACCTAACTCTGATTAGCAGAGTGGATACTGGGGAGCTAGCTGGGTGAAGAGGAACGGTAAGGCGAAGCTCTGTCACCTGTCTCTGGGGAGCTGGCTGGGTGAAGAGGAACGGTAAGGTGAAGCTCTGTCACCTGTCTCTGGGGAGCTGGCTGGGTGAAGAGGAACGGTAAGACGAAGCTCTGTCACCTGTCTCTGGGGAGCTGGCTGGGTGAAGAGGAACGGTAAGGCGAAGCTCTGTCACCTGTCTCTGGGGAGCTGGCTGGGTGAAGAGGAACGGTAAGGCGAAGCTCTGTCACCCGTCTCTGGAAGGTGAGTTAGGGCACCCTGCACTGACTGTAGATCTGCGGTAGAAGTGGAAACCAGAAATCACTGGAGGCTCTTACCTTTCAAGGGGTTGGGTTACTCAGAATATGCAGGTGCTTCTTACAAAAGCAGGGGGTTCCCCATCTTTTGCACACCACCCCTTGATGACATCATGGTCATACAGAGAGAGAGAGTAGTTAACACTTAAATGAAATCCCGCCACAGTTTCTTGAACATAATGATGGTATAATTTATTCTACTTTCCCCTCACCCCAAGGGTGAACAGATGTGGTGCTGGGTTCTAACCTCCCTGAGGAATAAATAAGCTGATTTTATGGGCTGGATGGAGACTTAATGAATATCGGGGATTGAAGGAAGAAAAATCAATGATTTGTTAGTAGTTTCTTCCATATTTTTTATGCTGATGCAGTTTTCTTTATGATTTGCAATGAATTTTACCTGATATTTCACCAATATACTGAGACATAATTACATGAGACATGTTACTCTTAATATTACTGATAAAATGGCAGTGGCCACACTGCTGGTCCTTAGCAACCTCCTTTCTTTAATGGCTTCCAGTTTTCCTCCTGCCTTCCAAACAGCTCTTTGTATTATCTTTAACCAAACAAGACTTAATCAAATTCACTAAAACAGAATCTGCATTCAGCTATATGTTATGGTCCACAGTATCAAGTACTCTACTGAAATCCATTAATATTAAATCCTCCTGTGAACCTTGTAGTTTTCCAAAAATGTAAGAAGTTAGTTTATGCAGGCACATTTCTTTTATACACATAGTGTTGCCGATCTTGCACTTGCATATGTTTCATTTCACTATTTAATGTAGGAGTCACTAATTTCTGTGGCACTTTGCACATCCATCTATAAGACTAATTGGCCAATATTGTTTCTATCTTCCTTTTCTTACACACACACACACACACACACACACACACACACACACACACACACACACACACACACTTATGTGTGTGTGTAGGCACTATACTTGTATCACATGCTATACATGTTTACTACACAAGGATTGCCCTTATGTGTGGGACTGCACTCACTTTGTATTTCTGTTTTCTTTACATATGGATACTACACTTGTGTCATGATTTCCTTTTATATATAGGACTACATTGCTTTGTATCCCCCTTCTGTCTGTGTATATATATATATATATATATATATATATATATATATATATATATATATATATGGGAGTGCTACAGAATCCTGAAGACCAAAATCCTGAGACTAAAATCCTGAAAACTCAAAATCCTGAAAACACACAGGATACCAACACTTACTATACTCCAACACAAGTTCATACAGAAACAAATAAAACACAAACCATATTACTCTTCTCAAAGTATAACCAGGGGGGCAAGGCCCCCTGCACCCCACATGTTGGGGGCTGTGTCCCCCACACCCCCTGCTACTTAAATATATGAACTCCAAGATTGCACTTAGTGTACTGAAGTGCAATCTCGGAGTTGTTATATTTAAGAAGCAGGGCATGTGGGGTGCAGGGGGGCTTGCCTCCCTGCATATAGTTGAATGGTAATATGTTTCTATATGTACTTGTGCTGGAATACAGTAAGTGTTGGTATCCTGTGTATTTTCAGGATTTTGAGTTTTCAGGATTTTGGTCTCAGGATTTTGGGCTTTCAGGATTCTGTAGCGCTTCTCTTATGTATATAGATATTACACTTGCTTCATATCTCTCTTTCCTTTATATTTGGGCACTCCATTTATTTTGTATCCCCCTTTCATTTTTATATGGACACTGTACTTGCTTTGTATCACCTTCCCTTTACATATAGATAAATATAGGGTCTACTGAAATGTCTAAACCCACTTAGTCTACATCAGTACATCTAAAACCATTTAAACTACAAAAAAAACATGAAAAAAAATAAAACTTAAAACAGTTTTTACAGTGGGATAAGCCCCCTTGAACCCCTATACCCCCAACTCCAAGATTGCACAATAGTGAGGAAAACAGCAAAGTCTACCCATGTAACACTAACACAAGATTCACTTACATTACTATCACAAAACTAAATGCACATGGTCTAAAAATACATTATTTGGTGAAGTAAATATCGATGTAATGCTTAACATCTAAAATTAGACCAAATTAATGGAACCATATAAATATGGCTGCAGTGTGTTTTATCAAATGTTCTTTATATGGAGAATTGTTTTGTTGAACTGCTGGTTCTTCGCAGACTGACAGCGTGTGTTTTGTGGGATCTATACACACTGGGGAGTACCCACTTACCCTCATTTGGATCCTGATTGTAATTGTATTTCTTGACCAAGGTGCACTCATCTCTATGGACCATTGTTAGACAGTCCAGGAGCTAGAACTCCTAAAAAGCAGGCTGAAAATAACATTGGTTTCAGTCTGATGCAAGATAAAGCTAAAATATGTGTAATATAGCTGAAAGACAATATGTTTTTCAACCAGTAATGATATCTGATAGTTCAGAAAGTGTTAATTTATGATTACAATATTCTCATTTACAATGCTGATTATTTATTTATTTATCTGTCTATCTATCCTTTGTTCACAAGGTTAGTTCCATTAAGCTAGTAGCTTCTTTTCAGGGGAGATCCAAGGTGGTATTTATGCTGCTAGGGGAAATTTGGCCAGGGCATTGGGGAACTTCCCCTACTCTTTTCAATAGGTGCCATTGGATGTTTTACATCCACATGAGCTACCACTAACTCAGACAGATGGGGCCTTGGTTTAACATGTCATCCAAAGGACGGCACACTCAGGAGTGCAGCACCCCCGTATGCTCCACTGCAGTGTCAGCAAGCAATGTAACTGGTGTGGGAATAGAACCCACAGCCTTCTGCACCAAAGGTGAGTGTGCTACCTGTTGTGCCACTAACACTTATAGAGGGATATACTATACTTATTTTATAGAGGGAGATACTGTACGTATAGCGAGAAGGAGGAAGTATGTGTGTGGTGGTGGGGGGGTGGCAGAATTAAGTATAAAATGGCAGATTTATAGGAAAGGTGGGTTGTGTAAGGGGTGGATGCTGAGTCTTTAAGAGATAAAAAAGAAGGTCTGAGGTTGTATCTGTGTGGAAGCTGAAAGAAGTAATATATTCCCCAGAGTTCTTTAGATGGAAAGAAAATAGGTAGTTTGGAAATTAAAAGGTTATTTCAAAGTCTCTTGGTTACATTGTGATTTTTGTTGAAAAATTTACACTGAGTTGACTTGAATAGATAGTCTTGAGTTGACTTGAATAGATAGTCTTTTAGAGCTGAGCAGTATATGTGAGGTTATGAGCCAATGCTGGATGTCCAAGGCTGTAGAGGGTAGTGACTCTCAGATTTTGGATGTAAGACTTAAAAAAGGCTCTGATTGTTGTAAATGTATTTGTTGTTGGGTTTGGGTAAAGATGGAGTAACCAGGCCAATGGATCTCTAGTTTTAGCAGATGTATCTAATGAAAAGGCTGCCTGCCAGAAATGGAAAGGAGTCAGCAGTTTATAAAGATTCCAGAAGTAGATCTGACCTTAGCTGGATAGTGAGCCATTTGACAGGAAAGAACATTGGCACTCATGGAGGAGGATGACTAATGTTATACCACCCAGCAGGGCTCGAGTGGTTTAACGATTTCTTAACCACTGAAACTAATCTCAGCAATAAGGTGACTGGCCTTCTAGTGGAGTTTATGGAAATTTTATTACAGAACAATTTTATATTCTTTAATGGTGAGCTTTTTAGACGAAGGAAAGGAGTGGCCATGGGTGCCTCATGCGCTTCTTTTTATGCCAACGCTGTTTTGCACAGATGGGAACGTATGTTCATTTTTTCTTCTACTTGGGTTCAATATTTAACATATTATAGAAGATACCTAGACGACATCTGTATTTTATGGAATGGGACCCTCAATCAGTTTGAGGAATTTTTTAGTTATATCAATTCCACTACCTCCTTCTTGGTGTTCACTCACAACATTAACAAGCACGAACTTCACTATCTTGACGTGACTTTATATAAAGATTATAACAATTCAACATTCCTTTCTAAACTTTACAGGAAACCTACTTTTTCTAATTCTTTTCTGCATTATCAAAGTGCACACCCATTTTATCAGAAAAAAGGCATTGTTAAGGGCCAGTTCATTAGAGCCTCTAGGATGTGCAGCTCCACTGTTGATTTTTTGGATGAAATACATTTTTTGCAGTCCATGTTTGTAGACAGGGGATACCCTCTCTCCCTTATCACCTCCTTAGCTAAGGAAGTGATTGATAACAGAGAAACAACATTTCCACCACTTCTTGGTACAGGGCAACCTTCTGTCACAACTAACACAACAGCGATATCTGACACCTTCCGGAATAGTTTTATCTATACCTATTCCGGCAACTCCGCTGATATTGAGGAGATCATCAGGAGGCACTGGCCTGTACTGACCTTTCACGAAGAATTCAAAGATGCCCTCCCACCACACCCTAAATTTGTAAGAAAGAGGGACATTAATTTCAAGGAACTATTTGAAAGAAAACCTAATTTCCAGGCTAACAACTCTAACACACGACTAGGCACTTTCAAATGTGGGTCCTGTAATCAATGCCATGCCATTATTAATGCTCCAACACTTTACATTCCCTCCAGGAATTTTAACATCAAATCATATCATCACTACACCTGTGGGAGTAAAGGGGTTGTCTACCTAGGTTTTTGCACCACCTGCTCAAGCTTCTATGTTGGCAAAACTGAGAGGCCATTTAGGAAAAGACTCTCTGAACATGTTTACGATCTAAGTAAACAAAGGGAGTCTAACGCATTCTATAAGCATTCACTCACTTGCCCTGGGATAGATCTTAAATTCATAGTGTTGGAGCAAGTTACCCCGGATGCTAGGGGAGGTGATTGGGAGACGACCCTTGAATACAAGTAACTTATATGGCAACTTAAACTAGATGCAGGCAGACACCCTGGATTAAATGATAACATCAACATAAACAGTGTCCTCAAGCTAAGAAAGGCTCGATTTTATGAGAAGCTCATTCATTGCTGATAAAAAATCTTCAAGTGAAATATGATAAATGATTTATTTTAATTTATTGCTAAATGCACTGCCTACAGTTTCTTTCGATTATTTTACATTTCAGTCTTAATATTTACTGTACACATTTATTATAATGAACCAGGTTTAACTTTTAACAAAGAAGCATTTTTAACAATTTATCAACTCCAGCATTTTTAAGCTTTAATTTTTTAATTGATTAATTTTTTAATTGATTAATTAATAATTAACTTCAGTGTATATAAAGCCTTGCAGCACTTTGGATGTTCACTTGATAAAGCTCGGCACAGACCGAGCGAAAGCACTTGTGTTTTCATTGTTTTTCTTGGTTTCGTATTAAAGAATAAGACTTTCTGAGCAGCAGTCTGTCTTGGTTTGGTTTTCCACCTTGGATTTATTTTTTATTTTTCCTGTTCATACTTTTCTGGATTCCTGGCTACGTTGCTTTTTCCATGGCTGGAGAAGCTGAATCGTTTAATTCTGCTGAAACTCCTCAGCTATTGAGAGAAAACGGAGATGACGTCCCGGTGACTCGTACAGAGTTCAACCAGGTAGTTTTGATGTTAACGCAACTCACCAACCTCGTAAAAGAAAACAACGGCAGCAGTATCCCTCTACCTGGGAACCAACAACACGCTATTGAAGCTAAGAGGAAATCTCCACCGACTGGTGCAAATGGAACTAACAGTGGTTTACACTCCTTATTTCCGACTAATCCCAGCACACAAAGGGTACCTAATAATGAGCACAGTGAAGGCACGGCTCGTTCGAAGACCAGCAGACCTGAGAAACAGCCCAAGGACTTCAATTTCACCACCTGGGCAGGTCGGCAATTTACATTCTACCAAGGTACTGTGTCCTCTAATAACTACAACACCATAGAGAATGATTTTGGTGAACTAAAAGATAAACTCTACGCTTATAAAAGCAATCAACTCGAGATTGAGTACTTAAGGGAGTGTGTTAATGTGAAACGCATACCGAAGAGTTTGCGTTTTTATAAGTTCCCTAATAATGTTCAACCGGGGACTTTATATTACAAAAAACTTTGTGAAATTTTTGACAGAGCTGGACTGGAGGTTTTAAATGTGATGATTTCAGAGTATGAAGCGAAGGCTGATACTCTTATAAACGAGTTAAATGTTTTAAACAACTCCCTTGTTACTGACAATAACTTTTTAACTGTGAAGTTTGATTATGACAGTGTTTTTAACGAAGTCGATCAATTCTGTACAAAAATACTTAACCGAAAGATACGTAAGTTAGACAGGGATTTAGCTGAATATAGAGAAGGAACAGCCTACCCCTCTCCTAATAGGACCTGGTGGGAACATAAACAGGACAATCAAAACAACCAAAACAAGGGGGCTGATTTCTATTCTAGAGCTACTCATGTTCTGTACAAAAATACTTAACTGAAAGATACGTAAGTTAGACAGGGATTTAGCTGAATATAGAGAAGGAACAGCCTACCCCTCTCCTAATAGGACCCGGTGGGAACATAAACAGGACAATCAAAACAACCAAAACAAGGGGGCTGATTTCTATTCTAGAGCTACTCATGAGCCCCCCCCCCGTAGGAGTGAGAGGTTAGCTGAGAAAGGTAGAAAGAATTCCCATCAGGATTTTCAGCATCCCCCCGGCAGGACGGGGGCATGGGGACAGAAACAATCCCCTCACATGTGGAGCAACAAACATGGTTAAATGACATCCCCATTGTCCCTGAAATGGCACTCCTACACTATAACTTTTCCACCACTGCAGGCCACAATTGTTCTATAGTTAAAAAAGACAACTTCATTATATACAATTATACTGATTTGCAAATTACAGATTTGACCTTCGACCTATTCACTCGGGGTTTCCAGTTTGTCCCCGCACACTCCTGTAATATATCCCAAATTACAGAACTAAAACTCTTTGCTAGAAATTTAAATCTAGCACATTACTTTAAAGGGCAGCCCTATACCAATACAGGGCTCTGTAGAACTAGCACTTTCAACCCACCTGTGCACCCCTTAATTAAACTTTTTGAAGAACTAGTTGAGAAAGATTTTAGAACTTTACATTCCCAAGGAATACAACCACAGTTAGTTAACTTAAATGAATATGAAATCTGGTTTATTAACCATTTGAAAAAAGAAAACATTAGGGTCATGAAACCAGACAAGGGCGGTGGGGTTGTCCTGATGTATAATTCCAGCTATGACATTTACATCCACGACATGTTACAGGACAGTGAACAATACGAAATTGTATCTAGAAATGAAGTTAACATAGCCTTTTCCAAAATCAAATATATGCTTACTGACCATTTGCTCCAAGGAGCTATAAATGAAAAATTGTTCAACTATCTGCATGTTGAGAAACCCAAAATACCAGTAATTTTCGGGATTCCGAAAATTCACAAAGGCTTAGACCCCTTGAGATTTAGGCCTACTGTTTCAGAGGCAGGAAGCATCACTGAACCCTTAGGTAAATTCATTGACCATGTTACTAAGCAACTCATCCCACTTTTCGATCATGTCTGCAAAGACTCCTGGGATTTTCTCAGAGACATTCAACCTTCCTTTTTCTCATCTGAACTCCTTATGATAACTATAGACATCAAAGACCTGTTTCCTAGTATACCCCACCCAGCAGGGCTCGAGTGGTTTAACGATTTCTTAACCACTGAAACTAATCTCAACAATAAGGTGACTGGCCTTCTAGTGGAGTTTATGGAAATTTTATTACAGAACAATTTTATATTCTTTAATGGTGAGCTTTTTAGACAAAGGAAAGGAGTGGCCATGGGTGCCTCATGCTTCTTTTATGCCAACGCTGTTTTGCACAGATGGGAACGTATGTTCATTTTTCTTCTACTTGGGTTCAATATTTAACTCATTATAGAAGATACCTAGACGGCATCTGTATTTTATGGAATGGGACCCTCAATCAGTTTGAGGATTTTTTTTAGTTATATCAATTCCAATACCCCCTTCTTGGTGTTCACTCACAACATTAACAAGCACGAACTTCACTATCTTGACGTGACTTTATATAAAGATTATAACAATTCAACATTCCTTTCTAAACTTTACAGGAAACCTACTTTTTCTAATTCTTTTCTGCATTATCAAAGTGCACACCCATTTTATCAGAAAAAAGGCATTGTTAAGGGCCAGTTCATTAGAGCCTCTAGGATGTGCAGCTCCACTGTTGACTTTTTGGATGAAATACATTTTTTGCAGTCCATGTTTGTAGACAGGGGATACCCTCTCTCCCTTATCACCTCCTTAGCTAAGGAAGCGATTGATAACAGATAAACAACATTTCCACCACTTCTTGGTACAGGGCAACCTTCTGTCACAACTAACACAACAGTGATATCTGACACCTTCCGGAATAGTTTTATCTATACCTATTCCGGCAACTCCGCTGATATTGAGGAGATCATCAGGAGGCACTGGCCTGTACTGACCTTTCATGAAGAATTCAAAGATGCCCTCCCACCACACACTAAATTTGTAAGAAAGAGGGACATTAATTTCAAGGAACTATTTGAAAGAAAACCTAATTTCCAGGCTAACAACTCTAACACACGACTAGGCACTTTCAAATGTGGGTCCTGTAATCAATGCCATGCCATTATTAATGCTCCAACACTTTACATTCCCTCCAGGAATTTTAACATCAAATCATATCATCACTACACCTGTGGGAGTAAAGGGGTTGTCTACCTAGGTTTTTGCACCACCTGCTCAAGCTTCTATGTTGGCAAAACTGAGAGGCCATTTAGGAAAAGACTCTACGAACATTTTTACGATCTAAGTAAACAAAGGGAGTCTAACGCATTCTATAAGCATTCACTCTCTTGCCCTGGGATAGATCTTAAATTCATAGTGTTGGAGCAAGTTAACCCGGATGCTAGGGGAGGTGACTGGGAGACGACCCTTGAATACAAGTAACTTATATGGCAACTTAAACTAGATGCAGGCAGACACCCTGGATTAAATGATAACATCAACATAAACAGTGTCCTCAAGCTAAGAAAGGCTCGATTATGAGAAGCTCATTCATTGCTGATAAAAAATCTTCAAGTGAAATATGATAAATGATTTATTTTAATTTATTGCTAAATGCACTGCCTACAGTTTCTTTCGATTATTTTACATTTCAGTTTTAATATTTACTGTACACATTTATTATAATGAACCAGGTTTAACTTTTAACAAAGAAGCATTTTTAACAATTTATCAACTCCAGCATTTTTAAGCTTTAATTTTTTAATTGATTAATTAATAATTAACTTCAGTGTATATAAAGCCTTGCAGCACTTTGGATGTTCACTTGATAAAGCTCGGCACAGACCGAGCGAAAGCGCTTGTGTTTTCATTGTTTTTCATGGTTTCGTATTAAAGAATTAGACTTTCTGAGCAGCAGTCTGTCTTGGTTTGGTTTTCCACCTTGGATTTATTTTTTATGAAGTGACATCTAGTAAATGTGATTAGTGGTATTCATGGATATTGCTGCTGTCATGGGGAGGACCACCTGTTGTAAACACAGTGGAGAATGGACTTGGTTCATGCATTCACTTCTGCAACTGAATGTTGTTCTTCTGCTTTAGAAGATTTACATTTGTACACTTTATAATATCTTAACTTCTGTCTCATTAAACAGTACTCTGTGATGTACAATTAAAATGATTTTTGTACTTTTAATTTTATTTTTAACACATCTCCAGATAGCCCAAGATATTCATGAATGAAATATTTTATGGCCATTTTAAATTGCCCCTCATTCTGTCATTTAATTCTTTGCTGAACTTAAACCATAAACTCTCACTCTCCATTATGTTCACAGATGAAATTACTTTTTTCTTTTCTCTCTCTTCTCACTTTAATATTTTCTTGGGGTTCCTTTTTATTTTATGTTCCTTTCTATCACTTTTTCATTTGCTGAGGTCTTCTTTCTGCTATGTTATTTTTTCTGCTTTATAATTCTTTCATCTGATATCACTCCTTGCTCTTTTTTTTTGTTTGTTTCAATTCCATCACTTTATTCAGATTACCTTACGGCTTTACCTAGCATAATACTGTACTTATTTTTCCCTCACTTTCCATCTTTGTAACACCTTTGTCATGCGCTCCCAATTATCTTCCTTCCACAAATATATAGTAGTTCACATGATCCTTCCTTCTTCCTGTAGACAGTATTCAATTCTTTCTTTTATAGTATAATCTTAGTACATAACGCAGTAATCGGGTACTCTTAGGGACAGTACAGTGCTACATCTGCACTCATAATGTTTCTCTTTTAACTACAACATTTCTAATAGCACATTCTCTCTAACTGTTACAACCAACATTTTAATCCTAAATAATACATTGTCTCTTATTAAACTTATTATGTTATGATCTACCATGTTATATCCTATTAGGTCTAAATGAAAACCCATGTTGTGTGCTATTTTCATATTTTATGTTGTCTTATCAACAACTCATGTTTTGCATTTCAGTATAGTTTTGCTGTTTTGCCTATTATTCATTCACACTCCAGTTACAGCCCCCTCCTGGGCTAAGGCTGACATTGGTTATATGTGATCAGTTTCCTACTCCAGCTAACAAATGTTAAGTAGAATAAAAGTAGAATAAAAGTAAAGCTATTTTAACTAGGAATGCAACATTCACATGCTTACTGTTCTCAGCACTATATGCAGTTTCATTCTGTATTCTTTGTTGAAGGCTCAATTTTTTTACTATAACTAAGTAAAGAAATTAATTCTATGAATGTGTCCATTAAATTTTAAGTATTATAAGCCTCTACAGAGTATATTTAATTGGTGCTTTGTGAAAGGCCTTTCTTAAGCTTTGATGAATGTTACTGAATTTGTAAAACTGTGGTCTTCAACATTAGTAAGCACCATGCAAGTTGATTTATATAACTGATCTCCTGAGCAGAGCATATTTATAACAGCATAAAGAATATTTGCTACAGAAAGATCTGGATGTTCTGTGGATTATCTCCTATTTTTTTGTTTTGTTTGTTTTGTATTAAGAAACTAGACGAGTTAGGAGTCTACATAAGAGAAGACAGGAGTGTAGTTATGAATAGATGGCCATACAATGCTTATACTGGTATGAGCTTTTGTTTTTGTGCGTTTAAAGGTGACAGAGTTCATTCCTACTCCAGTTGCATAATGCTATTTTACATAAAATCCAAGAGCTACTTCTGTGAAATGCTCTTCTTAAGCTTATGATAACAGCAGATTAAACAGGTGTGAGATTTTCAGTATGTTCAGAAATCATAATTAGATCTTCCTTGTATGAAAGTGAGAGTAGATCTGTTTCAGTATAAAATGTATATTATGCTTTGTATGTTGATTTTTTTCCAAAATATCAAGAAGTAGTACAACTGCAAGAGACTACCAGTCAGAATGATATCCCCTGGTGCTGAAGTCTATGTTTTTGCTAGACATGGTATGCCTGATGACACAGGTGTAGCTAGCTATTGTGGTAGCCAGCACCATCCCAGAGTTTGGCACCCCCCCCCCCGCCAAAGTTAAGTTGCAGAGGAAACAAAAGTTCTTCAGACTTGAAGAGAAAAAAAAAACAAATTGCTTGCTACATTAGTAGCAAGCAGATGCTATACTTTATGCCTGCCACACTTGAAGCACTGAAGCATTTCAATGCAAATAGAATATCAGCATTCAAATGACTGTATTGCACCCCACCCTAGCTACCCTTCTGTTGATGAAGTAATACCAGACAGTGGACCACAGTTTGTTAGCCAAGAATTATCTGCTTTTGTGAGGCAATGGGAATTTAAACATACTTCTAAGTCCTAGATATCTATAAAGGAGTGAATAAGTAGAAAGAATGGTCCTAACTTCCAAGTTGCAATCTGTCTATCTATTCTGAAATAAAGAAATATGCCTTTGCAGTCTGTAGGGCATTCTTCTTCACAGTAGAGATACCGCCTGTCCCACTTTGGGAGGGACATTCCCTGTTTGGGCAGTTGTGTCCTGCAAAAAAGTTGGAAAAAATGGCAAATGTCCTGAGATTTTAGGACAAAAATATTTAATATATTTTATGTAATTGCATAAAACAGTTATTCTGTATCTGAAACACCTAAATGTTATGAGAAACAGAATAAGCAACTAAAATGCTGCAAGAATAATCTTTTATTTAGGAAAAAAGTGAAGTTCTGTCCTTTGTACGGGCCATGGATATGTTTTGCCCTGCAAGATCTAGCATTTGTACCAAAAATTTCCCACTTTGGGCATTTAAAAAGGTGGCAACCCTACTTCACAGTTTTTATTGAGAAGACATCCTAAATTTAAACTGCTTCACATTTCTTACTTACACCAAAAGATAAAAGAAATGTTACTGAGTTACAGAAAGAAAGGCAATCCATGCATACGTTTTACTTTTGACAGTTCTTCAAAGAATCCTTCTGAAATGCAAAAGGGGAAACAATGAGACTGAATATTTGTTTTTCAGAAAACCAATATGAATCTGGAGTATTACGTCAAGTGGAACAACTGAGATCCTATCTTGCTTAAAGTCTAGATATGCAAATGTATAGAAAATGCAGGAAGCACTTACTTAAGCAATCTGGCATTTACTTAAGCAATCTGGTCTGGGAGACATGTTACCTCAAGGATATAAGCTGTAGAAGTGTGCATCTATGTGTGTGTGTGTGTGTGTGTGTGTGTGTGTGTGTGTGTGTGTGTGTGTGTGTGTGAGAGAGTGTGTATATGTATGTGTGTATTTATTTATTTATATATATATATATATATATATATATATATATATATATATATTTATATGTGTGTATATATACATATATATATATATATATATATATATATATATATATATATATATATATATATATATATATATGTATATATGTATGTATATATATATATATATATATATATATATATATATACATAATGTCAAGGCTTAAAAGTTAGAAACTGTTTCACACTGGTCCTGATGTATGTGCTACTTACTGTTCCACATACAACTATACCAGATAGGACATTGATTTGTCATTCCGCCATGAATCAGTATCCAAGGTACAAAAGATTGATCAGGAAGCCAATGGTGCAGACCTACTCTGGGAACAGCTGTTTGACAATATTCCCATTGATCTCTATGAAACAAGAAATGGCTATGAGTTAAAAGCTGAACCCCACATGAGAAAGTAGACCAACGAGTAAAAATTAATATGCAAGTTACTTGTAGAAAAGCACAAATATTAGATGTGTGCTAAGAGGGGAAGACAGACATTATTATTTGGCAGGGTGGCAGGGAGTCATGAATGTAGAAAATTGAATTTAGATGTCATATCAAGGCATTACATGAGTCATCAAAAATTTGCATTAACAAGGCCACAAATGAAATCTGTCATGGCTGCTGGCATTGTCAAGTCCATGTTTTTTTACAAATAAGTTAAAACCTTCAAGGGCACAATGACTAAAATTATGGTGGAACAAAATGTCAACTCAGTTTTATAATGCTTGTGTAGTGTAGTATGCAGGAACATAATCAGGGTTTTTGGCATTGTAAACCGGCTTTGGAATGAAGCACACACACACACACACACACACACACACGAAAAACCCACCATCATAACAGATGGTGGTTCTGGACTTTGTTTTTTTTGCTACAAAAAAAAAAAAAAGCTCCTAAAATGACAATCTTAAGCTGAAAGCTGACAAATATGACACCGTTTAAAATTCTAGCACAATGTCATTGTACAAAATAGATTATTTTGAAAAAGTGTATGCCATGGCATAGCTGTTATATGCCTGACTATGATAATGTTTATTTACACTTGGGCCCAAGGCAGATACATAATGTCCAAAACGAGAAATAAATAGATGCTGCTATAGAATAGAATGAGTAGGGCATACTAACAGCAACTATAATCAATAAGAAAAAAGCAGAAAATGTGTATACTTTAAAAGTAAGTTACTATAATTTGGTCCTGTGTAGCATATCTTCCACAGACATGGGTAAAGGACATTTTTGTACCAGTAGATGGGAGGGAAGTGATTACAAAAGTGACCTATCACAAGCTTCACTGCAAAAGAATGCACAACAAGCTTCCAAGAAGAACTTAACTATTAACACCCCACAGCTGGCTATTCCAGTACAGCTGTCTTGATTTCAAAGTTTTGTCTACACCAATTGTTTGTTAGAATGCAGTGGACAAAGTGTATGCAGTTTTATTTTTATAATGTCTTTGTAACAGTCACAGACGACCAAAGCTGCCTAAATAAGATTTTGATTATGAGTACGAGCTTCATGCAAAAACAGAATAAATGTGTGCATTTCATGGAAGAAATTATTTACTTAAGACGTGCCATTAACAAAGATGGGCTACATAAGTTACCAAACAGAAAAAGGAAGAAATGACTTACTGTGGGCCTAAAGTTAATATGGATGGACTACATAAATTACCTGATAAGATGGAAGCTCTGTTGCAGAAGGCACATTGTCCTCAGAATGTGTCAAAAGTGAGCTTGTATTTTGGATATGTAAACGTCTGCCTTACTTTTCTTCCAAATGTCCTCATTTATACAGCTATTGAACACATTGTTGTAGAATGGATTCATCTAGAAATGGCCAAACAATTGTGATTCATCATTTATATCAACCCTGAAGATGATTACAATGGACAAACGTTTAACTATTTTGATACTTCGTAGCTATTAAAACAGCATGTGATACTTTGCTTCATGAAATTGGCAACCAGTTTGCCATATAAATTACTAGATGCTACATAGAAATCCATTGCATATGACACAAGATCACTAACAACAAATGAGTGTACTTACACAAAAATAAGCAATAGTGAAACTTTTTGCCTGGTCCAGGAAGTAAAGATATTTTGCCATTGTCTGTATGGGAAGATGTTCACAATGGTAACAGTATTAGCTTTTAGTGGCTATTCTTAACTCAGGCCAGTGCAGCATAATTTGAGGTAGTGTCAACAAAGGACATCTAGGAAGTGTAGAAATGAAGCCACTAGGTAATGGCTCATATAGATAGTGATCCTACTGACTGTGGTAAATGGTAATGGGGCAGTTTAGGGAGTGGCTAATGCTAATTAGCTATGTGTTCTACCATATAAATGTCAGCTACTTAAATTACCACTGCTGGCTAAGAAATTGAACTTTACCAAAAGGGTGCAGTCACCCACTGACTTGTGGAAGAACTCATGGAGCAACTAATTACAGCGAAGTTCACTGGAGACACAGAGGTGAGGTAATGTGTGCAGATATAAATGAGTCTTGTGTGTGTGTGAGAGAGAGAGAGAGAGTGTGTCAGTCCATTCATGTGGGTGAGTGGGTCCATGAGTGTGATCATGTACATGGGGGGGTGTTATGTTGAGTGGATGTCTAGGGGTGCTTGTTGAACCTCTTATTGTCTTTGCTCAAGATTTCTGGATAAAGCCAAAAATAAGTGGGGGGTTAATGGCTAAAAGCAATTTTTGATTTATTACCCTAATTTGCTTAAACAGTTAATAGAACAACATGTTCTGCATCAATATACATCTTCTGAACAATAATAAGCATGCATTTCTTAACGATCTGCATTATTATGATGCACGGGCCACCAGAGTGTTTTACCACTGCAAAGTGTTTTTAGCACGAGTCGTAAAACAAAGTGAAAACAGACAAAATGAAAAGCCCCAGAGAATTAACAGTGCATGGATAGTCAATAAGTTACAGAAATCAAAGGAAACCTGTACCGAAACACAGCCGTGTATCCACAGACAAAAACAGGAGCCATCGTATAAAATCCAAACATTTTATTTATGAAAATAGGTAAGCACTTTAACTAGTATCACTAGCTTCATCAGACCATACTAGTGAAAGCACTTACCTATTTTCATGAACAAAACGTTTGGATTTTATATGAGTGGCTCCTGTTTTTGTCTGTGGATACACGGCTGTGTTTCGGTACAGGTTTCCTTTGCTTTCGGTAAAACAGAGTGCTTCATTTACAAGAAAATTATCCAATAATGAGATAATTGTGGCCAAATCTGTTTTCACATCCCTTTACTGATTGTGTAAATGGACCTACCTGTGATAGTCATTTTACTTGACTTTGACCCATCCTTTCTGAATCCCCAGCCATTGTCACTGTAATGGAAGATCAACCATATAGGTGTTTTCTTGTCAGTGGCAGAAGACTTAGGTGCCTTGTTCCTCATGCTTGATGAGCAGCTGTGTCATGTCCTGACAGCACAGGCTTCTATATGTAGACAACACTGGATGACTTTTGTTAACCTGACTGCAGATTTCATAGTGTCTACTTTCAGTGAACACATTTCTAAGTACACCTGGACAGCAGGAATGTTGCCTGTTGAGCATCAGACGTTTTCATCCATTAGCTATTGCAGCTTATTCACAGAGAAACGTTGTTAGCAAGAATGTCATTAACAAAAAAATATGATGAAAATCAAGCCAGCATTTGATGATGCTATTTCCTTAATAAATGAAATCATAAGCACAGAAATAGAAATTCTAAATGTAATAAATATACAGTATACAACATAATTACCAAAATATCAATCTTAAATTTAGGCCAAAGATGTTTTTTAATGGACACATTTGGAAATAATGTCTCATCAAGTGTCCAGTAGATTATTCGATTATAATATCTTGATTAACTAAAATTGTAAATATTGGTGAATATTTATTAATATGATTTGAACTTTTGTAAATGTTTATATATAGATGGGCATTAGAAATTGATGAGAATTGAATTCAGTCATGTTTTTTGAGTTGTAACTGAAAATATATATTTGTTCTGCATGACATTTAATGATTTATATAAGGGATTTGTTTCTTATTTAATAAAAATATCTGAAAAAAGAGAAACATTGTTATCTTCTAGCTATAGAAAACATCTGTTCAGTAAAGCTTGTTCTGAACGATCCAGCTTCTTTTCCTCTTCCTTCTGTAGGAGAAACATTCGGAGCAGTATGGAAAGATATTCAAGTCACATTTTGGGCCTCAGTTTGTGGTATCCATTGCTGATCGAGATATGGTGGCGCATGTTCTAAGGATGGAGGGCAGAGCGCCACAGAGAGCAAACATGGAATCCTGGCAAGAATACAGAGACCTGCGTGGGCGATCAACTGGGCTGATCTCCGCGTATGTACAATTGTTACATTGTCTTATGTTTCAGGCAAAATTCTGTTAACATTTTCATGGCATACATACTATGTAAGATGCAAACACTACTCTAGTTTATTTTCTTTTCTATCTTTCCTAATTTGCTCAGACTAAATACTACTTTAACATATTAATTCATGTTTCGTGTGCTATGACATACATTTTTGCATTCTCATTTTAAGTCATATTATCTGTGGTGTTATTTATATTACCAGAACTGTAAATGTATGATGTTTATTTGTAGTGGTGTGCCATTCATAGTCGTGAACCCAGGCCCCTCTCTTCCATAGCACACTGCATTAACCTACCATGCTATACACATTCAGATCACAATATAACAGATACTGACATGTTTATGTGATCTGAAGAAACTGTTATCGGCTTGCCTTCCAGTACCTAAAGTCCATTGTTTCTAACTTGCTCTAGGATTCAACTTCTGCTGTATATATATGACCTGCAAAATCACAAAAGGTTCCTGTTTTGCATTCACCACTCCCATAAGTCACATACCTTCAGTTCTCAAAGGATTGTTCAGTAGCCAAACCAAATGACACATTGCAGACCTTCCATTAGTTTACTAGCACCACCACCTCATTGAAAAACAAAGGGGAAGCCAGGTGAAGATCATGGCACTACTGTTGTGTAGCTGAAAGAATATTTTAGGCATTCACCAGTCCCATAAGTCGCATACCTTCAGTTCTCAAAGGATTGTTCAGTAGACAAACCAAGTGACACATTGAAGACCTTCCATTGGTTTACTAGCACCACCACTTCATTGAAAAAAAAGAGGAAGCCAGCTAAAGATTGTGGCACTACTGCTGTGTAGCTGAAAGAATATTGTAGGACCATGGTAACTACAATAATTGAGATTATAAGGGAATCAGCATATGATCATTGATGAAAAAGCTGCAGAAGGCTTGGAGTATTCAAAACAATTGGAAAGATAATATTTAAGACAGTGTAAGAAACTTCTCTGTGTGGAAGATTTTCAGTCCATATATTTCTAGTTAATCACTGTATATTAATCAGATCAGACAATAGTAGTAGAAGTAGCAAACTTAAACTCGTCTTAAGTCAAAACAAAACAAAACAAAAAATAATAATAGAAAATATATAATTGTACAGCATTACTAAGTATTTAAAAGTAATCCAAGCAAGGCAGACAGTCTGTTTCCAGTCGAAAATCCTTTATTAAGTACACAGACACACAGAATGGATTATTTTTGACTGGAAACAAACTGCCTTCCTTGCTTGGATTACTTTCGAATACTTAGTAATGCTGTACAATTATATATTTTCTATTATTATTTTTTGTTTTGTTTTGTTTTGACTTAAGACTAGTTTAAGTTTGTTACTTCTACTACTATTGTCTGATCTGATTACTACACAGTGATTGACTAGAAATATATGGACTGAAAATCTTCCATACAGAAATTTCTTACACTGGCTTGTTTTTGGACCCACTACACTTTAGTGGGTTGTTTTGAGACTTCGGGGATACCAAGGAGATTACTTGTTTTTTGAAAGATAATATTTACAATCACTGGTGTCATGGAAATATGTAACAAGACTGAGGAAAAGAACAAAAAAAGAAATCTGAAAATTGTACTTGAAAGAGGGAGGAATAAAAAGCTAACTGTCTGATTAGGAAACATTAGCCTTAGTCATAACATTATACTTGTAACAAGGAGGACAAAGTGTAACAAGGAGGACAAAGAAGCTGAAGATATGAAAAGACAACATTTAGGCAAGCTATGGAGATCTGGTAAATGGCTAAGTGGACTGAAAGCAAATTTTGAAAAAAATGTAATCAGATGTTGATATTTTCTTGTTAATTTAGGGAAAGAAAACAAATCAAGCTTGGTACTGCAATGTTGTTAATTAGTTTCTTGACTGTGTTAGGGGTTTAACTGTTTTGGTAGACATTGTGAAAAGTAAATATTCTACTGTAACATGCCTATAATTATTTACAAGCCATGTTGGTTCAGTGCTTCTCCCATCACATTAGCTCACCAGCCTGTGCAAGGTTGTATTTATGAAGAGCTTTCTCAGTGACTAAGTCATGTCATCATCTTCTTTCGGCTATTCCCGTTAGGGGTCACCACAGCGGATCATCTGTTTCCATTTCTTCATGTCCTCTGAATCTTGCTCTCACACCCAACCACCTGCATGTCCTCTCTCACCACGTCCATAAACCTTATCGTAGGCCTTCCTCTTTTCCTGTTACCTGATAGCTTCATCCTTAGCATCTTTTTCCCAGTATACTCAGCATCCCTCCTCAGCACATGTCCAAACCAGCGTAATCCTGCCTCTGTGGCTTTGTCTCCAAACCTTCCAACCTGGGCTGATCCTCTAATATACTAAGTCATGTACACTGCATTAATTGCTAGACTTGTCTAATGAATTTTGAAATTGAAACATTCTGACTTTATGTTCACTGTACACCTTTCATTTTGATCGGTGATGATGTCTATACATTTAAGGTAGCCAGCCATTGCATCAGCTTGTAGAGGAGGATATAAAATTAAAAAAAGCATCTGATCTAAAAAATAATAATCCTGAGATGATCACTGTGAAAGAATAGAACATTTTATCAACAACTAAATTCTAAATGAAAAGAGAAAAACTACTAGTTTTTGCTTTTGGAATTTATCTATCAAAACCAGTAATACATTCTGTGTACTCAAGAACCACAGACACTAAACTAATGATGATTATTTATTATACAGTGTTGAGTGCTTTCATCATCAACATAGTAAGACTTCATCAGAACATTGTGTGAGATCCCGTCCCAAATCTTTTAAAAAACAGAAAGATTGCATAACTCATTCTTCATCATTCTCCCATTAACATCTTTTCCGTAATACAAGTCCCATATGTTTACTAATAAAATACTTGATAATTAACACTCTTAAAAAATCTTGAAAGTCATCTATAACATTTACAAAATGAATGAATATCTGTAGTAGCACAATATAATATATATAAAAAAAATAATAAATCAGTCATATCCCTACAATTTAAATGACTCTAGTTTCAACACACTAGATTTAGATATAGATATATTGTTATTCAGATGGGACCAAATTCAATAACAGCTACACTGTGTACACTAAGGGCCAGATTCAATAAAGCCTACACTGTGTACACAATGTCTCAAGAACATTCTTATCAGATTTTTTTGTGCTTTCTAGTCACTCAGAAAGATTACACTAAGTGTACATGTAGTCTACACTTTGTGGTAACCTTTATGAATCCCTGTCAGTATTTAAAACTGCAAGAATATCGGTAGGAAAACTAAAATTAGGAGGAAAAAGGTGCAAATTATGTCTGTGTTTTCTGTTCACTCAAAAGTGTACAATTAGTGTACACTTAGTAGAAGTGTTATTAAGTGTACACAGTCTGTATTCAAAAACATGCCTACCTTATTTTCTTGCACTTTCAAGTCACTCAGAAAGATTACAGCAAGTGTACATGTAGTCTAGACTTTGATAACATTTAGGAATCCCCCTCAATATTTAAAGCTGCAAGAAAATCAGTAGGAAAACTAAAATTAGGAGGAAGAAGGCATGAGCTATGTTTGTGTTGTTTGTTCACTAAGAATAGTGTACATTTAATGTAGGCATTAATGAACTGCAGAGCATGTGTTTCACCCGTGTCCAATTTTAATTGCCATAGTAATTAAGCAGTAATCCATGAGTGGGTGTGGGTAAATCCTAATATAGTCACGCCCAGAAGTGGATTATTCCTGTCATAGAATGACATTATTTAAGAAAGGAATCGCTTACCTTTCTTAAATGAAGTCTTTGTATAAGGGTGTTGAAGTGTTCTCTGCAATTTTCCTTCCTTATTGATGTACTGAGCATGTATACGGGACTTGAGCACCCACCTTTCCACAGTACATCAGTGCAGTACAGGAGAAGCAATGGAGAAAACAGAACCTCTATTGCTGTTTTTTTCTGTTGAGATTTTATGAGGGCAGCACAGAAGTAGAAGGAAAATTAGGCCTTAAAAGTCTTTCGGCTTTTCCCGGTTAGGGGTCGCCACAGCGGAACTCCAGTCCGCTCATGATTGATAGTGGATTTTTACGGTGCCAAGTTGCCAGCCTGATGCCCAACCTTCAAAGAAGGCATGTCCATTCACGCTCGCACCTACCTGCATGTCTTTAGCATCACTCGACCACGAGGAGGACATGCAGACTCCACATAGAAAGGCGCTCCAGCCGAGAATCGAATGGGAGAACCTCTTGCTGTGATGCGACAATGCTAACCACTGCACTACCGCAGCCTATAGTACATTCTCAAAAATAAAGAAACAGAAACATACCCAATCTTCCTTCCATTTTGCTTTTACCTCAGCATATTCAAGTAGAAATCATACTTAAGTGCTTAGACTTTATTCTATTGGTGTATGCTCAATTTACAACAGGCACACTGGTTGGGCTGTCCAATCAACATGCACATTTCTGAATAACAATGGCCCATTATTGTATAATTCTTTATACTCTATTTTTGTCTCTCATGGAAAACCTATAATATTTACAATAACAATACAAATGCTTGTATAATGCATTTGTTTCTTTACAGTATTTTGTGTCATAATAGTGTTCATAAAAATTCTCTTTTTCAAAACTCATTCCATTTTCCCTACATAGGATGGGCACTTTTTGCAACAAGCTAGATACATAACTCCTTTACTGCAGCAGTTGTAACATTTTGTGGCTCTGACTGTATAACCACCACTCTGTAAATATATATGATCTGTGTTGGCTATATAGCTGCATTGGTTACATGAATCCCACCTATACGTACCCATTTTTTTGCAGGCTAGTGTTCTTTATTTTAATCTTTTTTAAGGTACTCCTTGATATCCCTGCTTCTCTTATGAATAATAACTGTTTTCCCCCAGTATTTCACACATATAACAGGGAACTAGGAAAACATCTCCCCATAATTTCATTAACTTTTTTAGTGTCATGATAGTATTTCAAAACCAACTCTTGATCAAAATTTTCCTTACCACCCCCCCCCGCCCATATTAGGGGATGAAAAAGTAAGTCCCTTCCCCATTATAGGGGTGTATGTATCACACTAGCCTTCAGTGACCTCATTTTTAGTCTTGCTAAAAACTCTTTAGGGTAATCTCTCCCTAAGAAGATGTTCAATAAAACATCACACTCCTTTAAAAATTTGGCATGATCTGAGGTCATTTGCGCTAGTCTAGCTAACTGGCCTTTTACTATGTTCTTATTATGGTATGTATGACTACTTCTGAAAAATAATTAAGAATTAAAAAGTATTTCCTTACAAGGTATACCAGATTCAGTTGGTGAAAAATAAAGAAAAAAACAATTTAAATGTCTGAATAGTGCATTCTTTCCTCCAAAAAATTATATATAAATCTCAAAAATGAGAAAAGGTCGAAATCAGCTCAAGACCAACTCATATCTGTGAATATTATAAAGCTGAAGTGCAGCATTTCGAATAGGAAATGTATTTCGCACAAGTGCATTTCAGTATTAACAATGCAAGTTACATTCTGTTCGCACTTGTGATTACACGATCCTTTACTGGCAAAGATCGTGTATAGTTGCGCAACCATGAACTAACAGTCCAAAACGGATTACTATACAGGCAATTGTTGTACTCCTAGAAATACTGCAATGGATTCCACACTACAGGTAAAGGGTACCCTTACGTCGCCATGGTAACAGTAAACATTATTTTATATGTATGGGTTATTGAGATGTTGTGACTTTGTACATTTTAATGCAGAACGCACTATAGTGGGGATCAGGAAATGTTCCCTTTCTCTTACTGTAGTGCGATCTCAGAATTTGTATATGCAAGTAGCAGGGCGTGTGGGGGCACAGCCCCCCCATATGGGGGGGTGCAGGGGGGCTTGCCCCCCTGTAAAAACGGTCTTTACTGTGGTTTGCTGAATACATAGAGGTGCAGATGTGTGATGAATGTTCGAACTGTGTCAAATTTGAACATTCATCACTTCCACGTTCGACATTTCACTGTCATTGTTCCCATTTTCGCTCACACATTTCGCACAAATTATAATACGCACATTGCAGGAATGAAGATATGATAATAAACCGTTTAATGTAATCTAAGAATTCTACTGACCTCTCGTGTTTCTATCCAAAACAAATTTAACTCATCCAGATGTACAAGGACCAATAATTAGTGAAAGTGGAATTAAAATATATTTTTGTTTTCATGTTTACAGGACCATCTTGACATATATGGGGGCATATGCTGCCCCTATTTCTACATTTTGGACCTGTTGTTTACATTTTGAAGGTAAGTTTTAAAAATTATTAATCAAATCAACTTCATTAAATTCTATTAATAACTTCACTTCCAAAATTATTCAGAAAAATCACATTCAGATAAGACCTCTTCAAACCATTCCAATCCTACTTGGTGTGGTATTCAGAAAAAAAGGTCAACACTAAAATCTTCCTTATAAAATTCTTCTGTCACCAATCCCAAGAAATCACAAGACTCTCTCAAAAGATATTTAATTTGATAAATAAATGGCCCAGTTTCCTATGTTTTTGACCCTTTGGGTGGTACCACTGGTCTTGAGGGGGGATCTATGGATTTATTCACCTTGGGTATGCCAAATATAGATAGAATGACTGGTGGTCTAATATTAAAAAATTGTATATAATGTTAGTAATAGACCCTTGTGATAACTGTAAATCATCAGGTCTTTTCTGTCATAGGCCACATTAATTCCAGCTACGGATACTTCCAAATATTTGTCACTCCCTTGTAAGATATTCAATAAATGACTAATGTATCTAAATAATCCATTATAGCCACACACCCTCACCTCCCTTCAGGTTTAATTACCTTTAAGGTTTTATTTCCTGAAAATTCTTTCTTAAAAGTTTTTTTTCGCTGTACATATTGTAATGAAAAATGTGTTTCCTTTTCAAATAACTTCTAATGCACTTTCCCCTCTTTCCACCATTTTCATACATTAATAATGCTGGATGAGTAGTTGGGTTATAAACACTCTCTCTCTCTTTAAACCACAATTACTAAATTCCCTGCCTTCAATTAGCTTGACATTAGTTAATATCTCCTGTACATCGGATATACAATGGAACAAAACTAAACCCTTGTTTAAAAAGATTGAAATGTTATAGCTTTATTTCCAGCCCACTATAACTGTAAATCATAAAAAAATCCATACTGTAAACTAGGCCATTGTTAGAAATCACAGTATGCAATAAAATATGTACCCTAGTTTTAGGACGGATACAATCCATTTCCCCGGGACATCACTTGCTGGTTACATAGTAAAGATGAGTCAGTATTATTAACCATGGCATTACTGTGCTTTTCTGCCTGGGACACCATTGTTTGAGAATGTAGATGTGCAAGTCTAGTTAAATCAGCCATTAATCCATTCAGGTCTGGCATTTCCTTTAAACCCTCACCGACATCCTTAGCCTTGTTGGAAGTTTGGTGATGAGTTATGTGCATTTAAAGTGGCCAGCAATTGTTTCCGCTTGTAGGTGAGGAAATAAAAAGAAGAGAATGGGAACCATAGATACTTTGGCTGCATTCAGTCTAAAAACAACTAATAATCATTAGATGGTTACAGTGAAAGAATGGGACCTTTTAATCACTAATTACATTATAAATGAAAACAGAAAACTTTGCTTGTGGAATTAACACCTACCAAAACCAGTGAAACATGCAACTTTTAGTTTATTAAATTATCATTTAATTGTGAATCTAGGGAGTTATTGGAAAGATGTAAAACTTAAGTCTACTATTAGGAAACATATTGAATTCATATCAGAGTATATAGAAGAAGTGAGTAAATTTGTGCAAGACCAGTTAAGAAATGAAATTGCTGCAGATATTGAATGTTAGAAATGCATATGGAATAAACAAATAATATATGAAAAGAAGGGTATTATGCAAGCAATAATGCCCAACAGGGTGTGTGTTACTGTGTAAATAACGCCCATCCAGAGGTGTGATATGAGGCCCACTGCCACAGACAGAGGGCCTCTTTACCCCTGGAAGGGTATAATTTACACAGTAAATCACATCTTGGAGGGCATTATTGCACTTAGAGAATGGGCTGTCTATAAAATTGTTGAGTTTTACTTAATTATTTTCTTTACTGCTGTATTATTTTTTTATATATTTTTTATGTAAAATTTCCCCTTCACCTAATGTTTCAAAGTTGTTGTAGTATATGTAAATGGTGTTGGAGGAAGCATTTTACATACAAAGCATAATATTTTTCAAAAAATATCCATATATTTACTGTACCTTTTGGTCCCTTACTCCTAAAATGTGCGGTTTGTTGCCAGTCATTGTCATTAGGGATTGAAGTCCTTAAATAATGACATACATTCTACTTTCAGACTTTAGAAGATTCATGCTAACACAGATCCCATTATTTAATCTACTTTGTTATTTTATAAGAACAATATATAAACTCTGTTCCTGTTTTTGAACCTTTGTTCTCTTTATTTTTAACTTTATCCAGATTTCTTGAGTTAAGAGGTTGAGAGGTATGCATACCTGTTTACTGCTGCTGTCACTGGTCAATGATCTCACCCTGTCTCTCTCCCATACACACACACAGACGCACACACACACAAACTTGGACTCCACAAAATGCATGCTAACATAAATCCTATTATTGAAAAAGACTTGTGATTTTATAACAGCAATATTTAAAATGTGTTCCTATTTTGAGCCTTTGTTCCCCTTTGTTTTAGAATTTATCCAGATAACTTGAAGTAAGAAGTTGACAGGTACACAAACCTCTTTACTGCTGCCAGTGCTTGATCACTTTGAATCTTCACTCTCTCTCTCTCTCTCTCTCTCTCTCTCTCTCTCTCTCTCACACACCTCACTTTCATGAGCACAAGCATGCATACATTCACACAGATGGAAACAGAAACATACACACTGATATACACATAGCCAGAAACATAAATATACACACACTTTTTTTCTGTGTCATTTTAGTTTTTATACTTGCTAAACAGCAAAAGTGCTTCTTAGTGTAAAATAATGGCTCCATCTCTCTCTCTCTCTCTCTCTCTCTCTCTCTCTCTCTCTCTCTCACTCAAATGCACGCTTACACTCACACACACATAGGCATTAGCACACTTACTTATGTATATGTATATATATATATTTTTTTTTTTTTTTTTTTTTTACACTCACTAAACAGCAAAAGCGCTGCTTAGTGAATGTAAAATAATGGCAGATGTTAGGTTACTTTCGGTCCAAGCTGCATGGTAACTTGATATGCTGCAGTGAACCATTAGACTTGTTTTTTAGCAGGCATTACCTGTAGATTAACATCCTGCTGGAGAACATTCGTTCTCCAGTCAGGCTGCTGATCTACAGGTCACCCATTCTCTAACAGAAACCAATACAGCATTCAGAAATACTTTTAAGTATTGCTGTAGCAGTGGAGGCAGCAAATAATTATAGAAGATCTTCGTTAAGTAGTTTGCAGTACATGTAACAAAAGTAAAAGAGAAACACAGCACAGTATACAAAGTGTAGCCAAAAACTACTCTCTGCAATAGAGCTGAAGCTTTTTACTGATGCAGTAGTAAACTGTGCACAGCTTCTTAATGTAAATTTAAGCAAGAAATTGTTATTTTTGAGGTAAAATTGTGGATGCAGTAAAACCCTGTATAATTAAAAAAACTATAAAACGGTTGTGCTAAAAGAGCTGAAAGGAAGATTAGTGCTGATTTATCCAAGTGTTCCTCTTTGGAGAAAAGTAAAGCATTTCCAAATGAAATGTTAACCTATTCTTAGTGCAACTGAATGTAGCAGATGAGCCTATGAATTGTGGGTTAGGTAGTGGATGTACTGTAATCCAGCTTGGTGGACAGAGCTTTAGAGAGATCACTAACACAGTTTTACAATTTATCGATCTTACACTAAAAACTTATAAGAAGCATACAAAATAGTGGCAATTGCTAATGTTTATAGTTGCTTATAAAGAGCAAAAAAAATCCATTATATTAGATAACAGTGCAAGGTAATGGTCTCATCTTTCTTGGTAGGATATGGATAATTTAAATTCATGTAGATCAGTGACCTCAAACTCAAATGATCATGAGGGCCATGTGAAAAGTAATATACTCCGCTGAGGGTTGTATGATGTTACAAGACAAACCTATTTATTTATGTCAAATTATAATCATTAACAACTTGATAGACAAAACATGGGTTGCAAATGCATTGTATTTCTAAAATACTACAAGCACTAGTAGTAGCTCTTTTTGCATACATTCTGTCAGGCAAATTGCACCCCTTCTGAAGGATTCACCACCGCAGAGTATGAATAAGTCACACAAATATAATGGTCATAGTAATATACTTCAACATTTTGCTGTCCAATACATATATTGTCTCCTTCCCAATGAGATATATCAGAGATCTTTGTAATTTGCTTTCATATAGATCATGCCACAAAAAATGTATACACTTTCTGTGCACAGTTTGGATGTCTTACTGTAAAGAAAGTTAAAGACAGAATGATCACATTGATGGATATCAGCTTGCTGCTGTCAGGGCTTACACCGTCCCATGAAAGCTGTATCATTATTTGTTCAACAGTGATTTTGAAACTGTACTTTTCTTTCACCCAACAGCCTGCCTCACCATCACTAAATAAATGCCTTATTTGTACTCTCTAATATCAGACTGTGATTAATGTGAAATAATAAATAGCCACAGTAATGCATTTCATCCTGTTACTGTCAGACATCTCTACAGTGCTCTACCCCAACATATCATATCAATGATCATTTCACTATCATCATGTATGTTCCCTTTGCTTTCACACATAAACTCCCCTGGCAAAAATAGCTTTTTGTTAATCATCTCAATGATTGTGAAGAGGTTAATAGGAATAATGTCCACATTAATGTAGTTCAGTTTACTGCCACTGTAATCACTGTAATTTTTGTTAGGGGAACAAGACTGAATTTAAAGCTGGCATTGCCAATCACAGTAGTCTGCAAGTTGGTACAGAGGTTTAAGGCTGTGAGCTGTAGTTCCTGTGGTATAGGGTTTAATTCCTGCAGCCATCATTTACAAACTATGTGACCTTGAGCAAGTCTCTTAACCTGACAGTGCTTGGGAGCTACTGGGAATTTAGGTTAGGGTTCTCAGCTGTCCAATGGACTGCAAGACTAGTAACTACTCAAGAACCACCTTCATGCATGCAAATTAGGTGAACTTGAAAGCACTAGTCCAGATTTGGGGGATATCTTTAAGGTGATTGGTCATCTAAGCCTGATATTCTCAGCCAATCAACATGGAGATAATTGCTATCCAGTCAGAATAAATGATTGATATTGCACATTTGAATGAAGATCCAAATGATTAAATATGTGTGCTGTGCAGCTAAAACGTTAATAGCACTGAAGAAGTCATTACAAAGTGAAAGTTTCTATCTATTTGAAAACGCATCTTTTTTGAAGACAGCAGCTGGATCTAGTGTATTAAATTGGATACACTAAGGATAACATCATTTTGACTCTGGAAGCCAAAATTGAAGGAAGAGAGCTACCTATGGCCAGGTTTCTGCATCTGCTGCACACACTCCAAGGCAGCAAGTCAGATAATCTCACTGGTTTTATTGGTCTTCACTGCAGGAACCAGCTGTAGTTTAGGTTACAGATACATGTTAATGGGGCATATTATTAGACGCACACATACACACACACACATTCAGATAGGGTTAATACATATAAAATATGAAATTAAGGAAGTGCTTTGCAAAAATGAAAGAGGGTGTAGGGACAATCATATGCAGCTAAAGGAAATTAAATTCAAGTTAGACTTAGGAGAGTATTTTTTATGCAGGGTTGTGGAATCTTGGAATGAACAGCCTGACTAGGTAATGGGTGGTGGGATGGAATTCTGTAGAAGCCTGGAAAGGGGTATGGGACAGCTGGAAGGTAGTGTGGGAGGCAGCTCTGTATATGCATACTGTGTGTGTGTGTGTGTGTGTGTGTGTGTGTGTGTGTGTGTGTGTGTGTATAAAATGTTTGGTCAAATAAGGTCGACTGTGGTTGACAGGTGTGTGGGATCGCACACTTCTCAGGGTTGGGTTATATGCCTTTTCTCCAATTTATTGTGCAATCTCAGTGCAAGTGTGTGTGTGTGTGTGTGTGTGTGTGTGTGTGTGTGTGTGTATATATATATATATATATATATATATATATATAATAGTGAGTGTGTGTATGTATATGTGTGTGTGTGTGTGTGTGTGTGTGTGTGTGTGTGTGTGTATATATATATATATATATATATATATATATATATATATATATAAAATTAGGTGATGTGGAGATGCAGATATACTTGCTCCTCTGAAAAAAAGATTGTTTTTACATTTTTTGTCTTTTAATTTTGCAAGTACGGAGGTTATTGTTCAGAATATACTTAGTAGCATGTCAGTGTTTGCATTGTCGATGTCTTGTGTTTAATGTTTTGAACGTCTATGTTTGGGTCTGTCATTTAAATTCAGTTAAAAAATGTGTGTGTGTGTGTGTGTGTGTGTGTGTGTGTGTGTGTGTGTGTGTGTGTATATGTATGTATGTGTATGTGTATGTGTGTGTATATATATATATATATATATATATATATATATATATATATACACACACACACACACACACACACACACAAATATATATGTGTCTATATTTATTCATAAAATGGCCAAAGAAAACTGACAAATACTGTTTGCCTGTGCATCAGATATGTCAAGGTTACCTAGATCGCCCATTTAGTCACAGATCTGGCCTCCCTCATAGATTTCAAAGTCTCACTGGTAGCCACTTTTAATCTTGCCACTAACTCTGACCTGCCATGGAAGAAGAATGTGCAGTCATCTTTAACAAAAAAAAAAATCTTGAAAAAAGGATGAATTCCATAAATAAAAATTGTTACCACAGAAGCTTTAAGCATGACAGCTTAACCAGACAGCCAAGATGTGTGTGTTTTTCAAAGTACATTCAATAAATGTTCATAACTCTGCTGAAAGTTAGCATATTAGACTCAGTTTTCAACACAGTATCTATAGGAGTATGACAATGAATTTGATTAGCTCAGATACAAAATGCAGTTTATGAATCTGACTGTGAAATGACACTTACAAATGGAATTGCAGAACAGCACATAGCACTTTGACTGTCCTGAAATCTTCATACTAGAATTAAAAAGTTATAACCTTGCACAACAATCAGTTAGTGGGCAGATGAACTATTTTACATTAAAATACACTAAAAGACATATAAGTTGTCAAGTTCTAAACATAAAATTCAATCTGCAAAATAATATTAATAATGGTAGTAGTAGTAATAATAATTTCCAATAACGTCTATTTTATAAGTGCCATAAGGCACTAGGGGTTTGTCTGGTGCAGGTGCTATTGCATACCCTTCAGGCTTGTACCTTACAACACTCTTGTGTTGTGTAGTAATATCTGTATTATGCATACCCTCGTCTTGCAATGTTGCCTGCATAAACATATGTGTGTGTATCTCTGTCTGTGTAGTACAGTACAGAGACTGCAGAAAATTATTTTTATTCTGAGACAGGAATTATAATTTAAAGCTAGATACAGGTGCTGAATGCCATATTTTATCAGAAGCTACCTTTAAAGCACTGACATTGGCTAGTTTTGATATGTAACCATGATCTCTTCTGACATATGCAGGGCATATGCTAAAGCCATTGGGTCAGATTGGGTTAGATTTTATTTATTTGTAAATGCAGATACAGAAAATAAAAGCTAATTTTCCTAGTGTGTCACTGTAAAATCAGATAAAGTGGCCAGTTATATTAGGTTTTGATGCTTGGGAGAATCTTTGCATTATAAATAGAGCTTGCAGTGTGCAGATGCAGAGTAATTTGCAGGACTGTATAGGTTCTAGCATATATATTTATGATTGCAGTCTGCGGTAAAGTTTTTGATGTTGCTTTCAATGAAAAGTGTGAAAAGTAGCCAGAAAGCCAGCACAAGTGTTCACAGAGCCAATACCAGCACAAATGTTTCTTCAAGGCAGTCCTTGGATTTATAATATATTGTCCCCTAGACATATCAAAAGAGAAGAATTAGAGGTTGGATAAAAAGAACTCTGATAGTAGGTGCAGGGTTGTACTCATGAGAAGGATGAATATACCAGCAGCAGACTGTGAGATTTTGAGCTCCGTGGCAGAGGAGATTGGGAGTTGATAAAATTCTAGATCTGGTCCTAACCAAGGTGGTGAGTTTCAGAGATATCCTGATGAGAGTGCTATTATCCTGTAGACACAATGCGACTGGTTTAGGTAAAGAAAAGAGTAAGACTGTAAAATACAGTTGTGATGATCTGAGTAAAATCAGCAAGTTATGGGACTGGGGACAAACAGGAGCAGTAAACAAGCAATGACAGTTGTTCAGGGATGCAGTACTTAGAGATATGGACAAGGGTGTAAGGAAGGTGAAAAAGGTAATGAAAGCCAATGTAGTTATAAAAGAGAGTGAAGCCAACAATTATGGTAAAAGACAGGGAATAGGAATGTGAAGGTGATGCAGTACAAATAGACAAGCAGAAGAGGAACAAAGGAATTCAGGGCAGAAAGCCATAATCTGAAAGGGAGCTGATATAAGAGTTCAAAGCAAGAACAAAGGTTTATTAACCTTAAGGAAAGAAAGCAAGGAAGGATACTCATGGGCAAGCTGATGGGTGGGAAATCAAAGGAAAGGACAGGAGGGAAAATAGAAACATTTAAGGAATACTTTGCTTTTGTCGTAACAGAAAGCAAGGGGAGCATTTTTAGATGGTGTAAAGCAAGGGGAGTATTTTTAGATGGAGTAAGGCAGAGTGAAGAGAGTAGTGGACAGACATCAGAATAGCAAGGGAGGGCATTGAGAAGGAATTGGCTAACATGTGAGAAGGATAAAACATAAGTACCAGATAGGCTGCCTCCTGTGTTGACCGGGAGTCCAAGCAGTGAGATGTCCAATCAGAGGCCTTTTTAATAGATCACTGGTTAGTACAGAAATGCCTGAGGACCTGAAAATGGCAAGTGGGATACTTTTGTAAAGAGAGGTGCAGAAAGGCAGTACAGAAAGCGCAGAAAATTAGTTTTATTGTTAACAGTGGTGGCAGGGAGTATCATAGGTAGAAAATGGAGAGACGGCTGGCAGTGTTTCCAGAAGAAGTCTCAAGGATAAGAATTAATATTTTCTCATGAGTGGAAGATGATCTGTTTTTATTACTGAGTTACAGAGTAACTTGGGAGGGAAGTAATATCCAAGGTAACAGACAGGTGTTTTATTACTTTGTTACAGAATAACTTGAAGGGGTACATGGACTTCATCGAGGATTTTGACTCTGATTCTCACAGGCAGCTGCTAGGAAAACTGCAGGCAGCGGAGATAAGATCAAGGCAAAGGAAGTGGACAGTTGCATGGTTGAAGTATTGGAGACAGAAGGTAGTAGTGAGAACGATGATGTCAGAAATAAGGAAGGCAGTTAGTTTAGTACCACATGGGTAATTTTTTTGTCTGGTACTCATTTCTGTTTGAAAGACACCTATTAGTTTTATCCTGTTCTTTACTCTATTTGCTGATGATGCAATGACAGGTGTAGCAGTGAACAATGGGGAAGAGTCTAGTGAAAGGTTTGGAAAGGGTGACCAAGTGGGTATAATAATGTTGGTTGAAGTTCTATAAATGCTGTATTTGGGCTGCAACAATATTGATACAAACTATTGGCTGAGAACAGTGGAACTGATACCAGTATGGCAGGAAACCAATCTGAGGGCCCTGAACTAGGGTAGCAGGAGGAGAGTAAATGGGTAGTAACAACTTCTGGAGATGTATCCTAATAGGGTAGTAGTAAGAACTGGAGATGCATCCTTAAGAGGATGCACTCTAGTAGCAACAGCTGGGATGTATGCTTAGGATGATACATCCTAGCTATCACTACGAGAGTGTATCTTTAGGACAGTACACTACATAAGCAAAGAAATAATGCCTTTCAAGCAGGACAGTTTTGTTTTTTTCCCCAAGTGATGTATGTACTTCTGAAGGCAATACAATGAGAGGGATAGCAGGCAGCTTGAAGCAATCCATAGGAAGGCAACCAGAATGGTGCATTGGATAGAGGCAGAGAGATATGATGACAGACTGGAGAAGATGGAAGTCCTCTCACCTGTGGCTAGAACAGACAAAGAGATGTGATGTAGGTGCAAAAGATCATGTTAAGTAGATGTAGAGGAAGTCAACCCAAACAGGAAGGGGAGAGGGTGGATTTGGGGGGCATAAGCAGCAGATTGCAGAGACTAATTACTCCCCTGTTCTCTGAAAGCACGTCTTCATGGAAAGGATTGTGGCCCCATGGAGTAGACCACCACAATGGCTGGTAGTGAAGACATGCATAGAAATACTCAAGAGAATATTGGACAGTAGGAGAAGTGGTAAGAGGACAGAGGACAGATACAAATATAGGCATGACTAAACATTAAGTGCACTTAAAAAGCAGAATTGGATAGTATTACGGTCTCCATATGCCATCAAGCAAATGTAATATTTTTATTTTATTACATTTAATTTTTAATATTGTGTAATTTCCTTTTAGCCATAATTTTTGGGCAACCTGCTAGATAGCACAGTTGACAGGTGTGATACAAACTTTGATAGTGAAACTGTCATTGTAAGACACTTTAGAAAAAGAGTGTGTATAGATATATATATATATGTGTGTGTGTGAGTATTGTTAGAGAAATATAAGTACTGTTTGCTGAAAACTGCATTCACACTAGCTATGGAAAGTAATATATTCTGTATGGAATCACCAGTAGTAGTTATTGAGGCATACACGTATTTACTCAAACATTTATATTTACTGTCTGTGTACCCACATATGGTCTTACTAAAATTCTGACTTTGTGATAAATGCCTGTTATTAAGAAGTGATTTATTACTAGCTGGAAGATGTACCTGTGTCTCACTTTAGAAAAAATTATGGACCGCTATGTTGTGCTTACTGGAACAGTATGGAATCACCAGTAGTAGTTATTGAGGCATACACGTATATACTCAAACATTTATATTTACTGTCTTGTGTACCCACATATGGTCTTACTAAAATTCTGACTTTGTGATAAATGCTTGTTATTAAGAAGTGATTTATTACTAGCTGGAAGATGTACCTGTGTCTCACTTTAGAAAAAATTATGGACAGCTATGTTGTGCTTACTGGAACCATACAGAACATTAAACAGTCTTTCCAGCCTTTGCTGAAAGCATCTTGTAACAATGAAAACCACTGAGTTGCTTTCTAAAATGCACACTAGGTACTGAAACTACAGATAATGTTTGAGTTGCTGAGGAAATTGTTGCATTGATAATTCAGTTGTTTTGAGTTTTTGAAGGTGTAGTTTAGGACTTTGTTTTTATTTTTACAAAGGTCATTACAGTTGCAAGTGGCTGCAGACACAGTATAGTTAGAAAAAGTAACCAGTTAAATTATACACCATTACTGCTAACATAGATGGATGTTTGAATAGATGATGGTTATGACATTTTATTTTTTTAATTTGTTGGAACTATGTATCGCTTCATGCAGGAGTATGTGACAGTAACAGCAAATGTCAATAATCGCATTATACTGCCCATGGGTATCGTGACAGTAAACACAACTTAGAACAGAGCACCAAACTCAGGAGAGGAAAAGTGATACAATTTGATAACATTCAGAAGTATTACAAGTTGCTAGTGGCATTAGTTTTCTAGCTTGTCATAACTGATTCATCAGATCATTACTTGTATGACAAAGTTGAAGAGGATCTTTGAATCTCAAAGCATGGTGAGAGAGGGTTCCCAAATAAGAAGATGGTAAAAAGTTTTTAATCGATTCTTGTAGCTGTGCAAGTGTTCTTGACTTTATATTTAGTATGAGTGCACAGTTTGGCCTACATTATTTTTCACAGCTATAGTTATTACATAATTAGAATGCTCATAAGATGTTTATGGTATGATAATGGATACCTTTCAAATAATTTTAAGTGTGACGGAACTTGGCAACAGGCTTGAGAAAAATCTACATATGTTTATAGATTAAAGTATGACTTCCTGTAGACAGAGAACAGTACATGTACATTACTATAAAATTGTTAATAGGAAACTGTCCCTTTTTTGGAAGGTCTGGAAGTACTTCTTTCATAGCTCCCCCCTCCAGAGATTCCTCATGCTGGCAATGTATAGAGTGAAAGCTTGTCCTGACTTTATATTATATAAATGAAGATGGACACAAGAAATGGTAATAGTGTACATTTTTTAATTCTTCCCCCAAATGCACTATGCTTTGTTGTGAACACAAGCTGAAGAAGTAACATTCAAAGAAGATAAAATGACAAGGATTTTGGCAACTTTCTGAAAAAGTATGAGAAAACACTTTGAAATAAAAAGGAAAGGCTGTGTCAAAATGCCCAATTCTATAAATGTTTGATTCTTTTGATTACAATACAATGGCTTTGTGAACGAACATATGAATTGTTCCTTCTTCATCATGACAAAACTGAATGCTGAAAAGATGTTTTGCCAGAATGTCCAATCACTCATATCCAGCAAAATGGGAAATATGTTTATTCTTGAGACTCCGCAGTCTTGAAGTTGGTTATATTAAGTAGCAGAAAGTGTGTGTGTGTGTGTGTGTGTGTGTGTGTGTGTGTGTGTGTGTGTGTGTGTGTGTGTGTATGTGTGTGCGCTGAGAGAGAGAGAGAGAGCCGTAGCCCCTACATGAGGAGATAGCTTGACCTGGTAGAAAAAAATGGTTATTCTAAAACAAAATGGTATAAAGGTTTCCTACTAAGAATGTTATTTCTGGTCTAATGTGCTTTGGATTTAGAAGTCTGACCAGCTGTGGTACTGGAAACTCTCCTAGGTCTGCTATTTTTGATTTCTTACTTCAAAGTTAAATAATACACAAGGGATATTTAAAGCACTATTTGTGTCACTTGGCATAGATAAATATGTGCTAGTTTTTGATCTGTTTATTTTGGGGAAATATGTTGCACTGGGTTACAGAAATATCCAGCACAAGGAATCTATTAGTCTCTCTAGTTTTCCACAATATTGTAGGTAACCAAAGACAGCTGTGCTCCCATCCTGCCTTTCCAGAAACCTCCAGTGTTACTAAAAGTTTTAGTTTCTAGTACCCTTGCCAGTAAGTGATTTTTTTGTCCACAGTTCCCCCTGCGAAAGGTGGAGTCGGTTACCAGACTGAGTATTAATCCTAGATTTACCTCACAACTTTCTGTTGATATTTGAAACATTTAAATTCTCGTAATATGGTCAGCATGAGGTCAGCGGTACCACAGCTAGTGCTGCTGCCAGTCTGACACTACTTAAGGGCCTTCTGTACAGAGTTTGCATGTTATCTTAGGGTTTTCCTGGTGCTTCAGTTATTTCCCATAGTCCACAGACATGCCATTAAGTAAACGTGATTAATTCTGAACTGTCCATTGGAGAGTATGTATCATGTGATGGACTAGCATTCCACCCAGAGATGCTGCTTTACCTTATACAGAGACAGGATTCAGCTCTGCCATGACCCTGAGCAGAGTACAATAGGCATTAGATAATGAACCACTGAATGAATTGCCAACATGAATGGTAAATGTTCAGCTGTTATATATCTTAGATAAGAAAACGAGACTGCGATTTTTCTGTGATTTTAATGAATTCTTAACATGATTCACTGAATGGTAGGACAGTGTGTGGACTGAGAAATTAACCTATTTAAAAAAAAAAAAGATTTTCTATCAGAAATTAGTGAAAACCTCACAATGCAATCTATTAGAACAGTAAGAGAAATACAAAACCAGACTTGTTTGCATCATATTTCAGAAAAATGCAGTGAATACAACAGAAATAATTACCTCCCAGAGCTAGGGAAGTTCCACTAAGAAACATCGCATGGGATGCTGTACCCTGTGGATGGGGGGAGCACTGTGCTTACTGAGCTGTAAAAGTTACTTGTGAGAGGTCTTTTGCTTTCATTTCATGATGCTTGAGAAGAAAACAACTGTTCATAGACAAGTAAACTGTTCCGGTGTAAAGAAATACACATTTTAGAGATAATCATCCATGTTTTCAGTTTCCTATGGAAATGAATAAATTCCCAGTATGACTGTCCCACCATGACTACTGCAGTATGTTTTTCCTGACAAGGCACAAGTAAGGTATGCGATGTAAAAAACAATAATGATTTTTTTTTTTTGCTGTGTTTGAAACCTCAGAAGTCATTATTACAAAGAGAAGAATAATTAAAAAGAGAAATTCATCATGGTTTGGTGTTAACAGTGGTACATGAACAGGCTTCTGTTTAATTTTGTATGCATTTGCACCAAAACAATCTAGTTTGTATTCGCACTGCACATATGAAGCTAACCTCCAATCAGAGATGGCAGCTGTTTAATATCACTGCTTTTCTTTCTTTCATTACATATACAAGTCTGTACAGCTGTCATATTGGAATGGTTGTGGTAAACATGCTTGTTTGTAATTATTTCTAATAGCTATGTTATACTAAAAGAACACGTCAAAATGCCTGTGTACACTGCATTTTATTGTCTGTGCCAGTTTACAACACATTTCCACCTGTCAATGGCTGTCACTAGCCCAGTTCAAGAATTATGTTCCTTGGGAACTCTGACACATACACACAGCATTTGGACAGCTACGTCTTGAAATGTGTACTTGGCTGAATAATGTATTGCTTGAATGAGTCACTGTGACTGGGACCATGTCCAGACCCTGAACTACACTGACCTCATAAGTAATATGTGGTTTTGCAGGTGCTGAAGTATAGGGGTTTGAGGGGGCTTGTCTCTCCATAGAAAAAACTATCATATTAAAAGCCATGTGAATCAAGTACTTTTTTCACTCACCTTTAGTACGATACACTTTGAGATTATGGCATGTGTCCCACGATTCCCACCTAAACTGACCAGACAGTGTTCATTAGTATCTATTTTGTAAATAGTTGATTTTCTGAGGGCAACCTTTGAAAATTTGGTTTGCAGGTGCAATTTTTTATCTGACAATGAACCCCAATATATCCATGAAGAATTTCAACATTTTATAACATGGAATGATATAAAGGATTTCATAACATTACTGTACCACCGTTCAACAACAGTTTAGCAGAAAGATTTATGTGGATGCAAAAGGTTTACATATTGTAAACAGAAAGGAAAGGGCACCAGACAAAACAAACCAGCAGTCACAGTTTTGCTAACATCTAAGAATGCTCAGGTAGTCCTCCAGTGGAAATGCTAGTTGTCATTTAATCACGGCTTGAAACTATGACTAGGTCTCTTTAAGGCACATTATAGAAGGTGACTGGTATAGAACAAGTCAGTACATGTCCTAAGAGGCACAACTGCCAAATGAAGGTAGAACAACCATTGGATGGTTGAGGCATCACAAGCATCCAACCATCCAAAGATGAACATGTTGAGTAAGCAGAATGCCAGACTGAAAAATACTGTTGACACATTTTTGTATGTCATGAGGAAGGATATTCTGTTTCATCTCCTTATCTAATAGAAATGTCTATTTATTAGAATGCAGTTTGTATTTGTTACTGATGTCATATGCTGCTCTGTTACGGTTTACTATCAAAAGATTGAAATTCATGTGGTCGACGTTCATTTGGTCGAAATCATTACATCGACAGGTCATAATATCGGCGCCAAAATGTTTACATTTAAATGGTGAACACAAACCTCAAACTAACACTAGTGTTTTTGCAGGGGGGTTGTGCCCCACTGCACACCCCCCGCTACTTATATATTACAACTCCAGCATCGCACAACAGTGCTGACAAGGATAATTCCTTGCCTGTTGTCAACATAAGGTCGACAGAAGATCGACAGCACTGTCTGTTGACCAAATTAACTACTTAATATTAATTAGGCAACCAAATGTGTCGACCAAATGAACGTTAGGCCAAATGAATTTCAATCTTTTGATAGTAAACCGCTCTGTTACATTGTGTTTTCTTTTTCAGCACATTAAACAAATATGTAACATAGGACTCCCTGAATAGTGCACGACTTTATTTTCTTAATGTACAAAAAATTAACATACAATATTGACACAAAACCGTATAGAATAATATGTATGAAATAAGCTCTGCTTAAGACAGTACAAAAAACTATGGAAAATAAACTTTATATGTACACACTGTCACTTGGTAAGTTTTCATTATGCCTGCATTTATTTATTTATTTATTTATTTATTTATTTATTTATTTATTTATTTATTGGCATTTGATTACTGGGAAAGTTCATCTGCGTAGGTATTCATGAAGGTCCAGGAAGAACTGCTCCAAAGTATTACAAAAACATTTTAAGAACAGAACTTGTATAAGCTTCCAAATAATGCAAAAATATCTACCATATAAACAATTATACCAAATTAGACATAATGTGAAAATGTTTGTTAAAAAAGATACAACTTGTATGACAATAATTTAATATTTAAAGAAAATGTAGCCAGTTTAGAGAAATAATAAGTTAGTTTAATATGAACAGGAACTGCAATGTGAAATGACAGAAAAAATAGGGATAATGGATTAATTAGATAGTTAGGGGAGAGAAATTGATTAAAGTTAGGAAGTGAGTAAAAAGGGGAGAGTAAGGCGGTGTAAGGTATAAATAGCTACTTGCTCATATTTAAGGGTATGTTTTATCCTTGGATTGAGCAAGAACAGAGCCAGATTTAGTTTATAAAGTCTTTCAGAATAGTTTTAAAGGACAAGAGGTAGGGTAGTGATGTGATGGATATAGATAAGGCGTTCGGGCCTTAACAACATGGTATGAGTTCAGACTCTGCCCAGCAGATTTGATAGGTTTGTGGACAAAGAGAAGTTTTTGGTCATTGGATTGTAATGACAAAGAGGGAACATAGTTGTGTAGAATTGTATTTAGTGCTGGACAAGCAGATAAATGCTGGATAATTTTATAAGTGATTAGAAGCTCTCTATACTCTAGTCAGGGGCGGCCCGTGCTATTGGACTGCCGGACTGCAGCCCCCCCAGCTGTAAAACATAAAGAAATAAAGAAAATAAAATAAAAAAATGCAAAATTTGCAGACTAGTCCAGACTGCTGCTGAGACAGTCTGGAGCATGCACAGACTGTTTCAAGTCCAGACCGGGAAACATGTCAGAGCAAGATCCCAGAAGTCTATGCAGTACAACTGCAATAGACTGTCTGGGAAACCTCATCAGAGTCAGACAGCAAGGTCAGTCTCATCAGGAAGAGATCACAATTTGGAGCTGGACAGGCAGGGTCTCATGGATGGATGTTATGTGAACAGTGCAGCTACAGATTTGTGTGGACAGACAGTTTACAGGTAAGGGGTGTGTGTGCGTGTGTGTGTGTGTGTGTGTGTGTGTGTGTGTGTGTGTGTGTGTGTGTAAACATGGATGGATGTTATGTGAATGGTGCAGCTACGGACAGTTTACAGGTAAGGGGTGTGTGTGTGTGTGTGTGTGTGTGTGTGTGTGTGTGTGTGTGTGTGTGTGTGTGTGTGTGTGTGTGTGTAAATGCCCCAGTTGCTATATACTGGTGGCTAGACTCATGGTGGTGTGGTAGGGAATACCTCAGGCTTGAATCCTGTACCTTGTATGCAGGTGTTAAAGACCTGAATTCCCTACCCACCACCATTTGTAAAAAAATTGTAGATTTTTGCCCCATATTTGATCTGATCTGTTCCTCATAATATCTGTGGTTTCTAAATGTTGCAATGCTTGATATTTGATGGTGCAGTGCTATCATTGTTGCTTCACAGCTGCAGGTTCTCAGGTCTTGGCTGGGGTGCCTTCTTTGTGGGGTCTGCATCTTCTCCCTGTGTTTGTGTGGGTTTGCTTTTGTGTCCTCCCATGTTACAAAGACATGTCTGCATTATTTCTTCCTGGGCCTCTGCTGAAAATTGTTTTTTTGTTGTTAAATAAAATTGACAGGCATTTGAATTTCAGACTTCAGGTTTCTGAATGTTTAATTCCTTACATATTTGATGGTGCAGTGGTAGCATTGTTGCCTCACAGCTATAGGTTTTCTGGTTTGATTCTTGGCTGGGGTGCCTTCTGTGTGGAGTCTGCATCTTATCCATGTGTTTGTGTGGATTTGCTCTGGAGTCCTGCCATTTTACAAAGACATGTGTCTGCAGTATTTCTCCCTGGGCCTCTGCTGAAAATTGTTTTGTTCCGTTAGAAGTAAAATTGACAGGCATTTGAATTTCAGACTTCATATTCTTCAGAAAATACATAGTAACACAACCTAAGTAAATAAGATGAATATTTGAAATTTGTCCTTATTTTTGGGACTGTATTACCCCATTATTGGCTTTGTCCAGGTTTTTTGTGCTAAGGTTGACAGCTATGGCAAGAACTGAATTCAGTGAATATGTTTGAGGGCTGTATTCCCTCATTACTGGGTTTGTCCAGGTGTTTTGTGCTAAGAGGTTGACAGCTATGGTGAGAACTGAATTCATTAAATGATAGCCATTTAAGTTTCAGTCTTCCGCTCTTTCACAAAGCAACTGATTTGGCGTAGTGGTATGTTGCTCTGACTGTTTTGCACAGGGACCTTGGCAGTAAAATGTATGGTGGTAACACAGCATTTTTCTTTCACAAAGCAGGTGATCTGGCGTAGTGGTATGTTGTTCTGACTGTTTTGCACAGGGACATTGGTAGTAAAATGCATGGTGGTAACACAGCATTTTTCTTTCACAAAGCAGCTGATTTGGCATAGTGGTATGTTGCTCTGACTCTTTTGCTCAGGGACCTTGGCAGTAAAATGTATGGTGGTAATACAGCATTTTATTCTAGCAACTTTCCAAGATTATACAAGCAATGTTTAATGTGTCCCTGGTTTTTGGGCTTTTGACCACCCCCCCCCCCCCCAATAAATTTGGCTTTTTCCAGATTTCTTGTGGTGCAAAGTTGAGATGCAGTTGAGTATTGAGTAGATTTTACAAGGAGCTGAGAGCTGCAGGGGAAGAGAAGTTTAGTGCTGCTTATGCTAAGTCAGCTTGCATTGTTAATAGCACAACAGGTTGTGTACTTGCTTTTGATGCAGAAGGTTGTTGGTTCTACTCTCACAAGGGGTGAATGCTACTGTACTGAAAAAGTTAAGATACTAACTATGGGCTTGTTATCAGTTTGCCATCAATTTCCTATTGCAATATTACTAGCTTATCATTTTTAATGTAATATAGGCAATTTATTCCTCAGGGGCATCAGACACTTTATTTTTCGATGAAACCATGAAATATAAAGGTGTTTGCTAGCAGCAACCTCTTCATTAGTTACAGATTTATTTAATGTGGGATTATTCAGATGACTTTTTTACTTCTTCAGAGATTGTGCATATTTACTGATAATGGTGGACTGTAGAATTGTGTATATTTACTGATAATGGTAGACTGTAGAATTGTGCGTATTTACTGATAATGGTGGACTGTAGAATTGTGCATATTTACTGATAATGGTGAACTGTAGAATTTTGCATATTTACTGATAATGGTGGACTGTAGAAGTTTGAGTAGACTTTTATGATGGAAATGTTCTGAACTGGGCAGTTTTGTTATAATGGGTGCATGCATTTTGTTTCATTGTTTACTGGAAAGATGTTCTGAATTGGGAAGTTTTATCATTATTGGTGCATGGGTTTTGTTTCATAGTTTACTAGAAAAATGTTCAAAACAATAGGAAGGTGTATCAAAGAGCACATGTATGTTTCATATGCAAGGGGCCTATGATTTGAAAACAGCCCAAAATTCATCTTTATCTGCCACTGGTAAAATGTATTTCCTTTGAATGTGGGTTTCAATGCTGTTTCAATGAATGTGAGTTTCAAGGGCAGAGAAGTTTTAATGCTAAGTTTGTTTAGCAGATGTCTTAGTGTTTGTGCTGTAAAATGCAAATTAAAACTTTCAAATGAAGTCCAGATCATCATAGAAGTAAATTGGTATGCGCATTAGTGTTTATGGTAAATGGAGTGAAATAGCCAAGTAATGGATCATTGGAATGGCTGCAGGGGGAGACTCCATTCGACCATGATTTTGTGAGGGGGAAGGGCGGCAAGACAGCCCCAGCTGAACTATACCTCCCAACTGTCTAGATTTTCAAAGAATGAATAGATTTTTGCTTCTTATTTTTGGTTTGTTCCTCATAAAATTTGTGGTTTTCTGGCAAATCATTTAGGAATTAAGTCACTAAATAATGACACACTAGTTTCAGACTTCATAACCTTCAGAAAAATGCATGCTAAAGTAAGACCTGTTGTTCTATCAACTGTCTCAGTTTATACAAGAGCAATTTTTAGTACTGTTTATATGTTCCCCAATATATTTGGCCTTGTCCAGATTTATTGCATTAACAGGTTGAGAGGTACATGCAAATAAATTGCTTTATAGAATTAGGCATAGCCAAACCTCTCAACTGTCCCTGATTTTGGCTCAAAATGTTGCTCTTCCCCTAATAATCCCTCCGCAAAATAGCAATTTTGGAAGAAAACATGGAGGGTTTACAATTAAGAAATAACTGTAATAATCAGAGTTATAGATTACTTTTATTTCAGAAATGCATGTAGATTCTTTTATTTTGTCAGCTGCTCAAGTTAGCAGTACTAATATTAAAGTGTCTCTTCTTTGGCAGGTTCCCAGCTGTATTGTGTGGCTATTTTATATTTTTACATCACATTTTTGGTCCATTTTTCATAAAATTGTGTTTTTCTTGGCAAATTAGTGACAAATCATTAAAGACTGAAGTTAGAAAATAATGACAGACATTTGAGTTTCAGATTTCATACCATTCAGAAAATTCATACTAATGCAAGACCTATTCTATTATCTTTCTAAGTTTATAAGAGCAATATTTAAAAATTGTCCTTATTTTTGGGCCTTTGTCCCACTTCTTTGTATGGCTTTGTCCAGATTTCTTGCTCTGAGGTTGAGAGGTATGACAAATGTGTCAGGACCATCACAGTCAGCCAGAGACATTTCAAATTGTGACATACTTGTTGCACCCCCTCCCCCATGTAGTGACTCTGGATGTGTTGAAGCAAGGCAAGGAGTAGTTATGCAGTGTAAATTTGCAGAGTATCCCCCCATCCAAGGTAGACACAAGTACTAGAGTGGCTTTTCATCTGTCCTTGATTTTTGCAGAATGGTCTGGTTTCTGTCATATTTTTTGTACTGTTGATTTATGCTTATTACTCAAAGTGCCTGTTGCTCTGTGTTTAAGTAGCAATACTTTAATGACCATCAGGTAAGCTTGGCTGAGATCGTAAGATGCAAGTAAGCTTTAATAAGCATACTGTTAAAGAACTGCCAACATTGAAAGCCTTTCTGTTGTTGCCATGTAGAGAATACTTAACTAGATAATGTATAAGCCTTGGGTATTGAAATGCATATGACAGTATTTGTAATAAAGGACATGATTACATTATTTTAAGAAGCTCATTACACTTGGAGACTTCCAGTCATCTCTGCAGGCTTTACCCGTAAACTAAACAGAATGCCAATCCTGTGGTCCATAACCTGTACAGTAATTCTTTTAAGCAATGTATCTTGAGCTTATTTCTTGTTTGCTTTTTAATTTTTTACTTTGATCATGTTTTCCCCATGAAACAAGTAGATAGTTGTCAGGCAGCAGGTCTTTTTTTGGATAACGAACATTTTTACAAGTGGGGGCATCAGAGATTTCTACTTTCAGCATGTTACTTGGTACTTTAATAAAGCTGAATATAAATTATAATTAGAACTGCAGTGCAAGAAGTGGTTTGAGTTGAGTGCTGCTTGTTTTTCTTATACTTGAGTTTGACTGGCATTCCATTAATGTATTTAAAAAGTAATTTATTTTTTCATGCCTCATAACCTTTTTGTTTCCATCTAGATATTAAGTAAGCTGCCATGCAGCCAATGCATTGAAATATTTTTATTCTTCTACACTTCATTTTGTCTTGATTGGACTCTCATAATGACTGTTTGGCACCCAGGGCAGTGTATTTAGTTAGTTTTTGTGGTTTTGAGCATAGCCCCTCCCCTTTCTGGTTGGCCACACCCCTTCCCATTGACCCCCACCCATTCAGCTGTCTCCTGCAGCCCCCCTTTGATTTGAAGTCACCAGCCACCACTGACTCTAGTTAATGAGGCCATCCTAACCAATTTAGGCTTTTTTGTACTATGCAGTGATGGGTTCTGAAAGGGGTATTTGCTGTAAATTTAGCAAATTATTATAGCATCATTCAGATTTATCTTTTTGTGATATCTGGAGGGTAGCAAGGATGGGAGCACTATAAAATAGAGAGGGGAAAAGGTAAGTAGTTTTAACTGCATTGGTGAGAAAGTTTTTCATTCCTAAAGCATCCCTAATTTTTGGTGAGATTTTTTAATTTAATTTTTTTATATGCAGGTTGAATTTAAGATTATCATCCATAATAATTTGCTATTAGAAATTACTTTAATGGTTTATTATCAAGAGAGAGTATTTAAACTTTTGCATTCTCATGGCAGAGAGATCTGGGGAAAAGGTAGTTTTTTGGGGGAGGGGGGCTGAGCATGAGTTCTGAGTTAGTCAGGTTGTCGATGTCCATATGAGTGTGGATTCATCTGCATATTGTATTAGGGAGGCCGTTGTGTGGACGTGTGGAGGGTGTCTGTGAGACTGTTAAAGAAGAGAAGACAAAGGCTAGAGCCTTGTGTTACACCAGTGGTGACTGGGAGGTATGGCGAGAGGATTGAGTTCGATTTTACTGACTGAAACCTATTGGACAAGTAGCTGAGACAGGCCTAATGAGGACATTTGAAGTAGAAGTTTGCTGTGACAAACTGCGTCAAAGGCTTTAGATAAGTCTAGAAATAAGGAGGAGACTACTTTGTCATTATGTCTTGCTTTATTGACTGTATCTATGTAGGTTAGAGATGCAGTGTTAGTACAATGGAAAGGACTGAAGCCATGTTGTATAGGGGATGGGACTTCTTCCTGTAGACAATAGTTTAGCAATTATTTTGAATACATTTTCAAGTATTTTGAGGGGGATTGCTATAGATTTAAAGTTAGTGATGTCTGTTGAATTTCCTTCTTTGTGTAGAGGACAATGTATGATTTTTTTTCCAGATAGAGGAAATGTGGGATTCCTAAATTGACCTATTAATAAGGACTGAGATAGGACAGGCAATGCTATCAGCAGCTGTTTTAAGTTATTCACTTGAAAGGTCATCAGCTGAAGTAGAGCATGGTTTGAGTTTGTTTGAGTAGTTTCTTATAGGATGTGGGCAAAGGTTTAAAGGTGAAAGTAAATGTGGTGATATGTGGCTGTTGGGCAGGATTAGAATTAGATGTTGGAGAATCAGCTTTGTATTAGTGTAGTACTTCACAGAATGCGCATTAGTAAGTCCTGCCTAAACCTCACCCACTGTCCAACAATCGGTGATGTCTTAGTAAACTTAAGTAATGAATATCCATTGTGTATGTGTTGTTTATCCTTTTCCTCAATGTAGTGTGATCTCAGAGTTGGTATAATTTAATTAGCGGGAGGCTTGGGGGTGCAGGGGTGCTTGTTCCTGTTGCAGTAATGAAGGAAAAAAATAATAGCACTATAAATGCAAATATTATTTTTTTCCCTTTGCCCCCATTTTGGGGGATGCATCCCCACACCCCCAATTAAATATACCAACTGCCAGATGGCACTACAGTGAGTAAAGAGTAAAGTATGAATAGACAATGAATATTCATACAGCATCTGCATGGCTTTCAATCATGCATGTTTCCAACATGATGGCCTCCCCCTTTCGCATGTCAGTCAAAGACCACACCCCCCCTATGCACAGAACGGCCTGCAAGGTACTACACTAATACAAAGCCAGAGAATCTGTAGAAGGGCCCTATTTCATTTTTTTGTTTTTATGTGCAAAGTATTTTTTTAGTTATTTAATAACCATAATAATGAAATTCTCCCTTAAAGACTGTATTCTGACAAATACAGCATCACAAAATTTTGGCATAGATCTGTTTGAAAAACAACAGTGCTTTAAAATTTACTATGTAGAAGCTTTCTGGATAACAGCTGCACATCTTTTAAATTTAAACATTTTCAATGAGAATTAAATAAAATAAATAAATCACAAATGGTCTGCAATATAACCAAATATACATAAAACTAAAAGTAAAAGAATGAAACTGAATACATTGCAGAGTATTTCAAGAAGAAAGTAACACATCCGCCTTCTGTTGCAGATTAATCCACTGAGTTGTTAAAGCAGGAAGTGTTATAAACAGTAATGCATTATGTTTTCCTGTGAAGTCCGACACAGATTGCTTGCTATAATACTGAAGTGATAAGACCATGGTTTCAGTTATGAAAACTAGCTGCACACCTTTTTCTTACTTCTGGCTATCCACTCCTGTTAAGCAAATGCTTATTATGGGTCTTTCATGGAAATGAATGCATTTTATAATAGCAAACTACAGCTTCAGTGCATCACACTTCTTTTTTGGCAGCAATCAAATTATTTGTAAATGTAATAAGAATAAGGTTAAATGATACCATTACAACTTCTGTTAAACAGATAGTATCCAATGTTGACAGGAAGAACATAGGAGAGCACAATTCTGACACGATTTACTTAGTAGGGCTAGTTCCACTGTTATTGTTTAAATATGGTGTTAGAAATTTTGCTGTCTTGTGAATTTAAAATTAAACAGTTTGTAGTAATCTTTTATAGAGTGGCCAGAAATGTTCTGAAGGTGCTCAACTCTTTTATATCTGCACATTGCATTTCATGACTAGGTAAGTTATAGCTGTAGTTTAGGAAGAACAGATGTCCTGGTGCACATCAGCCTAAACGGAATGACCTTGACAAGAGCATGAATTTTATCTACTTACCTAAACTACAAACATGCATGTTACAGGATCCCATTAGGACGCCACTGCACTGCACCTGATGTGTTCACCTGTAGCTGTGAGTATGAGGTGAACTTCTTAAATTCATCTGCAGTCTATATGTAATTCAGAAAAGTATTCTAAGCTGTGAGCATCAGAATGGGGAAGACTGTTATACTAGCAATTAGCTTTGTCTAGAACAAGCATGAGAAATGGCGCCATTAGTAAAAGAGGTAATAACAGGACCATACTCTACAATGGTCTGTGTCTCAAAGGTGGAAAGCAGTTGTTTCAAAATGTCTACATTTCCATTGGACAGGAGCCCTTACATTAACCAGTATGGGTAGCGCAGGTATATTAATAAAGGTCTGTTCGATATATAGTCATGTTCTGCTCCTCTGCAGTACTATATATGGTAACCTTCAGCTTCATGATGCTGTGGCAGAAAGAAACTTGACTGGAATGCTGCAGGAGTAGAGGATGGAGGGTAAGGCAGAGTAGTCGCATTGCCAGTGGGAGAATAAACTGAGGAAGGTCTAGGTTTATAGAGAGCTGTGAATGGATCAGCAAATAAGAGGGAGAAAATGAGATAAAAAAATGAAGGGAATGTGTATATATAATCACCCATGCGTATAAGTTGCAGTCAACTCCTATGTCATAGCTATCGCCATCATTAGAGTTTACTAGGCAAGGAAAGAGCAGAAGTAGATTCCCAGGCCTTTCTTCCATCTCTCTGTCTATCTCTCTCTCTCTCACACTCGCACAAACATCGCATATATGTTCACATACTGCATGTCTTTGAGAGGTGGAAAGAAATTGCAGCACCTAGACAAAACCCACACAAAGACTGGGAGTATATGCAAATTATACACAGGAAGCACCCCAGGCATGAATCAACATGGAGAACCATACGTACACTCTTTCCTTAAATCAAGTTTTTCATAGTGAAGGTAAATTTTAAGGGATTATATTTCTAGGAATCTGTACTCTGCAGTATCACCAGACATTAAAAAATTCTGCACGAGACAACTAAAAGTGAGAGCAATCTGCAATCGGGGCATATCATTGTCAGGCTTAAACTGCTTCCAATAGTAGTGTTGCCATGGTAATTTTGGTGTAATGATGGAACAGTGCTGCATGTCAGAGTGGAGACTTCTGGCAGCCATGACTGGTGCTGTTTTATAACTACTAGGAAGGCTTCTTTTGTAGGCTTTGGTAAAGGTACGTATACCTACCAGTTTTAAAGAGGATTAGTATGTTATCTGTGGGCTCCTTTCAAGCCTACCACAGTTTTGCTATGATTTTATACCAGATTTCCAATAAAAAAAGTCCTCTGTTATCTCATGGAGATGAATGAGATAGATGCTATTTTTTCTGTTAAACTTTCATGCAATTTATAAGTATACTTGTAAACTTGAGAATTTGCAGACTAAAGGTGCAGTGAAATCCTCATGGGATCCAAGACATTTGTCTCGGTTTCTCATTTAAATAACACAATATCCCATTTCATACATTTTTTTATGTCACAGCAGCACCAACAATGTTGACAAAGCTAAATCTTCAAATTTAGGATGATGATATGTCTGGTTTAAAAAATGCAGAAACAGTAAACCTGTACTCATCATTTATGTCTGTAATAAGAAGACCGTGGCAGGGTGATTAAAACCACAAAATTGAGCTTGGCTTACTGCCCACATTAAGAGGCTGGGTGGGATGAAATTTCACTCTGTGACTATGTCTCGTGGAAGCTCTTTCAGTTTCCATTGATGCAGCTTCAGATGTTGTAAATATGGCACAGTTCCAAGGAATGTGTCACACAGCTTTGGTTAAACTAAGGCATTGCCTTTTATGCAGTAAAATGCTGTAATATTCACTGAGAAAACAATTACATTTAAAAGTGACAGTTGGGTTCTAAGAAAGCTAGCGATACAGAAATATAAAACTAGATGGCTGTTCTTCAGTACAAAAGGCATTGGATGCTTGAGAAAATTAAAACCCACTTACCAGGATTGTACCATAAGCTGGAAAACACATCTTAGAGCAATTGTGCAATCTCTTACAAACATTAGTATGTATTTGGCAGTGGGTGTACACAGCTTTCTGCTGTATTAGGTAGCAGGCTGTTACACAGTTCTTTGTGAGCTGCTTTATTTAGTGCTCAGTCAGTTTACAGAGACAGCAGATATCATCTGCTCAAGAAAGTTCTACCCTCTAGAAGTGGGAATGGTTGAGCATAACAGCCTTAGAGCATCGGCTGAGGTGGGGATGCTGACCTAGAACAAGTAGGGGGAAGGGAAGCGGGGACATGGAGATACTAACAGGAGTAGGTGAGGAACAGGTTACAGGATAGGACAGTTTAGGTCGGAGAGGGAGTTGGCAGTCTGGGCTGCAGGGGAAAATGGTAGAACATTCCAGAATTTCTTCCTTTTCTTGGGGGAGCAGTAGATATGGCATCCCATTCTGGCATACCCCAGTAAAAAACAGGGTCACTGGTTTGAGTAATAGGGTCAGTCTGGCAATATTAGACTGAAGGACTTCTTTGCCTACATGGGTGATCAAACTAGGGATTGAGACAGAATTTTCAATGTTTTCCCAAAGAGCTGTCAGGTTTTTTACCTTCTCTAACCGTGGTTATTCAGGAGGGTAGTCTATCACAGTCATGTGACAGGGATGCCAAAGAAGAGAAGGGGAGCAGAGGATAATAAGCACTAGGGTTCTCTCTAAGATGTTGATTGCCCTAGGAGAGGTATAGGACTTTTTAGCCAGCCTCTCTTAGCAGATTGTAAGGCAGTCCTGGTGGTGCTTTTATGCTGCAACTTGAAATTGAGTTGGTTATAATAGGGCCAGATACTGAAGCACAATCCATCTTGGGCAAGTGTATAATGGGGCATTTTCCATGGTACTCTGCCTGGCGCACATGTGGCATTGCAAGCTGGTATATTAAATGGCTGCCTATTGACCACTGTACACAGTTTGGCTTAATTTGGGTAATATTTGACTGAATTTGGTTTTAATAAACGCATGACTGTAGTCATTAAACTTCATTCTATGTCTGTGTTTGCAATTTGATGAAATGTCTTAGAGCTCTAGTAACTGACGACAATGGTTCTTGCTGTATTGATTGGGTAAGGAATTTTGGTACCTTATAGGCTAGTGAAATCAAAAACGGGTATATCACAAAGAAAACTAACAACACTGGTATGTGCTAAATACATTGGGTTTTGTATAAAGGGAGAGACGGGTGGCAACCCCCTGTCCCAGACAAGAACAGCTGAAGTAGAAGTCCTCTGTGATTGAAAAACATTAGAAAGCATCTCAAGAAAAAAGCAAACCACTCAAAGGAAGGAGTGAAGACTGACTTGAACAAAGAACAGCTCTGAAACTGACTGGAAGAAGCACATTCTGTATTGGTCACACAATAGTGAGGAAAGTGAAATTTCCACTAAGTGTGCACAGCAGTCTTGCACAAATAGTAAGAACACTGTAACTTATCACTTTTCATTTAACTTTTGATAAAAGAAGAGCAGTCAAACAATGATCATAAAAACAGGCCCCCAGTTGAGTGTAGGACTACTATTTCTTTCTCCCAGTAACATCTACATTCAGTTAGATCAAGTCAAGCCATATTCTGCCATATATGTTCACAGTAACTCTGGTGACTGACCCCTTTTACAGACTTTCACCTTCCACACTCGGTAACATGTTTGACAGCTTCTTTGTGGCAGCTATGAATGTGTGAGCAAACCTTTCTGCTAAAACATTGATTGCAATGTATCTTGGTGGAAATGTATTATCCCAATTTGTTTAGAAAATGAAGTTTTCCTGACATGAACACTGTACCATTATCTGTAAATATATATTCTGGTAACTCATAATCAGCAAATACTTTTCTTGACATACGTATTTTAGTATGCAATGTAATCTCATATGTATGAAACACTTCTAATAATTTTTAATATACATTTGCTAAAATCATGATTGTTTTGTTTGTGAATATACTCAAAATCAATATGCAGCTTTTTTCAACATCTTCTTGGAAAAAGATGACTGAAGAAATAATACTTGTTTAGGCATCTTCTGATGTTCATCATAGTAGTAACCTCCTGTATTCACTTCTTGGGATATCCTGCTTTCATGCAGCCTGCAGTCAGCCATTCTTACAGAGCTATGTCCTTCCCCATTACTTTGCCTGAAGCCGTCCCATATGGATTTCAGCACATCAGATAATTCCAATACTTCCCATTCTTAAGGCAATATTAACTTACCTTGTGATACTATAGACTTGCCTCCTTCTCAGATTCAGTCATAATTCATATTCCTTATGGATTTTAGGAAATTCCCTGGCATCATAGCTGGAGAAATTTCAAACACATACGATATATGCTGTATAAAAAGTATTATTTACACCGTGTGATCCAACATTAAATCTGTCATTTTTCATCCCTGAAAATTCTGTTTTATTATGTTTTACTAAGGAATTCCCAAACTACATGATTCCCAGATCCTTAATATATTAATTACTGCATATATATTATAATCTCTATTTAGTATCAAGGAAGGGATGGGGATTTTATTGCCACTGCTTTGGCTTTTGGACTAAACACCATAGAACAGAAGTCTTTCCAAGCTCAACTAACATGTGAAAGAACCTGTCAGCATCCCTTACTGGATCTGGCAAGTACAGCATCAACCAACAATATCCAGAATTCTTACTCCTTTATTTTATAGACCCTCAAATCTTATCTCCTGACCAATATAGCCTATGGCTCAAGCTACAAGGGTACCAGTGGCATTAGACACCTTCCCTAGTCCCTATGAATGCTCTCAAACTTGTTGACATAACCACTTAAATTTTAACTCTACCTTTAGTTCTGACTTGATAGCCTTTAACATCTGTATAATTTCCAATAGAAAAACTAATTTTCAATAAAAACAATCAAATAATAGCATTCCACATTGTAAAAAGCCTGATCTGAATCAAGGTTCCCCACTATTGATGGATTCTGCTTCTGCTGTACAATTTACATCAACATTAGTTTTTGAAATGTTTGCCTTCCATTAACAAAACCACAGTTATCATCATCTACCAATTTTGGATTTAGTTTAGCCCTCTTATTACAACTGCCATAAATTAATTTATAATCACAATTTAACACTTATTTCAGCATGTGGGACAATGGTATACTAAGATCCTTACCTTCCTTTGTTACATCTATCACAGCTATCACTAAAACGTTCGGTCATAGGTTCATAGACTAGTACTAGGCTAACTGCCCTTTTGGGCCATTTTAACCTAGCGAGTTACCCCATATGAGAATCAAAATGCTAACTGCCCTTTTGGGCCATTTTAAGCCTAGCCAGTTACCCCATATGAGAATCAAAACCCACACCTTGGGTCTGTAAGGTAAACACCTTAACTATTATGCCAACCTCACACCCACATGACTAAATTGTGTTAACAGTTCTAAGACCATGATTTACTAATATCTTGCTTCTCACTTGACTTTTTCTATCCTCCTTTAACTCTTCCAATGTGATTAGGTTTCATTATTGGTTTAGCACCTCTTGATCTAATTTTGACAATCTCAAAGCTTGTAAAACATCTTGCAGTTCATGTTCCCATTCCGTTCACTTAGCCTGTGCCTTACATAGTTGCATATAATAATGTCGGCAATATTCCACTATCATTTCATTCTCCACTTAACTGCAGACATTCTTCACTTCTCACTTGTGTTTTAACTTTCTGCACCCTCTCTTGTCTTAGTCTTACTCCCAGTATATTTTAATAATCTGGTGATTGTATACATGTTTATCAGATAATGACTGCATAGCGTCGTGTTACCTTTTAAGCAAACCTAACTTCTATTTTATGTTGTCTAAAAAGCCTTAAACTTTCACCATCTTCATAAAATTTCACATTTAATTTTTCCACCTTTTTCTCCAGTACATTTATTGCTGTTTTATATTCTCAAATTAACTAGGTTTTATTAAACCTCATTTTAAGTTGTTCCTGTTCTTCCATTAACTTGTTGTTTTTCTGTCCCCAAAATAGTTAAATTCACCTTTAGCAAATCTGTACATAAATCTACAAAAGCTTTAAGCTTCAAACAACATGTGGGAAACCTTCAATATTTTATCAAATTTGAGGATTCTACAGTACACATATTACATTCTAATAATGTGAATTGATACACCATTGGGTGTACTTTAATCTCCTTAAGTAAATAAAATGCTCAGTTATTACTTATACATTATCTAGTTGAAATTCTGATTTTCATGCACTGCAATGAAATGCATACTCTGAAGAGATCAGTTTTATATCCGAGATTGATACGTGATGTTAGAATATATATGCATCTAGATGCTTCCCCCTTCTGAGATATAAAAGACATTTTAGCTGTCCATTCACCTCTGGCCACTACTTAAAACATTCCAGTCCATCTGTAGTTTCCTCCTGCAATGCTGTCATAGTCTTCATCAGCCATCCTTGCAATTCCAAGTGGTATGTAAACACTATACATTGTCAGTTTGATTGGCCTCAAATATCCCTTAATACTCACATCAGCCATCAGCATCTATTAGCAAATCTCTTACTTTGAGATCTAGTCCTTGAATTTAATACGCTACTTCTATTTCCCTTCACCTTTGAAAGGAAAATGATTCTCCCCACTCCCAAAATCCTCTAAGTAATAAATTGTGTTTGTCATCTTCCAAAGGCATTTCTTGTGCAACAACTATCCAAGGTTTTAACTTTCTTAAATAGGTAAATATTCTGTTGCTAACAGAATTAGGTAAAACATTAATATTCTATGTCACAAAACTCATCCCTCATGTATTACATGTATCTGCTAAAATCATGATTGCATAGTTTGTGAATGGACCCTCAAAAATCAAATATGGAGCTTTTTCCAACATCTTCCTGGAAAATCCCACTGAATCAATGATATTTGCTTAGGAATCTTTTTTTTTTTAAACAAGTTTATTATTTTTAATATACAAAATAAATATTATAACAATCTTATACAAGCAGTTAATATATAAACAGTTATAACATTTGATAAAGCAACCAAAGTATTTACAAAGACATCCACTGCAAATCAAATCAATTAATTAAACTGTAACATCTTACTAATGAAACTAAGACTGTTTTAACAAATTTTGTAAAGTATCCCATATATTATAGTAAGATGTTTTCCTAATGGTTTTTGACTTTATTGTCATTAGTTCCATATGACACACTTCAATCATCACATTTTTAAATTCATTAAATGAAGGAGGAGTATCTGAAATCCAATTTCTGGTTATTATTTTTCTAGCCACTGCTAGAATAGACCATAATAAGGGAAGTTTAACTTTTTAACACATTTAGGAACAGGGGTGTTAAATAATATAAGTGATTTAGAGACTATGAAATTATCTGTGAAAAGAGCCTGCAAAAAATCATTGATTAACATCCAATATTCCTTCAGTTTTATACAGTCATAAAACATATGTGCCCAATCAGCATTTATTTCTACATTACATCTCTTACATATGTTGTCTTTATTGTTTATTTTATTCATCATTAAGGGTGTATAGAAAGATCTATGTAAAAATGTCCAGGTAAAAAGTCTCCAATTAATAGAAGAAGTAGTTTTATAAGCAGATTCCAATATATATTGTTTATCTTGTTGTTTTGGTGATTCACCATTAATGGAAATGAAATAATTCCAGTAAGTATCTGAACTGTAATGTGCTTCATCTCTAATAATTTTATGTATGTGTGAGAGCTTACCTTTATCAGAAACCCTATGTTGTAAATTTAATATCAAGTAGTCAATCAGAATTGGGACAGATTCTTTAACTGTTAAAGACATTAAATCAAGTTTATTAATAAGATGTTGTCTAAAAGTCTGAATCTCTAACCAACATGTTTCTCTCAAATCAAATTCTTGCTTTAAGAAGTCTAAATTTTTTGCTTTATTGTCAGACAGCAACTGATACCAATACTTTAAATCATTCTCTGTAACTAGAAGAATTCTTTCAGAGGTGGATGATAAAAGAATACCTTGTGTATACATTATAGGAAATAAGATAAAATTCCATTCCTTATACTTAGGATGCATAAATATAAAATTGCGACATCTAATAATAATATTTAATGGGTAACTAGCTATATATTTTGGTGTAATAGATGAGGTACAAAACTCTTTTAGTAACCATAACATGGGATTATTTACAATAGTATTTTTGTGTATTAATGATATTTTCGTGAAATGCATGCTAATTAGTTCCCAATATTCCTTCCATTTTGCAGTGCATGCTAATTAGTTCCCAATATTCCTTCCATTTTGCAACATATGACTGATCTATTAGCAAAGTTATAACTTGTATAATAGAAGAGATAGCATATAAATTAAAGTCTGGAAATGATATGCCCCCTTGAGACCAACTATTAGTATGTTTCTTTAATGCAATCCTAGGTCTATTAGGTGCCCATAAGAAATTTAACATTTGTGAATTCAATTTCTTAATAATTATTTTTGTAGGTGGGAGTATTATTGATTGTATTATGTATAATATCTTCGGGAATATTATCATTTTAATAATTGTGAGTCTTTCTTCCATGGTAAAAAACATATTGTTCCAGCTATTGAAAAGATTTTGTATATTATGAAGGCAATTACTATAATTATTATGTATAGTGGATTTAATATCTTTAGTTAATATTATGCCTAAGTAAGTTATTTGACCTGAATTGGGTATATATTTGAGAAAATCATTAGTGAGAACATTTTTCCGTGCGTATATTGGTAATATTTTAGTTTTTTCTTCATTAAATATCAAAACAGAAATATTCTTGAAATCTGTCATCTTGTCAAATAATGACCGTATAGAAGAATTTGTTCCTGATGATGTAATTAGAACATCATCTGCAAAAAGTTGGATTTTAGATATTATATTTTCATCTATATCAAATCCATCTATATCATTGCTGTTTCTAATCAAATTAGCCCAAGGCTCCATTATTAAAGTAAATAATAATGGTGAAAGTGGACACCCTTGTTTTGTACCTTTTAATATGGGTATTTTTTGTGAGACATATGTTCCTATTTTAATGTAAGCCAATGCTCCTTTATATAGATGTTCAATTAAATTCACAAATGCATCAGAGAAATTTGTACATTTCAATAAGATAAACAAATAGTCCCAACTTACTGAGTCAAATGCTGAACCTATATCAAGACTAATGAGTGTCAAGTCTTTCTTTTTTTGTTTGCATAATCAATTAGCGTTAAAGTTCTCCTTATATTATCAAAAGTATTTCTATTTATAATAAAGCCTGTCTGATCTATATCTATTATACCTGGAATAATTGTCTTTAATCTGTCAGCAAATATATTCATGAACATTTTATAGTCAACATTAAGTAATGAAATAGGTCTATATGAAGTGCATCTGGTTGGGTCTTTATTGGGTTTCAAAATTGGTGAAATAAATGTGTATTGCCAGGATGGGGGAATTGATAACTCATTTTGAGCTGAAATGAAAACCTTATGTATTAATGAGTAAGTACTCTTAGGAAGAATTTTATAAATCTCTGGAATAATACCATCATTACCTGGTGCTTTGTTTGATTTAAGTTTATGTATTTGTGTGATAACCTCTGTATATGAAATATTTTTATCTATTAATTTAGTCTGTTGTTTATTAAGTTTTTTGTTCATGTTTGTAACTATAAAGTTCTTTATTTTGTCTTTAGAATCCATATTAATGTTATTATGGTTAATGTTAAGAAAGTGATTTCTAAATTCATCTAATATTTCTGGTAAACTAGAGACGTTCTTCTTTTTCCTTGGAGAAAATTTCTTTGATGTGATTTTGTTTATTCAGCCTTTTTGTTTAATTTTTAAGTCTATGTAAATATTTGGGACTTATTGAGTAAGACAAAAATTTATATTTCTCTAATGTTATTTTGACTTTGTGACTTAAAATTTCTTTGTATTTCTCATTTAATTTATTTATTTCCTCAATGACTTTTTTGTCCATAATATTTTCTTTATTACTATGTTTATATGAGTCTAATTTGTTTTGAATGTCTATTAATTCCTTGTCCCAAGATTCCTTTTATTATTATACCATCTGATACTTTGTCCATATAAATATGATTTTAGAGCATCCCAAATGTAAATAATGGAGACATCAGGTGTAGTGTTTAAGTCTAAGAAATGTTGCACCTCTGTAAGTATATAATCTTTATAATCCTTTAGTCGAGTTAAGTATGCTGGTATTCTTTTGATCTGAACATTATAAGTACTATTTACCATAAATTCAAAGACAATTGAATTATGATCTGATATAGGACATGAAATGATCTTAGAATTAATTAAGTCTGTTATCAGTTGGTTAGAAATAAAAACTCTATCTATTCTTGAATAAGTTTTATGTCTATTAGAAAAAAAAGTGTATGGTAATGATTTAGAATCTGTCTGATTATTAATATCATTCAAATGATATAAATTAATGAAATCCTTTAAATGTTTTGCATTAGATGTGATTTTCCTTTTTCCTATAGTAGTAGTATCTTTTTCATGCAGAATACAGTTAAAATCTCCTGCTAAAAAATATCTCCTATAGAAAATGATATAATCTTATTGAGATGGTGTTTCACTGTATTAGTGCCAATTCCTGGTATCCAGTATACATTAATTAATGTATATATTTTCCCATTAATCTGTATTGTAACCATACAGAACATTCCTTTATCATCTTTATAAGACTTAATAGTTTTAGGTATGGGCATATTTTTGTTCCATAAGATAGCCACTCCTCTTTTTTTCTGTGTGTGTTCTGAGCTAACCAAGACTGAATATTTATTAGTGGCTAATTTATCTATATCTTTTTTCAGGAGATGTGTTTCTTGAAGGAATATTAAATTGGCTCTATGCAGATTAATATATCTCATTAAACTTACCCTTTTACATGGGTTATTCAATCCATTAATGTTTAAAGAAATTCCTTTTAAAGTTACCATTTAACTTTTATAAACATATAAAACTTATAATCAGAGTAACATTTACTAAAATAAGTATTATTATGTCTCCTCCTTTAGGTGTTCTATTAATTATAGCTGTATTTAATGAAAACCTTATGGAATTTTGTGTAATTCTAACTTTTGTTTGTAGTGACAATGAGTTTATAAAATGTGATGTGGATGTCAAAACTATATACACATGATAATAATCAGGTGAAAATATTGTTTGGATCAAACAATGCATCCAGCCTGGAGTTAAGAACTCCAACTTCGAGTAGCAAATACCACTCAAGTTATCCCCCTATCCTAAGCAGCAGTACTCCAGCTACCACCGAATTAATTCAATACTAACTATTATTAACTAAAGTTAACCTCATTTAATTTGATTATCTAAGCAGCAGTACTCCAGCTACCACCGAATTAATTCAATACTAACTATTATTAACTAAAGTTAACCTCATTTAATTTGATTATCTATTATAGCAAGGCTTAAACAATTTATATAACAGCTTCATATAATCATATAAAACTTTTATAATCAACTAATATTGCTATGTACATCTATTATATATAATAAATTCATAATCACAATAGCATTCTAACACTCTTGAAAGTGGGAGCAGAGAAGAGAGAAAAAAAAAAAAAAAAGAATACCCATATGGTAGTTTAATAAAAATTTGTAATAATAAGTTCTTATTATATGTTTATGCTCATTTGAATTCAATAACATTTGTTATCTCAGGCTATTATGACTCAGACATTACTTACATTAGGGTATTCCCATTTTCTGTCATAGCAGTACTATTAGTGGCTTTAAAACTTTAAATTACATACACTAGAAGCTTCCTTCTTATACTTATTCTTACCATTTAAATAAAATGATTATTCACAATATATAAGTTAAAAGAACATACTACACAGCAATATTGATCCCTAGTTATACATAAATCATTGTGATGAAAGCCATCTGTATCTTATATATCTGCACTGCAGCTTCAAAATGTATCACATTACATTTTCTTCTGAAATATAATCATAATAATGCACATACATGTCTTTTAGTCAAGGCAAATGCATTATAACATTACATATCTCTAAATCATAAGCATCTATATGCATTAAAGTGCAGCAGTCATATAAGCTTTCAAAGACATATGTGCATGAGTTTTATCTTCTATGCCTTCTAAATTATCTCATTTGTTTACTATGGCATATTAAGTCATTTAAAATCATTATAACTTTTATATTTTATAAGTTACATCTTAAATAAGTAAATTATTATAAAGAAAAACTCACATTTTGTTGTCATAAAGTTCGTTTTTCATCACAATACCGCATTTACAGCAGTTCTACTTCCTGAAACAGTTTACTTCTTGAATTTGCGATGTCTGTGTGAAATCAGGGGTCAAAGTTCAAAATGGCTGCTTTCAGCTTCTCTGCGTGTTTTCTGGATGTTGAAGCTTTTAAAACGACTCGAGGACACTATTCACGAGGATACCCACAACCCAAATTGTCTCCCATAACATTCTGGTGGGAATTTTAATAAAAGTAAGTAACAGACATTCATTTTGTAGTACAAATGGATTTATGCAGTGTAAAACCTTCTCGAAGCACTTCACAAGTCATTGCAGTCTCTATGGCAGTGAAACCAAGCCTTCAATTGTTTAACATAAACATAACTTATTTTATATGCCCCATTTCATTTTCTCATTCAGAGTTTGTTACATATCCTTATCAGTATTATCAGAACCTTATTACCTTATAAGTAAGAGAGAAAAAAAAAAAAAAAAAAAGTACCTAGAAAGATATTTACTTGCTGTTTGTTTTAATAAAGTAAAACCTGAGACATATTACTTTCAACTGCTTTAGTTCTAGTCAACTGCACTTATATCATGACATATTATTTGATATCATGTATTTAAGCAATTTAATCATGGTATAATATATAGCAGTAATATTTAAACAGCATAAATAATTTTAAAGAGATAATAAATTATTTTTCCCCTTATTTCCTTCTTTTCATCCTTCCCCTCTCCCTGCCCTCCCCCGCGCTTCTCTAAATGTTTAGTTTAAAGAGAATGCCATTATTTAAAACAAGAAAATAAAGGAAATGTATCAAATTACTAACCTTAGGTCTCTTTGTCACAAAAGAGAAACAAGTTGATTCATATCAGGTTATTTGTTCCTCAGGAAGTTTAATTATTTATAAAACAAAATTCAGTTCTTGCACATTGAAATAACTTTGAACAAATCATTAAGATATTTGTGGTTTTCTTGTAAATGTAGTAACTGTAATTAAAGAGTTCAAAGAAATATAAAACATGTCATTTGTTTTTTAGTCTTTTTTGTTTCTCTGATGTCTTCCAAGAAGTTCCTGTTGCCATTCTCTTTAACGAAGGACTTGCCCATTTCATATCCTCTATTTTATCTAATATTTTATTTTTTTTAATATGTAGCAAAGCGGAGTCCAAGTCTTCAAAAAGTCTAGGGCCATCAGGTAAAAAGATTTTTAGTTTGGAAGGAAATAAAAGATGAGTTTTGAACTGTGCTTTCTTAAGCTCTCTTATTAATTTTTAAATGACTTTTCTTTTTGATATTACCAAAGAAGAATAGTCATTGTCAAAGTGCACAGTTGCTTCATTAATTTTTATAGGTGCTTTAGCCCATGCAGATTTTAATACCATCTCCTTGTCATAAGATGATAAAAATCTTACAATAACTGATCTAGGATACTTTTTATTTGTATTAGAATTAGATAAAGACCTATGGGCTCTTTCAATACCAAAAGAAAATGCCTCTGACAGATCAAAGTTTTGGGAAGCCAAGTATTTAAAAAAGATGTAATGTCATTACCTTCTATATTTTCCGGCAGTCCAAAAGTCCTTGTATTATTGCATCTGGATCTGTTTTCCAAGTCATCTAGTTTGGATTGAAGGTGTGTGTTTTGTTTCAATAAGAATTCAATGTTTATTTCTTCTTCCTTAATTCTGTTGTCCATATCATTAAGTGTCTCTTCTATACCTGTAATCTGAGCTTTCTGATGTTGTAGATCTTGGTGTAGCACATCCATTTGTTTTGTGGTTTTCTCTATAAAGTTATCAATTTTAACATCCAGTCTGTCCATTTTAGTTGTTAGTTGCTGAATAGTTGATAGTAAAGTCTGAAGCTCTTTCTTAATGCTGGAATCCTGGCTGTTAGCCTTGCTGGAACTCATTCTGAACAGAAGTGATGAGAGAAATTTCCAAAAAGATTTCTGACAGGAAAATTAGTTAAATTTTCTTTCTTTTTTAGATATTATTCAAGATACTGATATTCCAAACGTTATTAGAAAGAAAATTATTCCATTAGTTGAATTTTGAAGTAATAATTTCCTGTTAATGTAGTTATGTTGGTGGAGCTGAAGAAATCTGCTGCTATCCTGTGTTCATCCTTGGCCACGCCCTTGCTTAGGAATCTTTTGATAGTCATCATAGTATGAACTGTTGCTGTCTTCCCTTCTTGGGATATCCTGACTTCAGGTAGTCTACAGCTGGTCAGTTTCCAGAGCCGTACCCTTCCCCAGTGCTTTGGCTGAAGCCTTCTCATACAGATGTGAGCATATCTGGTACTTTCAATACACCACATTCTGCATCTTTGCAACCCCTCTTGTATCATTTAATGTCAGACATTGATGGACAGTCTGAGCCATTTGATATCTCTCCTCATTCTGCATCTTTGCAACCCCTCTTGTATCATTTAATGTCAGACATTGATGGACAGTCTGAGCCATTTGATATCTCTTTAAAAGTATTACCCATGTCTTTAGCACAGGTGGGATGGCATAATTGTAAGCCACGTAACTCAGCTGAACAAGCTAGTTTTTCTAACTTATTTATAAAACCAAATACAATTAACCTTACAGCATTTTCAATAATTTAATTAACATTTTAATACAGACATTATTCTTAGGAAGAGTAAACAATGGCCACTCAGCATTACAGGAAAACTTTGTACACCTGGCCATAAGTTACTCTAAAATGTGCAAGGTCTCTCAATAAACCCACCCCCACAATTAGAGCATGTATCCTTTGACCAGGATTCCAGTAATTATGTAATACTTGTTCCTGTGACTTGAAACTCTAATGTAATACCACCTGTCTGCATACTTGATCATTGTCAGATGACATTTATGAATTGTCAGCTAACCACACAGACCTCATGAGAGCTTCTTCACATAAGATCCAGTTAATAGTCAGCACACGTTATAGCTAAATAGAACCAGTTTCCCAAGGGGGCAAAGAATATCCTCTGCCCTCACAAAGATGAATATTAACATTAGTCTCAGACTTGCTATTCATTCCTAAAACCAAAACCCAGAAGTTTAATTGAATTAGCTCTGCTTAACACAAGTAGTATAACATTAAATTAATTACTTGAGAAACATGGCTACTTCAACAGGACCTAGATCTCATGCAGTTAAGATTCATGTCTTGGAGATAACTCTTTCATCCCACAGTTCATTCTAAACAATTTGTCTTAATAACAACTGGTCTGGAAACAGGATGAGGTGTAGTTTCTTTGGCCAAAAGAAACACCAGTATTTGAATCCATCTGGTATGTAGGAATAACCTAGTGACAACAAGGGGCCCAAACTGGTTGTTCTCACAAGTCAGCACAAGCAGTTAGAATAAATGAATTAACTGTAGAGATAATTGACTTTACATACTGCATACACCAGATCCACATTTGCATTACCCTAGAAACAACACTGTCTACCTAAATCAAAAATAAACAAGCACATTCATAATATAAGATTACTGTAAACTAGATGCCATCATGAACTCCCCAGAGGACACCACGATCCTCCAAGAGGGCCTGTCCCAAATAGCTGGTATCAAAACCACGGACTAAAACTAATTGCCAAGAAGTGTATAATTATATCCTTTGGCAGGCATAAGTCGCCTTGTAACTATAGTAGAATGTAAGGAGTTTTACTATCATGGGAATGTAAGTCTAAGCTTCTTAAGATCCTCATAAATGAATAACCTGCTAAGTACCTATGAACTCATTACTTCAGTACTGGAGTTAAGGCATTCCATTCAGATAAATCTGCACACCTGCTAAAGCCCTGTTGTATAACTATGCATTTAGCATAATCCATTGAAGTCAGTAGGAAATATTACTGTAACATATTACTTAAAACTTGAATAAATGTATTATGACTTTATTGCTGTGTTTCCCATGTCATCAGAACTACTAAAAATTCATCTAACCCTACCACATTTACACTACTTGCAAAAAACTGAAGACACATGTGCATGACCCCAAAACATTCCTGGCTACTTAAAACAAATTCACATATCCAAACCTACACAATAAAAAAAAAAAAGTATGTAAAACATAGACTGTATTCCGATTTACCCGAAATGAAAAAAAAAATAACTTCACATACTCTATAGACACAAAATATTCTCATACAATCCCCTGAAAATCCCTGGCCATTTAAATCAACCTCCTAGAAATGAAATTAATTTATATTTGAATGAAATCTATTAAAAGAATAAAATGGATACTTACTTCAACTAGTTAATCTAAAGATTGGATTAACAGCCAAGTGGATCCAAAGTAACCATTTAACTAAATGCTTAACTAAACTAACTACTCCTACCATACTTCTGACTAAAATGCATAAAAATGAAATGACACTACAAGAAAGAAAAAGATTAAGATTAAATTGACCTCATCTCTATAGAGCCAACAACTTCATTGGTAAAAAGTGTAAACAAGATTAAATTGACCTCATCTCTATAGAACCAACAACTTCATTCGTAAAAAGTGTAAACAAGATTAAATTGACCTCCTCTCTATAGAACTAACAACTTCATTCGTAAAAAGTGTAAACAAGTAAATGTCCAAACATATCCTTGTTCAGGCCATCTCTGGGTTATTCGTATTCAAAACATAAGGGCTAAAAACTACATATGAATGTAAGACTGGGCTTCAAATCCTCACAGATAAATTGCCTACTAAGTACCCATAACCTAAAGCCTTGCTCATTGAAAACATAAGTGGTTAACATAGCCAACTGAAGTCAGAGAATCACTGATCTAACATAAAACTACACAAGAGGAAACTGGACAAATGGTAGATGGTTTGTAAGGTGCATGAACTGTCTTGTGTTTTGGACTGTAGAATTAGGGAACTCTTGACTCATTCTCTGAACCATACCTCTCAACTGTCTCTCATTTCACTGAATGTTTATGATTTTGCCTCATATTTTTGGTCTGTTCCTAATAAGAACCATGTTTTTTTTCTAGCAATTTATTGAGGATTGCAGTCAGTAATTAATGACAGACATTTTAATCAGACTTAATATCCTTCGGAAAATGCATGCTAAAGCAAAAACTGTTGTTCTAGCAACTTTCTAAAAGTATAACAGTATTTAAAATCTGCCCCTAATTTTGAGCTTTTGTCCACATTATTGTTTGGCTTCGTTTCATGAGCTAAGAGGTTGAGAGAGACACCCTAAACCTACAAACAACATATTTCTTTTAATGTTCATCAGACCTCCATGTTTGACATGTAATTGTGCATTATATGTAGTATATACACATATACACATTTAATGAAGTTAGCTTTGAACACTGAATTTAATGCATTGTTGAAAAAGTAAAAAATTGCTTCTCAGTACATATATTAATTGCAAAATAACTGGTGTATTACACTATCAGACACACTGACTGTTTATTTCAAACATAATTTAGTATGAAATGTGAGATGTTCCAGACCTCTGACAGACAGAGCAATGGCTGATACGGTTATCCATGACTGGATTATCTGCTTGTAATTGCTGTTTAAGTGTGGCATGCTTGTAAAGCTGAATAAATAGTCAAGACATAAATATTTGCATACATTGTATTATGCTGTCATCGTCGCACACTGCATCAATGGATGCCTTGACAAATTAAACTTGCCAAGTGTAGAATTCCTGTTTTTGATGACTTTACTGAAAAAAATATTGCCTGTGAATACATAGTTCCCAAACTTGCACAACATGTTAGATGCTCTCACACACACACACACACACACACACACACACACACACACACACACACATTGTAGTTCATGCACTCATACCACAGTAGTGTGTGTGTGTGTGTGTGTGTGTGTGTGTGTGTGTGTGTGTGTGTGTGTGTGTGTGTGTGTGTGTGTGTGTGTGTGTGTATATTGTACCCATATATTGTATTCATATATCCATTTGTATAATACATGTATACAATATGCTTCCACATATACTTGTGTTTAACATAAATACATATGCTTTTTTTTTTTCTGGGGTCCCCGTTCTTCATCTGGACAACCAACCCAGTTTAGTTTAGTCAGGGAAAGCAGGCAAAGATGTCAGCAGAGGATTATGGCAAGCTACAAAGAACCAGTTGGCCAAGGTGTGCAAAGCCAAAGGACTGGTGCATGCCAACCTGACTAAAGAATAAATTATTTCAGCCTTAATTGCAGCTGCAGCATGGACCAGCAACCAGGAAGATAACCTGTTTGTTGATGGGGATGTGCAGTCATCAGAAACAGGACACTTCACCTTTTCCTCAGAAGACTTAAAAATCCATCTGGAATTAAAGAGACTTGAACTGGAGGCCAAACGTTTGGAATTAGAATCAGCAGAGATACAGCAGTGTTTGGAGGCTGAAGAAAATGAGAGCCTACTGCATTTGGAGTCCAAAGAAAATGAAAAACAGTGGCAACATGAGAGGGAGATGCTGACCCTTCGTCAGGGTCATAGAGATAATGGGGAAGGGAATAACCAAATCCCAGAAGCAATAAAGGTCAGTAACTTTCTTCCACAGTTTACGCAGGGTGATAATTTTGATAGTTTTATTCATATATTTGAAAGAGTATGTAAAAAGTATAATTTTGACCAAGGGCTCTGGGTACGGTTCCTGACTCCATTACTCCATGGTAAAGCTGTAATTGCTGTTTCTAAATTGTCTAATACTGATTGTTTAAACTACGACAAAGTTAAACAATATTTATTGGAATGTTTTAAGTTAACACCTGAAGCTTACAATAAAAAAGTTTCATGACAATAGACGCAAGGCAGATGAAAATGTATGTGATTATATTGCTGAGCTAAGCACTTATTTTCATAGGTGGATGAGTGGGTGTCAGATCACCACTTTTGAAAGGCTGGTGGACCTTTTCATGAGGGAACAAGCCCTTAGCATTTTGCCTGAGGACATGAGAATCTGGTTGGCAGACTGGGAATGTAACTTTGCAGATGAGCTGGGGAAAAAGGGGGATTTCTACTTAGCAAGCAGGACATCACTGTACAAGAAATGGATACCCAGTGTTGTACATGGATGTAAGGGAACCCATGGTGGGCAGCCTAAACCACCCCAACAGAGTCCACCAGTAACAGAGGAAGCCACTTGTTCAGGTACATGGCTGGGATCAAAGTTTAGATGTTTTAAATGTAACCAGAGGGGCAATGTAGCATACAAATGTCCACTGAGGCAAGGGGGTAACAAAGGTGGGTTGCTAACAAGTGGGAATAATAACATTATGCCAGTGGTAAATTGTCTGGCAGCAACAGGGGGACCAGACTATCACCAGAGTTTATATCTTGTCTTAGTGGATGGAAAATAGGCCACTGCTAAGAGAGATACACCCTCTGACATAATCATTATGAAGCCTGCAGTGGCTAAAGAGGAGCAGTACTTGCTTGGGAAGTCCACTCCAGTCAGAGTTTTAGGAGGGACCTTATTCCCAATGCCTTTAGCCAGGATTCACCATGATTGAGAGAGTGAAAAAGGAAGGAAACAAGAAGGTGTCTTTGAGATATCCCTGCAGATGTCCTGATAGGGAATGATTTTGATAATGCAGTACCTTGTGTGCATGCAGTTACATGTAGTCAGGGTGGAGACAGGCATGTGGGGCTGGTAGCTTGGGGGAGACCCAGACAGATCCCACACCTGAAGCCATGGCTGGTCAGGTGGCTATTTCAGGGAGGGAGCTACCCTGTAGCAGTGAGCCTGAAGGTGAGCCACAGCTGCTGGTAGGTACTGATGTTCCCTTGGATAGAGTGACTGCAAGGGCAGAAGTGAGTGGTAGTACCCAGGCTGACAGTGAGGCACCGTTGTCAGAAGATACCAGACTTCTATGGAAGGGGAGCTGGGAAGGGTCACAAAGATACAGTTGAGACAGGCTCAGCTCTCAGACCCTACATTATGAGGCTTGCGGGAGGCAGCTAGGAAGGACCTAATTCTCAAGGAAAAGGGGAGCCTATATACTGGAACAAAGGGTTACTGTATAGAGAATGTGCCCCCCGAGGGAGGCTAGAGGGTGAGGTAATACAGCAGTTGGTAGTGCTCAGAGCCTACCATCTGACACTTCTAGCCATAGCCCATGACATTCCTTTTGCAGGTCATATGGGCTTAAAGCATATCAAGAGACATATTATGTAGCACTTTTATTGGCCTGGGATTGCAAGGGATGTAACAAGATAGTGCAGGACCTGTGAGCAGTGCCAAAAGGTAGGCAAGGCAGGAGACAAGGTCAAAGCTCCTTTGACACCTTTGTTTGTGATTAAGGAGCCATTTTAGAGAGTAGCTATGGATATTGTTGGGCCTCTGAGTATCCCAAGTTTCAAAGAAAGAAGTATTTCCTGCTGGTAGTAGATTATGCTACTACATACCCTGAGGCAGTGGCTCTGTCCTCCTTCAAGGCAGAGATGGTAACAAATGCTTTGTCAGAGTTTTTCAGCAGTGTGGGTTTCCCGAGAGAAATGCTGACTGACAAAGGTGCCAATTTCATGTCAAACCTGCTGGCTTGTCTGTGGGAGCGCTGTGTGGTAAAGCACTTAAAGATAAGCCCCTACCACCCGTAGACTAACAGTCTTGTGCAGAGGTTAAACTCTACACTAAAGACCAAGCTACAGGCATTTGCAGACCAGTTTAAGAGAAAGTGGGACAAATATTTGCCCCATCTGCTGTTTTCATACAGAGAGGTACCCCAGGAATCCACAAGTTTTTCACCCTTTGAGACTTGTTGTATGGTCATTTGGATTTGATTTGGGATGAGTGAGAGGGTGAGTGTGAATCCCTCAAGGAGTCTGTTGTGGCATATATCCTAAACCTCAGGACAATGCTTAGTGAGCTTATGGGCTTGGCCCAAGAGAACCTGGCAGGAGCCCAACAGCAAAAAAAAGGTCTGGTGTGACAGGAATGCTTGAGCACAAAAGTATGCTGTGGGACAGCAGGTTATGGTGCTCATTTCCGTCAGACACAATAAGCCACGGGCAGCTTGGGAGAGACCCTTCAAAGTGGTAAGGAAGGTCAGTGATGTTAACTACAAGGTAAACCTGCTAGGCAGGAGGCAGGAGCACAAATTGTACCATGTTAACATGATGAAGCTTTACCATCCATGATAGGGAGGCCCTGGTGCTGAGTATGTGCAGTGGATGTCTGAGGGGGATATATGGCACATCAAGCCGGCCAGCAAAATGCCAAGTTCTTAAGGTGGAGCTTAGGGTTGCAGGCATATGATATGTGCAGCACCGTAGTGGGGTCAGCAATCCCAATGCAGATGGGCTTTCAAGACAGGGTATGGGTTAATGTATTCTCAGATAGGATGCTTTCATCAAGCAATGTTCCTCCAGGGTCACTTGAAAAACTAGCTTGAGTCTTCAAAGTAGGGAGAGATGTGATGATGTGAGGTAGTGCCAGCTGTGCCAGGAGAAGTAGGGCAGTGGATGTGTAACATATGCCAGCATAGCTAGCTGGAGTTTTGTAAAGAATTGTATGTCAAGCTGATGTATACAGATGATTGTGCTGAAAATGTACTAACAGTGGGTCCTGCTGGATAGAAAAGAAATGCACCTGTATGTCAGACTGTATTGTAACTGTTGAAATGAATATATTATAACAGAATACTGGAAGAGAAGAGGTTAATCTCAGTCCAGCTAACTTTGAAAACAGTCTGAAATTAAATTACTTGGTTTTGGCCATAAAAATTGTGTCTTACAGTTCTGACTGCAGCCAGAGACAAAATGTCTATGAAAACCAGGACTAGGAATCCTACTGTATTGCAGTGTATTGTCCTTAGAGGTGTGAACTAATTGCTACCCTTTAAGGGTAGAAGTTTTTGAAATGGTTTTATAGCTTCCAGATGCTGTAACACATCATAATACATCTTAGCAAAGCTCTATGTGTGCGTATTATGACACATATCTGCTAGATTCTGGTTAATTTTCTAGTAAAGGGGGTAATGTGGGAATCAGAAGGCAGGTGACTAGATGTATGTGATGTCATTCTGTAATCCAGCACTGAAATGATGTTTTAATACTAGATGAGAAAAAAGTCTCAGGGCAGTCTGTTTTTCAAACCTGACAAAGGACCACTCACCTAATTCATCTTGCCTTACTTTAGTAAGTAACAAGGGTATATAAATTCTTTAGATCAGTCAGGAAAATATAGTGAGATTAGTCAAGTACTGTTTTTCCTGTATCTGTGTGAATCTATCCATTGGGGTTATTTTTAATATTTCCTGTAATTGAAACTCTGGTGTTTATTGTAAATAGGTATTTAGTATTTTCATGCTCTTTTACTATTTATTATTAAATATATTTAAACTTTTCATTGTGGCTGGTCTTTTAGAGAACATTTTAACCTAAACTTTTCATTGTGGCTGGTCTTTTAGAGAACATTTTAACCTTTGAGAGTACGTATATTTATTTGTTGACAACTGTGGTCACTCCTGAAAGCCTTCCTGCATTGGTCAAATACTACCATTTGTATTGGTATTCATTTTACTTGGTATAATTTGGTATTCCTGGTAAGAGCCTTAGAGTAGCTGGCTTTGGAGTGTTCTGGTGGTAGTATCCACCTTATAGTCTGGGCAGTGAGGGCATAGCTGGTAAATCTGTACCAGCTTTTCCCAGGTGTGTGTGTGTGTGTGTGTGTGTGTGTGTGTGTGTGTGTGTGTGTGTGTGTGTGTGTGTGTGTGTGTGAAAATCAAATCTCAGAGTGTGTGTGTTAGCTACTTGGAGCAGGGACACAGAGCACTAGTTTCACACCGAGGGTGGTGGAAGACTTGGCTTGGAACACTCGGCTGAGGACTCAACTCTACAGCTGTATCAGCGGAGAGTCTTATTTGGGGCCTGGAGAGAGAGGGGGTAACCAGCCCCAGGACTGAGTGTGTTCCCTGTGTGCTCTTAAGGGAAATTGTGCTTAGTGCAGAGAGCTGCATCTGGAAATAATGTGTGTATCGATTTTTGTTCCAAGTGAACATCCCTCACTGGTGTCAGTGGTGAGATTTGAGGCTCCTTGATTACTGGCTCAGAGGAAGGACGTCACAAGAAGTTCATCAAGACCTGTATCAGTCTAAAATAGCAGTGATAAAACATATACCTGACTTTATTATGAGGCTGTACCAAGTAATGGGAAACTAGGTCATGTTAAATAAAGTTTCTACTTCTCTGGGTATCTGAAGACAGTGCTGTACAAAAATGCTTTTTTTTTCTTAAATGATGTGTTTCAGAGAAATAATGTTTTTTTTCCTAGAGAGGGAGAGAAATGGTTAAAGATGAGGAGTGTTCTCCGACAAAAAATTCTGAAACCCAAGGATGTAGCCATCTACTCAGAAGATGTTAATGATGTTGTTGCTGATTTACTGAAAAGGATTTATACTCTCAGAAGTAAGGAAGATGATGGTGAGACAGTCAACAATGTCAACGACCTCTTCTTTAAGTATGCAATGGAAGGTAAGAAATGCTTTGAAGTGAAGGTAAGAAATGCTTTGAAACAAATGTGAGTAAGGTAAAGAAAAAGAATATCCATTGCCTAAGCTATAACTGATTGTTGGAATGTCAAAGGTCAGCAGTATCAATCAGTAATGTTTCTTAAGCTGATGTAGAATTCAGAACAAAATAAAAATGAAAATAATTTTCATGCAGGACATAAGCATTTTCTGGTGGAAGCCAGTATTACAGCTCTGGTTTCACAGTCTGACTTTAAAACCCACTCCAGTCATAACTACGCTTTGACAAGTATGAAGGTTACAGGGGTTACAGAAGTATAATAGTTTCATACATGCAGATCTAAATCACTATCTTGGGTGACTGAGAAGACTGAAAGCTTTCATATACCTTCTCTGACTATTCTGGAAATTATTTGGGATATTTACAGACACCATAGTGTTTATGATACAGTTAGGCCAATTTGGCTTCATTGGCCTGGACATTGCCACAAAGACTGAAAAAGTAAAAAATAAATAAACAAATAAATAAAATAAAAAGTCATAAACCTTCAGAAGTCATGTAGTTGAAACTCTGGTATGTCCTCAAGAGGTCATTTGCATATATCCCATGGGTCCCCACTACAGGAAGCTTAATGTTTTACACAGTGAAGACTCTAGACTGTCTGGGTCTTTCTTGCAGTTTTTTGTTCAGACTCAGAGCAGACTTTAAGAATGTAAGCATTCTGTAGGAACTATGCAAGTGTTTTAGGTTTCCAAGTTCTGCCTAATAAGCAGTACTGCAGACATTGGTTTTATACAATGGTGGAGAGAGCCATAATAAGATGGCAGTGTATAACATTTTCATGTGCTGTAGAAGAAGTGAATTATTATACATTAGGTACATAACCAGGTAACCAGCATTTGTAAGAGCTTTCCTTTGTTCGGCCACACTGAGCTCTGACTTGTTTGTCCCTTTAGTTGCTTTTACTCATTTCCCCTTCTTTGTCTCTTTCTTCATCTATCTAGCCCTCTTTCTTTTCCTACCCTGCATTGCTGACATGGATGTTTTTTTCCATGAGTGGGATGGAGTAACCTTTATGAAAGGATCATTGTTCTGGCATTGGGAACATGGAATGATAGCCTCAGGTTGAAAAGGCTGTCAGCCTGACAAATATTTGGTGCCAGTGTGATTTTTACTTTATGCCTACCTCTAACCAACCTGTCCTGCCATGTACCAGATATCTGTACATTTGCCACAATACATAATATGGAGCTCATACTCACTATCTCGAATTATCATAATGGTTATTCCTGTCACTGGACTCTGTTAATGACTATTTTAACAATCACACACCATCACATTAAGGAAGGAGAATTTAATTCTGGACCCTCTTCAACTCCTCACATACCAGCCCTACAGTACCCTATGCCACTAGCCAATGTAGTGCTACTGATGTTGCAGTCAGGCACCTTGCACTGGTGCAGGTCGGTCATTGAATACTTTGTTATAGAAATAGTCTGCAAGTTTGTACTGGAGTGTGAAAAAATATTTTGGTTTATTTTGATTACACTTTGAGAAATAGCCGATTCACATTTTGGGGAACTTTTGAAAATGAGTATTCGAAGTTTTGGGCCAATATAAGAAATTGCCAAGCTTCCCAAATGTAAACTATACTATGCATTTCTGACAGTACCTGGTGTCTTGCTTAAATGTGATTTTGTGGATTATATGTAAAGTATACATTTTGTTATAAAGATGTTAACATGAAAGCCATCATTTTTTCATGCAAAACTTTTCATATTTATGAAGTGCTTAGAAACAATGCATATGTTGTTCTTGTGGGTCTGAAATGATAAAAAATCATTATTATTCTGTATCTGAAATGATAAAAATTCTCTAACTCTCCAAATTTTCACCACTCTGTTCTTCATACTAATACCTCATGAATGCAGGTATGAAGTATACTCATGCCAGAGGCTAAGATGGCTGAATGGTAACACCCACTGTTAACAACTATGCAGCAGACTTCATTAAAACATAGGAAACATTAAAATCAAAGCATTTTTTTTCCTCTGGCAATATTACTTCAATTTAATCTAAGATTTTATGAAAAAAGTCTGGAGATTTACAGAATTATTCCTGTCAAAAATTATCTAAGTGTTTTACTTTGTGAAGTATAGATATGGGTTCCTCAATGTTTTCTCCCTCAGGTGTCTCCTTGAAGAAGGATCTGCAGCAAGTTATGTCCTCATTACAGGAACTTTCATTCAAAAATGATAACTTCCAGAAGAAACTGGAAAACCTACGGGAAGACAGTTTTAAAACAAATGTATGGGATGATACAGAAACAAGACTCCAAAAAAATGACATTGAAAGAGCACTAAAATGTTGAATGGAGATTGAAGGAGGATGAACTACAATCAGATTTTTTTCTTAAACAAAATGTCTGGTTAGTAAACACAGTAGAAGAACTAGAAAATGAAAGAAGATGTAACATAAGAATTTTTGGCTTGCTAAAGAAAATATGACATGATCACTTTTCTGTCTACTTGGATTCCTACATTTTTAAATCTTCAGAAAGGTCTCTTATTTGGTTTTGAAAGAACTCATTGTTCAGTAGGTTAGCCATTCTCACTAAACTCTCATTCTCCACCAGGGCAGTATTTATGTCCTATATAGATAAAGACCTAGTATAAAAGTCAGCCTGCGCTAAATTTCCATGAAGACTTGGTGAAAATATAAACAGATTTGATAAAAAAATATGCAACCAAGACTTTGGAGAAATCAAAAATGTTGTAATAAAGCTTTTAAATGAAAACAATATGAAAAATCAACATGGATTGATGCTACTAATAAGAAACAGAACTCAACCTTCAAATTCAGCCTCAAGAGGAAAAACTAGATGCACACTAATATTGTTTTTCTATGTTTTACATTTCCTCTAAGTTGAATCTTGAAAGAATGGGAAAACAAAATGTAGGAAACTGAAACAGTTCATTGTTTTTATTTCATACCTTATTAATAAATTTTACAGGAAACTTAAGGGTAAGGCTATTTACAAACTAATTAATTTAATTGTAGAATTCATATGAATACAGTCTCAGACTCTTCAAATAAATCACACTTCTTTTCAGTTATCTCTAAAATATTTGTAACATGTTTCCATGTATTTTAATACTGACGTTAAAACGTTTTCTTTGTAGTGCTTACTTCATCTTTTACTTTATTTTATTTATCTTTTATTTTGTTTGTATAAATGAATTGGACTCGCATTTTAAAGAGGGAGTTTGCCTTCATGAACTTACTGTGATCAAATAGTGTTATATCAAATGTGCACATTTCTCCCCTCAAAATTTTAGTGGTTCCTAAACAATGCTAGTTTAACATGTTTTTTTCTTTCCCTTCTCTGCTCTTGTACTAATTCTAGTAGGTTTGAAACTGCACTGTTGTTTACAAATACTGATGCTGTTGATTGGGTCTGTATTATACTGCTTTTTTTCTTAACCACTCAGTTTACTAACCATTGTTTGCTTGAGCTTCCTGCTAGCAGCATGAGCAGTGTAAGAGATGTACTGCTTTGTTCAGCAGGTTTCCTCAGCATTGTTTTATAGTTTTGCATGTGCTAAACATGCACTAGTGAAGTAAAGGCTTTCTAGTGTAGGTGTGATTGAGAGGAAGGGGAAAAGAAAAAAATGTAGAATTATACTACTTTTAGTCTTTTCTTCAGAGTTCAGATGATTGAATGGTTCCTTCTGCTATTTAAGCCATACTTTCTCTGTCTACTGTATATTTAAATAGATGGGGCACATTTAAAGAGGCTGTACATCAATCCAATTAGCTCAAAATAATCACTTGAAAATGGCATTTCTCAGCATTTAATATAGTGTAATGTCCATGTGTAGGGGGATGGTTAGTTTACTTTTTGAGCAGCAGACTTGTCCACATTGTACTTTCATGCACAGGAACTGGACTGCTGCATTCCTTTCTTTGACTATGGTGTTTTGCCTGTCTGTTTCGGTTTGATCCTTTAGCATATGAGTTAACGCCTTCATATGCAGATATAAGAACCAGGTCATATTGGAGGAGAGTATTCTGCGCCATCTTAGTGATATTAGACTTAATGTGCAGACTAATGCTTTGTCACAGCATATTCAAAAGTATCCTGCACATAAATTTTACTTCCTAGACTTGGAAAGAGTGCTAGATAATATAAGAGGCAGAGATCTATCAAAGAAAACTGAAGTCTTGGAAACTCACTGGATAGCTGATCTACAGGCAGACAGAAGCCCTGGTCTTAATGGAGCAGTGCCTTTAAAACCTATATTGAAAAGCAGGAAGCTCAGGAAATGACTTGACTTGAGATTGGATTAGCAACAATATAAAAAATAGAGGTGTTTTAGTGTGAAGAGGATCTGATGAAGGCATAGCTTAAAAAGCATTCATCCTGTTTGTTTGTAAGGATTTACAGTACACCCTGTTGTTTGAAGGATTTTATTTGTTCTTTTAAATTTTGCTGGTTTTACTGTGATTTTATCTGCTGAACACGCATTCTACTCTCTCTCTTTGTGGTGATATTGCAGCACTTGTGTTTAATCTTCAGTCATTGTTTTAACACTGCAGTCTAAAGTGGTTAGTGTTTTTTGTTGGTTTATTTTATGGATTATGTAAAAGTTCTGTGATCTGTCATCAAACATGACTAATTGTAACTTTGGAATCTCTTTGGATAGGGCTTCGTTAATGTGGGAAGTACTTTAAAGCATCCCCTCTCTTTTTGGCTTTGTTCTATTTCAGTATATTATAGACTCATAGGTTCATAGGTGTTTACCAGGTTAATGACCACAAGGTCCTTTTTAAGCGTAGTCATGTATCCCCAAATCTCTGACAAGTTTTGATACCCTTGACGAGTGTAAGCAAGGGTTTGGGAGATGAAACATTTACAGGTTGCCTGTGTCCATTAGAGACTCAGGTGCCAAATCAGGGATGAATTTCCTGTTCCCCATACAATTGTTGAATTGGGTTAGGGAGGAACTCTGCTTCACATGGATGGGGAGCCTGTTCCATAGACAGGGTAGTCTCTGGGGTACATGTATCTGTCTCTCCAGCAGGTCCTATTTATATCACAAGTAAGGTTTAAATCATTATTATGAGTAATTCTGGTGCTGTTTATTTTGTGGATATGCAGGAGGTCCGTCAGAGTGGGGTCTGACAATGCCCTCTATGCCAGGCATAGATCTCCCCTAAAAAGTCTGTAGGAGACAGAATACAGGGATAGGGCCTTGAGGCAGTCTGCATAGAACATTTTACTTATGTCCTGTATTCTTTTAGTGATGAACCTCTGTTGACATTCCAATTGTTGGATATGCCTAGTTAGGTGCATACCAAAGGTGGTATTGTACTCAATGATAGGTCTGATGAATGCTGAATACAGTGGAACAATGACTTCTTTGAACTTAGATGCTATACCTTTGTTTATTAGTTGCACAACATAGAATGATTTCCTCACTACTGTAGACACGTGATGGCCAAAGGCTAGGTTACTATCTGTGTGTGTCCCTAAGTCCCTGACTACCGTGTCGACTGTAAGGGGTGTGTTGTCAATATGATAGTCACCAGGGATGGATGACTCAAAAAAAGGATACCATTATATATTTCTTGGCCTTTAGTTTTAGTCCATGGCTCTGACACCAGTTGTTTGTCTGTGTCAGCCCCTCCTAGAAAACATTTGTATCAGTGTGGGATTCAATGACAGCTCCTAATTTGCAATCATCTGCAAACTTAGTCAGCCAGAGACCACTGACTTTGGCCTTGACTTCAGAAGTAAATGCCAAAAAGGAGCAGTCCAAGGACTGATCCCTGAGGGACTCCACTTGTGAATGGCCTGTTTGTAGACGTGGCTCATCAATTATAACTTCCTGGGCCCTGTCTGTGAGCCAGTTGGCTATCCACCGGCTGACATACGAGTTTATACTTAACCTTCTGAGTCTGTCAACAATGCCCAAGTGGGGTATTGTGTCAGATGCCTTGGCCGGGTCAAAGTAGGCAGTGTGAACCATTTTTCCCTCATCCATTGCTTTGGTTACCTTCTCAAAGAACAAATCACAACTAAGCTGGAAAATTAAGCACCTCAAAGATCCAAACACGATAAATCCAATAATTCAACAATGAGGTGACAAGCACAGTCTGAGCGGAGCACACTAAAACTTTAATATCAAGCGAATAAAACAAAAGGTGTAAGTGCTTTTGCTTCTGTCCAGGCAGCTTCATCAGATATACTAAATAAATCAATCACATTAATTTAAATACATTCAGCAGTTCATTATTATCTAATTAATCAATCACATCGAAGGAACTGTCTAAAGCTAATCTAAATACCCAACATATATCAGACTGGCTTGCTCTATAAAATATAGAGTCAGACCAACACCACAAACTGATGAAAAAACAAATATGCAGGACGAAAGCACTTCAAACACCCAGGAATCTTCAGCTATTCACCTCTTGAATAGTAATATGAACAAACCACAGTACCTCACTGTAAAAGTTAAGCACTTTTCGTCTGCTGCAATGACAAGACGTCTTCAGACAACCATTTATTTGTCTGAAGAAGTCTGGTCATTGCACTAGATGAAAAGCGTTTAAGTTTTAGAGTGAGGTACTGCCAAATGGGGCATTATACTCTATGATTGGTCTAATGAGGGAAGAATAAAGAGATGAATCAAGGTTGACACCACAAAACACAATCCGAATTCCACAATAGAGCAACGTTGATTTATTGAAGCAATAATCATCCACGACTAAGCGCTTTCGCCAGCAATCTGGCTTCATCAGAGTCATTCATTTCTCCATTAAGTGTTCCTTATATTGTGTATAATCAAATCCCATTGGATCAAATCAAATAACACACACCCACCTACACATATAACCCACATAATTCATAAATTTAAAACTATATAAGTCAATATTAATATATAAAAGTGTTCAATAATGTTAACAATAAATTAATCATCAATTTTATATATTTTAAAAAGACACTTTTATGTTTAAAACAAAACTTATTAATTAATTAATATGTCTATATTTACTTTATAACAACTCAGTACATATAAACACTGATAGTTTCATCCACTTAACACAAAAAATCATACAATTTTAGTCAATGTGAATTTCATGTAACAACATTTAAAAAAAAAAAAAAAAAAAAAAAAAAAAAACATTATGTAGATGCAACTGGTCATGTCTCAAATCCTATGAGACATGTTAACTTATCAAATAAGCTGGGACCTCAATTTTAACATGGGTTTAATTGAGATATAGTCATTCAAACCCGGAGGCCTACAGGCATCCAATCTAAACTGCCATTCTGTTTCCAATGCCCCCGCTTTATTGACTATATCACCACCTTCATCACAATCTAACACATGTCCTATCACAAAAAATGTAAATTTGTTAAAATTCGTACATTTCGTACTGTGCAAATAAAGTGCATTGTGCTTGTCCTTCTTTTTAATAGATCTGATGTGTTCTGCGATCCTATCCTGTAACCTCCTTATGGTCTTACCCACGTAGTATGCCTCACGGGAGGAACAGGTCGCCAAATACCCCAAATTCTTTGTGCAACAATTACATTGTCCTGGGCAGGGGATAGTATATTTATATCCATTCACACGCACATAGGTGCTCTCATTGATGTATCTGCACCATCTACAAAAACCGCACCTTTTCATAATGGACTTAAACCTGTTCTTGCTCTTTCTTTCCAAAATGCCTTTAAGATTTTCTCCCCTACTATATACAAAAACTGGTTCTAAGCCCAAAATTTTCTTAATTTCATCACTTAGTGCAAAATTCCATATACCTTTTATAATGTTCGTCAATTCAGATGATTTGGGATTGTATTTTAAAATCATTCTTATATCTAATCCCTTTACTGAACCATCAACTTGTTCTTTAATTTGTGCTACCCCAGTGTGTAAAATTGGTGCATATCTACCACCCCTTTCCCTCAAAACATCCCTTCTAACACTTAGAAGTAGCTTGAGCGGATACCCACGATCCAAAAACATACCTATTAATTTGAATAACTCCATTCTAAAGGTGGTATCATTACTAACCAGTCTCGAAGTTCTCACCATTTGCCCTTTAACAACTCCTTTGCGATGGTGGAAAGGGTGATAACTGGTAAAATGCAGCAATGAGTTGGAATAATTCTCTTTCCTAAAAATATTACTTTCAAAGCCTCTTGATGTTTTACTGATTGTCAAATCCAAAAAATTAATTCTTTCTTCATGCCATTGAAATGTAAATTTCAGAAATTCTGTTGTTGTACCCAGAAATTCCACAAACTCAACTGCAGACTGTTCGTCACCCTTCCATAAAATCAAAATGTCATCCAAAAATCTATTGTATATTAATATGTTGTTCATATATCTCTCGGATGAAAAAATGTGTGTTCTCTCACACCTTGCACACATCGCAACTCCTGACATTTGTTGGAATAAATCACCTTCAAAAATAATGAAATTATTTTTAAGAACCAACTCCATCAATCCAAGCAAAAAGTTAGCTTTTGTTCCTTCAACCAATCCACCATCCATAATAGCTTCAAAAAACATCTCTAAACCTATACTATGTGGAATGACAGAGAATAAATTCACAACATCAATAGTGAGAAACCCAAACTCTGTTTCCCGTCTCTAATTTCTTCAGCCTATCAAGACAGTGCCATGAATCTCTAATAATATGTACTGCTGAATTGACTATAGGTTTAACTGACACATCTACAAATGAAGCTAAAGTTTCTGTTTTCGATCCCCTTGCTGATACAATAGGCCTAATTGTAGCCTATCGGCCCCTTTATGTACCTTTGGGATACCAGACAGAGTAGGTATTCTTGGAAATTTTACATGTAAATAGTCATACTAAACCTCATTGATGTTACCCTGAAAAAGTGCATCATGCAAAAATACATCAATTTTATAATATGCTCTATTGATTTCACTTCCAGACACAGTGGCATAAGTATCATCATTATTCAAAATAGCAGATATTTCAGAAATATAGTCGATTGTTGACATCACAACCATCCCTCCCCCCTTGTCTGGCTTCATAAATCTGTATTGTCCAGACTTTTTGAGGGAATCCAACAATTCTCTCTCATGTAATGATAGGTTGTCATTAAAAAAACAAAAACTCTCTAAACATTTACGTATCTGTACTTCAACTAGTTTTTCAAAACTCAATACCTCAGAATTAAAAGGTGGTACAAACGTACTTTTTCTTTTTAGCACATTAACAGTTACCAGCATCCAAGTTTCCACTAGTTAAACATCTTCCATCAGCCGCAAAAAACATTTTCAAATGCATTTGTCTTGTAAATAATTTGAAATCCAATAAAACACGGGCCACATCTAATTTGAACAATGGTACAAAACTCACACCTTTGCTAAAAAGTTCAAAATGTGTTTCCCCCACAACCAATTCAGTGTAGTTGTAAATACAATACCCATTTTTCTTAAGCAACTGGTGGTTAAAACCTTGAATAGTAACCATTTCTTTTTTGCCATGAAGAGGCTGAATCATATCAACTACATTTTTATCCATAGTTACATCTAGCATCTCAGCATAAACATCATTAAATGAATGCATATCATCTTCATTGTCTGTAAACACATTTGTAATAATATCACCATCACAAATATTGCCATTTTCAGTACATTGATCCCCAATAACTTCAGCTTCAAACCATGAAAGTTCGTGTGTACCATTGTTAATAGAAGTCTCAGCAGTTGCATCAATACCATCAAAAATGTCAGTTAATATCTCCCTCTTCTGTTCATTCTCCCACCCCTGTTGTAACCTTGTTGCGTTTCCCCCAGAGTCATGCCCCTGTTGCGAAGCCTCTCCGATCTCCGAGGGCCATTTTCTATTTCTAAAAAACTCTCATTACCCACACCATCCTCATTGTAATTAAAATTTTCAATATCGTTGTCTAAGTTCTCTACATTAGCGTTAAAAACACGTCTCCTAACGCCAGGGGGGTATGCATTCTTATTTTTATATTCTAGAGTGTCTCTTTCCAATTTCTTTTTCTTTTTTGCCATATTCTTCGCCACAAATGTTTCTATGTTCCTAATAGTCCTTTCAAAATTAACCTGATATTGCTCATACAATAAGTCTGTGGTAATACTCACATGTAGTTGACTAATTTGCTTCTGTAAATCCGCCAACTTTAAATCATTGTTACGAATGATGATATCCATCATATCTAGTCCCGTTTTGTTGAATAAAGAAATAAGCTCCTGAAAAGCAGTCGAGCCTTCCTCAACCCCCATGGGTCTCTTCCATACGCGAAGACCCATAGGAACTTGATTAATTTCTTTTGATTTCTTCAAAAATAGACTATCCAACTGCACCGCACGAAACTTGGTACGTAATTTTTCATATTGAAAAATCTGCTCCTTCAAACAAGGACGCGAAGCCCTTCTTTCGTCAACGCTAACTGCCTCACCAAACAACGGTGCCTGGAACCAGGATGTGATGTCAAAACGCTCTTCCTGCGCTCTCCTATTCAGGACCTCGCCAATGACCATACCATTCGTGCTCCACTGTTGTAAACCAGCCACGTTAGCATAAGAATTACCCCTAGTACCTTGACCTGGTGGAATAAAGAGAAATGATGACCTCGTTTTTCCTGGATGCAAAACCATTGGTAATGAGATGTGCCACATAGAAGGACTTTCTGATCACAGTGGCAATGTGGTGGTCAAAGGAGAGATTGCTGTCAACCTGTGTCCCCAGATCTGTTATAACACCTTCGGTGTTCAGTGGGCTACCATCGATGTGGTAATTAGTGGGAAATGAGTTTTTCCCAGTGGGGATGACTACACATTTTTTGGCGTCAATCTTAAGGCCATGGTTTTAACACCAGTCATTGGTCTCAATGAGGCCTTTCTGTAGGATGTCCGCATCACTTTGAAAGCTAATAATGGCTCCCAGCTTGCAGTCGTCTGCAAATTTGGTCAGCCAGAGTCCCTCCATGTTGGCCTTGACTTCTGAGAAGTAGATTCCAAACAGGAGAGGACTCAGGACCAATCCCTGTGGGACTCCACTCATGACTGGTCAGCAGTCTAACTTTGAGTCTGCCACTTTCACACTGTGGGTTCTATCTGTTAGCCAGTTTGCAACCCATCTAACGATATAGGGGTTGATGTCTAGTTTGCTGAGTTTATCAATAATTCCTGAGTGAGGAATGGTATCAGAGGCCTTAGCCAGATTGAGGTAGGCTGTATGAACTGCCTTACATTCATCCACTGCTCTGGTGACTGACTCAAAGAAGTCAACCAGGTTGAGCAGGCATGATCTACCTTTTACAAAACCAAATTGTGTGTGATCTAGAGTTTGGAGATTCCCTATATCCATGTTAATTAGGTCCATGATGATGCACTCCATAGCCTTACATATCAGACTCATCAGACTAATAGGGCAATAATTTCCAGGGTCTGTAGTCGCTCCTCCTTTATGGAGAGGGATGACTGCAGCAGTGTGCCATTCGGTAGGGACAAAGCCTGAGGTGAGGCTGTGAGTGAACAGACCGCACAGATGTGGTGCCAGTTCACTTTGTAATTCATGTAGAACACAGCCAGGGATATTGTCAGGTCCCATGGAAGCTGTAATCTTGGCCTTAAACAATGCAGCATTAACCTGTGCTGCAGTAATGTTGGGTGTCTGTCATTCTTCCAGTATTGAGATTGGTCTTTTAGGGGGGGAGAGAGGGGTAAAGCTGGCACTGAATCTATTAGCCAGTATGCTGGCAATATCTGTTGGCTCAGGATAGGAGGTACCATTGTGCAGTAACTTAGAGCAAATCTGGGTATTGCCATGGAGATCCTTGATATAACTATAGAAGGCTTTGTGGTTGTTTTTAGTGTCTGCTGCAATTCTGCCTTCATAGCTGGCTTTGGAGGTTTTGATGAGGGATCTCACCTTTTTGTTGAGGCTAATAAGGGAATTTTTCCAATCTTGGGACTTCACCTTTTTCTGCAACAGTTTTTTCCTTCTGTTCTAGAGTTTATTAATGGCAGGTGACCACCAGACTGGCTTCCTTTTTTTGGAGGGGAGCATCTTAGAACTGTTGGGTATGGCTAGTTCCATGCATTTATGCACATTTGTACAGTGCATTGTTGTATGATTTGGCAGTCATGCATCTAGTTTCCATTGGCATGGGTGCTGTGAAGTTAGCCACCTCTGTTTTTAGGAGTCCATAGTCAGCTTTGAATAAGTTTTTCATGGTGAATACCTTTGCAGGAGATGTGGGTGAGATGTGGGTTTCCATGGTGATTAGATTGTGGTCGGATCTAACCAGGGAAGAATTGACTACTGGTGTAGAGAAACGCTTGCCCATGTTAGTAATAACCAGGTCAGGGATGTTGCTTCCTCTAGTGGGGATAAGAATGAGCTGGTCCAGGGCATTGGACTTGATGAATTCCAGGAAGCGTTGGACCTGTGCATTGGTGCATGAGTAGTTTTCCCAGCTGATGGGGAGGTAGTTGAAGTCGCCTAGTATGAAAGTGTTGGGTTGGATCTTAATAGTTTCCAGGGTGCTTAGGAATGTGGAGTGAGAGTCTTGGGCATGGTTGGGGACCTATAGCAGGTTGCGACCTGAATCGCCTTCTTGCCAATGTTAGTTGTACCTGGAGTATCTCAGATGCGTTATGCTGGGTTACTAGTCTGGATGTGTGCATATCCTTTATGAATATGGAGACACCACTGCCTTTGGAGCTTTGGTCCATGTTCTGGGGCCAAAAAGTGTGGAATGAGTTATAGCCTGGTAGTACAGGGGTGCTTTCTGCTAATTTAAAACAGTAGAAAGCACCCTATTGATTTTGTGAATACACCAGGGTGGTTTGTTTTTTGAGTTAGTTCTATACATCTTCCTAGTGGGTAAAGCTGCCTCTGTGCAGCTATTAACATGCTTGTACAGGGTTTCTGTGAACAGTTCTGCATAGGCAGCAATGTTCACAGAGTTTATGGGTGCTTGAAATTTTGTCAGGTTATCACTTAGTAGCAGGAGGTTAGCCTTAGTGTAGTTCTTGAACATTACAGATTTAGTTGGGGGTCCAGGATTTATTTTTACTTCAAAGGAGACCATTTTGTGATCTAACCTTACCAGGGAAGACATTACAGTAGGGGGTGTGCAACACTCTCCCATATTAGTGATGACCAGGTTCAGTATGGTTGCAAACCTGGTTGGTGTATTGACTATCTGGTCCAGGGAGTTTGTGTTTACAAAATCCAGAAATCTCTGTGCTTGTACATTTGGTGTCATATAGGATTCCCAGTTAATAGTGGGGTAATTAAAGTCACCCATGAATATGGTATTGGGTTGGATGGTCAATGTTTCTAATACGTTTAAATGCATGGTATGGGTTTCCGGGGTCATAGACAGGGACCTATAGCTTGCAAGGAAGTGGTATTGGATTTTACCTATGCCGATTTGAATATGGAGCAGCTCAAGTGCATTGTCCTGTTTGACCAGCCTTGAAGTATATTTATTTTTGATGTAAACAGAGACACCTCCACCTTTAGTCCCTGACTGTGAAGTAACTGGTCTAAATCTGTGGAAGGCATTATAACCTTGCACTATTGGTGTGCTCTCTGCTGCTTTAAACCAGGTCTCAATGACTGCACAGACATAATCATTCTCTAGGGTGAAGAGAGCCTCTAGGGAGTGGAGTGTTTTGTTTAGACTCCTAGTATTGAGTAGTAATACCATTAGATTTTCTTGGTTCTGATTCACTGTGTTGGAAGTACTTTCAGTTTGGCATTGCCTAAAAAATGCACTATGGGGGAAGGCAATGTTTTAGCTAATATCTGAAAGCCTAGAAGGGAGAGGTGCAGACCATGTCTGGTAAAGCAGCAAGGTCTCTTGACCATCTCCTTCCATGCTGACAAATATTGCACCCCCTTAACATGACACCAGAAACTAAGCCAATTATTAAAGTCAGTCATCTTTTGTTTGTATTGTGGCATTATCCATCATCCTTGGAGAAGGTAAAATGCTGGTCAGTGCTTAGCTCATACCAGTCTGAGGCACATATTCCGAGAGCTCCATGATGTCTCTCTTCATATAGTCTAGAGAGGTATGCCTCAAGTCCTTTACTCCCATATGGACTATGACTGAGTCATATCGGTACTTGTGGTCCAATGACCTGATTGTTTGTAATGTGGTGGAGCCTAGCTCCTGATAAGCAACTGACCTTGACTTTCTCCTTAATCAGCCTGGTGAGAGGGACATCACTTTGTCTCATGATGGAATCTCCAATGACTAGAATGTTGGATTGTATGGTGGCTTGCCTTATGGGCTTTAGAGGTAGAGGCTCCATGAAATGTAGCTCTATGTGTTGATGTGGGTGTTGTTTTGAAAGATTGCATATGGGGCTGCTGAGGGTATTTGTTATGTGCACTTTGACTAGGAGGTCATTGTGGTTTAAGAAGGTTACATTTAAGTGCCTCAGCATATGTGAGTAAATATGTCTGCTTTGAATTGTGTGTGGTGGGTGAAGTGTGTGGTGGGTGCAGTGTATGTACTACTGACAACCTTGTTGACATTAGGAGAACTTTTATGCCAGAGCTTTTCCTCCAGTGACATTGTGTAAATACATCTCTCTCATACCATATCAGTTTGTCTGAGAATTAACTGGTGTTAAGATCATTTATACATTTGAAGATCAAAAGAGGTTGTTAACTGACTTCCAAGATGGCCGCACATTGAGTAACAGCTGAATCTTGGTTCTCTCAGCGTCAAAACAGAAACTTAGAAGACAAAGCCAGTGGACCTGGATTTCAGAGTAAATTTCTGTGATTAACTAGTAAGTGCACTGCCTGGATGCCAGGAAAAAGAAATACAGAGGACCTGAAGTAAAATCAGCAACAAAAGATAATGAAAAAACACTCACTGGGAAAAGTATTGTAGCTGTTCAGCAAAAACACTCACTGGGAAAAGTATTGTAGCTGTTCAGCAAGTATAAAGCAATTGCATACAGGCCTGACTAAAATAAACGAAACAGTGATGGAGTATATCAATGCAAACAATAAAAGGCTAGAAAAAATGAAAGAAGCTTTAAATAGATACTCAGATGAGATGATAAAACTGCAAAACTCAGAGGTCAAAATGAAGAAAAGGCTGGTTGAATATGAGACTGCACAAGAAGAGATGTTTCAAAAATAATAGAATTAGAGGGCAGAGCATGTAGAGAAAACCTGAGATTTACTGCTGTACCTGAGAAGCTGGAAGAAACAGACTGTATTAATTTAATTAAAGCACAAATAAGCAGCTGGACCGGTATTCCACAACAGGAATTGTTAACTGAAAGGGCATACTGTGTGTATGCTCCAAACCTGGCTATGATAAAACAACCTAGACTTTTAATAGTAAAAATGCAATCTTATCAGCAGAAGGAGTTGATTCTGACAAAACTGTGGCAGAAGGGCAAAGTACTAAAAGTGGGAGATGGAGTATTTGTGGAGAATGACTACTCATTGTACACCTGGCAGAAGAGGAATACATGTATTCCATTATATAGGGAATGTTTAGAAGCAGCTATGAGATTCAAACTGCTGTACCTAGCTATCTTCAAAATGTTTTCCCTGGAGGAAAAAAAAACATTTTGATGAAGTACATGCTAAGGAAGAAATACAAAAGTTTGTCCAACAAAATGTGAGCTGTGAAAAAGGAGATTTTGCTTCTTGTTCTTCTGGTAATAAAGACCACACAGAGACTGTGCCAGTGAAACATTTCCTAGTGTTTTAATGGAAAATGCTTAAAAGAGGGGAAAAAAAGCACAGGTGTTGACCAAAAGAATCAATAATGCATCAGAGATGAAGCAGAGACTGAGTTTGGGAGATGGAGATGTAGGAATACAAGAAGAAAATCTGGAAATATTGGACTTTGTTAAACCTGTAGTGGACTCTAAAGCATAAGCCCTACTTCATGTCATTAATGTTTGGAAACTAAATTCAGTAACTTGGAAATTGACAAATGTGGATTACAAAGCAATAATTATATTTGTGAAACAGGACAGAATAAGAAAATCTGGAAACACTGGACTTGTTTAGACTTGTAGGGGACTCTAAAGTATATGCCCTACTTCATGTCATTAATGTTCAGAAAAATACTTGAGAGGGGAAGAGGATGGAGAGAGATAACTAAGTAAAACAATTTTTTTCTTAACAGTTTTAGGGGGTGCATGATTTTCTCTGCATGTTATAAAGTAATTTTTTTCAGATATTTTTAAGTGTAATGGGGTAGCAATGTAAATAGGTGTTTCTGTTTATTCTTTTTGTTTCTTTCTCCCTTCTTCTCTCTTTCTCCTTGTTCAGTTTTAAGAAATGTAGGCACTGCAATGTAAAAAAGGGATCTGGTTAAAAAAGCATAACAAAAGAAAAATTAGTAATGCTTTTTCTCATTCTTGCATAGGAGAATGACACGGTTAAGGTAATTCACTTTATAGAATAAGTTTTAACAGAAAGCAAGTAAATGAAAAAGAATATTGAATATTATAAGGTCTTTTTCTAGTAAACAGTCCTGTATCTGGTTCTCATGTCACTAGCAGACAATCCGATAAAGAGAAATTGCTTGGAGAAAATGTTTTCTGAAAGCATTCAAGTTTTCCCAGATGGGAGAGCTATAAAGATAAGGCAAGACCAGAGCATTTAATAGAATCACAGACTCTACCATGCATCTTAGCATGGATAATCTTTTTTTCTGTTTTACTCGAGTCTGTGTGTGTGGCTGTCAGTTTGGAACTTTTTCTGCTATTAAGGGATAAAACTTATTTGAAAATGTACATAGTAAGTTAATAGGTTTAGGGAAGTTTTTTGTGTGTGTGTGTGAACATTTTTATTTGAGGGTTTTCAATAAAACAAAATGTTCTACAGGATGTGGCATAGACTCAAATGGAGATGACAAGAAACAATTGTATAAAAGATTAACCTGTCAAACATTGCATGCATGTAACACAAAAGCTGAAACTAGAAATTTAACAAAAAAGCTGTTCTACATAAAAGGTGGGAATAATAATCCCTCAAGAATATGATTCTTTCTATAATGTCTTTATACATTAATGGTCTCCGGGATAAATACAAAAAAGAAAGAGTAGTGAATTATATTAAAAAATGCAGAGTGCAAATAGTTATGTTACAGGAGGCACACTTGAAAAGAACTGAACATGTGAATTTGATAAAGGTATTCAAGATGGTTATTCAGCAGAATGCCTGGGCCAAAGGAATAGAGGAGTACTTGTAATAATTGCAAGAGGAGCTCCAATAGTAACAGAAGAAGGAAAAAAGACAATGGTAGATTTGTAGTACTAACAGGCTACTGGCAAGGGAGGAGGATTACAATGGTATGTATTTATATTCCACCAACACTGCTATAATGGAGCTAAAGAAAATTATGGAAGAAATAATCAGCTTTCAGCAAGGAATATTACTTATAGGTGGGGACTGGAATTTGATTTGCATCAGTGAAGATGTGTCTGGGGGGTGGCAGAAAAGGAAATATAACAAAGGAGCATAGATTTTTAAAGAAATTTATGAAAAAATTTGTCCTGTAGATGTGAATTCAGTACTGGAATTCAGAGTGAATTTACATATTATTCCCCAAGATACAAAAACTGGGCTAGGCTAGACAAAATTTACATTTCACAGGAACATATGCATTTAATTGAAGGTCTTGATATGCGCCCAATAACTATTTCAGATCATGTGCTAATAATAACTAAAATAAAAACACAGGGTAATGAAATAAAAATGAGACAGTGGTGCTTTCCCACCTATCTGTTGAAAAGAGGAATTTAAGGAATGGGTAGTGGAAATTATTTTGGAGCTGTTAGAGAATATTTATTTATTTTATTTTTATTTATTTCCAGTTTGATGACTGTGGAGGTCCACTGGGCTCAGGGAGCCCATTTTCAGTGGAGGCCTGGCCAGAAAAGCTCTGCATTACATAGTTAAGTTACAGATACAATCAGAGTAAAGTAAAAACAGTTACAATTACATTTCATGTTAGAGGCAGGAACTGTTCTTTGGTTACATAGCATTTAAATATTCAAAATGGCAGTAATGACTTCATTGAAAGAGAGAGGAAAGGGGAAAAAGCTATTTACAATATATACATTTATGAAAATATTGTTAGATAAGCTTGCATTCAAAGTTAGCCAGGTGTTTAGTAATTCAGGATGGAGTAGGGTGATTAGTAAGCTAGGTGGAGAGAATGCAGTTGCATTTCCAATTAGAGGAAAGGTAGGAATGGAGCTGAGATTTAAAAGGTTTTCACGAGTCCTTAATGAAGGAGGGAGAGAATTCCATTTTTTGGCTTAGGAGAAGGATAATAGAAGCTGACCAGCAGGATGGTTAGGCTTATGGACATTGATTAGGTGTTGGTGAGTGGATCTGAGAGTTCTGTGTGGGGTGTATGGTTGTAGGATGTTGGTTAGTGCAGGGCATTTAGTAGTTTGAAATATTAGTCTGTGGGCTGTAGTAAGATGGAGATAGTCTATATAGTTGGTAAGTTCTATCCAATTTAACATGTTGAGGGCGGTAGAATGATGGGAGGAGTATTTGGCTTTGGTAGCGAATTTAGAAATTTTATTATAACAGACTTCCAGTTTGGAGGAGAGAGAGGAAGACAGGTTTGTTAGTAAAGGAGAACCGTACATTAGTGAGGGAAGTAGGTAGGTAGTGGCAAGAGTTTGTCTTGTAGAAGGTGAGAGAAAGTGGATGTTTCTGTATAGCATGCCAAGTTTTACATTTGTTTTCTTAATGTTTTGCTGAATATGGATATCAAATTTTAGGTGTGCATCTATAGTTACCCAAAGTAGTTTAATGAAGGGAATAACCTCTATGCTTGAGTTGTTATGACTGATAATTTGGAATGAGTTTTTATCAAGAGGGAAGGATTTTGAAGGAGAGAATAGCAGTATTTTGGATTTGTTGGCATTGAGAGAGGTGGTTTTGAAGCATCCAGTTCTCAGAGGTAGAGAAGGCAGTTTGAGTCATTGATTGGAGCTCAGGGAGGTTAGAGGCAGAGCAGATTAAAGTCAAGTCATCTGCATATTGTATGATTTTGGTGTTGGGTATGGCTGTGTGAAAATCATTGATAAAGATGTTAAACAGCATTGGACCGAGTATGGATCCATGGGGTACCCCAGTGGGGGTAGGAAGGAAGGTTGAGGTGCCTTTTCCCCATTTCATAGCTTGAGATCTGTCAGAAAGGTAACTGGAGAACCAGGACAGGGTATTCTGAGAGAGATTAAGGTTAGAAAGATGGCTCAGGAGATGGGTGTGGGAGACAGTGTCGAAAGCCTTGGAGAGATCTAGTAGAACTATTGATACTATTTTTCCAAAATCACGGGCAAAGTTTACTGCATCTAAGAAAGAGAGAAGGGCAGTGATTGTGCTGTGGCCAGGTCAGAAACCATGTTGAGTTGCAGTGATTAGTTAGTGCATGGTTAGGAAAGGCATAAGCTGAAGGTAGAAGCATTTTTCCAGAATTTTTGAGATTGGGGAAAGGATAACTATGAGGCGGTAGTTAGAGATAATGTTTTTGCCTCCTTTATGGAGAGGTAGAATAAAGGCTGCATGCCACAGTTTGGGCACATAAGATTCATGTATGTATTAGGATCTATTAATTAGGATGCTAATGGGGAGAGCGATTCCATCTGCGGCGATTTTTAGAAAGAGAGATGGGATACTTTCAGGGGCATTGGAGCATGGTTTTAGTTTAGAGAGCAATTTTTTATGTAGGAGGTTGAGATTGGTTTAAGTTCAAATGTGGGAGGAGGATTGGGGATAGTGGGAAGTGTAGGGGCTGGGGAAGATAGGATGAATTGAGGGAAGGGTTGTTTGGGAAGGTCTTGGTCAGTTCTGCTATGGAATGGGTAAAGAAGGAGTTGAATAGAGAGGCTATTTCTGGATCAGATATACTGATGTCAAGGCAGGGATTGTTTTTGGTACCTGGGTTGAGAAGTGAGTTAATGGAATTCCAGAATGTTAGTTTTGGAGTGGTTAGAGTGTAGTTTAATATAGTAGGATTTTTTGTCTCTGATAATTTGTTTTTTAGCAAGGTTGCAGAGTTGTTTACATTTAAGAAGAGTTTCTGGCTGTTTATTTTGATGGTAAAGTTTCCAGGATTTATCTCTTTGTTGCATGAGTCTTTTAGTATCGTTGGTTAGCCATGGGGTGGTATTGGTTTTTATTCTTTTTGTTCTTGGTGGAGCTAGGGAGTTGAGGGCATTTAAGAAGGTTGAGTTAAAAAATTCTACGGCATTGTCTAGAGGAATATAAACTTCTGAAAATATAGCTGGGGTAGTAGGATAAAATTAAAGTGGAATTTAAAAATAAGGTGGAAATAAAATAAAGGGATATATGGTTAAGAAGTAACAAATTATTTAGAGGGACTGACAAATATTAAAGTATTGCAAAATGGGGGGTGGGTCTCACAGAAGAAGAAGAGGAGCAAAAATAAGGATTACCTTGATAATATGCATGAGTTTAGAAAGATTGCTGTTATACAAAGGGCTGTCACCAAGTTTAGGGAGCCCATAACAACGAAGATGACAAGAGGTCCTGTAGAAATATTAGGAATATTTCAGAAATTCTATGAAAGTCTGCATAAAGCAGATAAATATGGAAATCAAGAAAAGGTAAAAATGGAAATTTTATGGAAGAATTAAATATGCCAAAGCTAGAGGGAGAGGAGGCTCAATTACTAACAGTTAGGATAGGAGGGAATAAGATAAAAATGGTGATGTATAACCAATCTACAGGAAAGTCCCCAAGAATAGATTGCATTCCTGTGTACATTTGGAAGTTAGGAGGGAAAAACTGATAAAAGATCTGGAAGGTTTTGTTTAACAATATATTAAGAGATGAAGTACCAACATCCTGGAAGAAAGAGGTAGTAGCTGTAATACCTAAAGAGGGTAAAGATCCATCTGATCCAGCTTCATACAGGCCCATTTCAATACTAAATCATGATTATAAAGTCTTTGTCTATAATTATTAAAAGAATGACAAAAGTGATGCCAAAATTGATAGATATGGATCAGTGTGGTTTGTGTGTGGGGGGGGGGGGGGCAAACATTTGACAAAATAAACAGAACAGTGATGATCCAGATGGAAGGAGAATGTAAGAAAATAACACTGTTGCTGGTTGGTATTGATGCAAAGAAAGTATTTGACAAAGTAAGCTGGGGTGTTATGAGCAGAGCAATGGTAGCATCTGCATTCCCTGATCAAATTATAAGGTTGATTAGGAGGATACATGAAGGATCAGAGGCAATTAAAGTGGGTGGGGTCCTCTCTGATAATCTCTGCTTGAGCAGAGGAACCAGGCAGGGGTGTCATTTCTCCCCTTGTTATTTGCATTATATTTAGAACCATTGGCAAAGAAAATAAGAGACTCAGAAATTCAAGGATATAATTGGTATGGTTTTCAAGAAAAGCTGGCTCTATTTGCATATGACATTATTTTATACCCGACAAAACCAGAAAGGGACATTACAGTGCTATGGAATATAATAAGACAGTTTCAGACCTTTTTGATTTTTTAATGAAGCTAAAATAAAATCAGTAGGGGTAAATTATGTAACCAGATATGAACTGGTTCATCAGTATCCATATTTATGGGGACATGATAACATGAAGTATTTCGGAGTATGGATTAAAAATAATACCAATGTGGCAGCTAAGGTTATGTGGGAAGAGACTAAACAAAAGATAGTACAAAAACGGAGAATATGGAAACTCTGTTATATGGATATTGGGATTCATATCACTTCACTGAAAGACCATTTCACTGACACCCATTTCACTGAGACCAAATCACCTAAAGTTAATTTCACTGAAAGTTCATTTCACCTAAAACTCATTTCAGTGACAAGTAGTACTCTAAGGCAAGTCAAAGGTATATGTCCTTTTCCCCACTGTAGTGTGATCCTGGTGTTAGTATATATATTTAGGGGGTGTGTGAGGGGCATAGCCCCCCACTTAATTTGGTTTTCTGCTGTCTGATTTTGTTTTGCATTATTTGGGGCTACATCCCCACACCCTCCAATGTGGGGGGCTGTGCCCCCCACACCCCCTAACTATATATACTAACACCAGGATCGTGCCCCCCACACCCCCTAACTATATATACTAACACCAGGATCACACTACAGTGGGGAAAAGGACATATAACTTTGATGACTTGCCTTAGAGTACTACTCGTCAGTGAAATGAGTTTTAGGTGAAATAAACTTTAGGTGATTTGGTCTCAGTCAAATGGGTATCAGTGAAATGGTCTTCCAGTGAAGTGATACAAATCCAGATATTGGTAGTAAGATACAAGCAGTTAAAATGTTTTAGTCCCTTTAGTCTTATATACTGGTCAGGCATATTTTTATCAACCAGAGGAGAAATTTTGGATAGCAATTAATAAAGAGATGAAGGATTTTATCTGGGAGGGGAAGACAGCAAGTGGGATAAGCTTATTCTTCCAGTAGAACAGGGCAGATTAGGATTACCCAAGTTGAAGGGGTATTTCAGAGTAACACAGTTAAGGCTCTTATACATAGCAAGCTGAAAACTATAATTCAAAGTGGAAAGAAATGATAATGAAATAGGGGGAAGCTCAAGTAACAGGGAGAGACTGGCATTTTGAATGCAGACCTTTAAGGAGAACAACAATAATTATACATAATATTATATTCATAAAGCAGCAGAAGGTCTTCTAAGAACTAAGCCAAAATGGAAATAGATTCTTCTGATAGGGATGACTGCAATTAAGGATACAAACAATAGGCAAGAGGGATTAGACTGTATATTGGAGAAAACTGGAAGAAGAGCCAAGGTGTTGGGAGCAAATAACTAGAGGGGGAAAGGTAATAGAATGGAAAGATGGCAAAAATTATTTGGACTACAGGCTAGAGCAGGGGTGTCCAACCTTTTGGCTTGCTGGGGCCGCATATAAAACATATCATATAGTTAACTCTTTTGTTGCTCCGGAAGACCACAGTCGACCTCCTGGCTGTACTGTAGGTGCATTTGAACAATGAATAAATGTAATAAATGCCTAATATTTGCCTTAAAATTATAATTCTCATTCTAATTCTCTAATCTAACAGTTAACTCTAACATCTTAGTTAATATATATATATATATATATATATATATATATATATATATATATATATATTTTACAAATAAATAGATATTCACTACAGCACTAGCATTTCTCACTGGGAAAACCATTCCGGCAGTCCAACTACGTAAAATGTCAACATCAGCAGTCCTACAATACTATAATCCACAAAAATAACCCAACAAATTTGCAATAAAGTAAATAATTCACATTACTGACTTAATAAAACAATTCTGAATAAGCTACAAGAGGGTCTCACCCAAACAAATAACTGGTGCCAGAAATATGGCCTCAAGCTAAATGCCAAAAAATGCATCATCATCCCCTTTGAGGAGAGTGATGTCCCCACAAATTATCACATTAATAACAATGTTGTTAGCATGCAATAAGTTGTATGGTACTTGGGCACCCAGGTGATAGAAACCTGACTTTTGACCACCACGTTGTCTCCGTTGTAAGGAAAGTTTCTTACATGGCCCAATTCATTAGTAAGGGTATCTCATCCAGGGACAAGGAGGTCATAACATCCCTGTATTCTTCTTTTACAAGAGCCATTATTGAGTGCAATGCCCCTTTTGACATGTGCCTCAGTAAAACACCCTGCCAAAAGAAAGACTACAACCATTTCTGACAAAAAAGGTCAAAGGACTAAGTTCACTTAGTTATCTAAACAGACTAAAAAGCTTCTTGCTTTCCTCTGTCTCTCACTGACCCCTATAAATGTCACCATTGGCTTGCTTTCCAGGCTAAGAAAGATCCTGCCTTAAGAGACTTCCTCTACCTCAGAAATACTGGTTATACTTAAAACGCTCACTACAAAGACGACAGCCTTCACTGCAACATAAACAAGCCACTTTTTATGGACAGGTTCTTGACACAAAAACCTTCAACGTCTGTAAAAAGCTCCTCTCATTATCAAACAATGTAGTTCAGCAACACGGTGGCTGGATGGATAGCCATAAATGTAGTCCTTTGGTAAGTAGCATAGCCTTCATCAAACCAGATGGAAAATCCACATACTAACCTTTCCCAGCTGGATGGCTAAGATTTAATATTGGTTACTCAAGTCTAGTTGCCCAAGAAGAGGGGCATGTTTAACTAAGAATTACATTTGCAAAATTATATTCAGTATACATATATTAAATCTCTCTCTCTTACACACACACACACACACACACACACACACACAAAAAGCCCCTACTTGTAAAATATGCAACCTCAGTAATCACATGACACCCACTCACTGAATGAAATTGTCTGGAAGTCAAAATATCTGAAAACAAAAAATCATAATAGAGATGGATTCATCCATGTAATTTCCCACCATCAATAAATCAACAAACAACTGCTCGGCAAAAAGTAAATCAATAAGAAAACCATAAACTATAATGCTACATACTGGTGTAAATATATAACTTGTGTCAATCCCCAGGTTAATCCATACCAAAAGATTGTTTCAGAGCTTCAGCTATGTACAAACAGCTTTCTCCTAAAAACTTAACTCATTGATATTTGCCTTGCTGTAATTATAACTGTAAAAAAAAAAATGTTTTTTAAGTTTATTCTGTACCGCAATGATTCTCACTGTTACAAGATGTAATCTCTGCCATATTTTATGAGTACTACATCCATAATTTGCGGTCTCTCTCTCTCATGTATTATATTGTTTTGTGTTATTTTTGGAACTTTTCTCCCCGGGCCTCCGCTGAAAATGGACCTGTGCCCAGTCGGACTTTCCCAGTAAACAAATGTAAAATAAAATAAAATAAATAAAAATAAACTTCCCTCCAATCTAAAGCCATTTGACATTCAGACATTTTAATTTGTGCAGAAGTTACTCACAGACTGATAGTTTACTGAGCTGTAATGCTGACCTTCGCTTTTGAAAAAAACAAATTCCCAGACTTTGTCAATAGCTCAAAGTGTAGACAGGATTATTTATTTATTTTTGGAAAACATCTTTAAAACTGTTAAATTGATTACACACCCAGAAACACAGAAAAGTTATTGTGATTATGTAAACCACAGACTGCTGCAAGAAATCAAAGTCACATTAGCACTCTATGCTTATATCTGAACAGATGAATCATACCGGTCAATTCCAAAAGAAGTAAAGTAGCTTAATAAGAAGGTTATTTGCAAGGTTGCATTGGCAGTTTATATTGGAAATACGCAGAGATATTAAAAAGGCTCTGTTTTTCGTAATTATGCCGAAAAGTCTTCCAAGGTAAATACAACTTCTGATTTAGTATGGAACCATGCCTCTCAACCTTAGAGCAAGAAATTCTGACAAAGCGAAAAATAAAAGTGGGACACAGACCCAAAAATAGTTATGCATCACAGACACCATTGAAACAACTGTAGCTGCAAACATTATACATCACTTATAATCTTTCTATCCCATTATTGTCAGTTAAACATTATATGGCTCATTCAGTCCTGCCTTCTTTTGCATCAAAGAAAACCATGCTTTGAAATGACAAATGCATTAAGAATAATACATAAAACACATTGCATCAACATCCTGCAACTTCCTACCTGCAAGCAACCACAGAGCTTTCAATGAAACTAGGGCTGCTCGTTTCCCCAGAATGACAGCTCTCCCTAATTAAGTCTAATGGTATACAATCTACCAGTATCTGGACTACCTGAAATAAATTAAATTATGGCCTGTAAATTGAAAGTACACTTTGTTTAATTAAACTATATTTCTAAGCCCACTTACTATATTTTTTCAGTAACATCCCAATATCCATTTCCAGGTCACTTTACAAGACATTGGCAGTGGTAGACTTGGCATCCTTCAGAACCCCCATAGGCCCACGCTAATACATTGTCCATTAAATGTAAACATCCATCCACTGTAAATGGCAAGAAGCTATGTCTTAAAAAATCTACTTCTGGCACCAAGTATTACGTTTTGAAACAAAGAAACATATTCTCCACAGTCCATAAGTCTCTGTCTTTAATAATCATCTACTGTTGCAGCACTCCCAACACATAAGCACACACATACACACTAAAATCCCCAACATCTGAAAAATGACACTGTGCCCACTTGATTTGCCAGTATTGATGATCCGCCAAAGCTAAGCTTACTGTTGTCCAGTCTACCACTGCTTAGAACCCACCAATGAAAAAACAGTACTAGGTGCTTTTTTTGTTTGTCTGAAAAAACAATACAACTTTATATGCTACAGTCCCACATAGTCAGTCCACTACTGACCCATTAACCCTTGGCTGCTCTCTCATTCTTACTCCCTGGAACTGCATTACCTTGGACGACTACTTTTATTTCCTAAGCAAAAGACACAAATTGGAAGATGAGGCAAAAATCCAGGCATTCTTTGAAAATCCATACAGTTAAGAGGTATAAGTTCATGTTCAATACAACACTCTCCCTGTCAGAATTTAATGAAAGTGTACTCAATGTAAGATGTATTTGTGAGCTAACTTGTTTGTGTTCAGTAGGTAGACTGATCATTGTTAGCCTCTTTGTGCATGCATCTCTCTCTCTCTCATGCACACATACACACACACACACACACACACACACACACACACACACACACACACACACACTCTTCTTCTAATTCTGCTTTCATGCATGCACTTGCCTATTAACACAGGTAATTGCTGTCCCTTTCAAAGGCAACAGCGGCAAATCCATACATGAGTCCCTCTTCAGTGAGAACACACACACACTCTGATTGTTCGGCACAAAATAATGGCGTAAACACGCTGACCCTTTTTTGGCTCAAAAACAAAACTAGAAGGTGCTTTGGTGCATGCGCACACCGACATTAGCATTACAGGTCACGGGAGCGAAAAACACAAAACAAAAAAGTGTTTTGGGGCATGCGTACATCGATGTTGCAGTTAGAGGTTGAGGGCCACATGGAAGAGCTCTATTGGACATGTCTAGGCTAGAGATTGCCTTCCATATCAAGGACTGATATCAGAGTATTGGTAAAGAGAAAGAAATAAGGAAATCCTAAATGAAACACAAGCACTGGCAGAGTTTTTAGTATAATCTAGAACAGAAGTTGCCATTAAGAAAGGAATAATTAGTAGAGCATATAAAATATTGCATGATAACTATAAGAATCAGTCAGAGGAGGTTAGGAAGGATTGGGAAGAGAGATTAGATAAGCAATTCACAAAGAAACAATAGATGATATGTGTATGTCTCTCAAATATGCAACAAAATCTAGAAGATTTAGGATCTTTGCCTGGAAGTGTTTATATGGGTATTTTTTTACCCGAAGTAGACCTCAAAAAAAAATTTCCTCATGTAGACAGCAAATGTTGGAGTTGTGATGGGGCAGAAGAGGTAACTGGGAACATATTTTCTAGGAGTTTGAGTTAGCAGACTTTAAAGATTCCATGCAGCCTGCTGTTTCAGAGATGCTGGGTAAGCAAATTGGAGTAACTAGGGAAATTATTTTTTGAGCTATGATACAGAATCAGAATTGCCTAGACATAATAAGGCATTGCTGAGTCTAATTGTGATGCCTGCCAAAAAAGTAATTACTAGAAATTGGAAATCAAAGTCTAAACCAACTTTACTAAAAGTAGCAAAGACAGTAACAGAGAAAAAAAACAACTGGAACTGGGATCTTTAGAAAAGGGTTGGAGCAAATTATATTGGAAAAAATGGAAAATGTGCGATCAATACATGCAGAGAAGGAACAATATTTATTATTTATTTTATTTTACATTTGTTTACCAGGAGAGTCTGACTGGACACAGGTCCTTCTTCAGCAGAGGCCCAGGGAGAAAAGCTCCAGTTATGCAAAAAAAAAACCCATTTAACCTTGAGTTACAACTAATATAAGACTAGCACACAGTTACAAAAAAATCATAAAGCTTACACACCATACTAAAATGAAATTGATTTGCCTGCAAGCAAGCTCAAAGTATCAACATAATAGTTACAGAATGATAAATATAATACATTTGAGGTAAATATGTATAATAGACATCACAGCATGAGTATGTACATTTTTTAAGTAATTTGTTGTGCATGTGGAAGAAAGAGTATAGAGAGTAAGGTGAGGGCAGATGCCTCAGTAGGATTTATTAGGAAATCAATAAAAATAAAGATTAGTTAGGGAGGTAGCATTGACAGTTACAGGTCTATCCAGGGCTGTTGCAAGAACAGAGCCAGGTATCTTTCAAGTGTAATTTTAGGAGTTTTTTGAACTGTGCTGTAGAGCAGCAGGAAGTAATTTGGGGGGGCAATTTGTTCCATATTTTAGGAAGGTAGTTTGAGAAGTGATTCTCCAGCTGTGTTATTTGCCTTGGTGGTGGCTAGAAGGAATTTATACTATATAGGAATATTATTTATTTAAAAAGACAAGATTTCAATGAGCTATGTAATGGTTTACTAACAATGACTGGATATGTTAAAAATGATGTATAATGTTTGCAGCTACAGTTGTGGCAGCATGGTTTGGACTGTATAATGTTTGCAACTGAGATTGTGCTGCTATGGCTTATTTTTTATTTTTTTTTATAAATGTACCATGGCCTATGTCATGCATAATAATTTAATAAACATGTTTCTCATTTAAAAAAGGGTTTGTTAACTATGGTGGAAATATAATATAACAATAGCATCTGGTCACTTGGTAGCGTATACTGATTTCTTGGAATGGGAACAAAAATAGCTAAGAAACATCTAGACATTCTTTTAAACAACTCCAAAATAACATAGGCTGTTTATAGGAGGAGATTTCAACTACATTCTAGATAATTCCAAAACAAGTGCAACTGCTAGTACCTAGAGCTAAAGCTTTACAAACTGGACTGAATTTCTAAACTATAAAGACACATACTTTTAAGAGATCAAATTTCACCAGATTATTCTCAGTATTCTTTTGTTTTTGGCACTCAAACCAGAATTGACAGAATTCTGATCTCAAATGATCTTGCATCTAAAAAAGTAGCTTTAAAATAATAGTGTCTTTTATCAGACCACAATACACATATTAATACAAAAAATCAACTTTTTAGTAAATTAACTATAAACAAAAGGATCTCATCATATGTAGTTAATCTAACAAAATTAAACAGAACATTATTTAAATGAAATTGATGTCTTTAATATGCAAATATTCAAGATAGACTACATTTAGCTAAATCTAGACTGCAAAAAGGAGACGAATCTAGCCTCAAAAAAGATCACTTCTTGAAATAAGAAATACCAAGGCATTCTTTCTTACAAAACATCAGTAGCATTAGAAAAGATAAAACTGGCATTCTAGCTGTTGTCTCCCAAAGGTATGCACCACTTAATCAAAATAACAAAAACACAATCTAAATCCTAATAATCAAAGAAATAAACTCAAAAATTACAAATAAAAACTGACACAGTTAAAATTTTAAGAGGAAATTAGAAATTATATATTTAAATCAATTAACTTATGACCATAACTTCTCTAACTTGTATTTCAAAATTTATAATTATTAGAAAACCTCTTACAATTGTTCTAGAACACACAGAAGACAAACCTTCAGAATGCATATCTTACAAAGAAGACTCTGGTAAAATAGATCAAAACTAATAAATCTTCAGGTATGGATGGGATAATTCCTGAAATTATTAAAGCCCTACTTCAACAAATGTTAACTTTCTTTCATAAAGTACCAATATATATCTGAGCAAAGATAAGTGCTCCTCCTGCATGGAAATACTTTCTAATTACACCAATTTTAAAAGAAGGTAAAGAGTCACATATAAACCAGTCTTTCTACTAACTATTGATTATAAATTATATATTTATTGATGGCTAGACTAAAGTAGGTTATACCTCTCATAATTATGATCAAACTGGCTTTATTCTCAAAAGACAAACCCAAGATAATATAAAAACAATATTTGAACTTATTAACATTTTAAATAATAAACAGGAAGAGATTTATGTTTATTAAAATTGAAATAAAAAAAGATTCTTTGAGCTGGGATTACTTAACGTTCTGTAATCATTTTCATTCGCAGATCAATTCTTCACTCTAATAAAAATATATATACAAAGATTAAAAAGATCGATGTAAAATTTGGGATATATTCTTCTGAAGCAGTTAAGATAAAAGGCACAAAACAGAGATGTCCAGTGTCTCCTCTTTTCTTTGCTTCAGCCACATACATTCTAGCAATTAAAATAATATCCAATGACAGAATACAAGGAATAAAGATTGAAGATAAGTCCAAATTCATTCCCTTTGTAGATGACATAATGTTGACTTTATCAGAGAAAGCCTCTCTAAAATAGGCCATTTTAATAATAAAAGACTTTGAGAAAATATAGCGTTTAAAACTTAACAGTTATATATCTATGTTTTAATTTTGAATAAAGTAGTTTATACTATAACTCTATCACAGTCACATTTTGGTTAAGAAACTAATGAAATAACCACTTGGGAATTATTTCATAGGATTTTTTTATAATAAGAGTAATACATTTTTGAAAAAGTGCTAGATGATATTACTAAACAAATTGCATATTGAAATAAACTAATCACATTTGAAGATAGTGTTCAACTTCTAAAAATAGTTCTTTCCAAGGTTTTATATACAATCTAATTCACTGCTTTTATTCTAAACAAAAACATCCAAAATATTTTATTAATCCTAAAAACTCAGAATTCCATACAGTCATATGCATTCATGTGAAAAGCGAGACACAATGCCAGATATAGAAAGCTATGACAAAACAGCCTCTTTTAAAGCCCTTATACACCAATTAGATAACTACCAAGCTAACTGCAATGGTTTACATCTGATCTGCTAACCTCAGAAAAGGAAATTACTAATATGTCAATGGAAATTTTTGAAAATCACATGTGGCCTCTAAAATGTAATTATATGATGTTTATATACCAACTCAATCGCATTACATTATTGGCATTCTAAAAAATTCCAAGTCCCCAATAATGGGACATCTTGATTTGAAAAAAAGTGGTTTAGATTACTATTTCCCTTTAGCTATTCAAAAATTTTATAGAAACTGTATACAGTTTAAAGATTTCTCAATGGAAAATGAATAATATCTTAGGCTGATATAATTGTTTTATAGTTAAGGAACTAAATCAACTCGGATCTTAATATCAAAATTCAGTCTTAGAGCCACAAAACTGGAATTTAATACATAGTGTCAGAAAGCATACACTAGATAAATTCAGTGATTTACTGCAACATCAAAATAAAAACATCCCTCAATTAATAGAATTTCTTTTGTTTAATTGTATATAAAATATTAAACCTAAAATGATTTCACATTTATCCAATGATGATCTTAACAACAAGCTTTGATATTTCATTCAACAGAAGAAAAAGAAAATGAAAACTTATCAGAGAATAAAAAGATACAAGTTTAACTTCTCCCGTGCAATACTGGCAAACATTTGAATGGAAATACATAGGTCATTCATTACTCCTGATAAATAGCAAAATGGATATGTACACAAAATATACCTCAGTCTGGTCTCACATAATGTTTGCATGCTTCTTAGTGAGATATTAGGGAAAATGCATTATTTTCTTCAAGTATTGTGTACTGATAAAAGTTATCTAAATAAACTGCTAGCTTTATACAATATTCCACCTGACTTTCACGTGAACAATGAGGAATGTTTTCTGCTTTAGACTATATTGGATGCTGCAGGGAAAATCATCAGAAAGAACAAGAGTCATCAATTGTTATTTTAAATAACTACTACTACAATAAGTAATTCACAAGGAGATCACCATGAAGAAAATTAGAACAGCCTCAAGACCTGTCATTAAAAATCCATGGACAAACATTTTTGTCTATGATAGACTGTTATCCCAGAGTTCTGTGCCTCAATCTATTGATGTCATAAATTAATTGTATTGCTATTATTACAGTTTTAATTGTGTACTAACTTCAAAATGTATACTTGTAATTTTGATTGCTATTTGATGAGCTGTACGCTTTTGACATGCATTGTAAATATTGTATATGGTTATTCAAGAATTTGACTAAATGATCTTATTAGAATTTCTTTTTTCATTTTTTTTTCTTAAATGTTATACTTTGTTGAAATGACTAAAAGGCAACAAACATATTATTATAGTAAAAAAAAAAATAGGACCTGAAAATAATACCAGTGTCAGTGACTCAACAGGTAGCACACTCCCCTATGCTGCCGGAAGATCCTGAGGCTGTGGGTTCTACTTCATACCACTTGGAAATTTTCCAGTACTAATGCTGCAGTACAGTGTAAGAGAGTGCTGCACTCCTGAGTGTGCCATCCTTTGGATGAGACATTAAAATGAGGGGCCACCTGCCAGAGTTGGTGTAGCTCAGGTAGATGTAAAAGATCCTGCAGAACTTATCAGTGAAATAGTAGAGGTTGTATTATTTCACAAACCTTTTTTTCACTAACTACACTTCTTACACCTCAATATATTTCTTGCCTTATATCCCCCACCCCTTCATACACCTCAATATAGTTGTCTTTTATCCCCCAACCCATCAACTACAACCATTTTTATTTCACCTAGTTTTTCTTTTCTTTTACAACAGCTCTTCCTATTTTCTTTTCCACATGCACTATATAGCAATAAATAATAGTTTGAACCATCCGTTTCTTCATTCCATATTTATATTTCTTGTACAATACCATGTCCGTATTATTTAAAAACAAAATCCCAGTCATATGTGTCCTTGAACAAAGTCCAAAATCATTCATTTTTGCATTATTTCAGGTTTCCTTGAACTTGCATATATTACACATTCTTTCTTCTAATATTTTATAGTTTGCTGCTTTTCATAGGCAACTTATCCAACAATATTCACCAGAAAAATCTGTATCCTGAAAAAAGACTCAAATATTTCCCTTATTGCTCATTTCAATGTATCTCCCATTTCCAAGGATAAGCAAAATCATTTTCTTTATTTTCTAATATTAACTTTTCCTTTCAAATCCCAACCCATTCACTTCAATCTTCCATATCTTTATCTTTTCTCATATTCTTTTCCTTCCAGAATTTCATTAACTCTTTTCCGTTTTCTAAACCTAACCATCCACATATCCTTATAATCCTAGTGCAGTCTTCTTTTATACAGTTTTGTTTTCAAAACCCAAGACATATGTATGAAACCAAGACAAGTTACTGAATTTATTTAATTCATCACCTTTTCTTTAACATTAAATATAACCCCTCTTTCTACTGGATTCAGCCTTGATCCCAGCAAGAAAAAAATCACTTTCCATGCAATCAGAAAGTATACAAATGCTACCTAAATACGTTCCTAATATATGTGCTTGACATATAAACTTTCTTTCTTAAGATAACTCAAACGCTTTCCACAACTGGGTTTAAATTACATTTTTAAACATCCCTCATTGTTCCATTACAATGCAATAATTCACAAATCTAATCCCTTTGTAAAATAAATCTCCCCAAACCTCACCATTTTACCAAAACCCTTACTTTATTGTTTTTAGCTGTAACTGAATGCATCTCAATATACCTTTTATCCTAATAATTACTTCCCTTAGCCAACATCTCTTCTCAGCTATAAACACTAAATCATCTGCATATACCAATATTAAAGGCACTTTTGCCCCTTTTATAGCTCTTATCTAGCCTCCTCTAACTTCATTCTACATGTCAGCATTACTACATTCATTGCTGTCACAAACACCCACATATTCCCTGAGCAATTCTGTTTTACACCATTTTGGTTTATTTTATTTCGTCTCTATCTATTCATTTACCATTACTAGAACATACAAATTATTTTTATATATCATTTTTGCTATCCTTATATTTCCTGTATCATTTATTTGAAATAATCAATGTCTGGCTGTAGTAAATACTGTCAAATGCTTTAGCTATTTCACGTACTGTTATCCTACATTCACCCTGTTCCTTTTTTATACATTCTGCTACTTTTTTTACCATTATCAACATTTCATTTAGCCTTTTCATTTAATTCCACATATTCCTTCATCTACAACTTCTGCCATACTATTCATCAGTCTTTTCAGGATTTTCAGGATTGCTTTATAACCAGGTCTACCCAAAATTATCGTTCTCCAATTTTTTTTTAATGTCATTGCTTTCTCTCTCTTTTTTTTCCAGATAAATTTTATGGCTGATTTATGTAACTCTTCTTCCTTAACCCATGCTTGCAACCATTCATTCAGAATCTCCTAAAACACATCTTCTTGGAATGTGACCTGTCTTTGTAAAAATTATACTCCAGTCCATCTGGACTTGGTGCTAACTTTTCTTTTCCTTCCTTTATAACCTCTTCTAATTCCTTCCTTACTAATTTATCTCTGCATATTTCCGTAATTCTTTATTTTATTAACCTTCAAAGCCCGCCTACTCACTTTTATTTCTTCATACATTTTCTTTACATATACAGTACCCATAATCTCCATGTTTATATTTTACCTATCCTGCCTTAGCCTTCATACGTTCATAGGTATATACTAGACTAATGACTGCTGGGGCTTTTATAAGCCTAGCCATGCAACTCAAATGTATACAACATATTATTGTGCCTTAGAAGTAAATAGGGTATAATTTAACATTCATTTTTCTCTTATTATGCTTTACTTTTTTCCCTAAAAAGGTGGGATCTTTTCTTTTCACCCTTTAAAAAATCTTTGTCTAAATACCAACATTTCCATTTTTTCTTGTAGTTATATAATTTCTCCACTTATACATCAACATTCCCATCTCCTGTCTGCAAAACCCCTCTCATTTTTTCTTTTTTCTCATAATATTTCACTTTCTCTTTTCTCCATTGTTATGTTTCCATTTTTAAATATACATTTTCTTTATATACTACGCACCAACTTGTGAAACTACTATAAAAAGTTATAGTCGTAAGATTTCCCCATTATTCTTTCTTTTCAAACATTCCATCCCAACAATTCTCTCATTTAGTCTTTTCAAAACCACTTTCTTTCCATTATTATATTCTCATTTTCTCCTGTTATTGCCCATACCACGTTATGGTCTGAGAACTGTGTCTTTCTGCATCCATCACTTATCTTTTCATGTCTTCTGAATATAAAACATAATCTACTTCAGTTTGAAATGCACCTCTTTCATAAGTACAGTCTCCTCCTCTCCCTGTTTTAAGTTTACCAATTTTCATTGTTTCTGTCATCATTTTTGTATCCTTTTACATTATCTTTCTTCTTTCTTTAAATCACAATTAAAATCATCTGCTACAACAATGGACATATTTATAATCACATATTTCCATGTTTCTTTGAATAACTGTCTTCTGTTTTACATCTGAATATACACAAATGTTAATTGACCTTAAAGCCCCTCTCTTTCTTCCTTGTATCACTTTAATAATCTTACTAATGCTATAGTCTCACATACATTTGTGAGATGCAAATATAAACTGATAAACAGACTTGGGGTTTCACCTTTTCTTTTGGGTGACTAGTGATTTATTTATTTCATGGATGTGTGACCTTGCAAGCTTTTCATAGTGCCTTACTGATTCACAGTATAAAAAGAACAGCTCTCCAAGATGATGCTCAAACCACATATAAGGCACACATGCGCATCTATTTTCATTCAACCTTTGTGCTGTATAACCATGGTAATTCAGTGAGATGAAGAGTTATACAGTAAAAGTTGCCTCAACAAGGATGCAACAGGCATGACAATCTATTGCACAGGACAGAAGACACAGTATACTTTCACTTCCATAATGCAAGTCATTATGGTCAGTACAGAATGCCCTGTGGCTACCCATAACTCAGGTAGGAGTGTGGGCAGACAGCTTTAGCACAGCTCTAACTAGGTTAGGATGAATGGGGCAGCTGCTTGAGTGCAAGATTTTAGCAGTGTGATCAGCAGGTACCAATGTGGCATTTGTACTGTATCAGCATTCATTTATGAAGCTGCTACTGCAACTGAAGCTGTGTGCCAGTAATTGTAGCAAGCTGCTTTTTAGAGTTGCAGAAAGCCGCAGTATACCTATATCTTCCTCCGTGGTATTACCAGTAAAGACAAAGCTAAATTTCTGCATGTACTGCTGGAGGTCTTAAAGAATATTTGTGAGGGATGGGAGGGAGGAATATAAAGAGGTACCTGGCAGTTTGGTGCTGCCATTTAAGATTTTTCCCTGTCAGTGCTAGACTGTGTAGCAGTTTGGGGTTTGTTTCCCACAACCTACATTTGTCTACAGTATGACTATTGACAAATCACTTAACCAGCCATTGCCCCTTTTTTGTTTAGTATGGTCCTGGGAGTGTGCTGAATTGGATGCCCTGCATTATGAAAGTATGGTAATGAGTAATAATCCTTACAGATCTGGTGTAGTATCCCTTAACTTAAATGCATAAAAACATGGCTGTTTCACTTCTAAACTGCTGGAAATTGTTTTCATTAATTCAGGATTCAGAAATTGACATGGCACTGTGTTTTGCAGTGAGATCCAAGACTCACCTTTTTTGGTATATATACTTCCAATGTTAATATAAATGACCTTTAAGCTTCTAAAGTTCTCTTGTATGAGATGTTGTGGTGTAACTGGAAGAAATAATAGGCCAGGATTACTTTCTATGTCATTTCTATGTCATTAGCTTTGCATAGCCATTAGAGATTAATTTACCAGTCTTGTATTCATTTGTTTGTCAAATTAGGCTTTAAACTGTCAAAACAGAGGTCTAACAGTTTTAACTCCAGGCTACTAGATGTGGACAACATTTGAATGTAATAACTCTATCATAGTAACCATGAGCATAGTAACCATGAGCAGAGGGAATTTAAAGGTGAGTTTGTGCAAAACTATTTTATTTTAGGATGTATTCTGTGAGGAGTTCAGAATTAAATTATAAACCAGAGGCAACCATTGTATTAATAAATATCATAAATGTGGCTTGAATAATGGTAGGCAGGCAGTAACAAGGATGGAGCTGGTACAGAGGTATTCAGTGGATTTATTGCAGAGGATGTATGTCTGAGAGAATGAATTCAGGTGGGAGAGTAAGCCCCTCTGACACTTATTAAAGATTCAGTCTGTAGTGCTAACCTCATAAGTGCAGGACACTTGCATGTTTTCTGCTGGCAAGGAAGCTCAAACACAGAAATCCAGACTATACTGTTAAACAAGTTCAGACAAAAATGCATAACATATGCTGATTCAAATAAATAAAATAAGACACTGCAGTCTCAGAAGGCTCAGAAGTAAGTGAGCTGAAATGTGGAAGAAAATTTAAGAGGAGAGTTATCGTACAGGGCATTTTATAGAATAAAAGTGCCGTATTGGTGGTTTCTAAACAGATGAGAGACTGCTTTCAGAAAATAAACAATAATAAGTATAACGACGACAAACAGAACATGAAAACTGCTTACTGAAAATTAAACTTCAGAGTAACCACAGTATATAGTAGCTTTCCTGCATGAGTTCCCTTTAACCTTTAACCTAAGCAGCTCACACAAAGGGGAAGGACAGTCTCAGCATACTAGAACACGCACAACTATGTGCTGCAAACAAGCAGCAATATACCTAATGCCCACGTGTTAAAATTGCTCCCATGTTGTGACAAGGTACATTGCAACACAAAAATACTGCTGTCACAGTAACTCACGCCCAGGAAAGGTTATGAACAGCATTTTTAAAGTGTGGTTGGCAGGTGGCAGTTAGTTTATTTTTATGTTTGTCTGTCTACTTATTTGGTTGTTTGTTATCTGGGTAAGTGAACTGGACCAAATACCATTCTCAACCACAGTCGTGCCCTCAGACAGATAGTATGAGGAATTAATGTGCAATCATTTAAAGTATTTCATAGAGTGTGGGCTTTTGCAACCATAACATCTTTCAGATGCAACAAGCAATACAGTCTGAAATTTACCAAAAATTCACCTCCTCCAGCAAATCCCACTGGAAGGAATGGCAGATGCTCAACATTGAAATCAATAGTACTTTTATCTCTGATGATGCCTTCAGGTGGAAGTCAAAAGCACTTAGCTCATTGTTTAATATCATTTTTCTTTTGCTTTTATTGGTGAATGTGAAGTTTTAATAGCTACTTTTAAAAATATTGATTCCAATGTTGAGTGTTTGTCGTTCCTTTCAGTGGAGTCACTGGAGGAGTTAAGGTGAATTTTTGGTGGATTTAGTGATTCAGTTTTAGCAACCGTTGTAAGGTTAACAGTCTGAAATTTCATGTAGTAAGGATAACAAACAATTAAAACTATTAAATACAGTAAATATTGACAAGGAAGGAAAATAATTCAATTAAATGAACGACTAGGAAAGCAGCAGAATTAGTGGAATTTGTTTCATGACATTGGTTTTACTGTTTACTTCAGAGATTATGTACCCAAATAATAGCAAATAATTAAAACAGTATAAATAAGCAGTGGATTGACTAAGATGTGACACTGGAATAAGTAACATTTGAAAGAAGCAGATAAAGGTGATTCTAAAATGTGGTTAGATATGACAAGTTAAACCAAGTAAGACAATTAAAAGGTATGACAACCATGCTTTGTTTCAAATGCAGATGGGTCAATAAGCTTTCTGCTATTTATTTCCAGTAAATGGATGTTACCATTTTGCTCTGGCTGGATATGATGATGCTGTGGATTTCCCAGCTATAGAATTCTGTAGTCTATTTTAGTTTTACATTTTTGAATACTTTATTTTGTGCTAATCCACTCTATAAGTTAGACATGGTACGTATTTAAGGATACTGACAGTATCACTCCTTGAAATTATTTGACTGTATGAACCTATTATGCAAGAGACCTTAGTAATAAAAGACAGTGGTTAGTGCCCTGAAATTTTTAAATCTGCCTTGTGATTTGTAAATGTAAATAAAATAATATATTTTTGGCAGTTGCACATATTATTTGTTACAATAGTAGTGATTTAGTTCTTGGCTAGATCTGGTCATTTTATGGGCTTTCTGATTGAATATTTATTCCCTTTATTAATGTTTCAATTATTACTTTTTGTTCTTTTCACAATATTTTTCTGCATGATTATTATTGTTTTATGATGATATTGCATTCACTTAACATATATAAGAGATTGTAGAAAATGTATCACTTAAACACTGACACGGCTTTTTAAGTGAAATTGATCTAGCTAACCACCTTTTGTAATAAGGGAGGATGGTAACTTCCTTACTTGGCATGCTGGATTTTTGTGTGTGTGTGTGTGTGTGTGTGTGTGTGTGTGTGTGTGTGTGTGTGTGTTTTGTATATATGAGTGCGTTTGCATGCGTACATGTATGTATACTCGAATATAAAGTATGTGGATATACATCTTAAAGGGTGATGTACATTTTATTAATATGGTATTCATCTATTTGCATCACAGATGCATTTAATGGTTTATTGCATTGATGAGTATATGTAGCTGCTAAGTAGTTTTGTAAGTGAATGGCAGTACATACCATGAAAGTAATGATGCATTGTAGGTTTGCTGTAGCTGGCAGACAGTTGTGTATGGGAATTGGTCCTTTCCTCCACTGCTGTGCAATCTCAGAGTTACTGTTTAAAGTTGGGGTAGTGCAGGTGGCTTGTCATCTCCTGCAAAAACATTGTTCCTAGTATTTTTGTTTAATCAATGAGTTTGATGTGTTCCAGAAGGTTTGAAGGCTGTGTGCACTGATATATTGTATCTAAATGTATTGCACGTTAGTGATGTATACTGTATGTATAATTATATATGTGTGTGTGTGTGTGTGTGTGTCTGTAAAATATATGCATGGTTTTACCTTCACTTCCTCATATGGTATACGATTGGGCTCAGAACTGTTGAACACAATTCATCAAGTCCCAGTTCATCGCATGGAGAGTATCAGATTTGCCTCCTTGGTCCCTGCAGGATCTATGTTAAAGCTTATTCCTGGTAAAAAAAAAAATGTATTCTGTTTTAATGGTTAACTTGAACTGTAACTCAAAGAACTACACCTTCACAAAATGACCTATACATCTGTCACATGCACACCCATTTGACAGGTAGTTAATTATCTCTATTCACAAGTCCACAGTTTAACTTAATCAGTTATAGCTTTATAGTACTGTAGCAATGGTTTTCCTTTTGTAACTGTTGTCCACCTTGGAGATAGTGTATATTATTAAGATGCATAAGAATGTATTCAGAGGCCCTCGTCTGTCTGTCTGATGATGACACAAGTAGAGGCTTTTCTCCAAACTTTCTGTCTTCACATAGCTGATGATCAGCTCGAAAATTTCACAATGTGCTGCCTGCTCACATACACAACAGCTCTCATTTTAAACATCTGAGTCCAGCTTAACTTGCATTTTCCTCAATGCTTCTTAAAGGTATACCTCAGCTTTTTATGACAATACAGACCAAACACATTCAAGCACTTCATGGGTGACATTTATGCCCTTGCACAATGAGCCATATATTTTATCACATCCTCTTCCCCAGCTCCAACTCAAGGGTCAAGTGACCAAGAAAGCCATTGCATGTAGGAGAGACAGGCTATCAGCATTGCCATGTCTTGCAAAAGGTCTATGTTCTACAGCATAATGATATGGCTACAGACTCAAGAGCCATCTGGTCACCCATGATTTTTTTCTCCTGCTGTTGTACAGCCATTTAAATGGGTTAATTCATGACAAGCCTGAAGTGCCTACCCATGAGACAGTGTCAGAAAGTGGACACCATTCATGTGATAGCCATCTCTACAGTGGCATACCTGGTCTCCTGAGGAGTGAGATTTCTACCTGGATAACAAATGAGATGTTCTTCATCCTGTACCTCCTGGGATACCACTACCCCTCTTCTCACATCCAAGGTATCAGCCTGTATAACAAACCCTTTACTACAGTCAAGAGTGTTCAGGAGAGGTTGCGTACACAAAGTGTTTTTTAACATGAGGAATGCTTTCTCACCCTCAACTGAACAGTCAAAATTCACAAGAATTCTTTGCTTTAGTTAAAACTGTGAAAGGATATGCCATGGTGGTGAAGTGTAGGGGATCTCCTATATAATAGCTATCTTGCCCCATGTGGTATGGACCAATTTTGTGTAGGCTCTACTTTTTCCACTTAAGACTTCACCTGGCTGTAACAGTAGTAAACCCAAATACCTCAATTATTCTGTTCCAGTTGTATGTTTAAATGGATTAGTCACCAAACCTGCTGCCAAGGTAAAATCTGGAATGGCCTTTATTTTGTGTCACTTGGCTTCCAAGTCTTCACTATATATCACCAGATCATCCAAATAATATGCAGGGCATGAAGTATAAGGGTTTAAAATTCTGCCCATCATTCTTTGATATGTGCCCTAGGGTACAAGGGGCTCTTTTTAACCTGCTCTGTTAAGGAAATCTGATAATGACCTTTTGCCGGTCTGGAGTGGTAAGGTAGTGCATGTTTCTTCATTTGTCTTTGAGCTCATCTAGTCTAGGCATGGGGTATGTGTGAAATCTGGAAAACTCATTAGGCTTAATGAAATTCTTACAAAATCTATCTTCGTCTGACACCAACACCACATGGATATTCCATGCAGTCTAAACTTTCTTCAGTAAGTGACAACCCTAACATTTTTGTTCTTAAATGTTAGGGAAAATTCTGTTTTTAACTCAAATGCTTCCATCTCCTCCTTTGGGAGAGTCGACAACATTTTGGTCTCTGTACCCCTGGACCAAGTTACAGAATCTGGATACAACTTGTCATTTGAAAAACTATCAAAACCTCTCTGTCTCTCAACAGTATTAACACACTAGCCTAACAAATCTGTTCAGGTTATCTTTTGTCTGGCTGCCTGACTTTTTATAGTTTATTTTCCCCTCTTTCTCGGTTATTTCTTATTGCCCCATTATTTCATAGTGCCTTTACCAGGTAGTGAGAGTAGGGAATAGGTAGAGGTGGCCCTGGAGAAGTGAAGATACTCTACATAGAGGAGAGTAAAGAAGGTCAGCAGAACTAAGACAGAATATGTGTGTGTGAATGAGAGGGAGGACAGAGGATGCAGGGAGTAGAGCTGGCGAAGGTGGATCAGTTTAAATACTTGGGATCAACAGTTCAGAGTAATGGTGAGTATGGAAGAGAGGTAAAGAAGAGAGTGCAGGCAGGATGGAGAGGGTGGAGAAGAGTGTCAGGAGTGATTTGTGACAGACAGATACCAGTAAGAGTGAAAAGGAACATCTACAAGATTGTAGTGATAACAGCTATGTTATATGGGTTGGAAATGGTGGCACTGACGAAAAGACAGGAGTCAGAGCTGGAGGTGACAGAGTTAAAGATGTTAAAATTTGCATTGGGTGTCTCGAGAATGGACAGGATTAGAAATCCGTATATTAGAGGGTCAGCTCAGGTTGGACGGTTTGGAGACAAAGCCAGACAGGTGAGATTGCTCTGGTTTGGACATATGCTGAAGAGGGATGCTGGGTATCTTGGGAGAAGGATGCCAAGGATGGAGCTGCCAGATAAGAGGAAAAGAGGAAGGCTAAGATAAGGTTTATGGATGTGGTGAGAGAGGATATGCAAGTGGTTGGTGTGACAGAGCAAGATGCAGAGAACAGGAAGAAATGGAAACAGATGATCTGCTGTGGCCACTCCTAACGGGGGCAGCCAAAAGAAAAAGAAGAAGATCTGGCAGTACCTGACTCCCTTCATAGACTGTATCTTGTTTCTGACTTTCCTTAAGGTGGGATCTCCTGACTTCAACTTCTTAAAACTCCAAATACTAAGGCCTCTCAGGTGATTGTTCTAATTATCATCTTTGGGCTGTGACATAGCTAGGGTGGGACACACACACACGCACACACACAAACAAGAAAAAAAAAAAATATATATATATATATATATATATATATATATATATATATGGGTCTACTACACATGATCGAAATTTCATTTGACTGAAATTCATTTGACTGAGACCATAATATTGAAATTTCAAAATACTGACAACTCACTTAACTGAAACTCATAATACTGAAACCTTGCAATGCTAAATTTCAACATACTAAATTGTAAACTATAGACATGCACACTTACAACACCAATGACTAACCCTTTCCAGAACTTAAAAACTACTTATGTACCCTCTTAACAGAAACTGGGCGATATAAAACCAAACTAGGTGGGGGGGCTATGCCCCCCACACACACCCTAACTATATATACTAACTCCATGATCGCACTACAGGTGGGAAAGGGCATATATCTTTTACTTACCTTACAGTAGTCTACATGATGCCACTACTATGTTAAAATTTAGCATTGTTAAGGTTTCAGTCTTATGAGTTTCACTCAAGTGAGTTGTCAGTATTTTGAAATTTCGATATTAAGGTCTCAGTCAAATGAATTTTAGTCAAATGAAATTTCGATCATGTGTAGTAGACCCATATATATATATATATATATATATATATATATATATATATATATATATATATATATATATATATATATATATATACATGGGGTTCTGCCTTTTAATTGAATGTTCAAAATATTGAACATTCTTTGGACAAACATTCAGAACATTGGTCCAGTATGCCATATGCTGGTTTTTATGGGAATCAGGAGATTGTCCTTTTCCCAATATAATTCAGTCTCAAAGTTGGCATATATGTTACAAGCAATGTGGAGGGATGCAGAAGGATTTAATCCCTGCATAACAGTTTTTTTTCTGAGCAATAAGTTCAGTGCATGCCAGACACAAAAGTTAGAAAAAAAATAAAACATTTTGCTGGGAACCATCCTCCTGCACCCCCCACATCCCCTGCTAATTATACATACTAACTCTGAGATTGCATAATGTTGGGAAACAGGCATTTTTCTCAATTGTGAGAATTGTGTGATCTCACTTACCTGTGGACTTTCTGCTTAGATGACTAAACAGATATCGACCAAATGTGGATATGACTAACTTTGGCTCCCCCACATATATACTCACACGCATGCACAATCTCATATATTCACACAAACTTAGTTTATATATATAGTTTTCATATTTTATGCATTTTGGGGTGGTGTCTTCATTTTTAATTGTCATTTTTATTTTCTTTTATGCCTATCAGTAATGATATCAGAGTTTACAATAACTCTCCACAATGGTGAGTAGGCTTTCACATTTAAGTGTAGCAAGAAAAGACTCTGAAGATCCTTTAAGTCTCATCCTACTTTGGGTAATAGGCAAAAGTAAGATAGAGTAAAATAAAACTATTTCCAAAGTCTGTTAATAAAGTGTGATCTGAATATGAAGTAAAACTGGCTACAAATGCTACTGACAGTCATTAAAGCCTTGTTTAAACAATTGCATTCCTTTGGGAAAGATGAAACTTCTGCAGTCTCCTAAAATGGGGGACATTTTCATTACTGATCCTGAAGATCTAATTAATGTTTTGCTAAAGGGTTCTTTGATGGATAGTATCCCAACTACTCTGTTCGAAACCCAGTTATTTTTAATAGTATTTGACCAATAATATGGGATGTTGATGTAAAAAGGGAATTATTAAACATTACATCTAACTCTTCAGGAGGCCCAGATGGCCTAAATGTTTTTTTTTTCTGAAGGGAATAGCAGAGGTATTATCACCATGCTTAATCTGCATGTTTCAGAGGTCTGTAACAGAAGACTACATCCTAGTCTATCTACTGATTACTGCAGACTAATATGCATTACCTGAAGACTATGTGTTTGTTACTTGCATCCATGTTTTATCTTTAACTTTCAGATTTACTAATGTGGCTTTGTTCCAGAACATTTCCATATCTCATTAGTTTTTATGAGACTATCACATATTTGGTTGACCTGGGTTTGGCTGTTGACACTGTATACTTAGATTTTGCAAAAGCGTTTGATTCATTCCCATATGCAGCTTTTATTGACATTATGTGTAAGACTAGTACAAACCCATATGTGATTAGATGTGTCACCAACTAGTTGCTAAATTGGAAGCATAAAATTAGAATTAAAAATTATTTGTGTTATAATACTGTTGGTAAAGGTATTCCTCATGGATCTATGTTGGTTCCCCTACTTTTTGGTTTGTTGTTGTTGGACTACCCAGTATCAGAAAATGTGCGGCTCAGCAAATTTGCGGATGTCATTAAAATAATGATAATAATTAATAATAAATAATGAATAATAATAGTCACCTGCAGCCAGGATCATCATTTTCTTAGTAGTAGTTTAGACAGCTCAACTACATGGGTAAGAAACAAATGAGGTTTAACAGCAGTAAGTGTGTGGTGGTTCATTATGGATCATATAACATGTTCCATATCCACTGGATAACTAGATCCTCATCCAGTCCACCAGCATGGTTAGTGACTTGGGACACTGGTGACCTCTGCACTGACATTTGATGAGCATATCAAACTGATAATTAGGAAATGCTATGGGCTTATTAGAAACATCTTAGAATGTTTTGCAATTAGAGACAAAGATGTCTTGATTAGAGTTTATATATCCAACAGTCAATACTAGGGTATTCTGCCTCTTTCTGGGCATAGAGAATCTCTCATTTGCATAAGCTTGAATGCACTCAGAAGACCATCACAGAGAGATAGGAGATAGATCTTTTTCATTTATCCTGTTGTGAGAGACTAACACATCTTTCCCTCTTTTTGACAGGTTAAAGCTCACTTAGAGGTGATTTAATTTTAATTCATGAATGTCAGTATGACAAAGCTGAGACAGCAATACTGGGCATTGATTGTATAATTCACAGTGCCAACACAAGGAACAACAACATTATTGTTAGATTAGTCACTGACAGCGTTACACTGCAAATCTCTTTCTTGCATAATATAGAAGAGAGGCTATTGAACTCCCTGTCCATACATGTAAGACAAATTGGGTACATTTAAAGGGGGTTTAGATCAATGGTTTAAGAATATCACATTTGTATTATGATTAACAATAAGGCAAACTCTTAAATGACCTAAACAGGCTCCTAGTTTGTATATAGTATCATTGTCATTGAATTATTATACTGCTACCAACTGTTGTATATTCCCATCCTTCACAGAAGGCCCTCCCTATCGGATCAAGGATAGGCAGGTCTCCATTCCAGGAGACCCTTTCATATGGCATTCCGACATTTCTCCATATGCAGGGGAGAGTGAGCCCCCACACACTTCCAAGTGGGCATAGGGTCAGGTGAGGAGATATTATTCTTTGTCTTTCGGTGAGCTTTTCTGCTTACACCATACTTCCCACTGACCTACCACACAGAGCCAGAGAGTAAACAATATCTCAAGAGCCACACCCCCCACCTACCTAGTGATATGTCCACCATGCCTCCAGCCACTGACAGTGCAGCAGTGAAACCTGCACAGCTACAGTATCAATACTAAACACCCATGCATTGACTGCATGCCCCCAGCACATTCCCACTCCTTACCCCCTCCCAAGAGAGGTGAGCAGGGATAATTTTTGATATTCCTCCCCTCCTCACTCCACCTTCAGCAGGTAACTGAGTCATTAATAAAACTCTGGCCACATAGTTTATAGTTAGGTCTTCATCCCTGTATGTCAACAGAGCTGCCATATATATAGTGTACTGTATATGGAACTGTCACTGTATGGTTTTAGGATTAGGGTTTTACTGAAACTACTGTGTTATGCTTATGTGTACCAGAAAATGTTTGTCTGCTGTTGTGCTCAGTATGACCTAGGCCTGACAGTTGATGTTGTGGTCAGAATAGCAATATATTCTAATGAGCGAGTAAAGTGATGATAAGGTGTGTGTGGTACCGTAGCTAAGGTTTCACACACATATACACACATACATACACACCCACATTAAGTAACACCATTCCAGAGAAATGGCAAAAGTGCATAGGTTACGAGAAACTGTTGTAGTGGGTCTGGGAGTTCCAATTCCTGGAGAAAATTTGCATCAAATAGCATTACAGACTGAACAAGTAAATGTGTTTGATGCCCTCAGATGACAACATGGACAACAGGTTGATATTCATTCTTTTCCTTGCAGTCCCACTGCCTTTGAATTCCATGATTCCAGGACAGACAACACCCCATTTTGTAAAGGCGAGGCCAGGGAATGAGCAATGGGTGCTACATTGTTCTGGATGTCCATAAAAGATTAATGGAGAGCGCCTTTTGGAGTTCTTCTGAGGCTAGAACATTGCATGTCAATTAACACATCAGGGAAAGCCATCAGATGTGGCATAGCATATGTATAGAAGAGCTATTCCCTTGTTGATGCAGACATTCTGGTAGATGCAAAGTGTGCACCGTGTAAGCAAAAGAAAACCGTATACTTCACAAAGATGCTAGCCTGTATAGTGTTTTTCAGAATTAGTCCATTCCTTACCTTACTCACTATAAACTCACAGTCCTTTTTATAACAGCTGATAAATAATATGTAATTTACATAAAGGAACACAGATGTGGATGCATTAGACGATTAAGAAAAAAAACTCACTTTACAGTTCAGGTTACAACAGTGCCATAAGATGAGGAATATGGTACTTTGGAAAGGTCCCAATGGATAACCATTTGAAATGTGGGGACCCACTAGAGTGAGTCCCTAAATACAGAGGCTTAACAGCAGAAAGAATGAACTTACACATACTAAGTCTGAGATGCAATTTCTTGGAATATTCCCTTTTCTCCAAGGTAAGGCAATCTCAGAATTGGTATAAACAAAGTTACTGTTTGTCGTTTTTGCATTTAAGTTACCTGTAACACATTGCATTTAAGTTACCTGGCACTTGCTCACTAAGTCAGCACTAAAAAATTAAAAGCACTACACCCTCACAAACTCCTATTGAGTACCTTGTTCCCCATTGGCCCTTTTTTCAGTTATAAAGGAATTCCCAATACTATTCTAGCATGTCCAAAGGTCAGTTGTCAATCTCCTCTCCGGTCCAGCTGGTGAATCTGGAAATCTTGAGGCAATGTTACAACTGCCTCATGTACACAGACAACCCTCTCCTCCTCCCAACAAATTCCAACACATGTGAGAGATGCAACCATATAGCCAAACTGGAGGCTAAGCTCTCTCAACTCAGTACTGGCGTAACCAGTCAGGAGGAGAAGGAAACCACACTCACTACAATTCCAGTCTCACATAGACCTACCACGACAGCAAACCAAACACATAAACACACAAAACATACTCGGAGGCTCTAAATAAAAATCTGCCTAAGCAGCAGAGACCTCCAAAGCAGACACCCAAGCAACCGCTACCCCAGAACAAAACACGTGCAACACATAGCTCACAAAGCCAGTGTGCTGAACAGTCACAGCCCTTAAGGCTAAACAACACACCTGATATACTTGTAATAGGTGACTCTATCGTCAGGCACACTAACGTCCTGCTCACCAGGCTGAACAAGGAGAAGGTCACGGTGAGCTGCCTGTCGGTCGCTAGGATCCGCCACATAAACAAGCACTCAGGTCACTCCAAGGCAAGTACAAATATGACTCAGTCATTGTCCATGCTGGTGTGAATGACCTGAGATGTACCTCCCTGGACTACATGAAAAGAGACCTAGAGGAGCTCTCTGAGCATGTAGCCCAGGCCGGTATGACCCTGACCTTGAGTAGCATCTTACCCTCACCAAGAATGATGCCACAATATGAAGACAAGATAATCAATTTCAACAATTGGCTTAAGTATTGGTGTCATTCAAAGGGGATCCAATGCCTGTCAGCCTGGGATGACATGCTCGACAAGCCACGATGCTTCGCTAGGGACGGCTTGCACCTGTCACCCCTGGGCTTTCGGATATTCGCAAAGGGTCTTGCTACCCCCATAGTGCCTTTTTTAGGCAAGGCTCAAATGACAAACCCACCTCCATAGGCATCACAAGGGATAAGAAACTAAGAGTAATGCTACTCAATGCCAGAAGTCTAAACCTCAAGATGCACGCACTCAAAACTCTCCTTAGCATGGAGAACATTGATATCTGTGCAGTAACAGAAACCTGGTTCAAGGCTCCGGACAGCTCCCAGCACTACCAGGTTATACCTCATACCATGCTTTTCGGGCCCAAAACTTGGACCGAACCACAAAATGAGGGGGAGTATCAATATTCGTCAAACATACCCACACCTCCAGGTTGGTGGCACAGCACAAAGCATCAGAGACTATCCATGTGCAACTAACAGTGGGTAAAACTGCCTTCCAATTTATAGCCTGCTACAGACCACCCTCCCAAACCCAGGAACCCCACTCGGCCTTCCTGAGAACACTGGAAGGAAGGTCTCTCCAAACACCATTATATTGGGCGACTTCAACTACCCAAACATACACTGGGAGCATTACTCTAGCTCCAACACCCTAGCCCAAAGGTTCCTAGAATTTATAAACTCAAATGCTATGGAACAACTTGTTACCACTCCCACAAGAGGGGAAAACATACTGGACCTGATCATCACCAACATGGGGACTCTATGCTCCAGACCAGAAGTGTATCGCTCACTGGTAAGATCAGACCATAAACTAATCTCACTGGATATTCACATCCCGACCCCACCCCCTGCCCAGAAAACCACAGTGAAAAACTTCTCTAAAGCAAATTTCACACTCCTCAAAACCGAGGTGGAATCCTTCAAAGCCCCCGGGCCTATGGAAAATACGGCCCAGACTGCAGAATCCTTTATAAATGCATTCTATGAACACCTTCAGGAATGCATGGATCTTGCAATCCCAAATAAAACCAAGACCCAATCCTCCAAAGGCAGACACCCTGTCTGGTGGACCCCAGCCATTAACAAACTATACAATAGAAGGAGGAAGCTACTACATGATGGAGCAAAATCCCAAAAAGGGAAGGCATCTCTGATCAGTATTAGCAAAAAACTACGGGCACTCATAAAATCATCTAAGGCCAGCTTCGAGAGAAAAATTGCACAGGACACTAAGGATAATCACAAGGCTTTCTTTAGTTATGTTAGGAACCTGGGTGGGAATTCCCAGATATGCTCAGAATTAGTCCAAAATGACAAAAAATACACCAAACCCACAGAAATTGCCAACATCCTAGCTGACAGGTTCAGTGCAAACTTCTCCCCCCCTCCCCACCAAAAGGGCAAATATTTATACCAGCAGAATGCTGCCCCCCTGACATCTCAGATACTCAGGTAAGAGCCGCCCTCTCCAAAGCAAAAAACACAGCATCAATGGGACCAGACGGTGTCCTGGGCTGCGTCCTACATGAACTCCAAGAAGAGCTAAACCCAAACATAAAACTACTGTTCAATCTCAGCCTTACTACAGGATATGTACCCAAAGAGTGGCGTACAGCAACAGTGGTCCCTCTCCACAAAGGTGGTGCCTCAACGGATCCTGGAAACTATCGCCCCATAAGCCTGACTAGCTTGGTCTGCAAAGCTATGGAAAGGATCATCATGGACCTCATAAATAAAGATATTAGGACCTACAGACACTGGATCCTACCCAGTTTGGCTTGTTAAGGGCAGATCCTGCCTCTTAAACCTGGTCGATTTCTTTGAAACAGTCATCAAGGCCATTGACGAGGGGAAGGTGGTCCACACAGCCTACCTGGACCTCGCAAAAGCCTTTGTTTAAAAACCCCGATTTTTTTGGCTAAATAAAAAACCCCTTTTCCCCTTTTGTTTCAAATTTTTAACCCAAAAATTTGGTTAAATCTGTGTTTTTGCAACAGATTAAATTTTAAATGGATCTAAAGGTTTTTCAGTTCCTGGATTTTTTGCTTAATTTTCGGGAAAAACACCCCAACCGAATTGCTAACCATCAAAGTGATAAATCCATAATACATCCCAGCACAGAGCTCAAAGGGCTTAAAACAAGGCCAGAACCAATCCTCAGTCACGCCAAAGTGATTTTCCCCCTTTGGGCAAAACTCCTTCCTGGGTGTCCTTCAAGAAGCAAGAAGTATAACATGGGGCCCGTTAGGCACCCTTTTGGCCCGGACCAAAGGGGGTTGGGGCTTTTTTATTTCCCCAATCAAAAGGGGGATTACATAGCAACGGGGGTCTTCTCCTCTTTCTTCCTCCGGGCCCAAAAGAAATTCCCTTTGGGTGGTACCTCCGACTGCACAACTAAACAAGTACCCCAGGGGCCCCCGGGCCAAACCGATGAAAAATTTTCTGGGTTAAATAATTGTTTGCCTTGTGGTAAAAAAATACCTCATAAGGATTTCCATTCTTACTGCCTTCCTTGCCTTGGCCCAGACCACGACGTCTCGGCCTGTGCTGCCTGTGCTCGCTTCAATAAGCGCACTCTCAGGCGCCGGGCGGAGTTCGCTGAAGACTTTTTCGGCGAAAAATTCGATTATACTATGCCGTCGGAATTACCAACATCGCATACTCCTAAAAAACGAAAAGACCGGGACCGACATCCTCGGCCCGCGTCTTCCACCGACACCACGCCAAAACCTACCGCGAGTGCCGCGGTTCCCTCTGAGGCGGTTATTTCACCGCTCCGAACCGAAGACACCGCATTACCTATATCTCCGATACCGGAGACCACACCAACGCCAGTTATTGATTTTCCTCCGGATACTGAAACCGAGGAAATGCCCGAGACCATTGCTGTGGATAAGGTCACTCCTGCACGTGGAGCTGCTAGGCCTCCCATGTCCATGTCTATCAAGGCCTACACGTGCTAAGGCAGCCAGCAAGACCAAGCATCTTACTGCTAAAGCCTTACCTCAGCCTACTCCTGTAACACAAATCATGACTATGGCAGCAGACTTAATCTCCATGATCAGAGGTTCCCAGGCCCATCCTGAGAGAGGATCCCAGCCTCCTCCTGATAAGAGGCCCAGGGTTGAGCCCACTGACCCTCTCCCTTCAGATGCAGATTCTGAGGACTCTGTTCAATCCGATAGCCAGGAAGAGCCTTTCCAGACCTACGAGGACTCAGATGCAGAGGACTCCATCCCCTCGGCCTCCCCTCCTGAGGATATTTCTTTTGGGGAAGTTCTGCATTCCATGAGGGAACATTTTAAGTGGCAAGGCCAGGAATATTCTGATTCCAGAAAGCGCCTTCGAACCTTCCTTAAAAAGCCCCAACACAGGCCCTTAGCTATACCTCCTGTGCTTGATGTTTTGGATTATCTATACTCTGACTCCAGTGTTACCCCTGATACTCTCCCTCCTGCTCCTGCCAAGCCGGACAGATACTATAGAGTCCCAGAAACACATTCTCATTTCTTTAGGGCCCATGCTGTTGATTTAGAAACAATTTCACAGGGACCGAAAGGGGTTTCAGCTACCACCTCCAAAAATCCTTTGCCTTCCAACAGGGAAGCTAGGTCATTAGAGAGATGGGGGAAGAAGGTTTACACCTCCACTACTTTATCTATGAGAGCTCTCAATTGTCTCTTTCATATGTTTCAATATCAGGATTTCCTGTTAGATGATTTACAGAAAACTTTGGCCTCTCCTGAACCTTTAGATAGGAAGTCTTTGCAGGAGGCTGTACATAACACTCAGCAAGTTAGCAATCACTTCCTTCAGTGTGGATATGATGCATTGGAAGCTTCATGTAGGGCAGCTATGACAGGGGCGGTCATTCGTAGACATGCATGGTTAAAAGAACAACCTCTACCAGATCATGTTAAGGCAAAACTTCTTGATGCACCCTTGGAAAAGAACAAGCTTTTTGGTGCTAATGCTAAAGATGTATTAAAGACCATTGAGGAAAAAGCCAAGTCAGTTCAGACAGTCAAAGATTTCCTCCAGGTTCAGCCACCCAGATTCAGCAGACATTGGCCTTCAAAAAACTGGTCCTTTCCTAATCCTGAAAGATTTCAAAGGGGCAAAAACAGGCGTGGCCGAGGAAGAGGACAATACAGAGGTTCCTACAGGGGACGACAATGGCAACCAGCAAACCAAAGAAGTGACACAGGGGCTTCTCCTGCCCCACAGGGACAATCCCAATGGCTTTCCTCTTCTTCCGCTGACCAAAGAGCAAACAGAAGCTCCCTTGGGTGGAAAATTATCTCTGTTTTCAGACAATTGGCACAGATTGACAAAGGACAAATGGATTTTGGACATTATAGACCAAGGCTACAGGTTCCACTTTCATACCTTACCAAGGAAACAAGGCATGCCAAACCTACCACAAAACCAGAGGGCAGAGGCTATCAAGCAAATTTCTCTGCTTGCTCAAATCAATGCAATAGAAAAAGTTCCACAACAAGAACAAGGCCAGGGGTTTTACTCAAGACTGTTCCTTGTTCCAAGAAAAGAAACTCAATGGAGACCAATACTGGATTTGTCTGTATTAAACACTTTTCTCATAGTACCAAAGTTCAAAATGCTGACCTTACAGCAACTCCTTCTCATGCTGGGCAAGGGGTCTTGGCTGATTACTCTGGACCTCAAGGAGGCATACCTGCATGTCCCTATCAGACACAGCTGCAGAAGATACCTCAGATTTCTTGCAGGGCCAGAGCATTATCAATTCTCAGCATTGCCATTTGGCTTATCTAATGCACCCAGAGTATTTACAAAATGCCTGGATTCAGTAATTGCTCATTGCAGGCTCCAGGGGATCCAAATTTACCCGTACCTGGACGACTGCCTCATACAAGCGGACGACAAACTGATTTTGACAAAAAACTTGGATTATGTCATACAATTGCTACAAGCTCTGGGATACACAGTCAACTTCCAAAAGTCAAGACTTCAGCCATCCCAGCAAATAACCTTCTTAGGAGCCAATCTAGACACAACCTCTCAAATGGCTTACCTGACAGAAGACAAGCAAAAGAAGTTAACTCATTATTTCAAAGGTTTGGCAAAGCTCACCCAGATGACTGCAAGGAGATTCCTACAGGCCCTGGGTTACATGGCATCCTGCATTCTCCTGGTCCCATTAGCAAGACTACACATGAGAAAGCTTCAATGGTACCTAAAAAGTTTATGGTCTCAACACAGCAACAATCTAGAGACAACCATACCGCTCATTCCATGCCTACAAAAGGAATTTCTATGGTGGGCCTCGGTAAGCCAGGCAAACACAGGTATGTCATTCAAAAAACCTCAAATAACACAAACAATGACCACAGATGCCTCAGACCTTGGATGGGGGGCGCATATGGAGGGCAGATGTATTCAAGGACAATGGTCTCCAAAGGAAACACATCTGCATATCAACCAAAAAGAAATGCTGGCAGTAATGCATGCCATCGAGGCCTTTCGACAACAGCTTCAGCAAGGCCACCTGCTAATACGGACAGACAACACCACTGTCATGTGGTACATAAACAAGCAGGGGGGCACCCATTCTTACCCCCTTTGCAGACTAACAATGAATCTTTGGGAAAAATCACTGAGGCTTAAACATACAGTTGCAATCCCAGTTTGTTCCAGGCAAAGACAATGTGCTGGCGGACAGCCTAAGCAGGAATTTCCTAGACCCCCACGAATGGAGGTTACATCCAGAAATCTTCATACGACTCACCTCGACATGGGGCAGGCCAGAAGTAGACCTATTTGCCTCCCACCTCAATCATCATCTACAAAGGTTCTGTTCAAGGACATATCATCCACAAGCATGGAAAACAGATGCTCTCTCATTCAACTGGAATTTCCTACAAATCTATGCATTCCCACCTCTGCCACTGATGACCACAGTACTACTAAAGATCAAAGCAGAGAAGCCAAAGGGGATCCTATTAGCTCCAGACTGGCCAAGACAACACTGGTACCCACTACTACGGAGCATATGCCACAACAAAAAATGGGCCCAACATTCAGACGCTCCAGCTAACAGCTTGAGAGATTCCATGAATAGCCTCAATCTATCTCTCTCCAAGGAAGTTCAGCGGATATTAACAGAAGCCCGCAGACCATCCACCAGAAAGGTTTATTCAGCAAAATGGAAGAGATTCAGCATTTGGAATACCAGCAAGGGTCATGATGCATCATTATTGAACATCCCACTCATCCTGGAATACTTGGCAGATATCTCGTAAAGGCAAAAAATGTAGAACAGCAACAACTTGCAGAAAAATAGCAAGAACAGTGTACTCCAAAAACACTCTAAGCCGATAATATCCACAAATAGCACACTTTATTCACTAAAAATCCCTTTGGTTGAGCGCTTTCATCTGTGTCAGTACAGATTTCTTCAGAACCATTTCCTTACAGCAGTACATTCTATTTATACAAGACTTGGCGCCAAAAATCAATAAATTGTTAATTAAGTCTTAAAACAGCAATGTTCCCTTAGAACCAACACTCATATGGTACTGAACAAGATGCATACTGAAATATTATGTACCTATTTCAATGTAGAAATACTAAAATATTTAAAATTGTGTATATCTAGTTGATTATTATGTATGTTGAGGATTTTAAAATACGTACATTAATAATAAAATTCACATTCATGATAAGTAAAAGTAAAAAATAAAAATAAAAAAATAAGCTAATAAACCTCAAATACACTCACATCTTGCTTAATGGATCGATATGACACTTGTAATAATGTGTGTGTGTGAAGCTCAAAATACCTTTCTATAAACAGATATAACTCATTATCAAACATATTAACATTTTAACATAGTAATGTGTGTTTCCTTTGTCCCACATAGGTAAAATCGTCCATTTAACAAAATAAACACTGCCTGTTGTAATAATATGTTGGAAATGTTATGAAAATATATTGTGAAAAATTAATTATATTATTTGTTTTGAAATTCAATAAAGTGCATGTAGTGCAGTGGCATTAAAACTAAGTGGGTATTACCTGGTAGTACTTAATTCAATGCTAACAAGGGTTTTATACTAATGAAGTCATTGATACCAGGTCGTGTAGTGGCATCGAAACATATTTGCCATCTACTTTCTTTCCATGCAAGAAATGTCTTCCAGTTTCCACCTTTATCCTTGACGTCTACTTGGTCAATAATTGAAAACCTAAACTCATGCTCTAACCCTTTTTCTTGTATGTGTCTGTATAGTGCATTTTTTGTGTCCTCTCTTTTAATACTGTACATGTGTTGATATGCCTCTTCATCTTCCTCTCCGTTTTGCCTATGTAAAAGGCGGGCAGGCGGTGCAGGTGGCTATATACACTAACGCTGGGAATCACAATTACCTGCTCTACAATGTACCTTCGAATGCGTGGTGTTTGCAAGTCTAATGGTGTGGGATGTGTTGATGTACTTACATTGTTTACAACATCCACATTTTTTAGTCCCTTGTGTACTCTTTTTGTCGTTCTTCTTCATCCCACCCTCCAATAAATTTTTAATGTTGTTTCCTGTCTTATACACTGTACATATCTCAGTTCCCACTAGACTCCCTAAAGTGCCCGCAGAAGTAATGAGAGTCCAATGTTTCTTAAGAATATCTGTGATCATGTGTGCAAACGGATTAAATCTTATTACACATACTCTATTGTCCCAATCGTTACTCTTGTTGTTCTGTGTAATGATGGGGCTCCCTAACAATGGTTTATATTTAAGTCCCCATTGTGCTTTTACAAAAAGAGTTGTGTTTTCCAATAACTTTTTGGGATATCCCCTTTCTAAAAAGAGTTGTGTGATGTTATCTAATTCTCTGTTCATATCTTCATAAGTGGAGGTCATCCTTGCTGCTCTGATGCACTGGCCCTTCACTATATTTTTGAATATGTGTCGTGGGTGGCAGCTAGTGAAGTGTATATAGTCGTTGGAAAAAGTTGGTTTTCTGTAAAGTCTTGAAATGAATCCAGTGCCTGTATTACCAATCCACGTGTCCAGATATGCGATACCCTTTTTATCGTGTTGGTACGTGAATCTCAAAAAGTCCGTGGTGTTATTAAGGTATTCCACAAAAGTTGGGATCATCTCCGTTGGGCCAGTCCAAATGATGAACACGTCATCCAAGAATCTGGTGTAAAGTCTTATATATTTATAGAACTCGCATGAGAATATGTATTGGTTTTCCCACTCTAGCATCACCATATTGGCGAAAATAGGGGCACATGATGCTCCCATGGCTACCCCTCGAGATTGTCTATAGAGTTCGCCTTGATGCTCTATATAGTTGTGTTCTAACACCAGACTCATCATGTCCATAATCAAATTAGTTCTGTCCCAGCTGCCTCCTAGATATTTACTTAAACTACTCAGGAAATAATCCAGTCCCGAATTCACAGGTATGCTGGAAAAGAGATCTTGGACATCAATGGTTACGAACGTTAAATTTTCATCCCACACGTCCATGGTTAATTTGCTTAAAAAGTCCCATGAGTCTTTAACCAAATGGTTGACTTTGGCGTAGATATGCTTTGTCCATTTGTCAATGGTAGTTCCTATCTTAAATGTCTTAGACTTAGATCCAGAGATAATAGGTCTAAAAGGTGGATTAATTTTATTCTTATGGATCTTCGGGATTCCAACTATGCGTGCCAAGATTGGATAATCAGTTTTAACGTAGTCATATAATTCAGTAGTAATCCGTTTATCAATTAAGTACTCTTCTATGGCATAATCAATGCGTCTATACCCGGTGTTTATCTGATTAAGGGATATCTTTTCGTAGTTTCCTGAATCATGTAGGATGCTGTTTATTTCTTTGTAATACTGGGTGTTGTCAAAAATCACAACCCCACCACCCTTGTCCGGTTTCATGATTCTGATCTCATTGTTGATAATGAGATCTTTAAGGCACATTCTTTCACCCATAGTTAAATTGTCTGTAAATGCATTGCCTACCCCTTTATTGTTCCTGATGTCGTTATGTAGGTGGTATATGTCATGACAGACCATGTTTTCAAATATAGCCACCTGTGGATTAAGTAGTTGGTACATATGTGCTTTTCTTTACTAAGGTGTAGTGGTTCCTGTCATAACTAGTCCTGTTGGGGTGGTCATGAAATAATATAGCTAAATTCAACCTCCTACAAAAAAACTTGATTTCCTTTATAATGTCAAACACGTCAAACTTAACCGTTGGTATGTATTTCATTCCTTTACTAAAAAGGGAAATGATATCTTTAGTAACAGGTAGGTCAGTGTAGTTGTACACATTAAAGCCTTGGTGGCTGCTGATGCTAGGTCCTCTGTTGAGAACTGTATGTGACGTGACTTTATCAATAACATTGATGATGGAAGGTGGTGACTGATATACACAATTTTAAATATTTTAGTATTTCTACATTGAAATAGGTACATAATATTTCAGTATGCATCTTGTTCAGTACCATATGAGTGTTGGTTCTAAGGGAACATTGCTGTTTTAAGACTTAATTAACAATTTATTGATTTTTGGCGCCAAGTCTTGTATAAATAGAATGTACTGCTGTAAGGAAATGGTTCTGAAGAAATCTGTACTGACACAGATGAAAGCGCTCAACCACAGGGATTTTTAGTGAATAAAGTGTGCTATTTGTGGATATTATCGGCTTCGAGTGTTTTTGGAGTACACTGTTCTTGCTATTTTTCTGCAAGTTGTTGCTGTTCTACATTTTTTGCCTTTACGAGTTGTCCGATGGCAGAAGAGGGTTCTCCGAACACTTTATTGAAGCCGGATGCATACACGGAACTTCGTGAGGAGGTAACGTCGCTCAAGGATGACGTTAACAAGCTACTCGACATGGTTAACAAGCTTACAGCAGTCGTCATGGAGAGCGGAGGTTCCGCTCATGTCAAGAAGCAAGTTAACACAAATACTGCTCCAGTTTGGAATGATAGCCACAGCGAGGACGTAGTAAGGGCTAAATTCATAGTTCTGGACGATGTGGCGAACTGTAGCTACACTAGCGACATCCCCAATGGCCAGGGAGAAGCGCCAGCAGCGGACAGTAACCAACGCATAGATTTAGTAACCAATGCAGTAAATTTATCCTTAGAGGAGGACTTTACCTTTGATTTCAGCATGGTCAATTTGAATGCTGACAACGAGAGACTGGGTGCTCGACCTAAAAAGCACAACGAGAATCTAAGGACTTATTCCACAGTGGGTAACAAAACCATCCACTGTAGTAAAGGTATCGTTAATAATGATGTATTATTAAGTCCTAAAAGTATACATAACAGAAGAACGAATACTATATCTAATGATACTGGACTGTATAACATGTTTAATAATTTTGTATCAGATGATTTTGATTTTTTGAACAAGCATAATTCCAAGGGGCAATTTAATGGAACGCCTGAAAACATTAATATTAGTAAAAGTAAAAAAGATGACATTAAATCTAGAATTTACTTATTGGGCAAGAAATTGGTACAGTTAAAATGTGTAAAGATGGACATAGCTTATTTTGAAAAATGTATTTTCTTAAAAATAGTCCCTAAAGGACTGAGATTTTTTAAATTGCCATTAGGTATTCAGATAGATGGTAGTGTTATAACTGATTTTAATCAAATGTTTGATGATTTTGGACACACTTACATGAAATACCTTATAAAATACAATGAACAGAAAGCTAAATTACTTTTAGAGGAGGTGTACAATTTGAATGAATCTATCATACAGGATGAACTGTTTGAAAAATGGTACGACTGTTATTCTAGCCAGTTCAACCAGGCTACAGTTAAAGTCAAAAATGTTTTTGAGAGGAAAATGCACAAATTAGATCGAGACATGGAATCATACAAAAATGACAGAGCATATGTATGGCCGAAACAAGATAGAGAGAATGAGGGTATGTTTGAGATAGCACATTCTAGAGGCAAAAGGAGATACACACGCAAGAATGAAGAGGAAAATTTTCAAGGGGGGAGATTTTTTCCTGCGCCCAAGAAACAACAAAGGAGATATTAGAAAATCATTGTAGCCCTACTACCAAGCAAGCCACAGATGTAGGTCATACCAAAACATTAGGGGTTGACCCAATTCAGTCACCACCTTCCATCATCAATGTTATTGATAAAGTCACGTCACATACAGTTCTCAACAGAGGACCTAGCATCAGCAGCCACCAAGGCTTTAATGTGTACAACTACACTGACCTACCTGTTACTAAAGATATCATTTCCCTTTTTAGTAAAGGAATGAAATACATACCAACGGTTAAGTTTGACGTGTTTGACATTATAAAGGAAATCAAGTTTTTTTGTAGGAGGTTGAATTTAGCTATACTATTTCATGACCACCCCAACAGGACTAGTTATGACAGGAACCACTACACCCTAGTAAAGAAAAGCACATATGTACCAACTACGAATCCACAGGTGGCTATATTTGAAAACATGGTCTGTCATGACATATACCACCTACATAACGACATCAGGAACAATAAAGGGGTAGGCAATGCATTTACAGACAATTTAACTATGGGTGAAAGAATGTGCCTTAAAGATCTCATTATCAACAACGAGATCAGAATCATGAAACCGGACAAGGGTGGTGGGGTTGTGATTTTTGACAACACCCAGTATTACAAAGAAATAAACAGCATCCTACATGATTCAGGAAACTACGAAAAGATATCCCTTAATCAGATAAACACCGGGTATAGACGCATTGATTATGCCATAGAAGAGTACTTAATTGATAAACGGATTACTACTGAATTATATGACTACGTTAAAACTGATTATCCAATCTTGGCACGCATAGTTGGAATCCCGAAGATCCATAAGAATAAAATTAATCCACCTTTTAGACCTATTATCTCTGGATCTAAGTCTAAGACATTTAAGATAGGAACTACCATTGACAAATGGACAAAGCATATCTACGCCAAAGTCAACCATTTGGTTAAAGACTCATGGGACTTTTTAAGCAAATTAACCATGGACGTGTGGGATGAAAATTTAACGTTCGTAACCATTGATGTCCAAGATCTCTTTTCCAGCATACCTGTGAATTCGGGACTGGATTATTTCCTGAGTAGTTTAAGTAAATATCTAGGAGGCAGCTGGGACAGAACTAATTTGATTATGGACATGATGAGTCTGGTGTTAGAACACAACTATATAGAGCATCAAGGCGAACTCTATAGACAATCTCGAGGGGTAGCCATGGGAGCATCATGTGCCCCTATTTTCGCCAATATGGTGATGCTAGAGTGGGAAAACCAATACATATTCTCATGTGAGTTCTATAAATATATAAGACTTTACACCAGATTCTTGGATGACGTGTTCATCATTTGGACTGGCCCAACGGAGATGATCCCAACTTTTGTGGAATACCTTAATAACACCACGGACTTTTTGAGATTCACGTACCAACACGATAAAAAGGGTATCGCATATCTGGACACGTGGATTGGTAATACAGGCACTGGATTCATTTCAAGACTTTACAGAAAACCAACTTTTTCCAACGACTATATACACTTCACTAGCTGCCACCCGACACATATTCAAAAATATAGTGAAGGGCCAGTGCATCAGAGCAGCAAGGATGACCTCCACTTATGAAGATATGAACAGAGAATTAGATAACATCACACAACTCTTTTTAGAAAGGGGATATCCCAAAAAGTTATTGGAAAACACAACTCTTTTTGTAAAAGCACAATGGGGACTTAAATATAAACCATTGTTAGGGAGCCCCATCATTACACAGAACAACAAGAGTAACGATTGGGACAATAGAGTATGTGTAATAAGATTTAATCCGTTTGCACACATGATCACAGATATTCTTAAGAAACATTGGACTCTCATTACTTCTGCGGGCACTTTAGGAGTCTAGTGGGAACTGAGATATGTACAGTGTATAAGACGGAAACAACATTAAAAATTTATTGGAGGGTGGGATGAAGAAGAACGACAAAAAGAGTACACAAGGGACTAAAAAATGTGGATGTTGTAAACAATGTAAGTACATCAACACATCCCACACCATTAGACTTGCAAACACCACGCACTCGAAGGTACATTGTAGAGCAGGTAATTGTGATTCCCAGCGGTTAGTGTATATAGCCACCTGCACCGCCTGCCCGGCCTTTTACATAGGCAAAACGGAGAGGAAGATGAAGAGGCGTATATACGAACACATGTACAGTATTAAAAGAGAGGACACAAAAAATGCACTATACAGACACATACAAGAAAAAGGGTTAGAGCATGAGTTTAGGTTTTCAATTATTGACCAAGTAGACGTCAAGGATAAAGGTGGAAACTGGAAGACATTTCTTGCATGGAAAGAAAGTAGATGGCAAATATGTTTCGATGCCACTACACGACCTGGTATCAATGACTTCATTAGTATAAAACCCTTGTTAGCATTGAATTAAGTACTACCAGGTAATACCCACTTAGTTTTAATGCCACTGCACTACATGCACTTTATTGAATTTCAAAACAAATAATATAATTAATTTTTCACAATATATTTTCATAACATTTCCAACATATTATTACAACAGGCAGTGTTTATTTTGTTAAATGGACGATTTTACCTATGTGGGACAAAGGAAACACACATTACTATGTTAAAATGTTAATATGTTTGATAATGAGTTATATCTGTTTATAGAAAGGTATTTTGAGCTTCACACACACACATTATTACAAGTGTCATATCGATCCATTAAGCAAGATGTGAGTGTATTTGAGGTTTATTAGCTTATTTTTTTATTTTTATTTTTTACTTTTACTTATCATGAATGTGAATTTTATTATTAATGTACGTATTTTAAAATCATTAACATACATAATAATCAACTAGATATACACAATTTTAAATATTTTAGTATTTCTACATTGAAATAGGTACATAATATTTCAGTATGCATCTTGTTCAGTACCATATGAGTGTTGGTTCTAAGGGAACATTGCTGTTTTAAGACTTAATTAACAATTTATTGATTTTTGGCGCCAAGTCTTGTATAAATAGAATGTACTGCTGTAAGGAAATGGTTCTGAAGAAATCTGTACTGACACAGATGAAAGCGCTCAACCAAAGGGATTTTTAGTGAATAAAGTGTGCTATTTGTGGATATTATCGGCTTCGAGTGTTTTTGGAGTACACTGTTCTTGCTATTTTTCTGCAAATACTTGGCAGATATGCTACAGAATGGACTCTCATATTCTTCTATAAAAATACATGCTTCAGCTATTTCAGCTAGATACAACACTGATCCACCTGTGTTTTCACATCCTTTGTTAAGGCAATTTCTTAGGGGAATCAAGAATATAAAGCCACCAAGAAAGGCCCCAGTACCAGCTTGGGACTTCAACTATGTCCTAGAAAAACTGACTCTACCCCCCTTTGAGCCAGCAGCTTCTGTGGACTTACAATTTCTATCATGTAAGACAGCTTTCCTGTTGGCAATTACCTCAGCAAGAAGGGTTTCGGAATTACAGGCCCTAATGGCAATACCACCGTTCATAACCTTTCATAGAGACAGGGTCTCCTTACGAACCAACCCTAGTTTTCTGCAAAAAGTGGTATCTAGGGTTTCTTTAAACCAAGCAATTCACCTGCCTACTTTCTTTCCCAATCCTGAAAACAAAGGGGAAAGACTGTTGCATACTTTGGACATTCACAGACAACTTCGCTACTACCTGGACAGAACCAAGGCCAATAGGAAGTCTGATCAGCTTTTTGTGGCTTATGCCCCTGGAGTACAAGGAAAAGCAATTTCCAAACAGACTATCTCAAAATGGATTGGACATTGCATCAGATTTTGTTATTCCTTCCATGGAAAGAGTGTACCAGCCAATGTCAGACCACACTCTACCAGAGCTACAGCCACCTCTACTACATTCTTAAGAGGGGTGCCTACAAAAGACATTCTAGAAGCTGCTACATGGAGCTCCGTGCATACATTCTCCAAACACTACAACCTCCCTTTATATTCCAGATCCAGAGCAGGCTTTGCTTCGGCAGTCCTGCAGGGATTGATAGCTACACCATCCTTTTCTTAGAGCATTCCACCTCCCCCAGCTAAGCTATGGTATTCAACCCATATGTTATGACTGCAGTTGCATTCTTGAAGGACATAGTACAGTTTTGTACCTACCATAAATGTAGATGTCCGATAGATATGCAACTGCAGTCGGGTTTTCCCTCCCTCCTTCCCCTCTATTCCTTGGGTCCACTCCTCTCCCTGTTATCCTAGCTGGGGATATCTGTTATGGTGTATCTGTTTATTACTTATTTATGCGTCTGGAAACCTGTTTTTGTCTTCCAAATTGATTACAGCCTTCCTTGGAGGGCACCTGGCATTTGGGGCAAGAAACACTGAAGAAGATGGCATCGGCTGATGCTTATGTACTCCTGCCACTCTGACGTCGGAGGGAAATGCGACATCAGCCGACGTCGGACCCAGACTTTGGAATCCGGCCAACCGAGGGTTGCCTGAGGCAGGACAACCCATATGTTATGACTGCAGTTGCATATCTATCGGACATCTACATTTATGGTAGGTACAAAACTGTACTTTTTCTCTTACCTTAACAAAACATGCTGGTTGACTGGCTACTCTTAAATTTATAATTGTCTTCAGTAACACTTACCCATATTAGCAAAAAAGTGGCCATGAAACACCAGAGGACCAGTTTACTTCCTAGTTTACAAACAAAAAAAGTAAACAAATAAGTAAATAACAATAAAACTGGTATATGCAACTCATGGTAAGCCTGATGATTTGCATACACAAAAAAACTTATCTTTTTCTTTTTTTCCAATATTTTGTATTTATATCAAGGTAACATATGTAAAATTATGTATAATATTTACAGAAATGCATAAACATATAAATCACACTTTAAATTTCTACATAAAAAAATTTTAAAATATGTTGCTGACCACTCATTATTAATTATATGCATCTAATAGTAACTTTAATTTAGTCCAAAATCTGAATTTTTTTTTTTTTTTTTTTACCATTTGATGTAAAAATTATAACATCCATTTCTTTTCGGCATACAATAGTAGTCAGTCGAAGAAATTCACTGAAGCTTGATGGTGATTCAGTTTTCCAGTTTAAGGTAATGCTCCTCCTTGCTATTACAAACAACAGCCAAATCAAAGGGTATTGTGAAGCATTTATACAGACAGGAAACCAAAAGGGGAGTACGGTTGGTGAAAAACACAAATGAAACAAAAGCCAGTCGTAGTGTGCAGCAGACCACAGCTGTAACAAGTAGATAAGACAAGAAAACGGCCACAACACATTTTTCTATAAAGCAGAAAGCAAAAGGCAAAGCCACCAAATAAAATTTAGCCTTTAATGGTGAAAGAAAACTGCCACAACATGTTTTCACAATGAAAATATTAACGTTGCTAAATATCACAGAGCGTTTTCATAGGAGTAGCACTCGAACTTCATCAGAAAAAAGCTTGAATGTGTTCACTTCCTTTATATATACCCTTCTAATTAAAACATTGATTGGAGAATTTGTTGATATCAGAGTATCAGATATTATACACCTGTATTTTTGTTTGCAGAATTTTGTATTTCATGACATTTTAAAACCTAGCAGGCTTCTGTACTACTTTCCTTTAGTAATGTCATTGAAGATTGACTTGTGTCATTGCCCCCTGCTGTTACTTAGCATTGAACCAGGACCTCAGTATTATTACTGAGGAGCAGTTTCTTTTGTTTTGGTTAATGTTGGATGAAACCATAAAGCTACAGTCCTTCGTGAGGTGTCTTTTGTGCCGAGCCAGGGTTTGTCTAGGTGCATGGGAAGCATTTATCCTTAAGGACTATATTTTACCTTCATGGACATTCAGATAATTTGCTGTGGGTTCCAAATACCATTGTAAAGAATTTTAATACATTGTAGTCAGTCAACAACGTTGTCTCCTTTCTGTTTTTAATCTCAGTTACCTCAGTTCTGCAGTATTTCTAACTGACCTTCCCTTTTAAATCAGCCTTCCACAAATGACTGACTTTTTCACAAATTTACTGTTGACCCCCCTCCCTTACACCCAGTACTCTCTTCATTCTTTACATTTCTACATTTTTAGTACCCTCACTTAGAACACTTTTACCATCCTGTTCTCTGTTCTCTTCTCCATCTGACACATCCTTGTGTTCTTTCTTCGTGTTTAACTTGCTGTTGCATTCTGTCTTCACTTTAGTTTCAATTCATGTTTTAAACATCTGTGTTAAGTTATCATACATCGATAGAAAAGAGAACAAACCATGATAATTATTATTGTCATGTAGTATACAGGTATGTTTTTCCTGTCTAACAGTTTTCACGCACTCCATTACATACACTATTCAATTCCTGCCTTCCCTTAAATATCACTTTTTTTTGCCTGAACATTACTCTGCAATGACATTAAATTTATCAAATATTTTCTATGTCTAGGCAATTCAGATCTTATATTCCAGCTCAAAATGATAATTTATGTAGTTACTCCCATTTGTTCCACCAACATTTGATCCAAGTATTCTGCAGGAAAATATTTTAAATCTTTTGTGTTACATCCTCCCCCACCCAAAATAATTACCTCTGCCTTTCCTATCACATCTCCAGCATATGTTATCTGCCTGAAGAAAAATCTTATGAAGCTTGCTCACTGAATAAAAGTAGCTATGCAAACACTTCTATGCAAAAACCGTAAAACTTCTAAATTTCGATGCATACTTAGGAAGCATAAGAAGTCTTCTCATTGTTCCTTTGTAAATTGCCTTTCTAGTTTCTCTTTCCAATCTTTTCTAATTTCCTGTGATTGCTTCTTATATTTATTGTGCAATTTTTAATACACCCTATTAACAATACTTTTTGAACAGAGTCTTCTCACTCAAGTAAAAACACATTGCCAGAACTGGTCTTTCACTTATTATACCACTATCCCATTTTATTTGACTATACTCTGACAATCCCTGATAGAGAATGCAAACTGTAACCTGCAGTCCAAACTTCTGCTTATCCTCATCCCACTTTATTACCTTTACCTGTCACGTTATTTTGTCCCAGTGTTTTGGGTCCTTTTCTAAATTCGTTTCCTAATTCCAGTAATTTCCAACTTCCACTTGCCTATTTTCTATACCCCCACTTGCAGATATCCCTATTGGTAAAATCTGCTTTCATATTTCCCATGACGAGTTGGCTCTTTGAATACCTTCTTCAGCTTTATGAATATAACATTATGTATAGTTGTTGTTCTCCTTAAGGACTTCCATCCAAAATCTTAGTCTTTATCTCTTGAACTCTTCCAAACATATCTTTCCACTTTGGTTTATAACCTTCAGCTTGAGTTACATATGTGAGCCTTATCTGTGTACCTCTAAATTACCTCCTTAACTCTAAAAAAACTTGTTCTATGGGAAGAGTCAGTTTACCCACTTAACACTTACCTTCCCAAATAAATTCATTCAACTGTTTAGTAATTATCATCTATAACATCTCCTCTGGTTGATAAAAATAAGCATGACCGGTATATAAGGCTAAAGAGACTAAACTCATTTTCATTGCTTGGCTCTTACAAGTCATATCTATAATCTAACTATCCATATATCCATAAGGTGCAGGACCAGATGAGAAGGCAAGAAATGTGGAAAATGCATAAATATATTTGCAAGTATAGAAAACTTCTGGAAGAACCTCATATTGTTCAGGAACGAATGCAGTAATGGTTAAGGAGAAGCAAATTTAAACTAAGAGATGAAAGGTTAATATTGGTGGCCTAAGATAGTGGGCTACGTACACTTTGGTTTACAAAGTCCATTGAACATGTGGGAGAAACAGACAAATGTAGATTTTGTAAAACAGAATTGGAAACAGTTGCACACCTTGTTACTGGTTGTGACATACTAATGGCAGAAGGACTGAATATTGAAAGGCATAATAACGTAGCAAGATGTTTGCACTAGGGATTGTGCAAACATTATGGTACTGAAGTGGCTGAAAAACACTGGAAACATGAGCCACAAAGCATCATAGAAAATGATGAAGTCTACATCACATGGAATCATCCATTAACAGTTCAAAAGATAGATGCTAGAAAACTGGATCCTAGTGGTCCAAGAAAAGAAGACAAAAGTAGCATTGATCATTGAAATTGCCACACCCAGTGATTTATAGTGTCTTGTGTACAGAGAGACACAGAGTCATAAAATATCATGATTTGCAGGCAGAAACGAGAGCGATGTGGAAGAAAGATATCCAGATAGTTCCAATAGTAGTAGGAGCAATGGGTCTTCTAAAAAAAGAATCTACAATTCTATTTAGATATGTTACCAATACATGTAACTCCGTAAAATTGCAGAAGGAGTCATTACTGAGCACATTGCAGGTGCTGCGAAGAGCACATCTGGTTGATATCACAGATTGAAACAATACTAATTTCATGAACTTTAATCGTACTTTGACTTAGGAATGGGGTCCATTATCATTATGGTATTAGAAACTCAAAAGATTTGGAGAAATTAAAAAAAAATTAAAAAATAATCCATATCTTTAAAAAAGAATCCATATCAGTAATCAACAGCTTCCACAATTTTTGTAATATCTTTTTTTTAATCTCTTCCCACATACCCTTAGTTCCTTTAGAAAAATGCTATTAATCTAAGCACCTAAATAATTAATCTTATAGTGTCCCATAAGTATGGGTATTGCCGATTCATTTTATGCATGGGTACATAGTCTATCTCTGTAGACTTTATCTTCATTTATGTTATATCTTGGAAAAAAAACCTGAAACTGTCTCAAAATGTTCTGCATCAATGAAATATGCTTTCTGAATTTATCAAGTACAAAATAATATTTTCTGCAAATAATGATAACTTTTCATGATTATCATACCAGTTATATCCTTGAATTTGTAAATCCCTTTTTTTGTGCCGATTGCTCCAAATATAAAGCAAATAAAGGGGAAATAAGACATCCTAGCCTGGTTCCCCTGTTCAAACGTAGCTTTTCAGAGAATAACAGTCCCAACATAATTCTTCCCTCTGCTCCTTCATATATTATTCCTATTAACCTTATTATTCTATTAGGAAACACAAGTGTTACCACTGCCTTAGTCATGACATCTCAGCTCACTCTATCCAGTACTTTCTCTGCATCAAGACTCACCAACAATAGTGACACTTTCCTACATTCTGCTTCCCTCTGGATCATCATTATTCTTTTAATGTTGTTAAACATTTACCATCTTTCCACAAAATCATACTGATCCACATCTATAAACATATTTGTCAGTCTATTAACTTGTTATAGACTTAAACACTTTACAGTCATGGTTTAAAATTGAAATGGATCCATGTGAAGAAGCATCTAAAGCATCTTTTCCCTCTTTGTGTAATGTAATCACAACAGCTTTCTTCCAAGATGCTGGTACTCTCCCTTTTTGAAATACTGTTACACTAACCCTTTCAGATCTTTATCACTGCCTTCCCTCCTAATTTCCAAATTTCCACTGGAATGCCATCTGTTCCTGGAGACTTCCTAGGTAATTGATTATTTTCTTTTTCTTTCTTTTTCATCCGGCTGTTCCCATTAGGGGTCACCACAGCGGATCATTTGTTTCCATTTATACAGCAACATTTTTATTTGCTCTCTTTATATCTTATCTATTAATTGTTGAGCCTCATCTTCCTGTAACCTTGGCATAACTAAGCCTTCTATAACTAGTTTCATCTGTGCCTTTTCCCCATTCATCTGCTTTATGCAAATTTTCAAAAAAAATATTTCCATAATAGTTCAAATACCATCCATAAGATCGCTAGTTATTTTTCCTGTCATAGGTGCCCTAGGTTTGACTACAACCATTTCTACATTCTGCTATCCAAGTAACTGAGCTAAATGTTTTTTGCACCCAAGCTATCAAAAAATATTTGCTTAACAGCAACATTTCTAACTTCATTCATATTGTCCAATACTCCCATATTTTCCCTTTTTCACTCTACAGTTATTGTTGTTCTTGTTCTGTGAGATGCTCTTTTCTTCTGTAATGCTTTAACCTTTGTTGACCCTTTTAAATATTTCCTATTACTTCTTCCCCATATCTTTCTCTCTCTCTCTCTTATATCTAACACACTTTAAACTCCATTTTCATTGTATTCCACTCACTAGCGATTCCTTTGAAATCATTTCTATTTCTTTCACAACTTTTTGAATCATAACTACTATCCATTCTTTAAATTCCTCTTCCTTTAACAGATAAGTAGTAAAACAAAAGTGTCTCATTTTTCCATCATTACTCTGTATCTTTGTTTTAATTTTAATTCCTGTATGATTTAATATAATTATTAGATGGGTCTCAAAGTTTTCAATTAAATACAAATGCACCTATGAAATTTAATTCCTATCCAGTCTAGCCCAGTTCTTGTATCTTGGGGAATAATATATACATTTTGTCGGAGTTTCTGCTACTGAAGTTACATATTTCATAAAACAATAAAAGATTCAATCAGCCACTCAGCTTATTTTATTTACTTGTAAAAATCTGGTATCTCATCCTTTTGCCATCACAGGATCTGACATCACAATTACATATCCCCATATTATATGGAATGTACAACTGATTAATTGATACCAGTCACATAATTTAAATTATTTAAATAAAAAATATTCAAAATAAAATATCATAAAAATATTACAAAATACATCACACAACATTTAATACATATAGATATTTAGATAATAATTTTTCTATCACTTTTAAATATAAAATTATTTACACATTAATTTATTAATTAACTTATTAATTCAGCCCCTAGTGTATTCAATAATATAGTTTAATATCATCCTAATTTCTAAGTCCAACAAACTGGCTTCATTATCACCATCCCTAAGTAAAACTTTTTTGCCAGCTCACTAAAATACAATTCTTTTTAATATAATTCAGTACTCTCTGCTTTTTGTCTGTACGTGTAAAGTCATTTGCATTACATGTTAATATTGACAAAGCAGCTATTCTGCTAAAAGCTACTACTCCCACATATTATACATGACAGTTCTTTTGAATATTTGTTTCTATCTTACAGCCTCCATACACATACAAATGACTGTCAGGCTAATCTTATATATAGTTGTTTCTTTTCATCTCTGTTTGAACCCCTTCACATTTTCCAGCCTTTTCACTTAAAAAAACACAAGAAAGAAAAGACACAAATTTCAAGACTCCCATCAACGTTTAACTCACAGAAAGAAAGCACAAAACTATGTACACTTCCAAAAAAGGAAGTTTACCAATTTACCCCACCTGATAGGAGCAGCTGCCAGTAACTGACTGCTGCATCTACTGTAAAGTTAAGGCCAACCATGCTAAAGCATGTTAAACCAAATGTTCCACTTACACATATTGCTATCTGTTCTTATCTTATCTTTAGTCCCTTCACAGATGTAAAAAAAAAAAAAAAACTTGCTTTCTGTCAGTCAATATTAAATTTTAGCCTTACAAAAAGCAATGGTTACCCTAAAATAAATAAACTTAATTGCACTGTTATATTTAATTCATTAAAATGCTAAGACATTTGTGAAAAAAACTACTAGTATAAACTTTTCACTTCCCGTAGTTTCATACTTGATTTATTTTTCACTGAACAATTTGTCAATATCCAGAATATCTAGTTGAAAGTTAATTTTACTGTACACAGAATTCACTTAGAACACACTGTTTGACAAGTTGCTTGCTAACGTCCCTGAAAATGCATTATTCAAACCTATCATGATTAATTGCTTGCACCTGCAAGCTACTTGTCTCCTACTAAAAACAGGTGCTAATGGGAAAAACAGCAATTAACTTTTTAAATTAAAAAACTGCCACTTTTCATGCTTAACATATTTCCTTTGGTTTTTAATGATTTGTGTATAAAAATATTAAAGTAGCTTAAACTAAGGACATTAGATATCCATCCCTATAAAACACAGGTAATTGTTATTGTCTAATTCTATATTATGACATTTATCAAGTAGTCCTAGATCACAGCATAATTTTAAGTTTAACTTGATTCTTCCCAGCCTTTCTAATCTTGTTGATTGTTTAGCCTGGATACATTACAACTAAGAAAATGTTTTCTTACCTTAATATCATTAGGATATATATATATATCTATCTATATATATCTATCTATATATATCTATCTATATCTATATATCTATATATATATATATATATATATATATATATATATATATATATATATATATATATATATAGCTGTCATTGTTAAAATCCCTCCACCTCACATTTCAACTTCATCTGACTACATAGAATGACTTTACAATATAGCATTCAATTTACATCAGGAAATTTTATACTGATATTAATAAGAATAAAAACTGTTCACATATTCAGTCCCCTCATATTCCTGCCAAACATTAATGACAAAGTTGGATTTATGCTTTATACCACTCCCACCAGTTTAATGCAGTCAACAAACTTCCAGTTTTTTCAGCCTCTTTTTTTTCTTGCAGAACCACATTTCAGGCATACAAAATATATGTAATGGGATTGATCATTGCAGTTGTCCCATTTATTCCATTTTACTTTGTTGCTGGTCTTCTTCTTGATCATCTTGATTTCCTAATAACAATCACTGGTTCAACTTGAAGGTACTCCTAGTTCATTTAATTATCTCCTGAGCTTTTTCTATCACTCAAGCATTTTCATTTGGGGCAATGGAAAAGGCTTCACTGGCAAAGGCTCTCTATGGGCTTTCTTATTGTCAGAAGATTGATAAGTAGATTTCTCTTCAGCTTGATGGTTCACTCTTTGTTGGCTAAACTTTTTTTTATTTATTTCGTATTTAGCCTATTCAATATCCAGAAATGTCTTTGATCCTCCAAGAAAAATATTGTGAAGACAGTTGGACATTACAACTTGACTCTCACACCTGTTTCTCAACATCCCCTGATTTCAGATAAACTTGCTTCTCATCTGCCTGGTGTACAGTGGATAATCATACTGTGGCATACCCAATTTTTAATACTTTTCCCTTCTACCACAGTTTTGTCAGACGCAGCTCTTTCGTTTGGTGTGATTGCATTTTTACTATTTTAGGTCTCAGCTGTTTTCTGATATCCAGATTTGAATCATGCACTTAACATGCCCTCTCAATTAACTAGTCCTTCTGCACTACACCATTCTAGTTATTCATTTGTAATTTCATAAAATTAGTGCAGTCTATTCTTTCCAGTTTTTCTGATGCAGCAAAAATATTAGATTTTGCCAGTGCACTCTGACTTGTAAATGTACTGTTTTTTTAAACAGCTTTTCTTGACAAGCTTCATGCTCAGTCAGTCTTTTCTTCATTTTCATTTCTGTCTCTGATTTATGCAGTTTTATCTGGTCATTTGAATAGCTCCTTAAAGTTTCTTCTGTTTTTACAGCCTTTTGTCATTTGACTTTGCATATTCTTTCACTCATTTGTTTTAAACATGTCTGAGTATATTTGTTTTTTTTTCCTCTAAATTGCTGGAAAACATCTTCCGTACTAAAGCAGAAGCTTGACTGATTTCTGCTAAAAAGCTGAAAGGTTCTGAGATTTGTCTTCTTCTTCTTTTCTGCTTGAGTTTTGCTTACTTTCTCTAAATTACTTCTTTGAAGGCATTTAGGCAGTGTAATTAATATTATACCTAAATGTATTCTTTGTACTGGCTTTTTAAACAATTTCTTAGTTTACACACTGGGAGAACTCTATTCAACCTGCAGCCATCCTGGAAGTCCCCTAATTTTACATCACATTGCCTGGAATGTTGTTCATCTCCTTTCATCCCTCTGTCATTATGACCTTATGTTTTATTTTATCTCCACTTTGTAAGTTTGTTTAATTTATTCCTCTGTGCCTTACCTTTACCTTCTGTATTTCCATAATTTCCTGTTATATCACTTCTTTTCTGACATCTAAAGTACTAGATTAGCTCATCTCAACCCCCACAAGGGGTGATAACATTCTAGATTTGGTTCTCACCAACATGGGTGACCGTTGCACCAGTCCCATAATATGTTCTTTCCTGATGAGATCAGATCATCAGACTGTTTCATTCGAAGTTTCTATCCTACCCAACCTCCCCCCAGCTGCAATCAAGCTAAAGAACTTCTCAAAAGGTGACTCCAACCTCCTAAGGAAGGGTATCTGTAGCTTCACACCACCGCGCCGCTTCAGAGGATGCAGACAGCTATGCTGAACAGTACACCAGTGCAGTATACAAGCACCTGTACAACTGCATAGACTCAGCCATAACCAAGAAAACTAAAATCTGCTCCTCAAAGAAACACAAACCTGTTCGGTGGACATTCTCCAACAATAGGTTTTACAACAAAAGGAAGAAACTATTGTCCAAGGGTAAAAAGAAACAAATTCCAAATTGGAAAAACTCCCTCCTTAGCCTCAACAAGCAAATTATATAATTAGTGAAAACCTTCAAGGCCAATTATGAATCAAATGAATTTCCCATAACAAAGGGAAATCATAAAGTCTTCTTCAGTTTAATCAGGAACCTCCATGGCAAAGCCCCGATTTGTTCCAAATTAGTATTTAACAGTATCACTTACACTGATCCTGTTGACTTAGCCAACCTGCTAGCAGATAGGATCAGCTCAAACTTCACCCCCCTGTCCCCCCAAGGCCCTTTCGACATCCTCTATACTTGTCCTGCACCTCACATCTCCATAGATCAAGTGCTACAGACCCTATCCAAGGCAAAGAACACAGCTTCCATGGGGCCTGGTAGTATCCAAGGATGTATTATGCACCATCTCCAGTAAGAAATGGCTTCACCATTGAGCACCCTATTCAACCACAGTACAGGCTTCATTCCAGAAGAGTGGATGATGCTGCTACTGACCATGGAAACTATCGCCCCATTAGCTTGACAAGTCTGATCTGTAAAGCCATGGAGCATATTATTATGAATCTCATAAACAAGGACATAAGCAATCTCCAAGCACTTGATCCCACCCAGTTCAGATTAGTCAAGGGCAGCTCTCTGCCTGTTGAACCTGGTTGACTTCTCTGAGACTGTCACCAAGGCCCTGGATGAGGGAAAGTCAGTACATACAGCTTACCTTGACTTGGCCAAGGCCTTTGACACAATCCCCCACTCGAGCATCATCAAAAATCTAACACAACTTGACGTAAATCCCTATTGTATCAGGTGGGTGGCCAACTGGCTCACCAACAGGACCCTCAAAGTCAGAATAGGCACCTCCATGTCTGATAGCAGACCTGTCACTAGTGGCATTCCCCAGGGATCTGTCCAGGGACCCTACTGTTTGGCATATATTTATCAGAGGTCCAGGCAAAGACAAAAGGCCTGTGGCTGACCAAGTTTGCAGACGATTGTAAGTTGGGTGCTGTTATTTACTCCCTAAATGATGTTAACATGCTGCAAGAGGGTCTCACAGCAACTAATGACTGGTGTCAAAGTCATGGCCTCAAGCTAAATGAATAAAAATATATCATCATACCATTTGGCAAAAACACAACCCCTACTGATTACCACATTAACGGCAACCCCCTAAGCGCACAACCTGTGGTGAGAGACATGGGCACTCAGGTTGATAACAACCTCACATTCGACCATCATTTAGAGGCAGTGGTCAGAAAAGCCTTTTACTTGGCTCATCTCATAAGTAAAGGGATTACATCCAGAAAAAGGAGGTTATTACCTGTCTATATTCCTCCCTCATTAGACCAATAATTGAGTGTAACACCCCGTTTGGGATGTACCTCTCCAAACATCTGCACCAACTGAAAAGGCCACTGAAATACCTCACAAAGAGAATCCATGGCCTCCAACACCTGTCCTATGCAGATAGGCTCAATTCACTGTCACTCTACTTGGTATCATACAGATTGCTCAGAGGTGATCTGTGTCTCGGCTACAGGGCAATCTCGGGCCGTGCCCTATCAGAGATGCTCCATATCCGTAAGTCTAACTCCTCTTTCAGTACCTGCTCAAAAGGCCTGAATCTAATATGTGACATAAACAACACCTGTCGGAGAGACATGTTTGTCTCCTAGAGGCTGCCCCATCTTTGGAATAGACTTCCCATACATATCAAACAGAGCACTTCGCTGACCCTCTTCAAGCGCAACCTTGATGAGTGGATAAGAAACCACAAATTTGTCCCAGGGGTTCCACCTTTGTCCCTCAATGACAGGGGTGACTGGTACTGACTGAGGTTTCTTTTTGGGGATACACTCTTGGCTAGGCTTGTAAGGGCCTCAGGGCCATTAGCCTAGTAACCTCCTGTGATCCTATGATATTAATGCTACTAGTAACCTCCATCTTGAGAATTCATTCTGCTTCCATGTCATCACCCATTCTTCCTTGTAGGTGAAGCTTTTATTCCTTTGGTACCACATACTTGCTATAACTCAATTTCAGAATGCTTGGCCCAGCAGCCTTGAAACTATACTGACATAGGCGGTCAATCTGCTCTCATCTTTAGAGAGTATTGGTTTTAATTTGGGGTTTGGAATGTCTCTCCTTCCTTTAAAGGATAATTACACCCTCTAATGTACTTTTATACATTTATTTGTCTGCCTGTAATATAACCTAGGCCCAGACTGATAGCATAGATGTTAAGATGCAGGATTATCAGCTGGTAGACATGGGTTCATAACCTTGTTTGGGGACAAATGTGCAGCAGTAGCAGTATCTGGGTGGAAAAAAGATTTGGCAATCTACTTTCATTATATACCACAAGAACCCTATGGGGCCTACACATAGAGTCACCATGAGGTGATTTTGACTCGAGGGTATCTAAGTAAAAAATATAACCTAGATGATGCTTATTGTCCAGAGTCCTTCAGTACCTTCTTTTTTTATTTCTAGTTGTTCTCTGACACCATGCTGTTTTCTATTTAGATATGTTATTGTTTTAGAAAGGACTTTGTCTTTGACTGCGAGACACTGGCTAGACAGCACAGATTCTGTTGATGTTCTTTGTGTTTCACTGTTGCAGTCATTGCACTTAGGTCATCTGCGCAGATAGCCCCCAGATGGCCCGAATACCAGAGACTTAATATTTCTGCGTCAGATGCTTTTGCTCCAGGACTGACATCAGGTTGTTAGGGGTATAAAAAGGCAGCCAACGCCATTACATCAGTCTTTCTTGCCAAGGAGCCTGAAGCAGAAGCAGTTTGCAAGTGCCGGTCAGCCGCTACCTGAATTTTCATTTAAGAATTGAATAATCCTGAAGTCTTCTAAAGCTAAGTACCTCGTTGGACATCCTTTTTTCTTGCTCTAACCAATGTCAGAAAAAGTTAAAAATTATCTTGCCTGTGGAAAGCAAATATCTCATAGAGATTTTCATTTTTACTGCTTCACCTGTTTAGGCCCAGACCACGACGTACCTCGCTGTCGGTTTTGTGCCTTGTTTAATGCTCAAGCCATTCATCGTGGGTCTCTCTTTGTCACTAAATTCTTTCGCTCTCAATCTCCGTATTCTGAAATGGCTTCGATAAGCCATTCGACTGTCGATATTCTGAAAAAAAGTAAGGATAAAGACAGAGACAAACCACATAGGTCCAAAGCTGCCAACGACACTTCCATTAAGCTAGTCACCAGTCCACCTTTACTCAGTGAGGCACTTTCGCAGCCCCTGATGCCTGCTTCAATGGATTCGCAGGCCTCTACCGAGACTCTTCTTTGACTATGGAACCTGTAGATGTCTCTACCTTGGATGGGTCCAGAGCCGCTGTGCAGGCACCGGCTTCTGTGGCAGTTCTGCGCTCAACCGATGTTCGACTCAAACCGACAACTTTTTTTTAAACAAAACTACTGAGTTTCTTAGGTCCAGAGAATGCACTACGTCTAGAAAACTGACGACCAAAGCCCATGCACCTGTTCCCATGCCACAAAAAGGAAAGCTTAGACTGGCAGAAGACGTTATTACGCTGATTAGGGGAAGTCAGCCTTCCCCTGCTAAGAGAAAAAGAGACCAGTCCCCTACAGCTTCTACAGACCAGGAGTCCAATGACTCTTGAGATTTCTGATTATGAAGACATGCCCTTATCTGCTTATGAGGAGTCAGATGCAGAGGAATCCATTTACTCTGCCTCCCCTCCAGAGGATTTTTCTTTTGGTGAAACCTTGCATACCTTAAGAGAGCATTTCCACTGGGAATGCCAAGACTATCCTCAGTCCAAAAAGAGACTCAGAGAATTCCTAGAGTTGCCTCGGCACAGGCCTTTAGCAATACCCCCTGTCCTGGATGTATTGATGATGTTTTTATGGAATCCAGTCGTACTTCTGACACTTTACCTCCTGTCCCTAGGAAAGCAGACAGGTACTACCGAGTACCTGACACTCACAAATTTCTTTTCAAGAATCCTACTGCTGACCCAGAGATCATTTCCCAGGGGCCTAAAGGTATCAAGGCTACTACAGCCAAGAATCCCAGCTCTTTGGACAGGGATTCCAGAGCTTTGGACAGATGGGGTAAGAAGGTATATACCTCTACAACTCTTGCTATTAAGGCAATGAATTGCCAGTTTCACATGCTGAAGTACCAGCAGCATATTGTGGAACTTATTAAATAAAAAGTGGCAACCTTTACAGAGTGTGCAGAAAATAAAGAATTGCAGGAGCTTATGCACTCAGCAAGCCAAGTCAGTAATCATACTTTGCAGTGTGGCTTTGACACCCTAGAAGCAGCTTGCCGGGCAGCAGTCACTGGATCTGTACTAAGAAGACATGCTTGGCTCAAGGAGCAGACCTTGCCAGCCCATGTCAAATCAAAGTTACTGGATGCTCCTTTGAACAAGGACAGTTTGTTTGGCACCAAAGCAGAAGAGGTTTTTAAAAAGATGGAAGAAAAAGCTAAGTCTATGCAAGCTGTTAAAGAATTCTTACAAGTGCAACCCCCTAGATTCAGTAGGCATTGCCCTTCCAAACACTGGTCCTTTCCAGTCCCCTCCAGGTCTTCTCAAACCAGACCAAGGGGAAACAGACCACCCAGACTACAGTCTCAGGGTATGCAGAGATCTAAGCAATGGAGTGCCCCCACCCCTAAAGCAGGGAGTGGTAAGCCACCTCCTTACAGAAAAAACTCACAATGACATCTTTACTCCACTCTCCAACCCTGCCCAATTGCTTGTGCCCCTAGGAGGAAAACATGCCCTTCATGCAAAAAATTGGATGTCCATCACACAGGACCAGTGGGTCCTCAACATTGTATCCCAGGGGTACAAATTTTATTTCCATTCACTGCCAACCCCAAATGGGTTTCCAGACCTTCCTCCAAACCAGTGGCAGAGGCTCAAAGCCAAGTAGCTTCCCTGCTCAATATCAGAGCTCTTCAGCCGGTTCCAGTAGAACAGGGGGGTCAAGGATTCTACTCCAGACTCTTCCTGGTACCCAGAAAAGAGGGCTCTTGGCAACCAATCCTGGATCTTTCAATTCTCAACACCTTCCTGGTGGTACCAAAATTCAAAATGCTTACCCTGCAACAGCTTCTTCCTATGCTAGCCAAGGATGCCTGGTTAGTCACCCTAGACTTAAAAGAAGCCTATCTGCACATCCCCATAAGGGAGTCATGCAGGAAGTATCTATGTTTCAGGGCAGGATCTATGCATTATCAGTTCTCTGCACTTCCCTTTAGTTCACAAAATGCCTGGCCTGTTGCAGCACAGACTCAACATCCTAGATGATGCAAGACTGCATATGAGGAAACTTCAATGGTACTTAAAAAGTCTTTGGTGCCAACATTCTCAGGACCTGGAAACAGTCATTCCTATCATACCCTGTCTAAGGACAGAGTTCCTTTGGTGAGTAGAAGCATGCTACCACAACAAGGGACTGCCCTTTTCTCAACCCCATGCCACCCAGACCCTAACCACAGACACATCAGACTATGCCTGGGGAGCACACATGGATGGCAAATGCATTCAGGGCCACTGGAGCCCAAGTCAAATTCATCTGCACATCAACCAAAAGAAGATGCAAGCTGTGCAGAATGCCCTGACAGCTTTCAGATCCCTACTGTTTCCAGGACAACTGCTAATAAAAACAGACAACACCACAGTTATGTGGTACATTAACAAGCAGGGGGGAACCCACTCTTACCCACTCTGCAGGTTAGTCATAGCCCTGTGGCACACAGCCTTGAACATGCAAGTCCATCTCAAGCTCAATTCCTGCCAGGCAAACAACACTCACTGGCAGACGACAAGCAGAAATCTCCTAGACCCACACGAGTGGCAATTGGAGCCCAACACCTTCAACCTCCTGATTCAGAAATGGGGGACCCCAGAGGTGGATCCCTTTGCCTCTCCCTACAACAACCATCTCAGCAAATTCTGCACAAGGAATCCTCACAGCAGGGCCTGGAAAGTGGATGCCCTATCTTTTCAGTGGGTAAATCTCCCCCTCTGACCCTTCTCTCAAGAGTATTACTCAAGATAAGACAGGACAGACCAAGGACAATTCTCATTGCCCCGGACTGGCCACGTCAGCACTGTTACCCACTCCTGCGCAGCCTGTCACTGGTGCCACCCTGGCACCTGCACCAGAACCCAACCCTGCTCTCTCAGCAGGAGGGACAGATTTTGCATTCACAACTGCAAACCCTAAATCTTGCAGCCTGGCTTATTCCTTGAATTCTCCCCCAGCAACCCTAAGCTAGCAGGTGCTGAACATCATTCTTGAACCCATTATAACCCAGTACAAGAATATCCTATGCTGATAAGTGGAAAAGGTTCTGCTCCTGGATTCTGTCTAAAGGAGAGGACACAACTCTGCCCTCCCTGCCTCTAATCCTGGATTACTTAGCAGATCTACCCCACAAAGGCCTGTCCTCCTCCTCCTCCATTAAGATACATGCCTCAGCCATTTCTGCTCATTACAACACTGAGCCACCTCTCTTCTCGCACCCACTTATCAAACAGTTCCTGAGAGGGGCAAACAACTTAAGGCCACCAAGGAGAGCACCCACCACTGCTTGGAACCTTAACTTTGTACTGGAAAAGCTCACACTTCCCCCCTTTGAACCTGCTGCATCAGTAGACTTAAAATTCCTCTCTTGGAAAACAGCCTTCCTTCTGACCATCACTTCAGCTAGAAGAGTATCTGAGCTACAAGCACTTATGGTTGTGGAACCCTTCATTATTTTCCATGCTGACAGGGGTTTCCCTGAGGACTAACTCTTCCTTCATGCCTAAAGTGGTGTCCAGTGTGGCTCTCAACCAATCCATCCATTTGCCAACTTTCTTCCCTAATCCTCAAAATAAATAAAGAGGAAAGGATCATGCACTCCTTGGACATGCACAGACAGCTCAGGTTCTACCTTGATAGGACTAAGCCCTTCAGAAAATCTGACCAGTTACCAGTCAGCTTTGCAACAGGGGCAGAGGGCAAGGCCATTTCAAAACAATTTCCAAATGGGTAGCACACTGCATCCATTTCTGCTACAAGCACCATGGGAAACCAACCCCTCAGGTGGTCAAAACACATTCCACTAGGGCAACATCTACCTCTACAGCATTTCTCAGAGGAGTCCCTACCAGGAACATCCTGGAAGCTGCTACCTGGAGTTCAGTACACACCTTCACTAAGCATTACCACCTGCCTATCTTTTCCAAATCCAGGGCAAGTTTTGCAACAGCAGTCCTGCAAGGCATACTAGCCAGCCCTAACTCTTCTTGACTGCCTCCACCCTTCTTCAGCTTTGGGAATCCACCCAAGTGTGATGACTGCAACAGTGAAACATGAAGAACAGTACAGCTGTGTACACTTACCATAAATGTAGATGTTCTAGTGTATTCACTGTTGCAGTCCTGGTTTCCCTCCCTCCAGCCCTTGTTTTCTCTCTCTCTCTCCTCTCTATGGCTATTACTCACCCCTTTCAGGGGTATTGGTATTTACTTTTTACTGGTGGTGTTTTCCCCACCATAACTTAGCTCCCTATTTGGGGGGCTCCTGACATTTGGGGCAAGAAAAACTGATGTAATGGCATTGGCTGCCTGTTTTTATACCCCTGATAACCTGATGTCAGTCCTGGAGTAACAGCATCTGATGCAGAAATACTAAGTCTCTGGTATAAGGGTCGGGCTACCTGCAGGCAGATAACCCAACTGTGATGACTGCAACAGTGAATACACTCAAATATCTACATTTATGGTAAGTGTACACAACTGTACTTTTTCATTGCTGGTTACCACAGTTTTATGTCTTGAGACTTTATTTTGCTGAGGTCATTAAGTGTTACAGAGATTTCTGCATCCACAATATCCTTGGAAATCAGTTTAATTTTAGCAGTTAATATGTTCTTTACACAAAGATCATGGATGAGTTATACTGCCACAGTATGTAAACAAACTGCCAAATTCCTTCATTTTGGACAGTCAAATTTTGATTTTACCCATGGAACTAAGATATTAAACACACTGTCAAAATCTTTTGGCAACTGTCCTTTGCCTATTAAGCTCTTTGAAGTGACAACTGTCAGTTACCATGTAATTAATTATTAATTAATTAATCATTAATCTGCAGAGCTTACAACATTCGCACCTAATAAGAGAGCGGAGAAGGATAAGTTTGGAACTTGTTTCAAGGAAAACAGCTTTGAGCACTTTACAAGAACCTGTTTTGTCACAGCCTAAATGTTAAAAAAAAATGTAAATATATATGATTATATAAGGAAACAGTTAACACTCTAAAAAGTATAGAAAAATATCTATCTTTTCAAACTAAATGCAAAAATAATGAAAAAAATAGTACTTTACGTAGGAGGGCAAGCCCCACTGCAGCCCCACACACCGTTAATTATGTATATACAAACTCCATGACTGCCCCACTGCAGCCCCACACACCCAGTTAATTATGTATACAAACTCCAAGATTGCCCCATTGCAGCCCCACACACCCAGTTAATTATATACACAAACTCTAACATTGTCCACTGCAGTCCCACACACCCAGTTAATTATATATACAAACTCCAAGATTGCCTTGCTGCAGCCCCACACACCAGGTAAGTATGTATACTCCAAGACTGCCCTGTTGCAGCCCCACATACCCAGGTAAGTATGTATATAAACTACAAGATTGCCCTGCTGCAGTCCCACACACCCAGTTAATTATATATACAAACTGCAAGATTGCCTTGCTGCAGCCCCACACACCCAGGTAAGTATGTATACTCAAAGACTGCCCTGCTGCAGCCCCACATACCCAGGTAAGTATGTATATAAACTACAAGATTGCCCTGCTGCAACCCCACACACCCAGGTAAATATGTATAATCCAAGACTGCCCTGCTGCAGCCCCACACACTCAGGGAAGTATGTATACAAACTCCAAGATTGCTCTGCTGCAGCCCCACACACCCAGGTAAATATGTATAATCCAAGACTGCCCTGCTGCAGCCCCACACACTCAGGGAAGTATGTATACAAACTCCAAGATTGCCCTGCTGCAGCCCCACACACCCAGTTAGTTATATATACAAACTCCAAGACTGTACAACAGCAATGAAAGGTCAAATTTCCAGACACCGCTGTTACTCAGTCTCACACATAGAGCTGCCAGCAGGCAGAAAGACCATTTGCTCTTAACTATTACATCTCTTTCTGTATGTACATATACATATATATGTATATGATATATTACATAACTGACTCTGCATACACTACATCAACCACAAATGGTCAAAACTCAATCAAAAAATGTTTTATGCAGTGGGGGTAAGCACCCCCAGCAAACTCTGTGGGTGCTGCACCTCCACATCCCCTGGTATTATTAGGTACCAATTCCAAGATTGTAAAACAATTCGACACAGCCACTGCTTATTAATCCTACAAAACAAATACCATCATCCTGAGATCAACCAGCAGTTGGACAAAACAATTTTCCTAACTAAATATTTAATGTAACGAATGTATGAGTAAACACACTTAACATATATATATATATATATATATATATATATATATATATATATATATATATATATATATATATATATATATATATATATATATACACATACACACACACACACACACACACACACACACACACCACATATATACATGTCTGTGTGTTCAGGATTACATTCATTATATCAAGCCCTTGATCTGGTCAAAAATCACTTTGCAAGATTATATTGAAAATCTAGTAGTCAAATGCTGCAAAGTAATATTTAACTATAGCAGTCTGATGTGTTTTATCAATGGAGGTTAATGTGTGTGTATATATACGTGTGTGTGTGTGTGTGTGTGTGTGTATATATATATATATATATATATATATATATATATATATATATGTCTATACACACATACACACACACATACATATATTTGTATATGGTATAGGCAGAATATAAGATTTTAAGTAATAATACCTCTCAAGACCGTCATTTGTTTTCCCTTAAATGGTTCTTAATGGTATCTTTTCAGATTTCATTGTTTACTATAATTAAAATTTGGGATGTCCCAATATAAGTTCCAAAATAATTTACCTCTCCAAATTCTTGGGAAATAATGTTCCATTTAAGATTACATCTTAATAATGCTAGAGATGTATATTTTTTAATTGGGTATTACCAAAGATCGTAAAACAAATACCAAAAATGCTCAAAACATCTTTAAATAGTATTAATATTTGTATGTACCACAGATAAACAATATTGTTTGTATATGAGTATATTATAGGCAGTTGAAAAGCACTGTTTGAAATCCAGTGTTATCTGTTTGGGTCAATGTAGTATATACTAAAGTATCTAAAGAAACATTAGTATTGTTTGATGTGGTTAGCAGATAATCATTGTCCAGGTGAATAATTATCTAGACAGTTACCCCTGTATACCAAGCACTTTTTATAATTCTAAATTTTTCATTATAATTAAATAACTTAGTTACTTTGCAATAGATGATTTAGAGCTAGAAGTAAATTTTGGAAAAACGGATCACTATGCCCTCTCTGTTTTTTTTCAGTCTTGTCTGTGTCTTCCTTGTACACTGTTTTAACCCACTTATTTACGACGGATATCATGTCCTGCTCTGATATATAAAAGGATTCCCTTGGTCTCTGTTTTTGTACTTTAATAATTTATTAGACAGCTCTTTATTTTTGTAAAGAAAATATATTTTTTTCATCAGCATTTATTAATCTGGAATCAGTAATTTTAGTTACCGTCTCTGTCATTATAATGTTAATGTATAGGTACTGAGTTTCCATTTTTTTTTTGATAGTGTACTCTCAATTGCCTTGAATGCAGTCGTAATTTCTGTCCAGTTCATATTTGGTTAGGTTCTTGTTTCCATATTTGTAGAAACACCCTAGTTCGGTTGTACAGAGTGGCCCCAGCACTGGAGGAGCCAGGGAAGGAGAGGAGTGAAAAGACATGGCTTGCTCACCTCTCACAGGGTGTGAGAGGAGTCCACGTGCACTCAGGGGCACATTCATAGATTCACGGATTGTTACTAGGCTAATGACCTGAGGCCCTTTCTAAGCCTAGCCAAGTTTTCCCAAAAGAATAATGATGTCCTGTATCCAAATAGAACATCAAGGGCCAGGTATTTATAAGTTACTGTTGCCCATAAAGGACATTCCTATTGCCTATCCACTGGTCTAGGTTGCACTTAAACTGGGTAATAGACAAACTCAGCTTCACATGGGTGGGAAGCCTGTTCCATACGAGGGGTGGCCTCTGAGACACATAACTGTCTCTCCAGCATGTTCTGTTTTGGGTCACAGATGAAATTCAGATTCCTAGACCTTGTATTTCTAGTACATTTTGACTTACGAATATGTATGAAATTCATAAGTGCAGGTTTTGAGGTTGCCTTGTAAGCAAGGCATATATCACCCCTCTGTAATCTATAGGAGACTGAGTAGAAGGAAAGGGCTTTAAGGCAGTCTGCATAAGGCAGGTTTGTTACACCTTGTACTCTTTTTGTAAGACACCTCTGAGGTCACTCTAGTTGCTGCACATGACTGACCAGATACATACCAAAGGGAGCGTTTTACTCTACGAATGGTCTGATAAGGGTAGAGTACAGTGGGCTAATTACTTCTTTGGACATAGATGCCATGCCCTTACTTATAAGTTGTGCAACTTAAAAGGATCTCCTCACCACTGTGGCCATGTGGTGGTCGAAGGTAAGGCTACTGTCTATGTGTGTACCCAGATTCCTGACCACTGGGTTGACTCTTAGGGTCATATTATCAACATAGTAATTAGCCAGGATGGCTGACTTCCCAAAGGGTATAATTATGCGTTGAGTTTAAGACCATGGCTTTCCACTGTTTATTAGTCAGAGATAGACTTTCTTGAAGAATGCTAGTGTCTGCAGGAGAGCCAGTGATCTTGCAATCATATCCAAACTTAGTCAGCCATAAACCTTCAGCATTTGTTTCCATTTTAGAGAAATAGATGCCAAAAAAGAGCAGGCCCAGTACCAAGCCCTGGGGCACTCCGCTAGTTACTGGCCTCTTGGTGGAGGTAGCCTCATCCCTTTTGACCTCCTGGATCTTATCAGTAAGCCATTAGGCTACTCAGTGGGTGATGAAAGGGTTTATACCTAAATTATTGAGCTTATCTATAATGCCTGAGTAAGGTATTGTATCAAAAGGCTTGGCCAGGTCTAGGTAAGCTTTGTGAACAGTCTTCCCTTCATCCAGTGCTTTGGTGACCCTCTGAAAAAGTCTACCAGATTTAATAGGCATGACCTTCCTTTAACAAAGCCGAACTGTGATGGGTCCAGCATTTGCAGGTTACCTATGTCCTCTTTTATCATATCCATGATGATTCTTTCCATGGCTTTACATATGAGGTTTGTACGACTTTTGGACTTGTAGTTATCCAGATCAGTGGTTGGACCTCCTTTGTGCAGTGGAATGACTGTAGCCATCTTCCATTCCTTGGGAACAAAACCTAACTGAAGGCTCCAGTTGAAAAGTGATTCAATTGGACCAGAGAGGTCATGTTTCATGCTATTTATTAAACATCCCAAGATGTTATCGGGGCCCTTCAATGCAGTGTTTTTGGCCTCAAAAAGTGCATTTATGACCTATTCCCTAGTAATGGTTGAGGAGATTGCAGTATGTGGTATTTCCTTTCTACTATCAGGGGAAGAGTGGGTAGAAAATTTTGAGATGAACCTGTTAGCCATAAGGTTAGCAATGTCCTCCAGTTCAGGGTGGGTGATGCCATTTACAATAAGTTCTGCGCATTGTTGTGTATTTCTTCTGAGGTTACAGACATAGCACTAGAGAGCTTTGTGATTGCCCTTTGCCTGAAAAGCTATTTGTTTCTTCAAATTTAGCTTTTGAAGGATTAATTAACCCTCGCCGATGCCTGTTATGATTGGTCAAGGGTCTTTTAATATGTATGCCTTTGTTCCTCCTATGCTGGGCCAAGATTTTTTCTTTTATTTGTATAACTGATTGATATTGTGATTCTATCAGGGTGGCTTGTCTTTTGAGTTTGTTTTATTCTTAATATGATCTTTGTGGTGTAGACTGGAGAGACCACCACTTATGCTGAAAGGGTAAGAGCAGGGCTACTTAGAGGGAATACCCATTATGAAAGTGAAGGGAGGTCCTCAGATGACAGCTCACTGCATTACTCTCCAAGTTGCCTAGCCAAAAAAAGGCAGACCAACTTGATGGCTGTCTACATGACAGCCCTTCCTAGTTGACCAATGCCCTGGTGATAGGATTGAATGGGCTGATTAGGTGGTGCTGATGGCCAACAGACACTGGAGGCAAAGTGGTTAAAAAAGTTGTAGAAGCAGTTAGTCTGAATAAAATGATAAAAATGTAATAGTGCTGAAGTTGCTACTAACTTAGTTGCTACCATTAGTTTGTGCCTGGAAGTGTCTGTACTTGTTTTGTTTTTGTGAGAATTGTTCCTTTATTCTCAGTGAATTCCTGGCACATACTAGACAGCTTGGTGTTCCTCCTGCATGCTCTGGATTAATGTTTATTGATCTGTATTCTTCTGCTGGTCTTTCTGCCTTCAGCCAGTGGACATACTTATAGTATGTGGTATTGGAATTTTGTTTATGTTAAAATGCAGTTATATTGCATCAGATAAGCATGGAAGAAGTATACCACCAGCATGGACAGCATCTATTAGTTGTTGTTTGGCTACTGAAGGTGGATGTGCCTCTGTGGTCAGGTCACTTCTTGCTAATGAACTGTGATCCTTCTTGGCTGGATAATACTTACTGCTGACACATCATCTTGGAACAGAGTTTTGACCTCCTTGTACACTATGAAAATATGGCTGCTTGCTGGAGTCTGGAGATATTGTATACCTAATATAGAATAATGGGTATATAAAATGTAAGGTGCACATCTCCGTACTTTTGCTGTGCAACTATACGTGTTTAGGTGTGTGTGTGTGTGTGTGTGTGTGTGTGTGTGTGTGTGTGTGTGTGTGTGTGTGTGTGTGTGTGTGTGTGTGTGTTAACACGCATATGTGGAAGGGGAAGAGTTGCATGCATCAAGTGAAGCTATGACGTGACTTCTTTGTTTATTGATCAGCTACACACCAGTGAAATTAATTTAGTTTCTGGTCTTGATTGCCTGTAGAGTGTTTGTAACCATGATTGTGCACTCAATCCACTGTTTGTTTCTCTCACAGCACAAATCACCTGTTCCCTCTATCAGTACAGAATAGTTAACAACTATGAGAAATAGCAACAGAGTGGCATACATAGTAAGTCTAGTCTGCAATGGGGAAACAACAGCTACTTTGTGAGACAAAGTCACAAAATCTGCAGACAGTATTCAACAAGGTTCAGTATAAGTGGTCAAACTAAAATGCTCTTTGGCACAATTAGAAAATACTGGTAGGAAAAAAGAAGTGTTTGAAAGGGAAGCTTAATGAGTGACCAATGCATTTTCATTAAAATATGATTCACCATCATAGCTCTCAACCTCTTAGCATAAGAAATCCAGACAAAGCCTGACATAATGGTGGGACGAGTGTGCATTTTTCTGAAGGATTTGAAGTCTGAAACTCAAATGTATGTCATTATTTAGTGACTTCAATATTCAGATCATCCCAGTGATTTGCCAGAAAACCACAAATTTTATGAGGAACAGACCAAAAATATGAGGCAAAAATCTGGACATCCTGCGAAAATCTAGACAGTTGAGAGGTATGTTCACCATATGTGTATCTCTGTATTATTTAGACATTCATTGTGTCCTCTTGTGGAAATATAATCTCATCAGATGTTTTACAAACCTGGGTTGAAGCAATAATTACTAACTACCAGGTCCATGAGTCTTTCAGGTTTTCCCATAACAGGAGTGGCTGAGTATCTCCAGGAATGGGTAAGCTATGAGTGATCCAGTGGTTCGGCAGCATTAATGGAAATCGGGCAATTTACCTTTTTAATAAAATAACTTTTTTTTATATTATCAGACTTCTTGTTCTCCGCATTTCATTGCACTGAGCAATTCTGTGAAGATGCATTTGCGAAGTCCTGCACATCACGTTTGAGCACATTTATTAACAGAACATTGCCAAAGTGTATTTACTATCACTGATGTACCAACATCTAATGCTCATCGGTTATACTATTTTTTGTTTTGTTATATTTGACCAGTTTTAAAGTGATGTGTTGGGGGAAAATACTGAATACTTTATGGGCTCAGTGAGATTGTACACTAATGGTTTGTTTGTTTTTCCCACTGTTGGTACATATTTGCTGCCACTCTGAGAACAGAAGCAAGTTTCATGTTAACTTTGTATGGAGCTGAACAGAACTATGGATATTATTGTGCTGGTAATAGTTAATTTCCTAATGCTGAAAAGATTCTGGTTAATTAGGCAAGTAACTATAGTTGTAGTGGCATTGGTATAACACTACCTTTAGTTAGAGGTGCAGGTGGTATTCTTCCTGCTTGGGGCTATCAGTGGGAGCAATTTAAAAGTTTTTCCCTTGGATAGATTTTGACAAAAAGAATTCTGTGAATGCTGTTTAGCTAAACTGTGTGCTGATATATTGTGCTGCACATGTTTTAAAGCCTGGCAAGCCTGTCATTTCAAGTTAGTAAGCACATGTCATTTTACATTAATTTTGTTTTTATTTGCAAAGGTCAGATCCATGTTGACACTAAGGTCAGAGAGATTCAGAAGCAGCTGGAGAATGGGGAAGAAGTGAAAGGTGGCCTTCTTACTTACCTATTAGTCAGTAAAGGCATGACATTGGAGGAGATATATGCCAACATGACAGAGATGTTACTGGCTGGTGTTGACACCGTAAGTACACTATATAGATAATAATGTATATATGCCAACAATGAAATAGACTGCACCTTCCACATCAGTGTATTCTGTAAAGTGTGTCTTGTTTGTTTGTTAAGCCATAGGATGTGGTAACAACCTTATAACCTACTAGCCTTCAATAAGTTTCATTTCCATTATCCTGTGCATGTAGTCTCTAGTTCCCTCATGAAGAGTTTCGTTTGTTTATCTAATTTTAGATACTAACCATTAAAACAACGTTTATTTCATCAAATGTATTTTTGACAATGTGTATTTACTTTTCTGATAGTAGTATTATTTAATCTTGTGTTAGATTGACTTAGCTATACATATGCTGCGGTGTGGGTGGTCTTTGCAAGGTTGACACAGTGCATTATGGGAGTTTGTCATTTTCCTAACTGTTGTGCGATCTTGGATTTGGAATATATAAACAGGAGGGGGCATGAGGGGCTTGTCCACCTGCAAAAACACTATTTTTTTCTTTTTCCATTTTTTTTCCATTTTTATTTGTTTTAAACTAAATAGTTTTAGATGTATTGAACGTAGTGAGTTTAGATAATTATATATATGGCAACTAAGGTTCCAGAATTAAAGAGGTATGATAAATGTTTTGTTGTATACCTATCGCATTTTTTCTGTTAATACTTATTTTTTTAAACAGGAGGTTTTACTAAATGACTGGAATGGAAACTACAAAATGTAGGCAAATTATAGAAGTCTACTGGGGAAAATTACTTGGAATGGCCAATCATATCTTTCAGTAACATATGGACAAATTGTTGCATTTGACTGACAAAAATGAAAACACACTGGGTAAAATCAAGTTCATCCTTTGCTATGGTCCTTCTGTTTTTTTTTTGTTTTTTTTTAAGAATTGTCTGTCTGTTCCATAATCAGATTTTATATCTCTATTTCCAAAACTCATGATTCTGCATTTTCAGAATCAGTTATTACACAAGGTATGTGTTTTGTCTAGCCCCTGTTGGAGTACAGTAGCATCTTTAATAGAAGTAACTATGTTGTCCATTTTTAGTCATGTGTTTAATTTGTTAAACACAGCTCCATTCTTACTTTAATATCAGAAAAGAAAAGAAAATTCCAAAGACAAGAGACCCCATTACTGAACCTTATATAATGCCAATGGTCATCCTGCTGGATCTGACAAAAGGTCACTCACCGCAACATGTTTTGTAACCATTGGTTCACCTGTCAGATATTGTATATTGTTAATATTTAACTAGTTCCTATAGACAAAAGTTTAGCATAGCAGCATTTGGCTGAAGGCTGCTCTCATCTTGTGTGTTATAAATTTTGCTCTTCTTTAGGCAGATATGATCATAAGTGACCTAGGTACTTATGAATTAAACTCTCTCTCTCTCATTCAATTATCATGTTTCCACCATAGTCAGGAATTTTTTCTAACTGGCCCAGTTGATTTCGAAAGAAGCATCTTCAAGATCTAAAGACATTACAAAGACATTATAAAGATGTTACAAAGACATGCCTCTGGAGCATTTCTCCCCGGGCCTCCACTGAAAATTGTCATTCTTCCAAGTCGGACTTTCCCAGTTAACAAATGTTTAATAAAGAAAGAATTTATCCTACTACTGTAGTTTTCACTTTTCAGACCCATCATTGAATACTGTGCCCCCCTTTCTATGTGCAAATCTAAGCATATCATTCAATTAGAAAGGCCTCAGAGATTTCTAGCCAAGAAAATTAAAGGTCTTAAATCTTTCAACTACTCCAACAGGTTAACATGACCCTCCTTATATTCAGTAGTCTACAGGTAGCTGCAAGGTGACCCTGTGTTTTCCTTTTTGAGCCATGAAAGACCCAGTCCTATTTGGCTTCCTATTTCTTTACAAAACTGGTGGCTTTTCAAACACCTGCACTAAGGACCTAAATCTACATTGATAAATAAACAAGACTCACTGGAGGGATAGTTTTCATGACCCAACATATTCCTAGTCTATGAAAGAAATTACCACTACAGGTCAAGCAAACTGCTACTTTGTCTGCAGTTAAGGCTAGTTTGGATGACTGGATATGTATATACACATTAATCAGGATTATCATATTACCCTGCTTGATTTGTGAGGAGAGCATTATTAAGTACTTGTAAAGGATGGTAAGAACTTCTTAGTGTATCTGCTTAAAGGTGTATATGTCTAGGCACCTTATGGTCAAAGTGATCATTTGCCTAGTATGTCCCTATGAAAACTTTACTATCCCTTATAAATGAATCATAGACTAAGGTTCTGGCACAATCTAAGCATATTGCATGCATAGCTGAATACCACAAGGTAAGAAGGCTAGTGCCAAGTCATAGTGTGGAAGGACATCTGAAGATGGATGCATGAGGCACACAAGGATATGAGAGTGTGAGTGGCCCAAGTCATAAGTATGAGTGGGTCTGTGTTCAGTTATCGAATAACAAATACATCAAACCTCTGTTCATCGAACATAAAACATTGTAAGTTCAATTCAATGAACATTAAATCATCGAATATTTTACCTAGGGAATGGAGTCTGGTTGGCCAGATTTAGGAAATTTGTCCTTTTCCCCCACTGTAGTGCAATCTCTGAGTTGGTATGTTTAACTAGGGTGGGTGTGGGGGGGCAGATGGGCTTGATATATTGTGGTGTCTGTTTCGATATGCATGTTGGTCCACTGTCTCTTTTCCCTGGGTAAAATATTTGATGATTCAACGTTTGCTGAATTTGCCGGATAAATGGGGAGGGTTGCGTCAGGAAGGGCATCCGGCATAAAACTTCTGCCAAAAATTACTGATGCGGAGAACTTTTCATAATTGCATACCGGTTCGGTCAAGGCCCGGGTTAACAACGACCGCCACCAGTACTGTTAGCCAACAGGGTGCTGGCGGAAATTGGGCTACTGTTGGCCGAAGGAGAAGAGGAGGGCGAAGGCGTGGCCAAAGGCAGGAAGATAGGAGGAAGGTTAGGAGTGTAGCAGTGAGGGTAGGAACTTTGAATGTTGGCAGTATGACTGGTATAGGAAGAGAGCTAGCTGATATGATGGAGAGAAGGAAGGTTGATATATTGTGTGTGCAAGAGACCAGATGGAATGGAAGTAAGGCCAGGTGTTTAGGAAACGGGTTCAAATTGTTTTATCATGGTGTGGATGGCAGGAGAAATGGGGTAGGGGTTATACTAAAGGAACAATATGCCAAGAGTGTTTTAGACGTGAAGAGAGTGTCTGACCGAGTGATGTTTATGAAGCTCGAAATTGATGGTGTAATGATGAATGTTGTTAGTGCATATGCTCCTCAAGTTGGGTGTGCGATGGAAGAGAAAGAGAAATTTTGGAGTGAGTTGGATGAAGTTGTGGTGAGTGTACCCAAGGGTGAGAGACTAGTGATTGGAGCGGACTTTAATGGGCATGTTGGTGAAGTGAACAGAGGGGATGAGGAAGTGATGGGTAGGTATGGTGTTAAGGAGAGGAATGCAGAAGGTCAGATGATTGTGGATTTTGCGAAAAGGATGGACATGGCTGTGGTGAATACGTATTTTAAGAAGAGGGTGGAGCATAGGGTGACGTACAAGAGTGGAGGAAGATGCTCACAAGTTGATTATATACTATGTAGGAGGGCCAGTCTTAAGGAGATTGGAGACTGTAAAGTGGTGGCAGGTGAAAGTGTAGTTAAGCAGCATAGATTAGTGGTATGTAGAATGACGTTGGTGATCAAGAAGAGGAGGAGGAATGTGAAAGCTGTGCCAAGGATTAAATGGTGGAAGTTAAAAAAGGGTGATTGTGAAGTGGAGTTTAGGGAAGAGTTAAGACAGGCACTGGGAGGCAGTGGAGAGTTACCGAATAGCTGGGTAACTACAGCAGAACTAGTAAGGGTGACTGCTAGAAAGGTGCTTGGTGTGACATCTGGACAGAGGAAGGAGGACAAGGAGACCTGGTGGTGGAATGAGGAAGTACAGGAGAGTATACAGAGGAAGAGGCTGGCAAAGAAGAAGTGGGATTGTCAAAGAGATGAAGAAAGTAGACATGGGTATAAGGAGATGAGGCATGGCAAAGAGAGAGGTGGCAAAAGCTAAGGATAGGGCATATGGAGAGTTGTACGAGAGATTGGACACTAAAGAGGGAGAAAAGGACCTGTACCGATTAGCTAGACAGAGGGACAGAGCTGGGAAAGATGTGCAGCATGTAAGGGTGATAAAGGATAGTGAGGGAAAGGTACTCACAAGAGAGGAGAGTGTGTTGAGTAGATGGAAAGAGTATTTTGAGAGGCTGATGAATGAAGAGAATGAGAGAGAGAGAAGGTTGGATGATGTGGGGATAGTGAATCAGGAAGTGAAACAGATTAGCAAGGAGGAAGTAAGGCAGCTATGAAGAGGATGAAGAATGGAAAGGCTGTTGGCCCAGATGACATACCAATGGAAGCATGGAGGTGCTTAGGAGAAATGGCAGTGGAATTTCTAACTAGATTGTTTAATGAAATTTTGGAAAGTCAGAGGATGCCTGAGGAGTGGAGAAAAGTGTTTTGGTACCTATCTTTAAGAATAAGGGTGATGTGCAGAGCTGCAGTAACTACAGAGGGATAAAACTGATTAGTCACAGCTTGAAGTTATGGGAAAGAGTAGTGGAAGCAAGGTTAAGAAGGGAGGTGATGATTAGTGATCAGCAGTATGGTTTCATGCCAGGAAAGAGCACTACAGATGCAATGTTTGCTCTGAGAGTGTTGATGGAGAAATACAGAGAAGGTCAGAAGGAGTTGCATTGCGCCTTTGTAGACTTGGAGAAAGCATATGACAGGGTGCCTAGAGAAGAGTTGTGGTATTGTATGAGGAAGTCGGGAGTGGCAGAGAAGTACCTAAGAGTGGTACAGGATATGTACGAGGGTAGTGTGACAGTGGTGAGGACTGCAGTGGGAGTGACAGATCCGTTTAAGGTGGAGGTGGGATTACATCAAGGATCAGCTCTGAGTCCTTTCTTATTTGCAGTGGTGATGGACAGGTTGACAGATGAGATCAGACAGGAGGCCCCGTGGACTATGATGTTTGCAGATGACATTGTGATCTGTAGTGAGAGTAGGAATCAGGTTGAGGAGACTCTGGAGAGGTGGAGATATGCTCTAGAGAGCAGAGGAATGAGGGTCAGCAGGGCTAAGACAGAATATATGTGTGTAAATGAGAGGGAGGGTAGAGGAATGGTGAGGATGCAGGGAGTAGAGTTGGTAAAGGTGGACGAGTTTAAGTACTTGGGATCAACAGTTCAGAGTAATGGTGAATGTGGAAGAGAGGTGAAGAAGAGAGTACAGGCAGGGTGGAATGGGTGGAGAAGAGTGTCAGGAGTGATTTGTGACAGACGGTATCCGTAAGAGTGAAAGGGAAGGTCTACAAGAGTGTAGTGAGACCAGCTATGTTATATGGGTTGGAGACAGTGGCATTGACAAAAGGCAGGAGTCAGAGCTGGATGTGGCAGAGTTAAAGATGTTAAGATTTGCAATCGGTGTGACTAGGATGGATAGGATTAGGAATTGGTATATTAGAGGGTCAGCTCATGTTGGACAGTTTGGAGACAAAGCAAGAGAGACGAGATTGCGTTGGTTTGGACATGTGCTGAGGAGGGATGATGGGTATATTGGGAAAAAGATGCTAAGGATGGAGCTGCCAGGTAAGAGGAATAGAGGAAGGCCTAAGATAAGGTTTATGGACGTGGTGAGAGAGGACATGCAGGCGGTTGGTGTGACAGAGCAAGATGCAGAGGATAGGAAGAAATGGAAAGAGATGATCCGCTGTGGCGACCCCTAACGGGAAAAGCCGAAAGAGAATGATGATGAACGTTTGCTGAATTGAACATTCAGTGTTTTACATTTGATGAGCAGAGGTTCAATGGATTTGCTACTCTGACTGAAAATAAACCCGGTATAAGCATGTCACACCTGTCCAGAATGACTGTAGTGCTGCTTGATTTACAGTGGATAAACACAAGTTTATGGCTTGTGATATAAGTACACTGCTGCTAGATCAGATCAAGGAGTTGTGTGGCGGTAATCCATATGGTACGATAGCAACAAATCACTATCAATATAACTAGACAAACAGACAAGAGAACGGCGCAGTCAATACAGTTGAGAAACTACCCTGAATTATGGAACTATTACTCATTAATAAAACTGACTATACATGATGAACTGTTTCAGATTATATCCATGATGCCTGTTTAATGGAGATTTTCCATCCAGGCATCTGCTGAAAAAAGGGCACTGCACAGTCAGACTTTCCCAGAAAACAAAAATCAATAAATAAATAAATATTTGTATGAGGAAAATATCTTGGACCAAGACAAAGGAGTCACAGGGGAAAGGTCACAGATGTAGACTATAAACACTGCAAAGATGACTAGTTTACAATATACTAATATTCAGGGATGGCATTCTATGTAAAATCAAAAACTGTAAAACAATATAAAATAGAACTGCAGTTGAAAGGTGTGTGTAAAGATACACACACACATATATATATATATATATATATATATATATATATATACATATATATATATATATGTGTGTGTGTGTGTGTGTGTATATATACATACAATATATATGGATCTACTGCTTTTAATCGAATTACATTTGGTCGAAAATTATTTCAGGCAACCCACTGCACCGAAAATGCATTTCACTGAAAACCCATTTGGTCGAAAATGGAATATAGCCCCTGCCCCACTTCAGTGCAACCCTGGAGTGAGAATATAAAGTAAGGGGGGTGGGGGCACAGTCCCCTCATTGGGGGATGTGGGGGGGCATAGCCCCCACATAATTGCAGTGTATTCACTATTATATGCTTGTGTATCCATTAAAAATAAATTGAAACATGTAATGTCAGTAAAAACTAGTTGCAAAATATGGGGGGCTACACCCCCACACACCCCCAATGTGGAGGACTGTCCCCCCCATACACACCTAACTTTATATTCTCACTCCAGGGTTGCACTGCAGTGGGGAAGGGGCTATATTCCATTTTCGACCAAATGTAATTCTACTAAAAGCAGTAGACCACGAACCAAGTAAAATGCTTAACAGCCAAACCAAATAGATCCAGACAAAGATTCCAGGCAACAAAAACTCTTCTTGACCGATTTTTATTAAGCGCTTTTCGTCATACAAAGTTGAATGACTTCTTCGGATAGATTATAAGCCACAAGTGTTAGCTTTTTATATGTTTTGTACCCCTTCTAATTCAGTAACCATCAATTAAGTTAATTAATTAATTCATTGAGATATTACTTCATTTAAAGGGGTATTCCACAGATAGTTGTAACCCTAACTCACAGCTCATTGGAAAGTGTGGATACATACACTTGTAAATCCCATTATTTATCTTACAGGAGCATTCTGTAACTTTTATAAATTCAATTCTATACTACTTAGCGTACAAAAAATATATACATAAAAATATATATAAAAACATTATTAGAAAATAAAAAATAAAAAGTAAAAAAATCTGTCTACAAAATTTATAAAACACTTTAATATACTTTTCTAGTATTTTCTTTCAAAAAATAGTTTTTGAATCTGAATATCATCTTTTTAAGCTTCTAAGCTTCAAGAGGCATGAAATGTTGCAATGGTCATTAAGGCCTGGTTCCATAAAGGCATTAGTTCTAAGTTGCCATGATAATTCCCGTTCTTCAAGTCTTCAAGGAGTAGATTAAAGGGGCCTCTTCTACTGTCAATTTGTATCTGGTCCAAGCCTATAAATTTAAAGGTATGGTTAGGGAAGGATAAGATGTGTTTTACTAACGCATTGTCAAAAGCAGTAGACCCATATATATATATATATATATATATATATATATATATATATATATATATATATGTGTGTGTGTGTGTGTGCATGTACATATAATCCATTCATTAGATTACTGGCTATGACAAAGCAGTAATCTGGTGCATTCTTTCATCAGATCACTTTTTCATCCACTGCAAATTAAATACTGTGGAATTAGTATACGGTTTGGATAAAGATATTTCTCTTTATTCGACACTTTTGTGCAAGCTTGTATATTTCAATAAGTGATTTACTGGGGGGATGCAAGAAGGCTTGCAAAATGCAAAAAACAGTGTTTTTATTTAACTCTTTGTTGTTTCTTTGGGTCAAGACTCAAGTTATTTAGTGTCAGTAGTATGGGTATCAATCAAGTGTCACTTTGATGTAATGTCACACACAATATATGAATGTACGTGCTGGTGTATACATTATATATATATATATATATATATATATATATATATATATATATATATATATATATAAAATCTACAATATATATGTGTATATGTGTGTATATGCAAGTATATACATACACACATGCGCACTCATACACACGTACGCACAGTGCAATATTGGAAGTGGGTACTATACCTTTAAATGTGTGCCACACTATGCACTATGGGAACATTCCCACAACAGTTAAGAATATATTATGTGTTACTAAATATGTTCTTAATTATCAATTACTATGCTAAAAAAGGAGATTCCAAGTCTCAAGGCATTCAAGAAGCTATTTCTATATTTTGCTGCTATTCTTGGAGTGCTCATCTAGTGACCCCAACCATGAAGAGCTTACTAACAAGACTTGTTGAGTCACTGGTGGAAACTAACTAGATGTTAGTTGCACCTAACTGACCAGATGCTGGTGCAACTACAGAAACAGCTAGTTCTGCTGGCCAGTGCAGCTGCCAACCCCAGAGTGGTACCTGCCATGAAATAAACTGACCATGTGGGGTGACCTGGAGTGTTACTTGGTTGCTTTTGTGCACTGTGCCACAACAGATAACTGGGAATGAGCAGACTAGCATTCTGTTTAGTTTATGGGTAAAGCCCTCCGAGATTACTGGAAGTCTCCAACAAGTGTAATGAGCTTCTTAAAATAATGTAATCCTGTACTTTATTACAAATACTGTCATATGCATTTCAATACCCAACGCTTATAGTTTCATAGTTTCATAGTATAGTACTAGGCTATCTACCCTAGGGCATTTATAAGCCTAGCCAAAGTGTACGTGGCTTTCGCCACCCTATGTAATGATACAAAAGTGTACAATTTAAATTAAATTTAGTTTACTGTGCCTCTATCTAGCAATGACACAGAGATGACCCCCGGGGTAAATCTACGATCACCTATCCATTCGTCCAGATTTCTCTTGAAGAGAGTCAGTGAGGGGCTCTGCCTAACATGGACAGGTAACCTGTTCCAGAGTGTGGGAAGCCTCTGGGTTATGAATCTGTCCCTCCAGCATGTCTTATTCATATTTGTGCTGAGGTTTAGATCTTTAGCTCTCGTGGCTCTGATGGATTTGGATTTTTTGAGGTGGAGCATGTCCATTAATTCTGAATTGGACATGGCCTTGTACGTAAGGCACAGATCACCTCTGAGCAGGCAGTATGCTACTGAATAGAGCTGGAGCTTTTTCAGTCTGGCAGCATATGACATATGCTGGAGACCCTTGATCCTCTTGGTAAGGTACTTTTGGGGTCTCTCCAGCTGCTGCAGGTGCCGGGTGAGGTACATACCAAATGGGGAATTGTACTCAATCATAGGCCTGAAAAGGGAGGAATTTAAGGGTACAATGACATCCTTTGATCTGGATGTGAATCCCTTCATGATAAGGTGGGCAAGGTAGAAGGTCTTTCTAACCACTTTGGCGACGTGGGTGTCAAATGAGAGGTCTCTGTCAACTTGGGTCCCCAGGTCTCTGATTGCTTTTTCTGTACTTAATGGATTACCACCTATTTGGTAATTTGTGGGTACTTTGTTTTTTCCAAAGGGGATGACTATACATTTTTTGGCATTTAGTTTAAGGCTATGGCTCTGGCACCAGTTGTCTGTTTCTTTGAGGCCCTTCTGGAGGATGCATGTGCCAGCTGGTGTGTCGACTATGGTGCCTAGATTGCAGTCGTCTGCAAACTTTGTCAGCTACAACCCCCCTATGTTTGCCTGCACATCTGAGAAATAAATGCCAAACAAGAGGGGTCCCAAGACAGAGCCCTGTGGGACTCCACTTGTGACTGGCTTAGAGTCTGACATAGCTCCAGCTATTCTGACTTTGTGGGTTCTGTCCTTTAGCCAGTTTGCAACCCATCTTGTGATAAACGGGTTTACATTTAAGCTGTTGAGCTTGTCTATGATGCCTAAGTGGGGTATTGTGTCAAAGGCTTTTGCCAGATCCAGGTAGGCTGTATGAACTGCTTTGCCTTCATCGATGGCTCTAGTGACTGTTTCAAAAAAGTCCACCAGGTTTAAAAGACAGGATCTGCCTTTTACAAAGCAGAACTGGGTAGGGTCAATTGTCTGTAGGTCCCCGATGTCTTTGTTTATGAGTTCCATGGTGATCCTTTCCATAGCTTTGCAGACCAGGCTGGTCAAGCTTATGGGGCGGTAGTTTCCGGGGTCTGTAGAGGTGCCACCTTTGTGGAGTGGGACCACTGTAGCTGTACGCCAGTGTTCAGGAACGTATCCTGTAGCAAGGCTAAGATTAAACAGCGTTCTTATGTGCGGGTTTAGCTCCTCTAGGAGTTCACGTAGCACGCAACCCGGGACACCGTCAGGTCCCATGGATGCTGTATTTTTAGCTTTGCTGAGGTCAGCTCTCACCTGGACATCTGAGATTTCAGGGAGGTTGCATTCAGCTGAGATATTTATTTCGTCTTTTGGGGGAGGGGAGAAATTTGCACTGAACCTGTCTGCCAGTATGTTGGCAATATCTGTGGGTTCAGTGTATTTTTTGCCGTTATGAACTAACTCTGCCCATATCTGAGAGTTTCTGCCCAGGTTTCTAACATAACTGAAGAAGGCCTTGTGATTGTCTTTAGTGTCCTTAGCGATTTTTCTCTCGAAGTTGGCCTTTGATGATTTTATTAGCGAACATAGTTTTTTACTAGTGCTGATCAGGGATGCCTTCCCTTTATGGGATTTTGCTCTGTCTTGTAGTAGCTTCCTTCTCTTGTTATAAAGTGTGTTTATGGCTGGGGTCCACCAGATAGGATGCCTGCCTTTGGTGGAAAGGGTCTTGGTTTTATTTGGGATTGCATGATCCATACATTCTTGGAGATGCCCATAGAAAGCATTTGTGAAGGATTCAGCAGTGTGGGATGTGGTTTCCACTGGCCCAGGGGGCTTGAAGGATACCATTTCAGTCCTAAGGAGTGTAAAGTCTGCTTTTGAGAAGTTTCTCACTGTGGTCTTTTGTGCTGGGGATGGAGGTGGGATATGAATATCTAGGGTTATTAGTTTATGGTCTGATCTCACTAGTGAGGGGTATACTTCCGGTGTTGAGCATTTTGTCCCCATGTTTGTGATGATCAGGTCAAGTATATTATTTCCCCTTGTAGGGGAAGTGACTAGTCGTTCCATCGCATTTGTGTTGATGAATTCCAGGAACTTTTGGGCTAGGGTGCTGGGACTTGAGTAATGCACCCAGTCTATGTTTGGGTAGTTGAAGTCTCCCAATGTGATGGTATTTGGTGAGACATTCATATCCTCCAGTGTCTTCAGGAAGGCTGAATGGAGTTCCTGAGATTGTGAGGGTGGTCTGTAGCATGCTACAAGTTGTATAGCAGTTTTGCCTATGGTTAGTTTCACATGGATGGTCTCCAATGCTTCGTGCGTTGCCACTAACCTGGAGGTGTGGGTGTCTTTAATGAATATGGACACTCCCCCTCCTTGTGTGGTTCGGCCCAGGTTTTGAGGCCGAAAAGCATGATATGAGGTATAACCTGGTAGGGCTGGGGTGCTCTCAGCAGCCTTGAACCAGGTTTCAGTTACTGCACAGACATTGATGCTCTCCATACTGAGGAGTGCCTCGAGAGCCTGCATCTTGAGATTTAGACTTCTGGCGTTGAGCAGCATTACCCTTAGTTTTTTTCCTTTATTGTTTTCTAAGGTGGTGGGTTTGTCTTTTGAGCCTTGCCTAAAAAAGGCACTATGGGGGTGGCAAGAGCCTTAGCCAATATCCGGAAGCCCAGTGGTGACAGGTGGAAGCCATCCCTTGCGAAGCAGCGTGGCTTGTCCAGCATGTCATTCCAAGCAGACAGACATTGGATCCCCCTAGAATGACACCAGTAATTGAGCCAATTATTAAAGCTGATCATCTTGTCTTTGTATTGTGGCATCATTCTTGGTGAGAGCAAGATGCTGCTCAGGGTCAGGGTCATACCGGCCTGGGCTACATAATCAGAGAGCTCCTCTATGTCTCTTTTCATGTAGTCCAAGGAGGTACGTCTCAGGTCATTCACACCTGCATGTACAATGACGGAGTCATATTTGTACTTGCTTTGGAGTGACCTGAGTGCTTGTGTTATGTGGCGGATCCTAGCTCCCAACTGGCAGCTCACCATTACCCTCTCTTTGTTCAGCCTGGTAAGCGGGACGTCAGTGTGTCTGACTATAGAGTCACCTATTACTAGTGTATCAGGCATGGTGTTTCGCCTTAAGGGCTGTGATTGTTTGGCACACTGACTTTGTGTACTATGTGTTGCTTGTGCAGAGTTTTGTGGTGGTGTTTTCTTGGATGTCTGCTTTGGGAGCCTCTGTTGTTTCGGTAAGTTTTTTATTAGAGCCTCCGAGTATGTCTTTGTGTTACTATGTGTTTGGTTTGCAGTTGTGGTTGGTTTATGTGAGACTGGGTTTGTTGTGTGTGTGGTTACCTTCTCCTCCTGTCTGGTCTTGCTAGTCCTGTGTTGAGAGAGTTCAGCCTCCAGTTTGGCTATATAGTTTCATCTCTCACATGTGTCTGTGTTTGTTGGGAGGAGGAGAGGGTTGTCTGTGTACATGAGACAATTGTAACATTGTCTCAGGATTCCAAGATTAACCAGCTGAACTGGAGAGGACGTTAGTAATATACCACTCGACATGCCAGAATAGTATAAGGGGGTGATGTGTAACTGGGTCAGAGAGAGGACTTTGAAGGGAAGTGGGTATTAGCATGGGTTGTAGGTGGATGTAGTGCTTACGTTAGTTTAAGGGTGCTTCACTTAAAAGAAAGGTTTTAGGGGCAAGTTCTAGGCTTATGATAAAGCGAATAGACTGATTTTGTTGAAAGTAGAGCTTTCTTAAGGGAAAAATTGAAGTGCAGACTTGGCGGAGCCAGGAATAGTTTAAACCTGTTTAACCAGCGCTGCACTATGCGCACAATTGCGCAAAGCCACGCAAACGTGGATTTTAAACAGGGAACTTCAAAAGAGCTGGAAATGGTCCAAAATGACCAATTACTACAAGCTCTTGTGCTGAGGTCACTCCTTCAGGGACAGATAGGCTGCTCAAGGCTCCCCACTCCCACTGGTGAGCAAAGAAACTTCCTTCTATCCAAGTAAGGCAATGGACAACACAGGAACTACACCACAGTCCAGAATACAGCAAAGCCTATATACTGGTCTAAACTAGTCGAGAAAGGCGGGAAAACAAGGATATTTATTTTTTTTTGTTTGTTTTTTAAGTTAAAAAGTACACAGAAATTCAGGAAAAACAGTAATAAATCACTTACACAGGCTAGCTCACTTTAGTGGGTAGCCTCAACAGTTAAATTTAACAACAAACTTTCGACCAAATGTAACTTTAAGTGCAGATAATGTACAATGCAAAAAAACAGGTAATAAAGCAGTATAAACTTGTTCAAAGTAAGAAAAGGAAGGTCTCTCAGGTAAAAACAGCAAAAAAATACTTAGATCAGGAAAGTAGTCGCTTTTCTCAGTTCTCTGCTGCTAGCACCACTCTGCAGGACCACGAGGGTCTGTTTCTGAGTAGTATATGCAAGTTAAGTATTCTCTGGATGGCAACAACAGAAAGGCTTCAATGCTGGCAATTCTTTAACAGTATGCTTATTAAAGCTTACTTGCATGTTATGATCTCAGACAAGCTTACCTGATAGTTATTAAAGCATTGCTACTTAAAACACAGAGCAACAGGCACTTTGAGTAATAAGCATAAATCAACAGTACAAAAATATGACAGAAACCAGACCATTCTGCAAAATCAAGAACAGATGAAAAGCCACTGTAGTACTTGTGTCTACCTTGGATGGGGGGATACCCAGCACATTTACACTGCATGGGGGGATACCCTGCACATTTACACTGCACAACTGCTCCTTGCTTTGCTTGGACACATCCAGAGTCACTACATGGGGGAGTGGGATGCAACAGGTATGTCACAATTTGAAATGTCTCTGGCTGACTGATGGCCCTGACACATTTGTCATACCTTACCCTCAGAGCAAAGCCATACACAGAAGTGGGACAAAGGCCCAAAAATAAGGACAATTTTTAAATATTGCTCTTATAAACTTAGAAAAATAATAGAATAGTAGGTCTTGCATTAGTATGAATTTTCTGAAGGATATGAAATCAGAAACTCAAATGTATGTCATTATTTTCTAACTTCAGTCTTTAATGATTTACCACTAATTTGCCAAAAAAACAATTTTATGAAAAATGGACCAAAGATGTGATGCAAAAATATAAAATAGCCACACAATACAGCTGGGAGCCTGTCAAAGAAGGGACACTTTTTTAATAATAGTACTGCTAACTTGAGCAGCTGACAAAATAAAAGAATCTACATGCATTTCTGAAATAAAAGTAATCTATACCTCTGATTATTACAGTTATTTCTAAATTGTAAACCCTCCATGTTTTCTTCCAAAATTGCTATTTTGCGGAGGGATTATTAGGGAAAGAGCAACATTTTGAGCCAAATTCAGGGACAGTTGAGAGGTTTGGCTATGCCTAATTCTATGAAGCAATTTATTTGCATGTACCTCTCAACCTGTTAATGCAATAAATCTGGGCAAGGCCAAATATATTGGGGGAACATAAACAGTACTAAAAATTGCTCTTGTATAAACTGAGACAGTTGACAGAACAGGTCTTACTTCAGCATGCATTTTTCTGAAGGTTATGAAGTCTGAAACTCAGTGTCATTATTTACTGACTTAATTTCTAAATGATTTTCCAGAAAACCACAAATATTATGAGGAACAAACCAAAAATAAGAAGCAAAAATCTATTCATTCTGTAAAAATCTGGACAGTTGGGAGGTATAGTTCAGCTGGGGCTGTCTTTGAGTTTGCCGCTCTTCCCCCTCATAAAATCATGGTCGAATGGAGCCCTCCTCCCTGCAGCCATTCCAGTGATCCATTACTTGGCTATTTCACTCCATTTACCATAAACACTAATGTGCATACTGCTTTACTTCTATGATGATCTGGATTTCATTTGAAAGTTTTATTTTGCATTTTACAGCACAAACACTAAGACATCTGCTAAACAAAGTAACGCAGTCTCACAATGAAAACAGGCTTAGCATTAAAAACTTCTCTGCCCTTGAAACGCACATTCAATGAAACAGCATTGAAACCCACATTCAAAGAAAATACATTTTGCCAGTGGCAGATAAAGATTAACTTTGGGCTGTTTTCAAATCATAGGCCCCTTGCACATGAAACATACATGTGCTCTTTGATACACCTTCCTGATTCTACTAAATTATATTCCTTGTACAATACAGTACAGTTGTTAGACGGCATTTTAAATTTATTGTTTTGAACATTTTTCCAGTAAACAATGAAACAAAATGCATGCACCAATGACGAAACTACCCAATTCAGAACATTTCCATCATAAAAGTCTACTCAACCTTCTACAGTCCACCAGTATCAGTAAATATGCACAATTTCTGAAGTAGTAAAAGCCATCTAAATAATTCCACATTAAAGAAATCTGTAACAATGAAGAGGTTGCTACTAGCAAACAACTTTATATGTCACTGTTTATTCATCTACAAATAAAGTGCCTGTTGCCCTTGAGGAATAAATTGCCTATGTTGCATGCATTAAAAAAAAAAATAAGCTAGTAATATCGCAATAGGGACTGTATGGCAAACTGATAACAGGTTCATAGTTACTACTCTAGGTATCTTTGCCAAAAAGGACTGCAGCATCCACCCACTTTACAACACAGTACAGTATCAGCAATGCATCTATCTACTGTGTGAGTAGAACCCACAGCCTTCTGCATCAAAAGCAAGTACACTACCTGTTGTGCTATTAATGCAAGCAGACTCAGAATAAGCAGCACTAAAGTTTTGGTCCCCTGCAGCTCTCAGCTCCTTGTAAAATCTACTCGACACGCAGTTGTATCTCTGAACTTTGCAGCACAAGAAATCTGGAAAAAGCCAAAATTTATTGGGGGGGAGGGAGACGACCAGGGACACATTTTAAACATTATTTGTATAATGTTGGAAAGTTGCTAAAATAAAATGCTGTGTTACCACCATACATTTCACTGCCACGTCTTTAACCCAGGGGACCCTGTACAAAACAGTCAGAGAAACATACCACTATGCCAAATCAGCTGTTTTGTAAAAGAGAGGAAGACAAACTTAAATGGCTACCATTTAGTGAATTCAGTTCTCAGCATAGCTGTCAACCTCTTGCACAAAACACCTGAACAAAGCCAATAATGGGGGGGAATACAGCCCCCAAACATATTCAGTGAATTCAGTTCTCACTATAGCTCTCAACCTCTTAGCAAACAACATGTGGACAAAGCCAGTAATGGGGGGGGGGGGATACAGCCCCCAAACATTCAATGAATACAGTTCTCACCATAGATAACTCTCAAGCACAAATACCTGGACAAAGCCAATAATGGGGGGATACAGTCCCAAAAATAGGGACACATTTCAAATATCCATGTTATAAACTTAGACAACCGCTAGAACAATTTTGTGTTACCATGTACTTTCTGAAGAATATGAAATCTGAAATTCAAATGCCTGTTATTTTTTAAACATTTAACCAGTAAACTAGTTTGACTTGGAACAAAATACAATTTTCAGCAGAGCAGAGAGAAATGCCAATCACATCTTTGCAAGATGAGAGAACATGCAGACGCCACACAGAAGGCACCCCAGCCAAGAATCAAACCAGAGAACCTGTAGTTGTTAGGCAACAATGCTACCAGTGCACCACTACACTACAGACTTTGGAAGGAAAAATGTAGATACAGAAACCACCGATTTTATGAGGAACAGAACAAATATAAGGCAAAAATCTGCAAGTTTTTTTTTAGAAATGGTGGTGGATAGGGAATTCAGGTCCTTGCCACCTGCATCCAAGGTACAGGGTTCAAGCCTGAGTATCTCTATCCACCACCATTTGCTCTCTCTAGCCACCAGTATATAGTAACTGGGGCATTACACACACACACACAGACACACACCTACCTGATGTATGTCTCACCCAGCGACCAAACACCTAAATCCAGCCAGCGACCTGAAGTAATCCAAGCAGCAAAACCACCAGAGCAATCCAGTGACCTGAAGCAGCAAAAACCACCCGCGACACGGAGCAATCCAGCCAGCGACCAAAACCTGCTACACCTACCTCCTGAATGATCCCACGCAATGAAAGTTCCACGAGAGCAGCTGACCTCTGTCAGTCCTGATTGGATCTGCCTGCAGCCGAAGCAGTCCGGACCTCCTCTTCTGTGCGGTCGTCCCCGCACTGATTCCTGGGTGCATTTGCAGCAATGATTGCTGGGTACCTGTCTATCTCTATCCGGACTGCTGATAAAGGCAGTCTGGACTCGTGCTTTTTTTTTTTTTTTTTTTCTGTTTGTTTTTTAGTTTTAAAGATTTTTCTTTTTTTTTCTAGGTGGGAGGGCTGCAGTCCGGCAGTCCGATACCACGAGCTGCCCCTGAATGCTAGTAGTGAAAAAGAAAGTTAAAACTAAAGTGCATGCTAAAATGAAGCTGTTCCTATGAGCTATTCTCAGACTACATCTAAAATAATTGGGTCAGCAATAATCATTGTGTTACATCCAAACTCGTGAAGTGTACTGTGTTTTTAGAAAGAATGGAGATTCAAGCTCTGCTAGACCCTCTAGGCTTAATTATCCTTATCACAGATAGCCTAGTATGTAAGTCTATGATTAGTAACAACCAACAATGTACAGATAATATGCACTCATAGTGACAGAAAAGAATATATTTTTTATTTTTTACTTTTGTTGACCAGGCTAGTCTAACATCCAGTGTCCATTTTCAGTAGAGGCCCGGGGAGAAAAGCTCCAAGCATGAACAGTGACAAAGTTAACAATGTAAAAAGACATGAAAAATCACAATACAGAGGTAGCATTTGTCAAAAGAAAAATTATAATAATAAAATTATAAACTATAACAATTTTAGTAAAAATTATACTAAACAATTATACAAGACACACTAGACGGTATGAGCAAGACTCAGTTAAGAGAGAAAGAACTTATATTTTATCCTCATATTACAAAGAAAAGAGTAGTAACTAGATTTGGAGGCCGAGGTTAGAGGAGTAGGGATAGGGATAAGAGCAGGAAGGGGAAAAAGATATCAGTCTGAGATATCCTCTCATGCATGAAGATATTCAAACAATTGTTGCATATACAAGGGCTATAACCCCTCATCTGACTCAAGAAATCATATTAGGAAATACTTCCCCCAATTTAAACCACGAAGAAATTGTGGGAGGAGGCATAATCCATAGGCACATCCATTCAGTATAAGAATATGATGGAACAAAGCAATAGGTAGGTTCATAGGTTCATAGGTAGGTACTAGGCTATCAGCCCTAGGGCCCATACAAGCCTAGCCAAAAAATGTACCCTGGCTTTCACCACCCAAGAAAATTATTTTCCTGTGCCCCTGTTGAGCAGAGCCACAGAAGTGATCCCCGGGGTGAATTTTCCATTTACCATCCAATCATCAAGATTTTTCTTGAAGAGTGCTAATGAGGAGCTCTGTTTGACATTGGCAGTCTGTTCCAGAGTATGGGAAGTCTCTGGGACAGGAATCTATTCCTCCAGCATGTTCTGTTTATTGTGGTGACAAGGTTTAGGTCCCTAGAGCGTGTAGCTCGGAGGGATTGGGATTTCTTTAAGTGGAGCATGTCCAACAGCTCTGGGTTTGACATAGCTTTGTATGTTAGGCAGAGATCGCCCCTGAGTAGGCGATATGTGATGGAGTAAAGCTGTAGTTTTTTGAGATGGTCTGCATAGGGCATCTGTTTGAGGCCAGCAATCCTCTTTGTGAGGTATTTCTGTGGTCTTTCCAGTTGTTGTAGATGTCTTGTGAGGTACATACCAAAAGGGGCATTGTACTCTATAATGGGTCTAATGAGTGATGAGTAGAGGGGAACAATGACCTCTTTTTTCTGGATGAGAATCCTTTTGTGATGAGATGAGCCATGTAGAAGGATTTCCTGACCACTGTGGCGATGTGATTATCAAAGGAGAGACTACTGTCCACCTGTGTCCCAAGGTCTCTTATCACATTTTCAGCATTAAGTAGACTACCAGCTATGTGGTAGTTCATGGGTACAGAGTTTTTACCAAAGGGGATGACAATACACTTTTTGGCATTGAGCTTCAGGCCATGATACGCTGTTGCCCTGATTCAAAACCAGGAAAAGAGAATTGGTATAAGAAATGGCTGTATGTGTCTTCAAGACAGCTGTACACTGATCAACAACTTCACTTCAGCAAGTGTGAAAACAGAAACTGAGAGACAACAGCCAGAGATATTGTCAGCGTCAGTAAAATTCATTAGCTGGATAGTAAGTATACTGCGTGAATTCCAGCTAAGAAAAAAATTAGAGAATCTGAAAGAAAATCATCCAGAAAAGGTGAACAGAAAACAGCCTCTAGGAAGAATCTTGCAGCTGTTTAGCAAAAAACAGTTCAAGCCTTCCAGTAATTTTGAGGAAAAAATAAGTCAAATGTACTTATTAAAATAAATACAACACTGATTGAGTATATTCAACTCAAATGTAAGAAGATTTAAACAGCTATTCAGAGGAACTAATGAAACTACAAAATCAGAGGTTGACATGAAGAAAAGGCTGGTTGAGTATGAGACTGCTCAAGAAGAGCTGTTTGAAAAACTGGTAGAATTAGAGAACAGAGCAGAGCATGCAGAGAAAACCTGATCCTTTCTGCTGTACCATGGAAAGAAAGCACAAATACATAACTGGAATGGTATTCCACAGCAGGATTTGTTATGTATGCTCCAAACCTGGCTATGAGAAAGCAGCAAAGACCTGTATTAGTAAAGATGCAATCATAACAGCAGAAAGAGTTGATCCTGACAAAACTGTGGCAGAAGAGCAAAGTATTAAAAAACTGGAGACAGAGTGTTTGTGAAAAATGATTATTCACTGTACACCAGGCAGAAGAGAAACAAATTTATCCCAGTATTCAGGGAACATCAAGAGGCAGGTGTGAGATTCAAGCTGCTATATCCAGCTGTCTTCAGAATATTTTTCCTAGAGTATCGAAATCATGTTATGATGAAAAACAGGCTAAGAGGGAAATATAAACATTTGTCCAACAAAGGGTTAGCCATTAAACAGAAGGGGATTTTGCTTCTCATTCTTCTGATGGTAAGGCTTGTAGAGAGACTTTGCCAGTGAAGCCTTTTCCAATCTTCTAAAAGAAAATGCTTGAGAGACAGAAAAAAATCACAGGAGTTTTCAAGAAGACTTGTAAGTACCTTGGACTTGAACCAGAGTCTGGGTTGGCAGATGAAGATGAACATGAGGAAGACCAGTAACACTGACTATAAAGCATCAATCACATTTGTGAAATCTGGCTTTACGAGAAAAGGTGGCTGAGAAAGATTGGATTTTTCTTGTCTTTATTCAGCTTGTTGGGGGACTGACGGGCATATGCCCCACTTTATGTCATTAATGGTTTGGAAGGTCACTAAAAGAAAAAAAGAGGAGGGAAAAGGAAGGAAAAAGTAAAGTAAGTAAAACAATTTTTGTTCTTAACAGTATTTATATAAAATACATTATAATGTAAATAGCATGTCTTATAGTAAAGCATTTTTAGTGATTGTTGTATGTGATAAAGACACTAAAGTAAACAGATGCTTTTTTCTTCTCTTTTTTTTTAGTTTTAAGCAATGTAGGCATTACAGTGTAAAAAGAGAAGAAAGGCTGTTCAAAAGCACATTTAAGTCAATAGTTTTTAATCTTGGGCTGGTGGGGTGGGGGATGGGGTATAAAAGTGCACTGATTATAAATGTACGTAGAACTGAAATGTATTCATTTATTTTTGAATAGGTGAATGTCTGGATTAATGCCTTTGGCTTAATCTAATGATATTTTTTTGTGAATGCAAGTTGGGTTTAAAAAAATAACAGACCACAATGTAATAACTCACTTTATTTAAGTAATAAATGTTCACCTGCAGGTGAGAAATCTGGAGTTCAGGGTAGCTCTATATTTTGTTCTAATGTTTCCATGGAAACAAGATGACTAAAGCTGAAGGCAATAAATCTAGAGGTCTGGACATTGTTTACTGAGAGAAATGTAAAATTAAAAGGTACAAGGGCAAGCAGTTCAGCAAAAAATAAAGTTTGAAATCAATGGAAGGGAATAAAAGATAGCAGCTTTTCTGGTAATTAAATACTTTAATGCATTTACTAGAACATTGTATAATTTAGTGTTATTTAAGGATAGCCAGGGCACTTATTTTCAAGGCTAAAAGTTAATGTTTTCTGAAAACATAAAAGCCATTTTTCACACCTGGGAGGGGAATAAAGCTAAAACAAGAACAGACAGTAATTAGTGTAAGTAGAAGCACAGGCTGCAACATGTGTCTAAGTATGAATCATCTTAATTTTAGTTTAGGTTTTGTTTGTGTATGCAGCATTCGGTTTGCGACATTTGTTCCTATCAGGAGGGTTAAACTTCATTATTTGAAGATCTAAACAGATCTGTGAGTTTTATTTTAAGTTAATATGCTATGTGGGTGCTCTGGGGGGGTGTTTGGTTTTTTTGATTGAGGGTTTCATTAAAACCAAAGTCTTGTAAAATGTGGCATAGGTTCCAATGGAGATGACAAGAAACAACTGTATAAAAGATTAACCTGGCAAACATTATGAGGGAGCATGTAACACAAAAGCTGGAAATAAAATTAAAAAAAGTTGTCATATGTAATAGGTGGGGCTAATAACTTTGTATCATGATGGCTACACTAAATATATTATTTTTCAATGTGGATGGCCTCTCAGGCATAGTGAAAATTGAAAGGGTATTGAATTATATTAAATGCAGAGTGCAAACATTAATGCTGCAGGAGACACACTTGGAAATAAATGAGTATGTGAATTTGATAAGGAAAGTATTTCATGAGGGATATTAGGTGAATTATACGAATTTAATAAAGAAAGGATTTCATGAGGGATATTATGCAGAGTATCAGGGACACAGGAAAACAGGAGTACTTAAACTAATTGCTAGAAGAGCTCCAATAGTGGCACAAGAGTTAAAAAGATAATAATGGTAGATTTGTAGTAGTAAGGGGCTACTGGCATGGGAGGAAGATTGTGCTGGGGTGTATTTATTTTCCACTTAAAACTGCTGTTATGGAGCTTAAGAAAATTTGAGGAGAAATAATCCTCTTTGAGCAGGGAATATCACTTACAGGTAGGGACTGCCACTTGATTTACAACAGTGAGGACGTATCTGGGGAACGTGGGTAAAATATAATAAAACAAGGTGGATTTCTGATGAAATTTATGAAAATATTTGGTATGGAAGACATGAATTCAGTAGTAGGAACTAAGAGAGAATTCACAAATTATTCTCCAGGGTACAATAACTGGGATAGACCAGACAGAAATTACATTTCACAGGAACATGTGCATTTAATTGAAAGCTTCGACACACATCCAATAACTATTTCAGATCACAAACCAATAACAGCTAAGATAAAACTGTAGCGTAATGAAGTACAGATGAGACACTGGCACTTCCCCACCTACCTGTTAAAAGGAGAGGAATTTAAGGAATGGGTAGTGGAAATTATTTGAGAGTTAGTAGGAAAGATATAAAGGTCTTCAGAAGTTGTAGCTAGCGAGTGGAATACAACAAAAATGGAGTTTAAGAATAGGGTAGAAATAAAAGAAAAAGAGAGATGGATATTAAGTAACAAGAAAGTTTAAAGTATTGCAGAATAGGGGGAATCTCACAGAACAAGAAGAGGTGCAACTGCAGAGTGCTAAAGAGAAAATAAGGGAATAGTTGGATAATATACATGAGTTTAGAAAGATTGCTGTTGATAATAACTCCAGAGCTCAAAACCTTTTAGCACAACGACTTGGGCAACAGAAAGTAGGAGGGGTTGTTGCTAAACTTAGGGAGCCTATAACAAGAAAAATAACTGCAGATCCTCCAGAGGTATTATAGATATTTCAGAAATTGTATGAAAATTTGTGTAAAGCAGAGAAACATGTACATCGAGAAAAAGCACAAATGGAAATATTTATGGAAAGCTTAGCTATGTCAACGCTAGAGTTAAATGAGACATAACAATTAACAGTCAAGATAGCAGAAGATGAGATAAAAATGGTGATGTATAATCAATCTGTAGGAATGTCTACAGGAATAGATGGTATTCCTGGGAAGTTTTAGACGCTAGGAGGGAAGAAAGTGAAGGCTTTGTTTAAAGGTATTTTAAAAGGGGGGAAGCGCCAACATCATGGAAGAAAGCTGTGGTGACTGTAATACCTAATGACAGTAAAGACCCATCAGACCCAGCTTCATATAGGCCCATTTCAATTTTAAATCATGATTATAAAGTGTTTATGCCTAGAAAAGCTAAACGAATGGCAAAGATATTGCCAAAATTGGTAGATGTGGATCAATATAATTTAGTGGAGAGGAGGCAAACATTTGGCAACAATAATAGTACAATGATGATCCAGAGGGAAGCAGAATGTAAAAAGTACTGCTGATGTTGCTGGATCTTGACACAGAGAAAATATTTGACTGAGATTTTATGAGTATGGCAACGAAAGCATTTGCATTTCTTGATGCAATAATAAGGTTAATTAGGAGGATATACGAGGGACTGGAGGCAAAAAAATTTAAAGTAGAATGGTCCATCCATGATAAATTGTATCTGAACAAGAGAACATGGCAGAAGTGTCCTCTTTTCCCTTTGTTATTTGCATTACATTTAGAGCTACTGGCAATGAGAATAAGGGACTCAGACATTCAAGGATATCATTGTAACGGTAATCAAGAAAAGTTGGCTTTATTCGCATGTGATATTGTTTTTACTTGATAAAGCCAGAAGAAGACATCTCGGTGTTGTGGAACATCCTGAGACGGTTTTAAGTCTTTGTGGGATATAAAATTAATGAATTCAAAACAAAGCCTTTACCTGTTAACTATATACCCACACTTGAATTGGTTCAGCAATACCGATATTTATGGGGACATGATATTTAGGAGAATGAGTTGAAAGGGATTCTGTTATGGCAGCTAAGGATATGTAGGAAGAGGTAATACAAAAACTAAGAAACTGGAAGCTCTTGTTTATGGATATGGATATAATGATACAAGCAGTGAAATTGTTTTTATTCCCTTTAGTTTTATATACAGGTCAGGCATATTTTTATCTACCAGAGAAGAAGTTGTAGACCATAATTAAGAGAGCTGAAGAATTTTATCTGGGAGGGGAAGAGGGCAAGAGTCAAGTGAGATATGTCTAGCCTTCCAATAGAACATGGTGGTATAGGATTATCTGATTTGAAGGGAAATTTTAGAGCTACCCAGTTAAGGCTCACATGCATAACATAAGCAGAAAGCTATAATCCAAAGTGGAAATAGATGATGATGAAGCATGGGGGGGGTTCGGGAATAAGGAGAGAATGGGATTTGGATGCAGATCCTCAAGGAGAGTAACTGCCATACAGAATATTATATTTATAATGCAGAAAAAGTATTCTAAAAACAAAGCCAACAAGAGAATGGAGAAGGGAGATTCTGCCATAGGGATGACTGCAATTAGGGCTACAGAGTACAGGCAAAAGGGGGCTGGAATTTAATGGAGAAAATTGTCAAAGGAACCACTGTGTTGGGGTCAAATAACTAGAGAACGACAGGTAATAGAGTGGGAAGAGGCCAAGAAAACATTTTGACTGCAGGCTAGAGACTAACTTCCCTATAAGGGGCTGATATCAGTGTACAGGCAAAGAGAAAGGGATAGGAGAATCCTAGGTGAAAGACTTACACTGGTAGAGTTTTTATTTGAATTTAGAAAATAGGCTGCTGTTAAAAAAATCATAATTAGTTGGGCATATAAAATATTGCATGATAACTATAGGAATTAATCAGAGGAGGTTAGAAAAAGATTGGGAAGAGAGAATGGATAAGCATTTCACAAGGAAACAATGGGAGGGCATATGTATGGCTCCCAAATATGCAACAAAGTCTAGAAGATTCAGGATTTTTGCATGGAAGTGTTTACATAGGTATTTTTATACCCCAAGCAGACTCCAAAGAATTTTTCCTCAAGTACATGGCAAATGTCAGCGGTATAAGAAAGAGGTAACTGGGAACATATGCTTTGGAAGTGTAATGAGTTTGCAAAGTTTTAATATTCCTTACACAGTACTCTGTCAGAAATATTGGGTGAGTAAATTGGTGTAACTAAGGAAATTATTATTTTTTTGAGCTGGAATACAGGATCTGAATTATCTAGACATTGTAAGAGCTTGTTAAGTTTAATTCTGGTGGTTGCCAAAAAACAGTTACTAGAAAATGGAAATCAAACCAACTGTATTTGAAATAATGAATATAATAACACAGATAAAAGGCCTAGAAGTGGGATCTTTAGAAAGGGGTAGGAGCAAATTATATAGAAAAAATGGAAATTGTGGGAACAATACAGGGAGAATAAAGTTTTGGAGGAGGAGTGAGGTTTAAGGGAAGGCAGAAATTGATCGATTTTATCTATAAATGTAAACGTTAACTTTTTTTATGTACATGTATGTTTGCCTATGTCTTAAGTGATAATTCAATAAAGGTATACAAAATGGCTGCATGAGATGCTACTATAGGAAATTATGTGAACTGACGAAGTAAGAACTGGTACAAGAATGAAGTTTACACAGAGACATATATAAGCATTAACATATAAACTGAGATAAAAATAGAAGCATTAGGGCATATAAATGAGGATCTTCAGAACAAGTATGTGTGTGTCTCCTTGAAAAAGTATGCTATGCCCTATATCCTGCATTTGTCTGTACCCATGGTACACCCTTGATGCAGTGTCATACAAGCTGAATCTATACAGCTTTGGTACAATATTTGCATCATGTCCTGTATCTTTCATATTTGAACCCTATGCACACTATTAATATTTTTTCCCTGCATACCACATATGTATCCTTTACAAACTGTTAATACTGTATCTTAAATCCTGTATTTGTGCCTCCTAGCCACACTATATCCTGCATGTTATCATTTGGCACACTACTGTTATTCCTTACATACCATATGTGCATCCTTTGCAAATTGTTTATACTGTATCCTAAACCCTTCATGTATCTCGTGGATGCACTGTGCTATGCCTTATATTTTGGAATATCTTGCCATGTCCAACATTCAGTTTATATCTATCCCTGACTCACTGTTTGTACCATACCTTGTATTCTGCAAGCGTATCCCATTAGCTCACGTCTTGTACCATGCTCTGTATCCTACAGGTGTATTCCATTAAAGAAGTATTTATACCCTACCCTGTAGGAAGACAAGAAGATTTACTTTGATTTATATTTGGTTGTTTTGCTCTAATTTTCAGTGCTTGTTGTTAGAAAGACAGTTTTTTTGACAGGCAACTCTAGCCATCCCAAGGGGCCTAGTCAGTTATAAATTCACAGAGACTGCAGAGAGGACAATACAGAGCTTATCTAAACAGTCTATGTTACTTTGTGATTGACTATGCAGTTGCCTGGTAAAAGTAGATTTATTTGGATTTATATTGCAATTTTACTGCTGTTTTCACTGTTTGTGGGAAGAAAGAGATAGCATGTAGGCAAGAAATTTATTTTGATTTATATTTTGTTGTTTTATCTCTTAATTATCTCTTAATTTTCATTGTTAGCCTGTCTAAAGCCTACCCCTTTCTAATAACAAACTCTAGCTATCCCAAGGGGCCTGGTCAGCTATAAATTCATACAGACTGCAGAGAGAGTAATCCAGAGCTTATCTAAACAGATCTGTAATTTATTCATCTTTACTGTTAGAGTTGCTACTGCTTGCATTTGTGCACAGTGTAAAAAGGGTTCCAGTTTTTGTGTGGCTTTTGCAACTAGTACGGTCAGAGCAATGACTTTATTCTACTTAATTTAATATTTTGTTGCATATTGTTTGTGTGATTTTTCTCATGAAAGTTGATTTAAAATCTCTCTCAGTTTTGTGGTAACTGATTTTGATTAGCCTTTTCTTTTATAATTCTTTATTCATTTGCAGCTGAATATGGATTAATTAAATGAGTATGCCATTAATGATTTGCTAAAACAAAAATATCTTGTACAGTGTAATAAATGCTGTTTATATTCAAAGGTAACATCTATTTGCACCAGTGATCTGAGTTCCTCATGTCAAAAGCTGGATAATTTGCTTACCATTATTAATAGTAAATCTAGACTTACAGATGACAATTACATTTGTGCAACTGGCACAGCTTGGAGAACTGTTGTTACATATGTTAATGACTGGACTGATGAGATAAATAATGTTAGAGCAAATAGAACACATTTAGGAAAGGAAATGCATATTCTCAACAAAGGTCACTCAACCCTATCGAACAAAATAATACCACTGACAACTCTGGAATTCTGGATACAAGCATTCAGCAGTCTGAGGATACAGAGTATATAGAAGAAAATTAAAAAGAAAGAAAGGATGAAGTTCACATCAAATAACAAGGAAGAAAAAGAAACTTATCTCTATAAAGCAAAGAGAATACATACTTAAAAGAATACTGCTTTGTTATGCACACACATTACAGGAAATGATGAAAACCTTCAGTCTACAGAAAAAGGCATAATTTTTCCAAAAGACAAAGTAAAAAAAAAAGAGGTAAGAGGCAGGTGTAAAGGAAGAAGTCAAAGTTGAAGGTGGAAGGCTTAAAGAACATTACTGTTAGGAAAAAAGGAGAAAGATAGAAGATGACAGCATGGCAAAAGCTGTGGATGTACAAAGCCAGCTGGATGAGAACTGTATGACTGCAAATGTAATAAGCAATGAAAAAGTGGGATTAATAAGACTAAAGGTGATGAAAATCATTCCTTTTTAACAGATAGAGCAGACATTACTGAATTAGAAGTTGACTATTCTTCAGATCTGGTCAGAAAAAAATACTCTTTTAATTAGAGATTCAGTTAGAGCAACTGTTACTTAAATTTGCAGAGAAGACAATGAACATCGAATAGTGTTATGTTTGCAAGGATAAAAAATAAAAGATGTGAGAAAGGCCTTAGAATGCCTTAATGTTAGGGAGTATGGATCTGTTTTTATTCAGGTTGTACAAATAACCTCATCCACAAGGACTCTTTGACTGTTAGTAGGGACCTTAAAACCCTCTTGGATAGCATAGCTTTTACAGGTGTTAAGATGTATTTTTCACAAATCGCATATAGAAAGGAAAGTAAGGTCACTGTGAATGAAAATATTTTGGGGTAAATACATACATGAAAAAAATGTCCTGTTTTTAAAAACTGAATATGTGTAGGGCATCTGAGCCTAATTTTGGGTTCACGTGTTTAGACAGGATGGCATGCACTTGTCAAGACAAGGGAAGAGGATTTTTGCAGCAGATGTTTTTTAGTATTTGACAAATAGAAAGTAGGATTTTCTCCAGGTCAAAAAATTAACAGTTCACAGACAGAAACATTTCATGTATCTCTTAAAGCTAGGAGCATTAATAATGAAGATTTTTTTTATTGGAAAGTTTGCTACATTCCCAAAAAGATTTATTGTTGTTATTGTTTGTGAAATGTGGTTAAAGAACAATGACGGGAAACTAATGCTGGTAAGGTATATATTTTTTACTGTAAAAGACATCAGGTAGAGGTGTTATGCTAGGGATTAACTGTGATTATTACATGTTCAGTGATAACCCCAACAGTGTAGACTGTGTAACTGTGACAATAAACACAACCCTGGAATATATAGCAATTGTTGGAGTATATAGACCACCAAAGTCAAGTGACGACCTATAGGAATTCATACATTTCTTGCATGAAACACAGGAGGGAAGAATGATAGTAACTGGGGACTTAAATTTACCAGAAACAGACAGGAATAATATTGATTCAACAACATTGGTAAGGAAATTATTTACGTGTGTTCAGGAACAATTGCTTCAGATTATAGAAAAGCCTACCACTGAACAGAACATGCTAGACATTGTTTGTGTTCCTAAAGAAATTACTATTACTTCATGTCAAGTTTTACCACCATTCATGTGCAGTGATCATGGATCATGGGGTTATAAAGGTTAATTTGTTGCCAAGTAATTCTTCCAAACTGAAATCTAAACCAATGCATGGAAGATAAATAACAGATTATATAGAAGCAAAACAGTCACTGTGTAAATCTGATTGGAGTGATGAGTTTAGTGGAAAAAGTGCAGTAAGAATGTGGGGAAAGTTTTGAATGAAAAATTGTTTAAAATGAAAAAAAAATCAAAAAATGTTTAACATCAGAATCCAGGCACACAACATCAGGAGGATATAGTTCCAAAAGATACTTGATTAAAATGAAAGACAAAAACTATGAGAAATGGAAAGGAGGTTGAACTATGACTTTGAAAACTGAAAAAAAACAAGCTGGATAGACAAATTAAACATAGTGTGAGATAAAATAAAGAAAAATGTGAAAAAATGTAAAGATATTGAGCATAACAGAAACATATTTTATACATACATAAGAGTAAAGACATAGAAATTGATAAAATATATGTAGATTCTAAAATGTATTCTGAAGCACTACAGATTAGGGAGTGATAAATTATCCTAGTGACATTCAGGTAACTTCATATATTGAAATTAAATTAGATTATACTGAAAAACAATGACACAAACTGGATCCAAACAAAGCAAAGGGAACAGACGGAATAAGTAATAATGACCTGAGCACACTTTGGTATGAATTTACAGTATTATTATATCTGTTATTTACTAGGACATACAGATATGGGGAGAATCCTCATGCACTTACTAAATCTGTCTTTAAGGGAAAGGGGAGTAGGAGAAACCCAGAGTCATACAGACCCATACGTTTACTTTCATGCTGTGGAAAAATAATGGGAAGGATGTATTGGATAAATTATTGTCAGAACTGGAAAGGTCAGCACTTGAAACCAGCACGCATATATTGAAAATAAATATATTACCACCTGTAACATGAGCCTTAATAACAATATAACAGCTATAAATGAAAAACTGTGCTGTGATAGGCTCATACACAAAACACTGATCAATAAATTTAAACCACAAGAGACTGATGTACTCTTGATAAGATGGGCAGCTGCATGGCTTGCAAATAGAACATGACAAGTATCATACAGAAACTGGACAGGTGAAATTCGAGGTTACAGTAAGAGTGTCCCTCAGAGTTCTGTCCTAGGCCCGTACATATTTTGATTGTATCCATTAAATTTATCTTTTTTATTTGAGGTGTTCTACAGTCTGTATGCAGATGACTTGAAAATGGGTAAACTAATTACATGTGTTACAGATGGGGCATGCCCACACAATAACTTGACTAAATTGACCATTTGGGCACAGGAAAATAATATACTGATTAAATACATCAAAAGCTAAACATATGGAATTTGGGAGACATAAACTGAAAGGTGAATATTTAATACAGCACATAGTGATTGAAACTGTATATTCATTTAAGGACCTGAGTATATGGGTAGATTCACTATGGGTTTTCTAATCATATAAACCAATTAGTTAATAGTTATAGTACTAAAGGTTATATATAAAGATTTATAAAGTCTAGGAAATCAGAAGTTACAATTTGTTAGTTACATTACCCTAACCTGATTATGGAATAACAATATGGAAACCTTATAAGAAAACAAGCATGAATAAACTGGAAATAGTATACTGGAAATATACCAGGGAGATCCATGGATGTGAAAATTTAAGTTACTAAGAAAGACTAAAATATCTGAATGTGTACAGTGTCTCATATAGATATTTAAGGGGAGACTTTATTCAGGTATATACGGCATTTACAGACTACCTGTGAGAATGTTTGGGGTTATCAAAAAGTAGTAGAGGATCATCAGACAAACTATGCAGAAGATTCTATAGGAATGAAAAGTGTACTAATTTATTCTCCGAGAGAGTAGCTGATGCATGGAATAGACTACCAAGTTACATTTAAGCAAGCACTAGTTTAGATATTTTTAGAACAGCTAGGACACTTATTATGGGAATAATTGTTGTGGTATATTGACAGACTAAAAGGGCATTAATGCCCATGCTTGAAATATCTGTGTGTATGTATGTATGCCCTATGTCCTGTAAGTGTATTGTCTGATGAAGTTTGTGGTGTTTTATTAAACAAACAAAAGCTTACAAGTTTTGTGGTCCGGTTCCTTCCTGGTCTTTGGTTTGCTGTTTTTTTTTTCATTTTTACTGTCTTGGTATACTGTATCAAACCATTGAGAATACTTGCATCTCATTAGAACTGCACCATGTCATTTATTCTGCAGGTGTAGCTCCAAGACACTCTTTATCCTACCCAAAGCAGACTGCATGTACAAATGATACCCAAGTGTTGAACAATCATTCTCCAACAAAGTATTAATATACCATTAAAACCCAGTAAAAAAAACAAGTGATGTTCTTCGTGTTTCACTGTTGCAGTCATTACATTTGGGTTATCTGCTTGCAGGTAGCCCTCAGTTGGCCTGATTAACAAAGTCTTGGGTCCTGCGTCGGTTGCTGTCCCTTCTTCCATGATGTCAGGTCATCAGGGGTATAAAACATGCAGCCAATGCCATTACATCAGTCTTTCTTGCCATGCGGTGCCCAAAGCAAAAGCAGTTTGCAAGTGCTGGTCGGCCAACTCCTGAAATTTTCATTTTCGAGTTTCAGAACCGAAGTCTTCAAGTAAAGCTAAGTACCCCATTGGGGAAACTTTTTCTTGCTCCTTACCGATGTCAGTAAAAGTTAATAATTGCATTACTTATGGAAAGCAAATACCTCATAAAGATTTTCATTTGTACTGTATTCCTTGCCTAGGCCCTGACCACGACATACCTTGCTGTCAGTTTTGTGCTTTATTTAATCAGCGCACTATCCATCGTCGATATATTTTTGCCTCTAAATATTTTGGTTCTCTCTTTAATTATCCAGAAATGTCATTGGTTAGCCATCCAACTACCGGGATTCCAGAAAAACTCAAAGATAAAGACCAAGACAGGCTGCCAAGGTCCAAAACTGACAACGACGCTTCTCCTAAGCCAGTCGCCAGTTTGCCGGTACTCAGTGAGGTGCTTTCACAGCCCCTGATACCAGCTATTTCTGATTCGCAGGCCTCTACTGAGACCCATTCGGAGTCCGGTATGCTGTGAGATGCTTCAACTATGGAACCCGCAGATGTCTCTACCTTGGATGGGTCCGGAGCCGCTGTGCAGGCACCGGCTTCTGAGGGTGTATTCAGGCCTATGGACTTGCATATTAAACCGACGCCTCCTTCTTTACTTAGGCCTAAATCTCGATCCATGCCTAAAAAAACGACGCCCAGGCCACATGCTCAGGCCTCTATGCCTAAAAAACAAATGATAAGAATGGCTAAAGATCAAATAACTCTAATCAGGGGTAGCCAACCCCCCCCCCTTCTAAGAGGCCTAGGACTGAAGTTGATTATGAATCTTCTGATCAGGATTCTGTTTTTTTCTGATTCTTCTGATGATCTGGATTTGTCCTTATCTACTAATGAAGATTCTGATGTAGAGGACTCCATTCTCTCTGCTTCCCCTCCTGAGGATTTTTCTTTTGGGGAAAACTTACATACTCTAAGGGAGCATTTCCACTGGGAAAGCCAGGATTTTTCTGATTCAAAAAAGAGGCTTAGGGATTTCCTTCTCCTACCTCAGCATAGGCCTTTAGCTATTCCTCCTGTATTAGACATTGTTGATGATGCTTTTTCGGAATCTAGTTTGGCCCCTGATTCCCTGCCTCCTGCTCCCAGAAAACCTGACAGATAATACAGGGTCCCTGAGTACCACAAGTTCCTTTTTAAAAATCCTATTGCAGATCCAGAGACTATTTCACAGGGGCCCAAGGGCATTAAGGCTTCTACTGCTAAAAATCCTACCCCTTCTGATAGAGACTCCAGGGCACTGGATAGTTGGAGTAAGAAGGTTTACACTTCTGCAACCTTGGCCATTAGAGCTTTAACCTGCCTGTTTGATATGTTAAAGTATCAGCAACATGTTATTGGACTGCTTAAACAGAAAATGATGTTGATTCCTGACTGTGTGGAAAATAAAGAATTACAGGATTTAATGCATTCTGCTGAACAAGTTGAAAAACATACTTTGCAATGTGGTTTTGATTCAATTTAGGGGTGTCCAACCTTTTGGCTTGCTGGGGCCGCATTGAGTGAACAGAAATGGTCTTGGGGCCACATATAAAATATATCATATAGTTAACTCTTTTGTTGCTCTGGAAGACCACAGTCGACCTCCTGGCTATACTGTAGGTGCATTTGAACAATGAATAAATGTAATAAATACCTAATATTTGCCTTAAAATTATAATTCTCATTCTAATTCTAATTCTCTAATCTAACAGTTAACTCTAACATCTTAGTTAAAAAAATATATATATATATATATATATATATATATATGTGTGTGTGTGTGTGGTTTTTTTTTTTTTTTTTTACAAATAAACAGATATTCACTACAGCACTAGCATTTCTCACTGGGAAAACCATTACAGCAGTCCAACTATGTAAAATGTCAACATCAGCAGTCCTACAATACTATAATCCACAAAAATAAGCCAACAAATTTGCAATAAAGTAACGAATTTACATTACTGACTTAATAAAACAATTCTGAATAAGCTACAAAAGGGTCTCACCCAAACAAATAACTGGTGCCAGAAATATGGCCTCAAGCTAAATGCCAAAAAATGCATCATCATCCCCTTTGAGGAGAGTGATGTCCCCACAAATTATCACATTAATAACAGCGTTGTAACCACGCAATCAGTCATATGGTACTTGGGCACCCAGGTTGATACAAACCTGACTTTTGACCACCACGTTTGTCTCCGTTGTAAGGAAAGCTTTTTACATGGCCCACTTCATTAGTAAGTGTATCTCATCCAGGGACAAGGAGGTCATAACATCCCTGTATTTTTCCTTTACAAGAGCCATTATTGAGTGCAATGCCCCTTTTGGCATGTGCCTCAGCAAAACACCCTTCCAAAACAAAGACTACAACCATTTCTGACAAAAAAGGTCAAAGGACTAAGTTCACTTAGTTATCCAAACAGACTAAAAAGCTTCTTGCTTTCCTCTGTCTCTCACTGGCCCCTATAAATTTCATCATTGGCTTGCTTTCCAGGCTACAAAAGATCCTGCCGTAAGAGACTTCCTCTACATCAGAAATACTGGTTATACTTAAAACGCTCACTACAAAGACCACAGCCTTCACTGCAACATAAGCAAGCCACTTTTTATGGACAGGTTCTTGACACAAAAACCTTCAACTTCTGTAAAAAGCTCCTCTCATTATCAAACAATGTAGTTCAGCAACACGATGGCTGGATGGATAGCCATAAACGTAGTCCTTGGGTAAGTAGCATAGCCTTCATCAAACGAGATGGAAAATCCACATACTAACCTTTCCCAGCTGGATGGCTAAGATCTAATATTGGTTACTCAAGTCTAGTTGCCCAAGAAGAGGGGCATGTTTAACTAAGAATTCCATTTGCAAAATTATATTCAGTATACATATTAAATCTCTCTCTCTCTTACACACACACACACACACACACACACACACACACACACACACACACACACACACACACACACACACACAATAAAGCCCCTACATGTAAAATAGGCAACCTCGGTAATCACATCACACCCACTCACTGAATGAAACTGTATGGAAGTCAAAACATCTGGAAAAAAGAATCATAATAGAGATGGATTCATCCATGTAATTTCCCACCACCAAAAGGACCATCAATAAATCAACAAACAACTGCTCTGCAAAAAGTAAATCAATAAGAAAACCATAAACTATAATGCTGCATACTGGTGTAAACATATAACTTGTGTCAATCCCCAGGTTTATCCATACCAAAAGATTGTTTCAGAACTTTCTCCTAAAACCTTAAATCATTGATATTTGCCTTGCTGTAATTATAACTGTAAAGAAATGTTTTTAAGTTTATTCTGTACCTCAATGATTCTCACTGTTAAGAGATATAATATCTGCCATACTGTATGAGTACTACATCCATAATTTGCTGTCTCTCTCTCATGTATTGTATTATATTGTTTTATGTTATTTTTGGAGCTTTTCTCCCTGAGCCTCCGCTGAAAATGGACCTGTGTCCAGTCGGACTTTCCCGGTAAACAAATGTAAAATAAAATAAAATAAATAAAAATAAACGTCCCTGCAATCTAAAGCCATTTGGCATTCAGACATTTTAATTTGTGTAGAAGTTACTCACAGACTGACAGTTTACTGAGCTGTAATGCTGACTTTCACTTTTGAAAAAAACAAATTCCCAGACTTTGTCAATAGCTCAAAGTGTAGAGAGGATTATTTATTTATTATATATTTATTTATTTTTGGAAAACATCTTTAAAACTGTTAAATTGATTACACACTCAGAAACACAGAAAAGTTATTTTGATTACGTAAACCACAGACTGCTGCAAGAAATCAAAGTCACATTAGCACTCTATGCTTATGTCCGAACAGATGAATTATACCTGTCAATTCCAAAAGAAGTAAAGTAGCTTAATAAGAAGGTTATTTGCAAGGTTACATGGCAGTTTATATTGGAAATAAGCAGAGATATTAAAAAGGCTCTGTTTTTCATAATTATGCCTAAAAGTCTTCCAAGGTAAATACAACTTCTGATTTAGCATGGAACCATACCTCGTAATCTTAGAGCAAAAAATCTGGACAAAGCGAAAAATGAAAGTGGGACACAGCCCCAAAAATAGTTATGCATCACAGACACCATTGAAACAACCGTTGCTGCAAACATTATACATCACTTATAATATTTCTATTCCATCATTGTCAAACATTATATGGCTCATTCAGTCATGCCTTCTTTTGCATCAAAGAAAACCATGCTTTGAAATGACAAATGCATTAAAAATAATAAATAAAACACATTGCGTCAACATCCTGCAACTTCCTAGGGAAGGTGGCCTAATGGTTAAGGTGTTTGCCTTACAAACACAAGGTGCAGGGTTTGAGTCTCACAAGGGATAATTGGCTAAGCTTAAAATGGCTTGCAAGGGCAGTTAGCTTAGTACTAACCTATGAACCTGCAAGCAACCACAGAGCTTTCACTGAAACTAGGGCTGCTTGTTTCCCCAGAATGACAGCTCTCCCTAATTAAGTCTAATGGTATACAATCTACCAGTATCTGGACTACCTGAAATAAATTAAATTATGGCCTGTAAATTGAAAGTACACTTTGTTTAATTAAACTATATTTCTAAGCCCACTTAACTATATTTTTTCAGTAACATCCCAATATCCATTTCCAGGTCACTTTACAAGACATTGGCTGTTGTAGACTTGGCATCCTTCAGAACCCCACAGGCCCACGCTAATACATTGTACATTAAATGTAAATATCCATCCACTGTAAATGGCAAGAAGCTGCGTACCCAAGTATTAGGTTTTGAAACAAAGAAACATGTTTTCCACAGTCTGTAAGTCTGTCTTTAATAATCTTATAATGCTGCAGCACTCCCAACACATAAGCACACAGATACACACTAAAATCCCCAACATTTAAAAAATGACATTGTGCCCACTTGATTTGCCAGTATTGATGATCCGCCAAAGCTATGCTTACTGTTGTCCAATCTATCACTGCTTAGAACACACCAATGAAAAAACAGTACTAGGTGCTTTTTTGTTTGTCTGAAAAAGCAATACAACTTTATATGCTACAGTCCTACATAGTCAGTCCACTACTGACCCATTAACCCTAGGCTGCTGTCTCATTCTTACTCCCTGGAACTGCATTACCTTGGATGACTACTTTTATTTCCTAAGCAAAAGACACAAATTGGAAGATGAGGCAAAAATTCAGACATTCTTTGAAAATCCATACAGTTAAGAGGTATGAGTTCATGTTCAATACAGCACTCTCCCTGTCAGGAAAGCCACAATTTAATGAAAGTGTACTCTTAATGTATGATATATTTGTGAGCTAACTTGTTTGTGTTCAGTAGGTAGACTGATCATTGTTAGCCTCTTTGTGCATGCGCCTCTCTCTGTCATGCACACATATACACACACTCTTCTTCTACTTTCACGCACACAATTCTGCTTTCATGCATGCACTCACTCACTCCGTACTTACCTATTAACACAGGTAATTGCTGTCCCTTTCAAAGGCAACAGTGGCAAATCCATACATGAGTCCCTCTTTAGCGAGAACACACACACACGCACACACTGATTGTTCGGCGCAAAATAATGGCGTAAACACACTGACCCTTTTTTGGCTCAAAAACAAAACCAGAAGGGTGCTTTGGCACATGCGCACACCGACATTGGTGTTACAGGTCACGGGAGTAAAAAACACAAAACAAAAAAAGTGTTTTGGGGTATGTGTACATCGATGTTGCAGTTAGAGGTTGAGGGCTGCATGGAAGAGCTCTGAGGGCCGCATGCGGCCCGCGGGCCGCAGGTTGGACACGTCTACATTAGAGGACTCTTTCAGGGCTGCTGTTACTGGGTCTGTGCTCAGAAGGCATGCTTGGCTTAAGGAGCAATCTTTTCCTGATCATGTTAAAGCTAAATTGTTGGATGCTCCTTTAAATCAAGACTGCCTGTATGGCAACAAGGCTGAGGAAGTTCTTAAAAAGATGAAAGATAAAGCTAAATCTATGCAAACTGTTAAAGATATTTTACAAGTTCAGCCTCCAAGATTTAGTAGGCACTGGCCCTCTAAGAATTGGTCCTTTCCAGCCCCTTCCAGGTCTTCTCAAGCCAAACCCAGACACAGCAAAAACCCCAGGTTTCAGCCGCAGGGGACACACAGAACTAAGCAGTGGAGGGCCTCCACTCCCAAATCTGGGAATAATAAGACTCCCCCCTATGGTAAACTGTCTCAATGACTTCCTTTTAAAATTTCCAAGCATTTATCAACTGACTGCCCCTTTGGGGGGAAAGATTGCTCTTCATGCAAAGAATTGGGAACTCATTACCCAGGACAAATGGGTTTTAAATATAGTGTCCCAGGGATACAGATTTCACTTCCACACTTTGCCAACACCAAGCAGATGGCCGGACCTACCCCCAAATCAGTGGGCAGAGGCCCAAAAACAAGTACTTTCTCTCTAAAGCATGGGGGCTATGGGGGCTATTTAACTGGTACCAGAAGAGGAAAAGGGACAAGGTTTCTACTCGAGACTTTTCCTGGTACCCAGAAAAGACAATTCATGGCATCCTATCCTGGACCTGTCTACTCTAAACACCTTTTTGGAGATTCCAAAATTCAAGATGCTGACTCTTCACCAATTACTTCCTATGCTAGGCAAAGATGCCTGGTTGGCAACACTAGATTTAAAAGAAGCATACCTGCACATCTCAATCAGGGAATCTCGCAGAAGATACCTTCGCTTCAAAGCAGGCTACACACACTGTCAGTTCTCTGCACTGCCTTTTAGCTTATCTACTGCACCCAGGGTATTCACAAAGTGCCTAGCACCAGTCATTGCATTTTGCAGGCAAAGAAATATTCAAATATACCCATACCTGGACGATTTAATTCAGGCAAAAAGCCAGGACATACTTTTGAATCATCTGGCCTTTGTATAAAGGGTTCTAACTTGTCTGGGGTACACCATAAACTAAAAGAAATCACACCTGGTACCCTGTCAACAAATTATATTCCTGGGAGCAAGCTTGAATACAACTTCCCAGATGGCTTACCTCATGCCAGAGAAACAAATTCACTTGGCAACCTCTTCAAACAAGTGGCCACAAAAATCCTGCTATCTGCAAGACAAATACTGCAAGCCTTGGGGTTCATGGCCTCCTGCATTCTTCTAATTCCATATGCAAGACTGCATATGAGGAAACTACAGTGGTATCTAAAAAGCCTATGGTGTCAACATTCTCAAGACCGAGAAACGATTCCTATCATACCTTGCCTACGCCTAGAGTTCCTTTGATGGGCAGAGGCCTGCCACCAAAACAAGGGGCGACCTTTCACACCACCCCCTGCCACCCAAACCCTAACAAAAGATGCATCAGACTATGCATGGGGGGCTCACCTGACAGGGAAGTGCATTCAGGGCAAATGGAACCCAAGTCAAATGCACCTGCATATCAATCAAAAAGAAATGTTAGCTGTACAGAATGCTCTGACAGCCTTCAAGGACCACATTCTTCCAGGACAACTAATGGTAAAGATGGACAACACCACTGTTATGTGGTACATAAACAAGCAGGGGGGTTCACATTCTTACCCCCTCTGCAGACTAGCCATGGCATTGTGGAACGCAGCCTTGAGCTACCAAGTGCACCTACAAGCTCAATTCCAGCCAGGAAAATTAAATACACTGGCAGATGGACTAAGCAGAAACCTCATGGACCCACATGAGTGGAAACTGGAACCAAAGATTTTCAACATGTTGACAAGCAAACGGGGGAACCCAGATATAGACCTGTTTGCCTCTCCCTAGAACTACCAATTGGACAAATTTTGCACAAGGACTCCCCACAAACAAGCCTGGAAAGTGGTTGCTTTGTCCTTTAGCTGGAAAAACCTATCAGTCTATGCCTTGCCCCTTCTGCCTCTGCTCTCCAAAGTACTACTAAAAATCAAACAGGACAAACCAAGGATGATTTTGATTTCTCCATACTGGCTGCACCAACACTGGTACCCCCTCCTGCGCAGTGTGTCGCAGTTATCTCCATGGCACCTGCCTCAGACTCCTTCCTGCTGTCTCAGCAGGAGAACCAGATTCTGCACCCTCAGCTTCTAAAACTGAACCTTGCAGCCTGGCTAATTACTTAATCTGTCCTTTACCTCAGCAAACCTGTGATGGATATCATTTTAGAGGCAAAGAAGCCTAGTACTAGAAAATCTTATGCTGAAAAATGGAAACAATTCTGTGCCTGGAACCAGTCTCAAGGGATGAGCACAGCAGCGCCCAATTTACCTCAGATTTTATAATACTTAACTGAGATGCTTCACAAGGGCCTGTTGTTTTCCTCCATTAAAATCCACTCCTCAGCCATTTCAGCTCATTATAACACAGAACCTCGCCCTTCTCTCATCCACTGCTCAAGCAGTTCCTCAGAGGGGCCAAAAATTTGAGACCACCCAGGAGAGCTCCAACCCCAGCCTGGGACCTTAACTTTGCCTTGGAGAAACTCACTCTACCTCCTTTCAAGCCAGCTGCTACTGCAGACTTAAAATTTCTTTCTTGGAAAACAGCTTTCCTTTTAGCAATCACTTCAACTAGAAGGGTATCTAAATTACAGGCCCTTATGGCAGTGGAGCCTATCATCATCTTTCATGTGGACAGGGTGTCTCTCAGAACCAATCCATCCTTCATGACCAAGGTGGTATCCAGTGTGGCTCTTAATCAGTCCATTCATTTGCCAACTTTCTTTCCCAATCCGCAGAATAAAGGGGAACGGATACTGCATTCCTTAGATGTGCACAGACAACTTAGATTCTACTCGGACAGGACTAAACCTCAAAAAAAATCTGAACAACTGCTGGTGGCATTTGCTGCAGGGGCCGGGGGGGAGGCTATTTCAAAGCAAACCATTTCTAAATGGATAAGCCATTGCATTCATTTCTGCTATAAGCATCATGGAAAACCTATACCCCAGGGGATCAGACCTCACTCCACCAGGGCTGCATCTACCTCTACAGCCTTTCTCAGAGGCGTCCCTACCAGGGACATCCTAGAAGCTGCTACCTGGAGTTCTGTACATACTTTCACCAAGCATTATCATTTGCCAATTTTCTCTAAATCCAGAGCTGGCTTTGCCACTGCAGTCTTGCAGGGCCTTATAGCTGGCCCTAATGCTATCTAAATTCCTCCTCCCAACCATAGCTTTGGGAATCTACCCAAATGTAATGACTGCAACAATGAAACATGAAGAACATAGCATAGTTGTGTACACTTACCATAAATGTAGATGTTCGAGTGTATTCACTGTTGCAGTCCTGGTTACCCTCCCTCCAGCCCCCTAACTTCTTTTGGCTATACCTCTACTTTCCTTTATTATACTTAAAAGCCTTTTTGGTGTATTTGCTTTTTTGTTGGAGGTATATCTTTGTACTTTTATATTTAATTGCTTCCCATTATGGGGGCACCTGATATCTGGGGCAAGAAAAACTGATGTAATGGCATCGGCTGCATGTTTTATACCCCTGATGACCTGACGTCATGGAAGAAGGGACAGCAACTGATGCAGGACCCAAGACTTTGTTAATCAGGCCAACTGAGGATTACCTGCAAGCAGATAACCCAAATGTAATGACTGCAACAGTGAATATACTCGAACATCTACATTTATGGTAAGTGTACACAACTGTACTTTCTGTTTCACAGCAGCATATTAAAGTGTCATGAAGCATGGACTGTGGGGGAAAAAAGCAAATGGCTGCAGCAGTAGTTACAAGGACTTGCTATGTTACTTTACCTCACTAATCACATTTTGTGAGTGAGAGAAAAAATAAATAAAGGAAAAAGTAACTAAAAGTAACTCAGTTACGTATTCTGTGCTCTGTATGTGTATTTGTGTGTCTGTAGGAGTGAGTGCATACCACTTGACTTCTTTGCTCAAGAATTCTGAACAAAGCCAACAATAATGTAGTGACAAAGACCCAAATTCAGGGACAATTTTTAAATATAACCCTAATTCAGTTTTAGGTTTTCCAGTATTATACATTTTCAGAACAATAAAAAGCCTGAAACTATAATAGATGTTTTATTGTCTGACTGTGTAATCCTCAGTGATAAAATTAAGATACTACTGTGAATGTAATGAATACTCTTCCTTTAGCTAATAAATGTTCAGTGTGAGTTCAGAAGTCTGCAGCCGAGAGCAGCTGTACATTCTGTTCATATGTTTCTCGGAAACAACTTTACTACAGGTGAAGGCAGTAAATCTTAAGATATCTGTACATTGTCTGCTGAGAGAAACCTAAAATTAAAAGGTACACAGGCAAGCAGCTTAAAGTTTGAAATTATTGGAAGTGAGTAAGAGATAGCAGCTTTTCAGGTCCCTAAATTCTTCAGTGTATTTACTAGAACAGTGCATGATTTAGTTTTATTTAAAGATAGCCAGTGCACGTTTTCTTAAAACTAAAAGTTAATGTTTTCTGAAAGCATACAAGCTTGTTTTTTCTATATCTAGGAGGGGAATAAAGATAAGACAAAAACAGACAGCAATCAGTGTAAGAAGAAGTACAGGTTGTAACATCCATCTTAGCATGTATAACAGTTTTAGGTCAGTTAACGCTTGTATGTTCAGCTGTCTATTTGGAACAATTGTTCCTGTTGGGAGAATTAAACTTCACTATTTGAAAATGTACATAGTTATATGTGTTTGTTTTAAATTAATAGGTTATAGGGTGTTCTGTGGGAGTTGAGGGTTTCCATTAAAACAAAAGTCTTGCAAAATTTGACATCAGAAAGGGTAATTCCTATAAAGATAAAAACAATCTAATCAAACTAAATAGGCAACTAAGAGGACTAATTAGGTCAAACAAAGTTAACTTTGAGGTTAAGATAGCCTCCCAGGTGAAAGATAACCATAAGGACTTCTACAGATATGTAAGAAACCTCAAGGGCAGCACACAGTAATTTGCTGAACTGGTGGTTAATGGTGCCACATTCACCAAGCCTGGTGATATGGTGAACATGTTAGTGGAGAAATTCCACTAACAGGAATGACATAGGTTCACATGGAGTTGACAAGAAACAACAGTATAAAGGATCAACCTGCCAAACATTAATGGGTGCATGTAACAAAAGAGCTGGAAATGGACTTTTAAAAAGCTGTCATATATAATAGGTGGGAATAATAACTTTGTATCATACTGGTTGTACTATCCATATTGTTTTGGAATGTCAATGGCCTCACAGGTATATGCAAAAAGGTAAGAGTACTGAATTATGTGGCAGGAGGGTGTCACCTACACCCTTCTAAGATGGGAACTGGTGGTGAAGGCTTACTGTGCCTGTTATTCTAAGTGTCTTTATTCTGGTTTAACACTTGGGTTCCAAACCAGTTATTTTACATTAGGAATATTTGTTGTCTAAATTCTTGTGGCAGGAGAGGATAGCCTACACCCCTCTAAGCTGAAAATTTCTGGTTGAAGGCCTATTGAGTCTGATATTCTGAAGTGTCTTAGTTCTAACTTAAGCACTTGGGCTCTAAAACCACTTGTTTTACATTAGTAAGGTTTGTGGTCTAGACTCTTGTGGTGGGAGAATGTGGCCTACACCAATCTAAGCTGGGAATTGCTGATGAATTGCTACTTTATTTAAAACTGTTTTTTTTTTCTGTTGTGATTGTGATTTTATGCACTTTGAATTTCTAGTACTTCTGCATTTTATAGAATAGGCCAAATTCAGACTTGCTGAATCTAGACTGTTTGGTATCACTTGAGCACTAAAATCAGCTCTTTGTGGAGATACTAAAAGATCTGAGGCATTTGTCGCTTTCAACTAAGTGCCTGTTTTTGCTCTTCTGTTGCACTTTTAATTTGTATTTGCATTCTACTGTCTGTTTGAATTATCTGAACTGTTTTTGCCACAGTTTACTGCATACTGTACTAGTTCAGCTGTAGCATAGCCCAATTCTAGGTTTTCTGTTTTTGGGTCTGTTTTATAACTTTTGAACATCAAATTCAAGTCATTTTTGTTGGTGAAGGCCATTCTGCACCCTTGTGGGAGGAGAGTGCTGTCTGGGTCCCATCTAATCAAGGGTGATTGGACTAGAGCTCAGAGTGTCCTTATTTTCTAGTTGGAGTTAAAAGCATTATTTCTTGTTTTATTCAAGCCCCACATTTGCTCTTGCTTGCGTGTAGCACAACATTGTGCACTGCTGCATAGCAGTGGTTACCATTGGTGGTTATAGATGCAAACATTTTCCTTGTTAAATTTCCCCTTAGCACTTTGCTTGTGGTCCTTCAGAGTTTTTTTCTGGCCCTGCTCTACTGTCAGGTGGAACACTAAGCCTAGCCTCAGAGGTACCAACACACCTCTCACCCACTAGCCATTCTTAAGTGTGACCTCTTTTCCTGACCATATAAATTTACCTAACACTATGGATGGATAACTTCCCACAGTTTCTCCAGGCAGCTTGGTTGATATGAGCATCCTAAGGCAGTGTATCAACTGCCTTATATTTATTGACAGCCCTCTACTCAACATGTGAGAGATGCAACTATATTAAGCACCTTGAATCCATGCTCTCTCATACCCCAGTCAGTACATATGACAATGAGTGGGTTGTCAGCATGCACAACTCACCACTTACTCCACCAAAAGACACATCACACATACCTACATATGTGGAGGTCCTCACCAGAAACATACCTAAACACCAGAGACAGTACAGTTGTGTACACTTACCATAAATGTAGATGTTCCCCTTAGCACTTTGCTTGTGGTCCTTCAGAGTTTTTTTCTGGCCCTGCTCTAGTGTCAGGTGGAACACTAAGCCTAGCCTCAGAGGTACCAACACACCTCTCACCCACTAGCCATTCTTAAGTGTGACCTCTTTTCCTGACCATATAAATTTACCTAACACTATGGATGGATAACTTCCCACAGTTTCTCCAGGCAGCTTGGTTGATATGAGCATCCTAAGGCAGTGTATCAACTGCCTTATATTTATTGACAGCCCTCTACTCAACATGTGAGAGATGCAACTATATTAAGCACCTTGAATCCATGCTCTCTCATACCCCAGTCAGTACATATGACAATGAGTGGGTTGTCAGCATGCACAACTCACCTCCTACTCCACCAAAAGCCACATCACACATACCTACATATGTGGAGGTCCTCACCAGAAACATACCTAAACACCAGAGACAGTACAGTTGTGTACACTTACCATAAATGTAGATGTTCGAGTGTATACACTGTTGCAGTCATTACATTTGGGGTAATCTGCTGGCAGGTTGCCCTCAGTCGGCCAGAATTCCAAAGTCTTGGGTCCTGCATTGGTTGCTGTCTCCTCTTCCATGACATCAGGTCGTCAGGGGTATAAAACAAGCAGCCGATGCCATTTTCTTTAGTTTTTCTTGTCCCAGATGTCAGGTGCCCCCAAAAAGGTAGCAAAAATATATATTTAAACTATATATACATGCATCAGTACAAACTTTACCTTCATCTACAAGCAAATACACCACATAGGTTGTAGAAGATAGACAAGGAAAGATAAACTCCAGAATGAAAGGGGGATGGCGGCTGGGTAACCTGGACTGCAACAGTGAATACACTCGAACAGCTACATTTATGGTAAGTGTACACAACTGTACTATGTTCTTCATGTTTCACTGTTGCAGTCATTACATTTGGGTAGAAGCAGTAAAAGAAACTCACCACTGAGCAAAGCAACCTTGGATAAAAGGAGCTGTATACAAGAGAACAAAAACCAAGGATGCACCAACAGCTATGTAAAAATCCAAAAATTATCAGCAGACAAATCCAAAACGACAACAGCCAACGATATATTCCACTTTTTATTGACAGGAACAGAATAAAATAGTAAGCGCTTTCACATTCTATGATGCTTCTTCAGACTTCAATAACATTCAGTGAAAAGCTACTCTTTAAATACAGCTTCTTTGCACAGCTTAATCACATAACAAGCAATTACCTATTCATGTTTAAAGTGCCTGTGCCTAAAGAATTCAGTAGTACTTTAAAAGTAGATCACTTAACCCAGCATTATGTGCATAACAAAGTGCAGTTGAAATAACTTTATAAAAGTGTTGTTTCAGCGTTATTCATAAAACACATATAAGCCACTCTTTAGATACAGCTTCTTTGCACAACATAATCACATATCAAGCAGTTAACTAATCATATTTAAAATGCCTGTGCCTAAGGAATTCAATGGTGCTTTAAAAGTTAATCGCTCAGTACAATATTATATGCATAACATAATGCAGTTAAAATAACTTAAAAAATGTTGTTTCAACAATGTTCATAAAGCACATATATAACTACAAATATATTTCATCCTTTGAAGTCTTCTTCTGAAAACTCCATTGAACTTATCTGTCATTGACCAAGTTTTATAAAATTTTGTCTATATAAATTAGCTTATTGAAAATCTATAAAAAAAAAAAATGTCTAATAGAAAAAACTATGATGTCTAGTAAAAAATATATGCCGTTTATAAAATGTCTCTCTAAAAAAAGCACATAAAAAATCAATGTTTTTTAGCAAACTTATTGTGTCTATATACAAAACTTCAGTGTTTAAGTGGTCTGGCTGCTAAGAATGGTTTTAGTGAGATCTTCTCATTTAGACCATGTTTATGGGCTTGCATCCTAAGGATCCACTTGTTTTCTACTTCCTCTGTTCTATTTTTGGGGTTCCCCAACCTACTTGTCCTATTCACTTTTTCTAACACCCTAAATCTAAAACAATGCATTAGACCATTTTCTATTACATGTCGTGCCAGTGCATTGGTGGTATTTTCCTTGTTTATAGCATAGATGTGCTCTCTTATGCTCACGTAACGCTATTGGTTTTTCCAACATAGAACGTTTTGCATAACTGACATTGTGCCAAATAGACCACATCTGTAGTTTTGCAATTGGCAAAACCTTTGAATCTATATGTATGCCCTGTATAAGGGTGTATGAAAGTTGCTTCTTCCGCTATGTATTTACATTGATTGCATGCATTGCAAGGAAAAGTGCCTTCCTTCGATGTCAAAGTAGAGCCCCTATGCATTTGTTCATAACATAGAAGCCTATTTAAGGATTTCATGTTTCTATAACCTATGCTCGGCTTCTCACTCACTAAGTTCCTAATTTTGTCATCGGCTTTCAATAATCTCCAATTGTCCTCCAAAATTTGTTTTATATGTGTGTTTCTATTGGTGAAAGGAATTACTAACCTATTTTTGGTTTCAGTATTGCTAGTGGTATTCTCATACCTAAAATCATTGTCCCTATTGAAAACGGGTACTTTTGCCTGCTCTATGTATATTGCCCGTCTTAATGGCTTTCTGCACCTCAGTTTTTTTGTATCCTCTAGAGACAAAGTTATCTAGCAGTCTACTTTGCTGCTGATAGTAAGTTGTGTCTTATGCGTGGTTAGTCTCGATGCTCTAAGGACTTGGTTCTGTACTATGTTGGAATGTATATGTCTGGGATGCATGCTGTTTCGATGTAGAAGGCTATTCTTCCAACAGGACTTCCTATGTAAATCAGTATCAATCCCATTGTTGCCCTTAGTTAACATTACATCCAGAAATTCTATCATCTGATGTGAATATGAACATTCAAAAATCAAGAAATTGGTCGTGCCATTGATATATTCAACAAATTCCATCAACTGTTGTTCAGTTCCCCCCCATACAATAAAAACATCATCCACAAATCTATTGTAGTGTTTGAGACAATGGACATATATCAAATTCTTTAGTACATATGTTGTTTCCCAAAATGCCAATACCAGATTGGCATAAGAATTGGCACAGGGAGTGCCCATGGCTACCCTTTTTCTGTAGATAGTAGCCATCATTGTATAACAGAACATTGTTTTCAAGCACTATGTCCAATAATGTCATCCAACAGATGACATTGTTGTTTGTAATGTGGTTCTCAAGCAAAACAGCCTAACATATTCTATTCCTATAGTATTAGGAATGGATGTAAATAACGATTTTACATCAAGTGTAACAAATAAATCATCCTTTCCAATTGGTGTAACTCTATTCAGACTTGCTAGGTTCTCAAGGAAATGTTGAGTGTCCTTGAGTATGTGGCTGGTGTTGTTGACTATTGGCTTAAATTTTTATCTAAATATATAGATAGAGGTTCTGTCAGCCAGCCTTTGCTTGAGACTATCGGTCTCAATGGGGGGTCTGACGGTTGTTTGTGGATCTTTGGTAATCCTCTAAAGGTGGGAACTAGGGGATTTTCTACTATAAAGTATTTATACATCTCAATATCAATGACATAACTTAGTAGAAGATCATACAGGTGACCATGTACACCCTTGATTATTTTGTTTAATGAACTTCCATCTAGTGGATGATAAGTGTCTCTGTCTGATAGCAGAGACTCTATTTTACTTGCATACATCCCTCTATCCATCACAACAATAGCTCCCCCCTTGTCCGCTTTTCTTATTATTATGTCTTCATTCTTCTGCAGACAAAACACTGCTTCTCTTTCATCCCTAGTCATATTAAAAAAATCAGGTTTCACATCATTCCTGCTGTATAGTTCATATAAATCACTTTCACAAGCCCGTTCAAATGCCTCAAGCATCGGATGTTGTGGAGGCACAAATGTTGATGGTTTCCTGAAAATGTTAATATTGCCATTGTCGGCATTACTTGTGGCCTCTCCAAATAACATTTTAAGGCCTATATTTCTTGTAAATAGCTTTATGTCTACAATTATGTCAGCAACATCTACAAAGCCAGATGGTATGAAACCCAGGCCCTTGTTTAATACTGAAAGTTCAGTTTCGCTTAAAACATACCTAGAAATGTTGTAGACTAGGTCATGCTGATGGGTTTCAATGCCTTCCTCTGTTGCTCGTAGATCTCTTCGGTGCTTTTCCTTTTCTTCCTCTGATTGTAAGGAGACCAAGTCCGTTTGTCTATGGGCTTGATGGGAAGCGGAAAAGATGGAAACCCTTCAGATGAAACCCCTTCGGGTTCTAGAAACACCTCGTCTTCTCTAACATCTGATTGTAGTTCCACCGTCGGTTGTTTGGCACGAACATCTCTATTTGCAGTGTTCATTGTTGGGGGGGTGGTGGTGTGTGTGGATGAATGTTTCTCACCCTCTGAGTGTATTAGGGCCTCGATGGTAACCTGTCGCTTGTTCCCAATGAATTTGTTTGTTTTAGAGCCCATGTTCGAATTCAGCGTAGTAGAAGATTGCATATTGGGTTTCTCAACGGACCCTGTTGTGTGCATAGTAATTGATTTCTGAGCATTCATTGAACCTTTGTCGGATGACAAAAGCGGAGGGGGTTTATTTGTGTTGGCATCCTGTGCTGCCCGATTGGGAATCCTCTCTCTCGGCCAAGAAAAGACTTGGCCTTTCTGGAAATCCATAAAGTCCCTCTCCAGTTTTTTTCTTTTTGTCTTGCATTGATCTGCTCTCCAAAGAGGAGAGCATGGTTTTTAAATCATTCCGTAAAATCTCCATTTCTTGAACATTAAGTATAGTGCTCAGTTCTGTCTCTATGACACTGATTTCAGCCATCAGCGCTTTTTCCACAATATTGTACTGCTCAATTAATATCGAAATGTATGAAAAACTGGTGTCAAGATTTAATTTTTGCCATTTGGCAAGTAATTCAGGATACGCTGTGCCGAACGTCGGCATCTTCAAAACTCTTAGACCTCTAGGGACGAGTCTAAAACTAAGACACGCCTCCATATGCAGCTTCTGCCATTGAATATTCTTCAGTTTCTGTAATTTTGTCTCTAGCCGCCTCGTTGTCAGTATTACATCCATATTGTGCTTCATTGACTTGTTCACATCACTGTTGCTAGATAACTCTCTAGTTGTAAGTCTTAAAACAGGGTTGCTATTCATCTCCATTAATTCATTTAGACTAAATGCCTTTTCAGGTCCCACAGCATTTAAACTCAAAGTTAGAGCTGGTTCCATAGCCATGTCTCAGCGGTGAGATAAAAACACAGTACAAGCAGTAAAAGAAACTCACCACTGAGCAAAGCAAAGCAACCTTGGATAAAAGGAGCTGTATACAAGAGAACAAAAACCAAGGATGCACCAACAGCTATGTAAAAATCCAAAAATTATCAGCAGACAAATCCAAAACGACAACAGCCAACGATATATTCCACTTTTTATTGACAGGAACAGAATAAAATAGTAAGCGCTTTCACATCCTATGATGCTTCTTCAGACTTCAATAACATTCAGTGAAAAGCTACTCTTTAAATACAGCTTCTTTGCACAGCTTAATCACATAACAAGCAATTACCTATTCATGTTTAAAGTGCCTGTGCCTAAAGAATTCAGTAGTACTTTAAAAGTAGATCACTTGACCCAGCATTATGTGCATAACAAAGTGCAGTTGAAATAACTTTATAAAAGTGTGACCTCTTTTCCTGACCATATAAATTTACCTAACACTATGGATGGATAACTTCCCACAGTTTCTCCAGTCAGCTTGGTTGATATGAGCATCCTAAGGCAGTGTATCAACTGCCTTATATTTATTGACAGCCCTCTACTCAACATGTGAGAGATGCAACTATATTAAGCACCTTGAATCCATGCTCTCTCATACCCCAGTCAGTACATATGACAATGAGTGGGTTGTCAGCATGCACAACTCACCTCCTACTCCACCAAAAGCCACATCACACATACCTACATATGTGGAGGTCCTCACCAGAAACATACCTAAACACCAGAGACAGTACAGTTGTGTACACTTACCATAAATGTAGATGTTCGAGTGTATACACTGTTGCAGTCATTACATTTGGGTAATCTGCTGGCAGGTTGCCCTCAGTCGGCCAGAATTCCAAAGTCTTGGGTCCTGCATTGGTTGCTGTCTCCTCTTCCATGACATCAGGTCGTCAGGGGTATAAAACAAGCAGCCGATGCCATTTTCTTTAGTTTTTCTTGCCCCAGATGTCAGGTGCCCCCAAAAAGGTAGCAAAAATATATATTTAAACTATATATACATGCATCAGTACAAACTTTACCTTCATCTACAAGCAAATACACCACATAGGTTGTAGAAGATAGACAAGGAAAGATAAACTCCAGAATGAAAGGGGGATGGCGGCTGGGTAACCTGGACTGCAACAGTGAATACACTCGAACAGCTACATTTATGGTAAGTGTACACAACTGTACTATGTTCTTCATGTTTCACTGTTGCAGTCATTACATGTGGGTAGAATCCCAAAGCTATGGATGGGAGGCTGGAACTAAACAGCATTAGGGGTGGCTATAAGGCCCTGCAGAACTGCAGTGGCAAAGTCTGCCCTGGACTTAGAGTAGAGAGGCAAATGATAATGCTTTGTAAAGGTGTGCACAGAACTCCAAGTAGCAGCCTCTAGAATGTCTTTGGTTGGTACTCCTCTGAGAAAGGCTGCTGATGTAGCTGCAGCTCTGGTGGAATGAGACCTAATGCCCTTGGGCACAGGTTTGCCATGGTGTAAGTAGCAGAAACGAATGCAGTGGCTTATCCACTTTGAAATAGTTTGCTTTGAAATAGCCTTTCCTTCTGATCCTGCAGCATATGTCACTAGTCATTGCTCAGTTTTTCTTAGAGCTTTAGTCCTGCTCAAGTAGAATCTTAGCTGTCTGTGTACATCCAAGGAATGCAGAATTCTCTCTCCCTTGTTGTACGGATTTGGATAAAAGGTTGGCAGATGAATAGTTTGGTTAAGAGCCACACTGGAAACCACCTTAGGCATAAATGAAGGAATGGTCCTCAGAGACACCCTGTCTGGGTAAAATATGATAAAAGGCTCCACAGCCATAAGGGCCTGTAGCTCTGAGACTCTTCTTGCTGAAGTAATTGCTAGGAGCAGAGCTGTTTTCCATGATTAGAACTTTATAGCTGCCGTAGCAGCTGGTTCAAATGGAGGCAGGGTGAGTTTTTCCAACACATAATTGAGGTCCCATGCAGGAATTGGTGATCTTCTGGGAGGCCTTAAATGTTTGGCTCCTCTAAGATACTGCTTCCTTACTAAGGATGAGAAAAGATTGGTGGCTCTGTATTGTAATGAGCCGAAATGGCAGAGGCATGGATTTTTATGGATGAGAAGGATAAGCCTTTGTCAAGCATCTCAATCAAGTATTGTAATATCTGAGGAATATTTGGTTCTGCTGTATCAGCTCCTTGTGCTTGATTCCAAGCACAGAATCTCTTCCATTTATCAGCATAAGATTTTCTAGTACTCGGCCTTCTGGCTTCCAAAATGACATCCATCACAGCTTTACTGAGAGGTGTTGTTTGCATAACTACATGATCAGCCAGGCGGCCAGGTTCAGTGTTTGGAGCTGATTGTGCAGGATCTGATTGTTTTGCTGGGACAGTAATTGAGGTCTTTGAGGCAAGGTCCAAGCTGGATATTGAGACGTTCCTTAGGATTGAGTACCAGTGTTGGTGGGGCCAGTTTGGGGCAATCATCTTTGGTTTCTCTTGTCTGACTTTTAGTAGGACCTTGGGAAGAAGAGGCAGAGGAGGAAAGGCGTAAACTGATAGGTTTTTCCAACTGAAGGATAGGGCGTCCACTTTCCATGCTTATCTGTGATAAATCCTTGTGCAGAATCTTTTCAATTGATAATTTTGAGGGGAGGCAAATAGATCTATGTCCGGGCTCCCCCATTTCTTTGTTATCATGCTGAAGACTTGTGGATCTAGTTTCCACTCATGAGGGTCCATAAGGTTTCTGCTTAAATCGTCTGCCAGAGTATTTTGTTTTCCTGGCAGGAATTGAGCTTGAAGATGTACTTGGTAAGTCAAAGCTGTGTCCCACAGTGCCATGGCTAGTCTGCAAAGGGGGTATGAGTGCATGCCCTTCTGCTTGTTTATATACCACATAACCGTGGTGTTGTCCATCTTTATCAGTAGTTGTCCTGGATGAAGTAAGTCCTTGAAGGCTGTTAGGGCATTTTGAACAGCTAACATCTCTTTTTGGTTGATATGCAGATGCATTTGTTTTGGGGTCCATATGCCCTGAATGCATCTTCCCGCCAGGTGGGCCCCCCATGCATAATCTGATGCGTCTGTTGTTATGGTTTGGCTGGCAGAGAGTAGAGTGAAGGCCCGTCCCATGTTTTGGTGACATGTCTATGCCCACCATAAAAACTCCTGTTGTAGGCAAGGAATGAGAGGAATCATTGTTTCCAGACTTTGACAATGTTGACTCTATAAACTTTTTAGATACCATTGAAGTTTCCTCATATGCAGTCTGGCATATGGAATCAGTAGGATGCAGGATGCCCTAAACCCCAAAGCCTGCAGAGTTTGTCTTGCAGATAACTGTTTTTTTGTTGCCATCAGTTTGAAGTAAGTAAGTAGTCAGTTGCCTTTGTTTTGTCTGGCATGAGGAAAGTCATCTGGGCAGTTGTATTCAAGCTTGCACCCAGGAATGTTATCTTTTGAGAGGGTACCAGTTGTGATTTCTTTTTGTTTATTGTGTACCCTAGGCATGTTAGAAGCCTTTTCACAAATGCCAGTTGATGAAGAAGAATGTCCTTGTTCTCTGCTTGAATGAGGCAGTCATCCAATATAAGGATATATTTGTATACTTCTTTGTCTGCAAAAAGCAATTACTGGTGCCAGGCACTTTGTAAAGACCCTGGACACAGTAGATAAGCCAAAGGGCAGTGCATAGAATTGGTAATGCATTGAGACAGCCTTGAAATGGAGGTATCTTCTGCATGATTCCCTTATTGGGACATGCAGGTATGCCTCTTTTAGGTCTAATGTCACCAGCCAAGTATTCTTGCCCAGCATGGGCAGAAGCTGCTGCAAAGTCACCATTTTGAATTTTGGAATGTCCAGGAATGTGTTCAAAATTGATAAGTCCAGTATTGGCCATCAGGCCTTGTCCTTTCTGGGTACCAAGAACAGTCTTGAGTAAAAACCTTGTCCTTTTTCCTGTTCTGGTGCTGGCTGAATAGCCCCCATATCCATGAGGGACGTAACCTGTTTCTGTGCCTCTGCCCATTGATTTTTTTGGCAGATCCAGCCAACCGTTTGCCATTGGCAGAGTATGGAAATGGAATCTGTATCCCTGTGATACTATGTTTAGCACCCACTTGTCCTGGGTTATTAACCACCAATTTTGAGCAAAAAGTGCTAATTTTCCCCCTAAGGGTACTGCCAGAAGGTAAGTGCTTGGTGAAGGCAGAGGGAAGTAATTGGGACTGTTTTCTGTAGGGTTGCGCTTTATCTCCTCCAGATTTGGAGGTAGAAGCACCCCATTGCTTTGACCTGTAAGAATCTTGTGCCTGGTATCTGGAACCTTTAGGGCATCTAGATTTGCCCCTTTGAGCTCTGTCAAGACACAGGAAAGGACCAATTTTTGTAGGCCAGTGTCTACTGAATCTTGGTGGCTGCACTCGTAAGAAGTCTTTTACAGTTTGCATAGACTTAGCTTTGTCTTCCATTTTCTTTAAAACCTCTTCTGCCTTAATATCAAACAGAGTATCGTGCTGTAAAGGTGCATCCAGTAATTTAGCTTTTACATGATCAGGCAAATTTTGCTCTTTTAGCCAGGCATGCCTCCTAATCACAGATCCAGTAACTGCAGCCCTGCAGGAGGCCTCTAAGGAATCAAAACCACATTGCAAAGTATGCTTTCCAACTTGCAATTCTTTATTTTCTGCACATTCAGAAATCAACATCATTTTCTGTTTCAGCAATCCCGTAACATGTTGTTGATACATGAGCATATGAAACTGGTAGTTTAAGGCCCTAACTGCCAAGGTTGCAGATGTATAAACCTTCTTTCCCCATCTATCCAGTGCCCTTGAATCTCTGTCAGAGGGGGTAGGATTTTTTGCTGTTGTGGCCTTAACTCCCTTTGGACCCTGTGAAATAGTTTCAGGGTCAGCAGCAGGGTTTCTAAATAAAAATTTGTGTGAGTCAGGGACCCTGTAATATCTGTCAGGCTTGCTGGGAGCCGGAGGTAAGGAGTCAGGAGTCAAGCTTGACTCCGAAAACACATCATCCACAATGTCTAAAACAGGGGGTATGGCTAAAGGCCTGTGCTGAGGGAGAAGAAGAAAATCCCTGAGCCTCTTTTTTGATTCTGAGAAATCCTGACTCTTCCAGTGAAAATGCTCCCTTAAAGTATGCAAGGTTTCTTCAAATGAATAATCCTCAGGAGGTGATGCAGATGGGATAGATCCTGTACATCAGAATCCTCATAGGGAGGTATAGATAATTCCTGGTCAGAAGAGGAATCAGAAGAGATAGAAACCTGATCTGAAGATTCATAATCAGTGTCTTGCCTAGGCCTCTTATCAGGAGGGGGTTGGGAACACCTGATCAAAGTAATAAGGTCTTCAGCCATTTTGATCATCTGTTTTTTAGGCATAGCGGCCTGTGCACGTGGCTCATGCATTGTTTTTTTAGCTTTAGAAGTTGCTTTTGTTTTTGGTTTTGCAGCTGTCATCGGTTTTATATAAAAATGTTGAGGCCTAAATACACCCTCAGAAGCCGGTGACTGCTCAGCGGCTCTGGAACCATCAGAGGGAGAGACATCCGTGGGTACAATACTTTGAGTATCTTGTGGTGTGCCAGACTCCACATGGGTCTCGGTAGGGGCCTGCGACTCGAAAGTAGCGGGTATCAGGGGCTGGGAAAGCGCTTCACTGAGTACCGGCAACTGGCTTAGGAGAAGCTTCGCCGTCGGTTTTGGACCTCGATGGTCTGTCTCTGTCCTTTTCTTTGCGTTTTTTGTGTACTCTGGTAGCCAGATTGCTATCCGGCGACATTTCAGGGTAGTTAAATCTGTTTCCAAAATATTTTGAGGCAAAAATATACCATCGCTTAATAGTGCGTTGGTTAAATCTAGCACAAAACCGACCGCTAGGCACATTGTGATCACGGCCTAGGCAAGGAATACAGTATAAATGGAAATCCTTCTGAGGTATTTGCTTCCCACAAGTAATACAATTATTAACTTTTTCTGACATCGGTATGGAGCAAGAAAAAAGTTTCCCCAATGGGTTACTTAGCTTTAGTGAAGACTTCGGTTCTGAAACTCGAACTCGAAAATTTCAGGAGTCGGCCAACCGGCACTTGCGAACTGCTTCTGCTTTAGGCACCACGCGGCAAGAGAAACTAAAGAAAATGGTGCTGGCTGCTTGTTTTATACCCCTGACGACCTGACGTCATGGAAGAGGAGACAGCAACCGACGCAGGACCCAAGACTTTGTAATTCTGGCCGACTGAGGGCATCCTGCCAGCAGATTACCCCAAATGTAATGACTGCAACAGTGAAACATGAAGAACATCTCCCAAACACAAACACGCTACACATAATACTTCCTCTGAAGAACAAAATACACATAATAGCTCATGCACCAGTGTCTCACCTGTCAAGCCCTTAAGGCAAAACACAAAAACAAATGTATTAGTCATAGGTGATTCTATCGTGAGACACACAGATGTCTATTTCACCAGGCTGGATAAGAAAAAGGTTGCGGTCAGCTGTGTCAGGTGCCAGGATCCACCATAGCACATGTGCACTCAAGTCTCTCAACAACAGGTACTGTTATGACTCCATCATAGTCCATGTTGGTATGAATGACATGACACATACTTGTCTGAACTATATAAATAGAGACATGAATGAACTCTCCGACTATCTGTCTCAGGCAGGTATGTCCCTAGCTTTAAGCAGCATTTTACCTTCACCTAGGATGATGCCTCAATACAAACAGAAAATGATTGACTTCAATAATTGGCTTAGTTTCTGGTATCATTCTAAGGGGATCCAGTGTCTGTCAGCCTGGGATGACATGATTGACAGACTTCGATGCTTTGCCAGAGATTGTCTTTATCTGTCACCCCTGGGATTTCAGATACTGACTAAGGCTCTGGCCACCCCCCATAGTGCCTTTTTTTAGGCAGCATCTCAAGGACAAAATTCCTGATGTAAAAAGTCCATCTAAAAACAACCTCAAGATTATGCTGCTAAACACTCAGAGTCTTAAAATGAAATTGCACTCACTGGAAGCAGTCCTCACCTTGGAAGACGTAGACATTTGTGCAGTCATGGAGACCTGGTTCAAGGCTGTGGACAGCACCCCAGCCATATTGGGTTACACGTTCTTCCACACGTTCAGACCACATACTGAAGATGTGAAAACTAAAGGAGGCTGTGTATCAATATTCATTAAAGATAAGTACACCTCCAGATTGGTTAAACAGTATGATTCCCTGGAGATACTTCAGGTGCAATTAACTGTTGGTAGGACACGTATTCAAGTCATTGCCAGCTACAGGACCCCCTCCATGCATCAGAACACCCACTCTGCCTATTTGTATCAACTTGAGTCTATCAAGATGCATCCAAACACCATGGTTTTGGATGACTTTAACTACCCATACATTGACTGAGTAAATTACTCGTGCTCAAACTCACTTGCCCAAAGGTTCCTCGACTTCATTAACTCCAATGCCTTGGACCAGCTGGTTGGCACCCCACAAGGGGTGCCAACATCCTGGATCTGGTGCTTGCCAGTATGGGGGAACCACTGTAGCACTCCCACTGCAAGGTCTTCCCTGGTGAGCTCTGACCACAAATCAGTCTCATTTGAATTAACTGTCACACCTGACCCAGCAACTAAACTAAAAACTTCTCCAAAGCAGATTATAACCTCTTACAGGATGGTATAAATAGCTTCACTGCACCTCCCCCCTCAGATGGAACTGGCAACTATGCCGAGTTTTCCACCAGTGATTTATACAAACACCTACATAACTGCACCATACCTCATAGGACCAAAACAAGCTCCTCAAGAAAGAGCAAACCTGGCAACTCGACAACTGCCATTAACAGGCTTTACAATAAGAGGAAAAAATTGCTGTCTAAGAGTAAGAGTGAGTGATCCCTAAACTGGAAACACTTCCTTCTCAACTTAATCAAATAAGACTTCTTGTAAAGTCCTCCAAAGCAAACTATGAATCCAAGTTAGCTTCCTCAACTAAGGACAACCACAAGGCTTTCTTTAGTTATATCTGTAACCTAAAAGGAAAGGCCTACATTTGTGCCAAACTGGTAATTAATGATATCACATATACTGAGCCTGTGGACATAGCTAACCTGTTGTTTGACAGGTTCGGTGACTGAAAACTTCACTTCCCTGTCCCCACCACATGTACTCCATGACATCCCAACCACCTGTCCCCTACCTTGTATCTCTAAAGAGCAGGTCATAAACCCCCTCTCTAAGGCCATAAAAACAGCATCTATGGGACCTGATAACATCCCAGGCTGCATCCTACATGGGCTCCAACAAGAATTAGCAACACCATTGGGAACTCCCTTCAATCATAGTCTAAGCATTGGCTTCATCCCATCTGATTGGACAATGGCTACCATTATTCTCTTGCACAAAGGTGGTGCTTCCACTGACCCCAGGAACTATAGACCTAATAGCTTAACTACCCTTATCTGCAAGGCCATGAAGTGAATTATTAAGGACAGGTTACATCACAGCATGATGGAATGAGTCCCCAAAGTAAGGAGAAACAGGAAGATCAGGAGACATCTGAAGAAGAAATATGGACATGGGAAAGAAAAAGAGATCTAATATGGTGTAATATTTATGCAAAGGAGGGAGCAAACCTAATCAATACAAAAAGAGCAGCACCAAAGATATTTGAAGAGAAATATAGGCATAATAATCCAGACATGGAAAGCTTTACAATACAAAAAATAAGAAGACAGAGAAAAAGTAGAAAAGATTAGTAATGGAGAAGTTAAAGAAATAGAAATTGAGGTTGTGGAGCACCTGCGAAGTTCTACCACAAGAACACAGGGTTGTGAAAGAAAGGAAGGGGAGAAATCAAATACCATCATGGAAGTATCGAACAGAGACAAATATAAAGCAATTAAGACAAGAAGGGCCACTGTTAGAAAACTACAGAAAAGGGAATAGATCAACAAAAATACTAAGAAAGGTAGATGTGATAAAAGCAATACACAGCATTAAAACAGACTAGGATCTATTATGCACTATCACAAATAAACTAAAAAATGTCAGCGCAGGCGGAAAAATATAAAGGAAAAGTATAAAATAAACAATTTATTGATGACCCAAAAAGTTTTATAGAGAATTGGAAAACAAGGTAAAAGGAATTGAAAGACCGCCAAAAAAAGGAGAAATGGATACATTTTGGAGAAGTATCTGTGAAGATCTAACAAAGATGCTATATGGATAAAATAAGTAAAAGAAAGAATAAGAAGTTTAAAGGTACAGGATGTTAAATGGGATGAAGTAACAGCCAGAGAGATTGAAACAAAGTTAAGAAAAGCCTCTAACTGGAAAACCCCAGGCCTAGATGTAATACCTAACTTTTGGTTAAAAGTATTAACATCTTTGCACAAAGACTTAGCCATGAGTAAGAACTATGTATATGCACACCCTGAACAGACACCAACCTGGTTAACAACAGGAAAAACAATGCTCCTACTTAAGAGTAAACCTATAAGTTACCCTAAAAATTATAGACCAATAACTTGCCTTCCAATGATGTATAAACTATACGTGGGAATTGATGCTGACAGAGTTTATAGTCATTTAGAAGAAAGCTCAATTATGGAAGTAGAACAAAAGGGCAATAGAAGAAAGTCATGTGGAACAAAGGATCATTTGTTGTTAAATAAAGTCATAGTGGAGAACTGTAAAAAGGGGAAGAATCTAAGTCTGGCATGCATTGACTACAAAAAAGCATTTGATAGTGTCCCACATTCATGGATAAAAAGAGTACTTAGAAATGTATAACACTGATTGACTACATTACAGTAACCATGAAGCAATGGCAGACCACTTTGCAATTAAGCCATGATAAAGGACAAATTATTATCCCAGGGATAAAAACTCAAAGGGAGATATTCCAGGGTGACTCTCTGTCACCATTGCTATTCTGCCTTGCCCTTAACCCATTAAGCTGTTTACTTAAAAGCTTAGGCCATGGCTATAATTTGGCTTCTAGAAAACAACAAAGTCTAAAGACTTCTCATCTTCTCTTTGTCAATGATTTAAAACTGTATAGCTTAACAGATGAAGAACTGAAAGCACAGGTTGTCAAAACTTTTTCAGAAGACATAAGAATGTCAGTCTTGACAAGTGTGCAAAAGCAACCTTTAAAGCAGGAAAACTTTATCAGCAGAAAAATATCCGTTTGCGACAAGAATGTGATATAAAAGAACTTGAGCAAGAGGGAGTGTATAAATATTTGGGAATTGATGAAGGATCCGCAATAAAACATGAACAAATGCAAATAAAACTCAGTAAGGAATATTTTAGAAGACTTAAATTAATTCTGAAAACAGCGTTGACATCTAGGAACAAAACCCAGCTATAAACCAGTTTGTTCTTCCTGTCCTAACTTACAGTTTTGGAGTGATTGACTGGCCCCGAAACATGTTGGATAGATTGGATAGGAAAACAAGAAGGATGCTTCATGTTCATCAAATGATTTATAAAAATCAGTGTATACCAATATTATATATTCCTTGTTCTGAAGGAGGGAGGGATGGGCCTCCTTGAAATTGATTACATGTGTAGATCTGCAATTCTGAGACTCCATACATATCTGCTGACCTCACAAGACCCAAATGTAGTGAAAGTTTTGAAACATGAGGAGAATAAATCTAAGATGACTTCTCTGCTTAATTTAGCAAAAGCATATCGGCATCAAGCAGAAATGGAAATCGAACCAGAAGTAGATAAAATCAGGCAGCAACTGAATGTGCCAAAAAACAAAAGAAAGAATATAAGGGGAAGTCCCAGATGAGAAGGCAAGAAATGTGGAAAAAGCATAAATATAGTTGCAAGTATAGAAAACTTCTGGAAGAACCTCATGTTGATCAGGAACAAATGCAGGAATGGTTAAGGAGAGGCTAATTTAAACCAAGAGATGAAAGGTTAATATTGGCAGCCCAAAATAGTGGGCTATGTACACGCTGGTTTACAAAGTCCATTGAACATGTGGGAGAAACGGACAAATGCAGGTTTTGTAAAACTGAATTGGAAACAGTCGCACACCTTGTTGTGGCAGAAGGACTGTATACTGAAAGGCATAATAAAGTGGCAAGACTGCTGCACTGGGGATTGTGCAAACATTATGGTATTGAAGTGGCTGAAAAACACTGAAAGCATGACCCACAAAGAATCATAGTAAATGATGAATTTTATATCATATGGGATCACCCATTAACAACAGTTCAAAAGATAGATGCTAGAAAAACAGATACAGTGGTCCAAGAAAAGAAGACAAAAGTAGCATTGATCATTGAAATCACTACACCCAGTGACTACAGTGTCTTGCGTACAGAGAGGCACAAAGTCTTAAAATATCAGGATCTGCAGGCAGAAATGAGAGCAATGTGAAAGAAAGATATCCAGACAGTTCCAATAGTAGCAGGAGGGACAGATCTTATAAAAAAGAGTCTACTGTTGTATTTAGATGAGTTACCAATCCATTTAACTCTGTGCGAATTGCAGGAGGAGTCATTATTAGGCACATTGCAGGTGCTGCGAAGAGCACTTTTGGCTGACATCAAAGATACACAATGCTAATTTCATGAACTTTAATCATACTTTGACTTAGGAACGGGAACCATTCCAGTCATAATATTAGAAACCCGAAAGATTTGGAGAAATAAAAAAACAGGGACCCTGTCACCAAAGATATAGGTAATCTTCAAACACTTGACCCTGCTCAGTTTGGATTTGTCAAAGGGAGATCATGCCTGTTAAACCTGATGGACTTCTTCAAGACAGTCACCATGGCCCTGGATGAGGGGAAATATGTGCATATAGTCTACCTAGACTTAGCCAAGGCTTTTGTCACTATCCCCACTCAGGCATCATTGACAAACTCACCCAGTTATGTATCAACCCTTATATCATTAGATGGGTCTGTAACACCCACCACTGCTACAATACGTGATGGTCATCAATATGTGTCATCCCACACTGGGCCAGTAATCAAGGAGCCTGAGTCCTCACCACTGACATTGGAGAGGGACATGCATTTGGAATACGAATAGATATACACAGGTTTCCAGATGTAGACCTCTCTGCATCAACTACAATGTCCCTTAAGAGCACACGGGGAACACACTCAGCCCAGGGTCTGGATGTCTCTGTATCTCTCTCCCTCCAAGTCCCCAATAAGACTTATCACTGGTACAGCTATAGGGTTAGGTCCTCAGCCAAGTGTCCAAGCCAAGTCCTCCAGCAGCCTCTTGGTAAACTCAGTGCTTCGTGTCCTTGCCCGAAGTAGCTGACAAACACAATTTCTAATATTTAATTTTCACACAAACACACCTGGGAAAGGCTGGCACAGGTTTACTAGCTATGCCTTTCTGCCCAGAATATAAGGTAGATTCACTGCCACCAGGCACTCTACAATCAACTCCTCTTAAGCCCTTAACAAAGGGTGGTTAATTATACTGTGCAATATTAACCATCATCATCTTCTTTCGGCTGATTCCCGTTAGGGGTCACCACAGCAGATCACCTATTTCCCATTTCTTCCTGTCCTCTGCATCTTGCTCTGTCACACCAACCATCTGCATGTCCTCTCTCACCACATCCATAAACCTTATCTTAGGCCTTCCTCTTTTCCTGTTACCTGGTAGCTTCATCCTTAGCATCTTTTTCCCAATATACTCTGCATCCCTTCTCAGCACATGTCCAAACCAACATAATCGTGCCTCTGTGGCTTTGCCTCCAAACCTTCCAACCTGGGCTAACCCTCTAATATACTTATTCCTAATCCTGTCCACCCTCGTCACACTCAGTGCAAATCTTAACATCTTTAATTCTGCCACATCCAGCTCAAACTCCTGCCTTTTTGTTAATGCCACTGTCTCCAACCCATATAACATAGCTGGTCTCACTACCCTCTTGTAGACCTTTCCTTTCACTCTTACAGGTACTCGTCTGTCACAAATCACTCCTGACACTCTTCTCCACCCACTCCACCCTGCCTGTACTCTCTTCTTCACCTCTCTTCCACACTCACCGTTAACCTGAACTATTGACCCCAAGTATTTAAACTCATCCACCTTCGCCACCTCTACTCCTTGCATCCTCACCATTCCTCTATCCTCCCTCTCATTCACACACATATATTCTGTCTTAGTCCTGCTGACCTTCATTCCTCTTCTCTCTAGAGCATATCTCCATCTCTCCAGGGTCTCCTCCACCTGTTCCCTACTTTCACTACAGATCACAATGTCATCTGCAAACATCATAGTCCACGGGTACTCCTGTCTGATCTCGTCTGTCAACCTGTCCATCACCATTGCAAATAAAAAAGGGCTCAGAGCTGATCCTTGATGTAACCCCATCTCCACCTTAAACGCATCCGTCACTCCCACCACAGACCTCAGCACTGTCACACTACCCTCGTACATATCCTGTACCACTCTTACATACTTTTCTGACACTCCTGACTTCCTCATACAATACCACAACTCCTCTCTAGGCACCCTGTCATATGCTTTCTCTAAGTCTACAAACACACAATGCAACTCCTTCTGACATTCTCTGTACTTCTCCATCAACACTCTCAGAGCAAAGATCGCATCTGTAGTGCTCTTTCCCGGCATGAAACCATACTGCTGATCACTAATCATCACGTCCCTTCTTAACCTTGCTTCCACTACTCTTTCCCATAACTTCATGCTGTGACTGATCAATTTAATCCCTCTGTAGTTACTACAGCTCTGCACATCACCCTTATTCTTAAAAATTGGTACCAAAACACTTTTTCTCCATTCCTCAGACATCCTCTCACTTTCCAAGATTTCATTAAACAATCTGGTTAAAAACTGCACTGCCATTTCACCTAAACACATCCATGCTTCCACAGGTATGTCATCTGGGCCAACAGCCTTTCCATTCTTCATTCTCTTCATAACTATCCTTACTTCCTCCTTGCTAATCCATTGCACTTCATGATTCACTATCCCTACATCATCCAACCTTCTCTCCCTCTCATTCTCTTCATTCATCAACCCCTCAAATTACTCTTTCCATCTCCTCAACACACACTCCTCACTTGTGAGTATGTTTCCCTCATTATCACCTTTACCTGCTGCACACCTTTCCTAGCTTGGTCCCTCTGGCTAGCCAATCGGTACAGGTCCTTTTCTCCCTCCTTAGTGTCCAACCTTTCATACAACTCTTCGTATGCCTTATCCTTAGCCTTCACCACCTCTCTCTTTGCCATGCACCTCATCTCCTTATACTCCTGTCTACTTTCTTCATCTCTCTGACAATCCCACTTCTTCTTTGCCAACCTCTTTCTCTGTATACTCTCCTGTACTTCCTCATTCCACCACCATGTCTCCTTGTCATCCTTCCTCTGTCCAGATGTGATACCAAGTACCTTTCTAGCCGTCTCCCTTACTAGCTCTGCTTTAGTTACCCAGCTATTTGGTAACTCTTCACTGCCACCCAGTGCCTGCCTTAGCTCATCCCTGAACTCCACCTCACAATTACCCTTTTTCAATTTCCACCATTTGATCCATGGTGCTGCCCTCACACTCCTCCTCCACTTCTTGATTACCAACGTCATCCTACAAACCACCATCCTATGCTGCCTAACTACACTTTCTCTGGTCTTCTCCTTACAGTCTCCAATCTCCTTCAAACTGGCCCTCCTACATAAGATATAATCCACCTGTGTGCATCTTCCTCCACTCTTGTATGTCACCCTATGCTCCTCCCACTTGTTAAAATACGTATTCAACACAGCCATGTCCATCCTTTTCGTAAAATCCACTACCATCTGACTTTCTGTATTCCTTTGTTTAACACCATACCTACCCATCACTTCCTCATCCCCTCTGTTCCCTTCACCAACATGCCCATTGAAATCTGCTCCAATCACCACTCTCTCACCCTTGGGTACAGTCATCACCACTTCATCCAATTCACTCCAAAATTTTTCTTTCTCATCCATTGCACACCCAACTTGTGGAGCATATGCACTAACAACATTCATCATTACACCATCAATTTCCATCTTCATAAACATCACTCTATCCGACACTTTTTTCACCTCCAAAACACTTTTCGAATACTGTTCCTTCAGAATAACTCCTACGCCATTTCTCCTCCCATCCACACCATGATAAAACAATTTGAACCCACCGCCGATACACGTAGCCTTACTCCCCTTCCGTCTGGTCTCTTGCACACACAATATACCAACCTTCCTTCTGTCCATCATATTAGCTAGCTGTCTCCCTATTTAATATTAATACAAATAGTAATAGTTCACCAAGATGACTAGGCCTTCTGGAGTGGCCCACACAGTGTCACCAAAAAATATAAATACTTTCAAAGGTTGGATACTCTCTACAAGAACCAGACACAATAAAAGTTTTAAATATATTTAATAGTAAATAAATAATAAAAGTACATGAAAATACTGAATACATATTCACTGTAAACCACAGAGTTCAAATCACTGGAATATTGAAAAAAAACACTGAAAGACAGACTCAGGCAAATAAAGAAAAACAATATCTAAATTAAGCTTCACTATATTCTTGACTGAATCAAAGCGAATTTTACTGTTCCCTAGATAGGTTACTTACTTGGGCAAGGCAAGATGAAATACATGAGCAGTGTTTCTAGTCATTAATCTCTATTCTGAGATTACTCTCTGTAAAATATAATATCCAAGATGACTTGCAGAATGACCTCATCTGATCACCTGACTCTATGTTCCCATAATATCTCCTTTTGAAGTTTGAGACGGGACTTAGCAGACTGATATAATAAACATTTAGAGCTTTTATGGCAATCCCTGAAGCCAGAAACATTTACAGCACTTCCTGCTGTTCTTTACAAAAGCTAACAGATAATGGCTGCTCCCAGACCTACTAGCTCTGGGGCTACTGTTGATGCTGTTTAATGATTTAACAGCTCATTTACATTTCCCTTATTCTTCTTAAAATAAGTCAGCTAGTTAACCATTGCTGTGCAAGTGTCCTCTATTAAAACATATACATTTAATTCAGATACCGTAATACATGTGCATTTCTCTTCATTTCATCAGGGTCCACTGTTGATACATTTTAACACAATTAACACAGGCAAAGCTCACAAGTACATTTTCAGCACAAACATCTGTATCAATCAGCTTGATATACAAATGACATATAATTTATACAATTCTAGTTATCTGTGCTGGCACAAGTCCTACATCCACTACCATCGCCCTGGCATGGCTGTCAGTACCTCCTATCATCACATATCTCCCGCCCTTTAAAGACTCAAACTAGTTTTTCAAGTGACCCTTGAGAAACGTGGCTTGAGAGAAATAAGCCTATCTGGGAATATGTTACCCCCTTCCCTGTCTTGAGATTCCATCTGCCTTTGCATTGCTGACCCCAATGCGGTGTTATATTGTCCTGTCATATGCCCGCAATCCTAAGCTCCACCATAGTAACTTGGGATTTTGCTGGCTGGCTCCCTGTAGCCATAGATTCCTCTCAGACTCCTCCTGCTTCCTACTGAAAATATGCAGCACAAGGGCCGCCCTGTCATGGTAAGGTTTCATCATGTTCACATGGTATAGTCTGTGCCCCTGATGCCTGCCTAGCAGTTCTACCATGTAGTTATCATCGCTGACCTTCCTTACCACCTTAAAGGGTCCCCCCCAAGCTGCCTGCAGTTAATTGTGTCTGAGAGGAATGAGAACCATCACCTGCTGTCCCACAGCATACTCTCTTTCTCGAGCATTCCTGTCATTCCAGACTTTTTTTTACTGTTGGGCTCCTGCCAGGTTTTCCCGGGCCAAGCCCATGAGCTCCCTAGGCCTTGTACTGAGGTTTAGGACATATGCTACAACAGACTCCTTGTGGGATTCACACCCACCCTCCCACTCATCACAAATCAAATCTAGAGGTCCCCTCATCCTATGCCCATACAGCAACTCAAAGGGTGAAAAACAAGTGGATTCATGGGGTACCTCTCTATAAGCAAACAATAGATGGGGCAGATATTTCTCCCACTCTCTCTTAAACTGGTCTGCAAATGCCCTTGGCATATTTTTTAGTGTAGAGTTTAATCTTTCCAGAAGACCATTAGTCTGGGGGTGGTAGGGGGTGGTCTTTAGGTGCTTCACCCCACAGCACTCCCACAGACAAGCCAGCAGGTCTGACATGAAACTGGCACCTCTGACAGTCAGTATTTCTCTTGGGAAACCTTCCCTGCTGAAAATCTCTAGCAAAGCATTTGCCACCTTCTCTGCCTCAATGGAGAACAGAGCCACTGCCTCAGGCTATCTAGTACCATAATCGACTACCACCAGGATGTACTTTTTCCCTGTAGAAGTTGGTGCTCAGAGGCCCCACAATATCTATAGCTACCCTCTGAAATGGCTCCTCTATCATAAGCAAAGGCATCAAAGGAGCTTTGTCCTTGTCTCCTGCCTTGCCTACCTTTTGGCACTGTTCACAGGTCTTGCAGTACCCTGTTACATCCCTAGTGATCCCAGGCCAATAAAAGTTCTGCATAATATGTCTCTTGGTATGCTTTATGCCCATACAACCTGCAAAGGGAATGTCATGGGCTATGGCTAGAAGTGTTGGCTCTGGGCACTACCAACTGCTGTATTACCTCACCTTCTAGCCCTCCCTCAGGGGTCTACTCTCTATACAGTAACCATTTGTTCCAGTATACAGAATTACCTTTTCCTTGAGAATCAAGTGCCTCCCTAGCTACCTCCCTCAAGCCTTGTAATGTAGGGTCTGAGAGCTGAGTCTGTCTCAACTCTCTCTTTGTAACCCTTCCAAGCTCCCCTTCCACAGGAAGTCTTGTATCTTCTGATAGCGGTGCCTCACTCTCAAATTGGGTACTATTACCCACCTCTGCCCTTGCAGTCACTCTGTCCAAGGGAACATCAGTATTCGCCAGAAGCTGTGGCTCACCTTCATTCTCACTGCTACAGGGTAGTTCCCTCACTAAAGTAGCCATATGACCAGTCCTGACTTCAGGTGTATGGTCTGTCTGGGTCCCCCGCAGGCTACCAGACCCATGTATTTGTCTTCCAACCTGACTGCATGTTACTGAATGCATACAAGGTACTGTATTATCAAATTCATTCCGTATTAGGACATCTGCAGGGATATCCTCAAACACACCTATTTGCTTGCTTCCTTTTCCACCCTCCCAGTTAAGGTGAACCTTGGCCAAAGGCATTTGGAATGGATCCCTCCTAAAGTTCTGATTGGAGTGGACTGCCCAGGCAAGTACTGCTCCTCTTTAACCACTGCAGGCTTCACTATGGTTAAATCAGAGGCTGTGTCTGTGTTGGCAGTGGCCTGTTTTCCATCTACCAAGATCGGATATAAACTCTGCTGGTAGTTTAGTACCCTTGTTGTCTCCAGACAACTTACCACTGTCATTCTGTTATTCCTACTCGCTGGCTCTCCCACCTTTTGTTCCCCACCTTGCCTCTGTGGACATCTATATGCTACATGGCCCACTGGTTACATTTAAAACATTTAACCCTTGATTCTGGCCGTGTACCTGAAATAGTGGCTTCCCCTGTTAATGGCTGATTCTGTTGGGGTGGTTTAGGCTGCCCACCATGGGTTCCCTTATATCCATGTACAGCACTGGGGATCCCTTTCCTGTGCAGTGATGCCCTGCTTGCTAGGCATAGTTCTCTTTTTCCCCACCTCCTCTGCAGAGTTGCATTCCCTGTCTGCCAACCAGATTCTAATGTCATCAGGCAATGTGCTAAGGGCTTGTTCCCTCATGAAAAGGTCTGCCAGCTTTTCAAAAGTGGTGGCCTGACACCCACTCACCCACCTATGAAAATAAGTGCTTAGTTCAGCAATATAATCACATACGCTTTCACCTGCCTTGTATCTATGCTCACGAAACCTTTTTCTGTAAGCTTCAAGTGTTAACTTAAAACATTGTAATAAATAGAGCTTAACTTGATCATAATCTACACAATCGGTATCAGACAGTTTAGAAACAATGGTTACAGCTTTACCATGGAGTAAGGGGGTGAGGAACTGTACCCAGAGCCTTTGGTCAACATTATACTGTTTGCATAGTCTTTCAAACATATAAATAAAACTATCAAAAAACTATAAAAATTATCACCTTCTTGGTACTGAGGAAGAAATTTACTGACCTTTATTGCTTCTGGGGTATGGTTACTCCCTTCCCCATTACCTCATGACCCTGGTGAAGAGTCGGCATTTCCTTTTCATTTTGTCTCTGATTTTCTTCAGCTTCCAGACATCTTAGTTTCTCCTTTTCTTCAGCCACCAAATGCTGCATTCACTCTGCTGATTCTAATTCCAACTGTTTGGCCTCCAGTTCAAGTCTCTTTAACTCCAGATGGATTTTTAAGTCCTCTGAGGAAAAGTTGAACTGCCCTGTTTCTGAGAGCTGCAAATCCCCATCAACAGACTGGTTATCCTCCTGGTTGCTGGTCTGTGCTGTAGCTGTGATTAAGGCTTCAATCATTTCCCCTTTAGTCAGGTTGGCATGTCCCAGTCCTTTGGCTTGTCATATCTCAGCCAACTGGCTCCTTGCCAACTTGCATTAATCTTCTGTTGATATCCTTGCCTGCTCTTCAACTATCTAAGCTAATAAAAAGTAAATAAATAAAACTATTGTGATATGACATTCTGAAAGTCTACTTTGTGGCTGCTTGAGAGTACAAACACGTTCTTTAGTGACTGCTGCCTACAGGCTACAGGAATTCAATATTCACACCACCAATCAACAATATGTGAGCATGTGATGATCCCTCCACTGCCAACCAATTAATATGATGCCCACCACTTCTACTAATACATGATGGGCATCAATATGTGTCATCCCTATGCTGGGCCAGTAATCAAGGATCCTGAATCTCACCACTGACATTGGAGAGGGACGTGCACTTGGAATACAAATGGATACATGCACTATTTCCAGATACAGACCTCTATGCATCAAGTGCAATTTCCCTTAAGAGCACACAAGGAACAAACTCAGCCCGGGGTCTGGATGTCTCTATATCTGTCTCCCTCCAAGTCCCCAGTAAGACTCCCCACTGGTACAGCTATAGAGTTAGGTCCTCAGCTGAGTGTCCAAGCTAAGTCCTCCAGCACCCTCTCTGTAAACCCAGTGCTTCATGTCCCTGCCCAAAGTAGCTGACACACACAGTCTTTAAGATTTAATTTTCACATACAAACACACACACACACACACACACACCTGGGAAAGGCTGGCACAGGTTAAATAGCTATGGCCCCTTCTGCCCATATTATAAGGTAGATTCACTGCCACCAGACACTCTACAATCAGCTATTCTAAGGCCCTTAACAAACAGTGTCCAATTATACTGCACATTATTAATATTAAAACGGTAATAGTTCAACAAGATGGCTAGGCCTTCTGGAGTGCCCCACACAGTGTCACCAAATAAATATAAGTACTGTCAAAGGTTAGATACTCTCTACAAGAACCAGACACAATAAAAGTTTTAAATATATTTAATAATGAATAATAGAAGTACATGAAAATACTGAATATATATTCACAGTCAACCACAGTGTTCAAATTGCAGAGAATATTGAAAAGAACATTGAAGGACAGACTCAGACAAATAAAGAAAAACAATATCTAAACTAATCTTCACTATATTCTTGACTCAATCTAAGAGAATTTTACTATTCCCTAGTTAAGTTACTTACTTGGGCAAGGCAAGATGAAATATGTGAGTAGTCTTTTTAGTCAGGCCCCAAACAGAATACTCTATTCTGAGAGTACTCTCTGTCCAGTATAATATCCAAGATGACTTGCAGAATGACATCATCTGGTCTCTTGACTGTAGGTTCCCACAATATCTCCTTTTGAAGTTTGAGACAGGACTTTAGCAGACTGCTACAATACACATTTAGAGCTTTTATGGCAATGCCTGGAGCCAGAAACATTTACAGCACTTCCCCCTTCTTTACAAAAGCTAACAGATAATGCTCCCAAACCTACAGTCTCCGGGCCTACTCAGCACTGTGGGGGTACCATTCAATGATTTAACAGCTCATTTACATTTTCGTTATTCTTCTTAAAATAAGTTAGCTGGTTAACCATTGTTGTGCCAGTCTCCTCTATTAAAACATATAAATTTAATTCAGATACCATAATACATGTACATTTCTTTTCATTTCAGGGTGCAGTGTTGATACATTTTAACACAATTAACACAGGCAAAGCTCACAAATATATTTTCAGCACAAGCATCTGTACCAATCAGCTTTATATACAAATGACATATAATTATTTATAACGTTCCAGCTAGCTGTGGTGGCACGAGTCCTACATCTACTACCCTACTCCTCCCTGGTATGGCTGGCAGTACCTCCTATCATGGCAAAGTCGCTAACTGGCTCACTGATAGAACACATATAGTCAGAATAGGGGAATCCACCTCCAACAGCAGACCTGTAACCAGTGGTGTTCCACAGAGATCAATCCTGGGACCTCTACTGTTTAGAATCTATTTCTCCAAAGTACAAGCAAAAACTAAAGGTCTGTGGCTGACAAAATTTTCTGATAACTACAAACTGGGAGTGGTCATAGTATCCCAAATGATGTCAACATCCTACAAGGGGGTGTTACATGAAGAAGTCATGGCCTTAAAGAGCAATGTTCCTGCTAACTACCACATCGATAGCAACACCATACGTACACACTCATTGGTGAGACACCTGGGTACACAGGTTGACAGCAGCCTTACCTTTAATTGGCATGTCTCCACAGTGGTGAGAAGGGCATTCTATATTGCTCAGCTCATACGTAAGGGCATTGCTTCCAGAAAAAAAGAAGTTATAACCTCTCTGTACTCTTTCCTTATCAGGCCAATAATTGAGTACATCGCCCCTTTTAGTATGTACCTTTCCAAGCTCCTGCAGCAATTGGAGAGATCACTGTCACTTTATTCTGTTTCATACAGACTACTCAGAGATGATCTGTGCCTTGCATATAAGGCAATCTCTGACCCTGCTTTTTTGGAAATGTTGCATATCATCAAGACAAATGGTACACAGATTACTCACTCTAAAGACTTAAACCTGGTATGTGACATTAATAGAACTTGCTGAAGGAACAGATTTGTATCCCAGAGGTTACCACACCTGTGGAACAGACTCCCACTTCATGTCAAACATTCAAATCCAATCTGGACGATTGGATGGGTAACTGTAAGTTCACCCTGGAGGTTCCACCTGTGTCCCTGTTGGACAGGGGAAATAGGTGCTGATGGTGGATATAAGGGTAGAACTTAGCTAGGCTTGTAAGGGCCCTAAGGTCATTAGACTAGTCACTTCCTATTATCCTATTATATTAAGAACTGTAGAGTGCAAATAACAATGCTACAGGAGACACATTTGGAAAGATGTGACCATGTGAATTTGAAGACTTTCTCTTCCCTGTTGTGTGTTTTTTAACCAAGGTCATTTTCCTAAGTCTACCTACACAGCCAAAAAGAAATCATGGCTACAAAACTTTAGCACTGTTCAATACTGGAAGCCTAAACAATATGTTGCGCACTTTATAGATATTCCTAACTCATGAAAATATCATTTCTGAGTAGTCACTGAAACATGGCTTCAGAATGCTCACTGAAACATGACTCCAGAATACTGATAGCACACCCACAGTACGAGGCTTTAAAGCCTAGAACACCTTCACACCAAATGCCAGTGTAATTAGAGGGGGTGTGTCTGTATTCCTATAAATCCAGTTCCCTCCAGACTTTTAGGGTAAGACAACAACCTTGAACTCCCTCACATCCTTCTCATGTTAATTAAAACCCCTTACCACAACATGACAAGCTACCATACCACCCCTCCATGTCTCCTCCACCAACAATGCCTATCTAAACAAACTGATATCCCTCCCTATCTACCCCTTCATTGTCTAGGAAACCTACACCATCACTAATATGTATATACAAAGATTCCTGGTCTTCATTAATGCCAGATGTTGAAACCAACTAGTTCAGTTCAAGTTCCAACTACTAGGTCAAAATATTGGATTTGTAGTAGTTAAGAGTATGGATTAAAAAGGATTGTGGTATGGCAGCTAAGGATATATGGGAAGAGACTAAAAAAGTAATAGCAAGATACAAGCAGTTAAAATGTTTTAGTCCCTTTAGTTTTATACACTGGTCAGTCATATTTTTTCAACCAGAGGAGAAGTTGTGGATAGCAATTAATAAAGAGCTGAAGGATTTTGTCTGAGAGAAGAAGACTGCAAGAGCCAAGTGGGATAACCTAATTCTTCCAATAGAACAAGGCAGTTTGGGATTACCCAATTTGAAGGGGTATTTCAGAGCTACACAGTTAAGGCTCCCACACATATCAAAAGCAGAAAACTAAAAGCAGAAAATTCAAAGTAGAAAGGAATGATGATGATGATGATGATACAGGGGGAAAGGTCAAGAAATAAGGAGATACTGGGATTTTGGATGGAGATCCTTAAGAATAACAATAACCATACAGAATATTATAATCAAAGTAGCAGAAGGTATTCTAAGAACTACGCTAACAAGAGGATAGAGAAAGCAGATTCTACTGATAGGGATGACTACAATTAGGGACGCAGACAATAGGAATTTATTTGAGAAAACTGGCAAAAGAACCAAGGTATTGGGAGGAAATAATTAGCATGGGAAAGGTAATAGAATGAGAAGAGGCCACGAATTTATTTGGAATGCAGGCCTGAGATTGCCTTCCCTATCAAGGATTGAGATCAGAGTATAGGTAAAGAGAAAGAAATAGGGGGATGCTATGCAAAATACCAGCACTGGTGGAGTTTTTAGTACAATCTAAAACAGAAGCTGCTTTTAAAAAATAAATAATTAGTAGAGCATAAAAAAATACTGCATGATAACTATAAAAATCAATAAGAGGATGTTAGAAAGGATTGGCAAGGGACATTGGATAAGCATTCACAAAGAAACAATAGGGGATATATGTATGTTTCCCAAATGTCCAACAAAGTCTACAAGATTTAGGATCTTTGTTTGGAAGTGTTTATATAGATATTTTTATACCCTATGTAGACTCAAAATATTTTTTTTCTCAGGTAGACAACAAATGTTGAAGGTGTGATGGAGAAGAAAGAGATAATTGGGACCATATTTTCTGGGAGGGTAATGAGTTGGCAGACTTTAAAGATTCCCTGCAGATTACTCTGTCAGAGCTATTTTCTGAGTCTAATTATGGTGGCTACCGAAAAGCAATTACTATAAAATGGAAATTGCAGTGGACGGCACAGTGCTGCAGTGTTTAGCATTGTTGCTTCACAGCAAGAGGTTTTCAGGTTCAATTCTCAACTGGGGTGCCTTCTGTGCAGAGTCTGCATGTCCTTCCTGCATCTGCGTGGGTTTCCTCTGGGTGCTCTGGTTTCTTCCCACATTCCAAAGACATGCATCTGGAGCATTTCTTCCAGGGCCTCCACTGAAAATAGGCTCTGTCCCAGTTGAACTTTTCCAATAAACAAATGGTAAATTATTGTTCTTCTTTCAGCTTTTCCTGGTTAGGGGTCGCCACAGCGGATCACCTGTCCGCTCATGATTGACAGTGGAGTTTTTACGGTGTCAAGTTGCCAGCCCGGCGCCCAACCTTCCACAGAAGGCACACACATGCACGCACTCACACCTAGGGCCAATTTAGAGTGTCCAAGCCACCTACAGCATGTCTTTGGGATGTGAGAGGAAACCAGAGCACCCAGAGGAAACCCACATGACCACAGGGAGGACATGCAGACTACGCACAGAAGGCACCCCAGCCAAGGATCGAATAACTGGAACTGGTACCTTTAAAAAAGGGTAGGAGCAAATTACATAGAAAAAAAATGGAAATTGTGGGAACAATACATACAGAGGCGGAATGAGGTTTAAAAGAGGGCAGGATTTGAATGAGCTATGTAATATTTGACTGAAAAAGACTGGATAGATTATAAGTGATGTATAATGTTTGCAACTAAAATTGTCAATATGGTTTGTGATAATATAATGTTTGCAACTAAAATTATGTACATATAGTCTGTTTCTCACCAATATTGCCTCCCTGTGTACAACATATACAGTTATCACATCACTGGTCAAATCTGACCACCATTCAGTAACATTCATTATGAGGGATTTAGCACAAAACCTTTCTGTCTTTGTAGACTACTCTAAGGCAAACCTACTCCAGTTAACTGATAACCTGATGACGTTTCTGCACCCTCCTCCCTCAAAGAGATAATTTGTCATGCTGTCATATCTGTGGATAAATTCTATGCCCACCTTCAAGCATGCATTGAGGTATTAGCCCCCATTTGACACAAATGTAATGCCAAGTTCAGGAATAAACCACAATGACAGAACTCTGGTAAAAACAAACTGTGCAATAAGAGGAAAACACTCCTATCTCATGCAAGCAAACTTAATACTAGATCATCTGGAGGAAAAGTCAGAAACATCAATAAAGAACTCAGAAGCAAAATCAAATCCTCAAGAAGCAAGTGTAAATTGAAAATGACTATCTGTGCTGACAACCACAATGCCTTCTTCATCTATGTCAGAAACCTTAGAACTAATGTCCAGCATTGCATGGACCTATTACATAACAACAACACATACTCATGAAAATGTAGCCAACATATTATGTGACAAATTCACCTCAGACATTATTCCGTTACTTCCCCCTAACCTCCAAAATATTAGCATGACCACACCACTCTCTGACCACTTCTGAGCAAGTCCAGAGTGCTTCCTCCAAGGCAAAAAAACAGTAGCTCGACAGGTCCTGATAATGTCAGTCTGCTTCTTATAAGTACCAGACAAGGTCTTGAAATCCACTACTTAGTGTATTTCATCTCAAATGTTCCACTGGATTTGTATCAGAGGTGTGGAGAATCACTGTAGCTATCCCACTACACATGGGGGGACCATCTGCTGATGCTGGGAATTGTAGACCTATAAGCCTCACCTTTATCTCTAAAGCAAAGGAACGTATCATTGTGAAAATAATGAATACAGGCATAGCAGTCTACAAGCCTTGGACTCAAGACAGTTTGGCTTTGTTAAAGGCAAATCTTGCCCTCTTAAACTTAGTAGGCTGCTTTGAACAGATTATTGATATATTAGATGCAGGCAGATTGGTGCACACTGCCTACCTGGACATAGCCAAAATCAAATTCTCAAGAAGCAAGTGTAAATTGAAAATAACCATCTGTGCTAAGGACAACCACAATGCCTTCTTAATCTATGTCAGAAAACTTAGAACTAACGTCCAGCATTGCATAGACCTATTGCATAGCAACAACAGATACTCATGAAATGATAGCCAACATATTAAGTGATAAATTCACCTCAGATTTTATTCCTTTATTTTCCCCTAACCACTGATACTATTCTACATTCTGGCATTATCAATAAGCTATTCAAACTAAATGTAAACTCCCTGTGTTACCTACTGGAGAGCATACTAGCTTACTGAAAAACTCAGTTTGTTAGTGTTGCCTTAATTTATTGATGCAATGTTAAGTTCCACGACTAAGCGCTTTCACCAGTAATCTGGCTTCATCAGAGTCGTTTTCTTACAAATCCATTTAGTTTATAACACATAAAATCTACTCTCATTGGTTAAAACTAATGCCACCTACCAAAACTATCTACATACTTAATTGGTTTTTAAAAATATATGTCCATACATAAATATATTTATCTAAACAATTTAAACTATCTTCTATTTAAAAAAAAAAACTGTAATGCATGTAAAAATTGTTGCATAAATAATTTAACTGTACAATTATATTGTCATAAAATACATATTAAAATGTATTTTGAATTCAAAACCATACCAGTTCGTCAACAATTGTGTATTTTGATACTGTTTAATCAAGACCCCTCATAAAACCATTGAAAAATAGTAATGAATCTTTCAAAGTACATCACATAAAATCCACATTTCAAATTTGCTGGGACCTAAGCTTCAACATTGGTTTAAGTGAAATGTGGTCATTTAAACCAGGAGGCCTACAAGCATCTAATATAATCTGCCATTCCGCCTCCAATGCCCCCACGTATTAAGTATATCATCCCCTTCATCACAATCTAATACACGCCCAATGACAAAAAATACAAATTTCTTAAATTCTGTACATTTAACACTGTGCAAATAAAGTGCATTGTGCATGTCTCTCTTATTTATGGATCTGATGTGTTCTGAAACCCTGTTCTGTAACCTCCTTATGGTCTTACCCACATAATATGCATCACAGGAGGTACAAGTCGCCAAATAAACCAAATTTTTTGTACAACAGTTACATTGGCCAGGACAGGGAATTGTGTATTTGTAACCACTCACACAAACATATGTGCTCTCATTGATGAATCTGCATCATCTACAAAAAACACACTTTTTCATAATAGATTTAAAACTATTCTTAGTCTTCTTTTCAAAAATACCTTTTAGATTTTCTCCCCTACTATATACAATCACCGGCTCCATACCTAATATCTTTTTAACTTCTTCACTCAAAGAAAAATTCCATATGCCCTTTACAATTTCCATCAATTCAGGCGTCCTATGATTATATTTTAATACCAGTCGTGCCTCCCCACATTTCTCTGATCCATTAATTTTGTATCCTTTCATTGATGTTGCCCCCGAATGTAAAATTGGGGCATATTTGCCACCCCTTTCCCTGAATACATCTCTTCTAACACTTAGGAGTAATTTCAATGGGTATCCACGATCTAGGAACATTCCAATCAGTTTGAATATCTCTACTCTAAAAATGGCGTCATCACTAACCAACCTAGATGTTCTCACCATTTGCCCTTTAATTACTCCTTTACGCTGGTGGAAGGGGTGACAACTACTGAAGTGCAACATTGAATTAGAATAATTCTCCTTTCTATAGATGTTACTTTCAAAACCCCCCACTATTTTACTAATTGTCAAATCCAAGAAATTAATCTTGTCTTCATTCCAAGAGAAGGTGAACTTCAAGAAATTAGTTGTTTCACCCAAAAATTCCACAAATTCAACAGCTGATTGTTCATCCCCCTTCCATAAAATCAATATGTCATCCAAAAATCTGTTGTACATTAATATATTGTCAAAATACGTTTTGGAAGAAAAGATGTGTGCTCTTTCCCATGAGAGCAAAACTGCATTTGCGAAAACCGGGGCACATCTTGCTCCCATTGCAACACCTGACACCTGTTGAAATAACTCACCTTCAAAAGAAATTAAATTGTTCTTCAGAACCAACTCCATCAATCCAAGTAACAAATTAGCATTTACCCCTTCAATCAAACCACTCTCAATTATAGCTTCATCGAACATTTCTAATCCTGACTGGTGTGGAATGACTGAAAATAGATTCACAACATCAATCGTCAGGAAACCAAAACTACAATTCCCTATCTCCAATTCCTTGAGCCTATCAAGGCAGTGCCACGAGTCCCTAATAATATGCACAGCAGCACTAATAACAGGTTTTACTAAAACATCAATGAACGCTGCTAGGGCTTCTGTTTTTGATCCCCTGGCCGACACTATAGGCCTAAATTGTAGTCTATCAGTTCCTTTGTGAACCTTTGGGATACCAAACAAACTAGGCACCCTTGGATACTTCACATTCAAATAGTCATATTCCACCTCATTAATAGTACCCTGAAACAAGGCATCTTGTAAAAATACATAAATTTTAAGATATGCTCTATTAATCTCGCTTCTAGAAACACTAACATAAGTATCATCGCTGTTTAGAATGGCAGAAATTTCAGAAATATAATCAATTTTAGACATTACTACCATCCCTCCCCCTTTGTCTGGCTTCATGAATCTATATTCACCAGATATTTTGAGGGAATCTAACAGTTCTCTCTCCAGTTTTGAGAGGTTATCTTTAACCAAACAAAAATTGTTTAAATTTCTCCGCAACTGCGTTTCCACTAATTTCTCAAAACATAATATATCCGGACTAAAAGGAGGCATAAATGTATTTTTCCTTTTCAACACATTTGTAACATCAATAGTACTCATATTTCTTCTATCTAAAGCCCTCCCATCTGATGCAAAAAAACATCTTTAAATGTAATTGTCTAGTAAAAAGTTTGAAGTCAGTTAAAACCTGAGCTATATCTAATTTAAACATCGGTACAAAATTTACACCTTTACAAAATAATTCAAAGTGCATTTCACCTATTACCAAATCAGTGTAGTTGTAAATACAATAGCCTTTTTTCTTAACCACCTGGTGGTTTATACCTTCAATGATTACCATCCCATTAGCCTCATCAGCAAGCGTGGATGGGTCACCAACATTGTTCGCTTCAACATTTTCAGCATTCTCAGATTCATGCACATTTTCCTTATTCACTATAAACCTTATAGTTTTCTAATACTGTTCTAAGTCTGTCAGCATTTGCCAATATTATACAGGAAGCAAATCAACAGATTTATACTGAATGATACTCAAGATTTTATTCTGCTGTGAAGGCATATTAGAAATGAAATGCACGCTCTAAAATGTTTCCCTTCTTTCTACTTCTCACCCTTCAAACATTTCAGGCTGTTCTGGACATTTACTTAAAAGCAGAATATTTAGAGCTACTGCTTAGTTTTCAGGAAAATTTTCAGTACTTTGTTTTTCATTGATGCTTTGATTTGTCATTTCTATCTTATTCTAAAGAGAGTATAATGGCTGCTTTTTTCTTTTAAAAACAATGCTTAACTCATTAGTGTTGGTAAGCTTTCCACCACCTCGCTCAATCACTGTTGTCAAATGGAGATGTCAAATGTCTAATGCAGCAGCACAAGATACCGCCCAAATTACTTCCAGCATTTCCAGTCACCCCTCTGGGTTGGGTTATAACACTAGACTCTATCAGGAGATCTAATGGAGTATAGAGATAGATACCAGGCTTAAAATCTTAAAAGAAAGTCTGACTTAATATAGGATGAACTTTTTTTTGAAAATTAAATCTGCTGTACAAAATTGTTGTTTATTTTATTGAAATTTCTAGGTGCTATTTGGAATTTTTTTCAGGAGAGCATGGACTTCGGGTGAATTATTGAGGGGGGGCACAAAAACTTTAAGGTGTCAGAACGTGTTTCTTCAACTAAGGATGTTTTCCATGGGGCTATTATATGTGCAGACCTTCATTTTTTCCCCACATGTAATACTATGAAAGTGTTTAATATTAAACAGTTTATTACATGTCCAGTGAGTGCTTTTTACTTAGGGCTGACCGACCATAATTTTAAATCTTTTAAGTTATGGATAGGTGAACACTGAAGTAATATTCAATGTCCTAAACAGTCAATGCTTTATACAAACATACACTGATTCACCCAACTACAGCATTTACTTCTGAGTGCACAAAGATCTTGGGTGGCAAAAAAATGGGAATTAAGCAGAACAAAATGAATGGTTAATGTGAGAGCTTTAATGCATCTGGGTTTAAATGATGCTTTTTAATGTTTTATTGATGCATTTTTCATTAGTGTAGTTGTGTCATATCATGTATTCATTTATATATTTATTGTCTGCTTTTTGCGTTTCTTTTACAATGACTAAACAAACGTAAAGTGAAACCAATCTCTGTTTGCAGACTTTGTCTTTTTAAGTATATTTGCTCTTGCATATTGGTTTGCTGGATGTATTTTTTTGTTTTGGTCTGTTTGGTTCCATGCATCCAGGTGCAGTTCCTTGCTCCTGTTTTTTTTGAAGGATCGATGCAAAATCTTTGACAGAAAATAGGGCTGTTCTGGAAGTCTTAAAACAGCTTAGACCAGCACTGGCATGGGCACGAAATTATCATTACATTTTTTGTAAACAAAAAGGAACTGTAGTGGCATTCTATCCTTTTAGTAAATCTTTTGAGGGGAAGGTTCCTGCACTTGAGAATATGAAATTGCATAGCAACACTGGCAGCAAATTACTGTCATTGACTTGTAGAATTCATTAAGTTGTCCAAAGTAAGAAAAGTGATCACACTGTTGTTCTTTATTCAAAATTCTATTAAACCTACTGCTTATTAATTTGTAATTAAGGTGTTTGTGATCATCTATGCATGTGTAGATTCCTGGCCATGCCAAGCTGGGGGGTTAGGACTATAGCAAAAGTGAGGTGCATACTTATTTAAAAGCAATGTTGTGCCCTCTAGTGTTGTTTTTGAGTATTACTGTAAAATTTGAAACCAAGTTGATTTGTCAGTGAAGGCTGTACTCTAAACTTGTAGCTTAAGTTTCGTAAATTCTGTTGTGATAGCTAATTATCTCACTGTGCACAAGGTACTACATTAGCAAGACCACTGCAAATGTGTTCTGGTAAAGAAAATTACAAAGCCCCAACTGTTTTAGAACAGATACCCTCAATGGAATTTAAACCAATGTGATTGTGCTGTCTGCAATGCATAACATAGGAGTAAGCTTACGATCTGCAAATCGTGCATAAATTTTAATGCATCTTAGGGTATGTCTCACAGTATGGAATGCAAAGAAATTAATATGCATTTGGAGTTTCCTCTGATTTCCACCACCTGCTTTCACAAATCAGTGACATACTCCCAACATATCTACATATGAAGTACAGTCCCAAGACATTCCTCCTTTAATGCCTGTCACATCCCCTGATATCCATTCCCAGCTAACGTTTCTCACTGATTAACCTTTAGGATTGGAGCATGTAGCATCTACTTTGGCACCCTTCTTAATTTGTATGTGTGCTACAAGGTGCAGAAGTAAGTTCTATATCAGCCCAGAGCACCTGTAAATTCATCTTTATACTTCTTATCCTGCAACGTGAACAGAATAATGCTACTTTCAGAGAACAGAACCACGTGATTGCCACATGGCCTGTACAATGTGCAAATTAGTAACGCGCAGAATTATGATCAGGCAGTAGCTAGGATAAAGCCACTCTCCTTTACTGATTCTGAAGCTGTTATACAGAGGTGCATTTGGAAGAATAAATATTACGCTGACAGTGCCATATTTTATGTAGCATTGTTCCACAGATGCATGTTGAGTGGTGCATAAATATCAAGAGATAGGTCAAGTTATACCCACTTATCAAAAGTCTGGTCAAAACAAGGATAAGTCAAGTATGGTGTGTAGAAATACAGATCAGTAAAAATCAAAACAGAAAGTTCAGCAGTACAAATTCATCCTATCCAGACAAATTCAAGAAAAATGCAGTGAGAGGCTGCAGAAATGCCAAAGAAAATGACGTAGGCTTGCTAACTCTCAACTATTTTCAGCTGCATCAATTAGCAAGCATCCTCAGAGGATTGCTGTTTATCAGGGGTTTTACATGGGCTGTTAATGGTCTGTCTGTAGTTCTTTACACAAATTATCTTGTTCTTTGCCAAGTGTCCCAGCTGCCCTTGAATTTGAGCTACCCTTCCTGAGGACTTCTGTGATATCTGATTGTGGATTTTTTTTAAAGTGCACTGTCTGTATGCCATTTGTCAAAACCAAGGCTGTCATCTTATATCACCTCTTCTAAACTAGCTGCACGTTTCTCTGAGTTGCTGTTCTCCTTCCCTGACTGCACCTGCCTTAAGATGGCTTAAAGTTTCCATCTTAGGACATTTACCTTGGCCCCTACTGTCTTCTCAGCATCACTTAAGCTGGTAGGTAGCCATACTGTTTAACTGTCTTGACAAATGCTGAAGTATAGGAAGGTTATTGGACCCTAAGACTTGAGGGGCTAATATATGGTCTTATTTAACCATATAGAATATGGATGTCGTGTTGTACCCAGGACCTATGTGTATAACCTATAAGGTTTTGGTCACCGCAGACGAAATAGTCATATTTATCAACTTTGGTCCTACAACATAATAATGATACTCAATAATTATGAGCCCTGTCTGACCCCCAGTTAAAGAATACCGAATAGTCACTGCTGACAGGTGGGTCATAACAGCAACATGATCGTCCTTGAGCATAGTGCGTGTGTTTCAGAGAGGCCATCTAGATCTAGTTAAACAGCATAACTGATTTGTATTTACTCTTGAATGTCCCTTAAACCAAGGTCAGTTTAGATGATGGGCATTTCTCCAGGCTTGCAGTTTTATATTAGACATTAAGTGCAAAGTTGGTCAGAGAAACTTCAAAGTTCAAGTCTTTTGCCGTGCATTTATTATATTAAAATTGGAGATCTGGATTCTATGGAACAAAATGGTAAATGAAGTACTTTACTATATTCAAATATTTCTGTGCTTATAGGCTTGGCAACAGGTATCAGTGCAAAACAACCACATACCTGTTGCTTCTGCATCCATGTTTTCTCATTAGTGTAACTTATGGTGTTTAATTTATTTAATATGCCTACTAAAAAGGCAAATAGTACATTTTGTTTAGCAAAGTAGGCAGTAATATGTATAGACAGATTAGTATGAAAATATGTAAGATAGTTCAACATGCAGCACACTGAAGCCCCTTTAGTGACGATTGAAGGACTGAATGGGCAATTCTTTAAACATTTTTATGTCTAGAAAAAAATGCACCTGTAACCCCCCATTATTATAACTAACTCTTAGATTGTCATTCTTTGGGGCACGTAATATCTTAAGTGAGTGTTCTATTTGGTCTTTCAGGTTTGGCCAAAAAACCTTGCTTGAATCAGCACCTAGAGGAAGGTATACCACTTTATTCAACATGTTGCTTATAATTAGCTATGCTGTTGCCTTGTAGCAAGTAAACAGTGAATGAAATACATGAGCATTAGCTGAGAGTTTAATGGCATGGACCTATTCGTACAGGCAGTATATATAATAGAAATCTGTGTTGCATCCATTGAATACATGACACACACTGGTGTAGCTTTATACAAGTATAATGATAAAAATAATAGGCTAGGATAGATTACAGCACACCAGAGTTCAGGTTAATAGATTAGTGACTTTGCAGTATGCAGAAAGCATTACTATCCTTCTCCATGCATTGCCTCTATGAGACATGAGATGTGCCACATCCACGCTCCATCTCGGTGTACTTCATGCTAATAATCAAAAGATTACTGTCTTTATTATTGGAATGCATGTGATTTATGATTGTCGCTTTGTTTTTTTCTTGGTAATCATATCTAGCAGTTCAATTCTTCTGGCAGTTTAGATCAGATAGTCGAGGCTCTGATCTATTAATGTGCTGTATTGTGTAGCCCTAGGATTGATTCTCTTAATTTTGATTAGCAAACTGATTGATTCCAAGTAAATCATTTACCAAACAGTGCTTCTGGGTCACTCTTGAAAAAGGGACACTTGTGGGGTCTATATATCACTTAATCAAAACCACTAATCAGTGGCGGCTGGTGACTTCAAATCACAGGGGGGCTGCAGGAGACAGCTGAATGGGTGGGGTCAATGGGAAGGGGTGTGGTCAACCAGAAAGGGGAGGAGCTATGCACAAAACCACAAAAAAATAACTTTAATTAAATACGCTGCCCTGGGTGGCAAACCATCATTATGAAAGTCCAATCAAGACAAAAATAAGTGTAGAAGAATAAAAATATTTCAATGCATTGGCTGCATGACAGCTTACTTAATAGCTAGATGGAAACAAAAGGTTGTGAGGCATGAAAAAATAAATTACTTTTTATATACACTAATGATTGAATCCATATTCATTGAACTCTTTTTGTCGAAACCACAAACCATTGAGCAGAATTTTAAACAAGATTTTTTCCACAGAAAAACAATGGTAGGCTAATCTAGCAACTGTCAAAAAAAATCACAAAATTTAAAACCTACCCAGGTGGGGGGCTGCACCACCCATAATCCCCCCAACTAAATATACCAATTCCAAGATCGCACTACAGTGGGGAAAAGGGCAAATTCCAGATGGTGACCAACCATTGCTTTGCCCTAGGAAAAATGTTTAAAAGTTGGTTAAGTGGTTTGTTGTTTTAACAAAAAGGTTCGATGAATAGGGATTCGATTGTTAGTGGTTTAGATTAAGTGATATAGACCCCGCTTGTGTCCAGTGGATGTACCTGGTTAACAGATAAGTATACTCTATCATGTTCAGAATTTATTTTTTTCTAATTGTTTTTCTGATCGCTTATTATTTATTGTGTAGAAAATTGTATACATTTATGACTAGCGGTTCCACTGCCAGTAATAAAAATGATTAACAACAGTTTGTCAATTTACATATACCTGCATACATACTCTATATGATTTATGTTTACTTACCAAGAATTCTTTTATTTTCAGCTTTTTCAGTCACACTTACATAAAGCTTTAGATCAGTCTCTCATCCTCTTGGCTACCATTTTTAAATAAATAACTATATAAAATCAGCAGAAGTGACAGTATTCTTTATGATACTGTTTAATAAACATTGCTTTAGGTTTAATATAGACTGCTTTCATTTATAGTGTAAGTTTTTCATTAGTATCTTGTTAGTAAAATAATTACAACTACTGAGAATTTGTAAACTGAGATGTACACATATGTGGCTTTTTTACAGACTTCATTTACATTGTCATGGGCTACTTATCTACTGGCCAAAACCCCTGAAGCTCAACAAGCTGTGTACGAGGAAATTCTCAACAACTTGGGAAGATACCAGGTCCCTCTAGCAGAAGACGTACCCAAATTGCCACTAATTCGTGGTGTTGTCAAGGAAACACTTAGGTAATTTTAGGTTAATGCATGGCATGTGAAGACCTTAAGAAAAGATTAAAACTCATGAGAATTTTAAAGAACAAAATTGAGAAAAGAATATACTGATGAGTGTGGTTATACCCAACAAACTGCTCAGAAATGGTGGCTTAACATATCTGTGAAAGGAGAAGAAGTATTGTAGCTAGAAGAAGAAAGACCTGGTCTTCATTTCTTGTAGCTGCACTGCTTTATATCACTGCATTAAATTAAATTGCTGGCACATCTTTTAAAGAGAAAGTAAAAAAAATATTACTGTGGATAAAAGGATGCTGCAAACCTAAACACTTCTCCCATAAAATCTGTCTGAAAAATAGAACAGCTCAATTTCTAGGATTTATTATTAAGTTATTACTTTTAAAAGGACATGTTTTCTGTATGTTGTGTGAATGGTATAAACAGCTGGATAGTTTGTTCTGTATCTGTGTGAAAATCTTCTCTTACCAACAAATGTAAAATCAGTTCTTTCATTTGCGTTTCACTTTGTTCTAAATCCTCTATTTTTTTGTATTTATTTATCCTTTATTGACTGGGTCCCACTAGGCTAGTAGCCTATTTTCAGGGGAGACCAAAGGTGATATTTATACTACTAGGGAAAATTTGACCAGGGCATTAGGGAACTTCCAATACTCCTTTTGATAGGTATCATAGGATCTTTTACATCTACGTAAGATGGAGCCTTGGTTTATTGTATTACGAATGACAATTTAAATAGATATACATATCTTATAAGCTTGTAAAAGATCCCGCAGTACTTCAGTAAGAAAATAAGTTGTGTTCCTTTATAGATGACACATGCAGTATTTGATATTGCAAGGCAATGTATGACTTTTTTTATAATTCTTTCTATACCATCACACAAGATTCTTCCAGGTAAGAGTAGGGAATGCATACGGCTGCATCCTGAATTATTATAATAAATAATGCAGTTTAGCTGAAATACCCACGAGTCCACATACCAATATATCTAGGACTAATGAAACAGTACAGAACTCCAACAGAAGAACAGGCAAGGAATATCTTTTATGGCTTGTTGTATCAGTCTGAATTAAATGTACCAGCTGCTGATATTTTAAGTAGAAATATGGCTTTTTATATTTTAACTGCCTAGAATATATAGCAAGAGTCTGTCTTACCCCATCTTCTTTGTTGTACTTTGTTGACAGTAATGCCAGTGTAATAATGTGTGTACAATATACATGTCAGAGGAAGCTTACACTTCATAAAGTGCATTACTAGTGGGACTAAGGTGATCAACAAAGGACAGATAAATCAATCAATCAGCACAAAGGTGCCAGAGCTAGAGAGCACACAAAGTACCATGTTAAAAGATTGATTTGCAAAGAACAAAGTATGTGCACATGTGTGCGTGTGTTTGTGTGGGCGTGTGTTCGTTAAGTCTACAGTATGCAGAGGGATGTAGAAGGCTTGCCCCCAATAAAAAAATATTGTTCCGTTTTGTTTAGGAGAAGTGCTGCTTTTTTTTTTTTTTTTTTGTGGAATTTCTGCCATATAGACAGACAGGGAAAAATTCTACAATGAAAAAATCAAGGGAAAATTCCCCTAAATTTAAACAGTCTGATCACAAAAAAATAAATAAATAAAATAAAAAAAATAAAGCAGCACTTCTCCTAAACAAAGCTGACTTTTTTTTAAATGGGGAAAGCCTCCTGTATCCCTCTACATGGTATACTCTCTCTCTCTCTCTCACATACACACACAAACACACACACACACACACACACACACACACACACACACACACACTTTCTTACCTGATTTGGGGCTCATGAAAATTAAGAAATAAAATATTTGCTTTTTACTTCTGGCTTGTAAATGTCCATGTACAGTATTTTTTCAGTTAATCTTTTCCAATTTCAATCAGAAAATCTTTAGGCATTTTATTTTTTCTCCCACTTCAGAACAAGGAGCAACTCGGTTCTTTATAATGACACCTAAACTTAGTTTTCTGTGAAATCAAAAACAACTTTTCTCCTGTAATTCTAATTTATTATAAAAGTTTACCTAATGGTGTACAAAAAGAGCACCTCCCCCAGTCCCATGATCCTACATAACTCTAGCCATCAGAATATTTCTGTGCAATACTCCAGTTCTCGGAACTAGAAATTATGTTAGTTCTTGCATAGATTACAGTAGTTGTGTCTCTTTCTTTTCAGTCTTCATTACCATCATTTGGTAAAAATATTGCATGAAGTAATCCAGTGCCATGCTTTGAAAAACACAGTCTCGTTCTCTCTATCCAATTTTTAAGCTGTAGCATTAAGGCTTGTTCTCACAGACAGGTCTGCTACTGGGAATGAAGGCTGGAAACCATATGTATGAGCAAGCAGATTAAGAGGGAAGTTACCGCTTGGTGAAGACTCTGCAATACGCAGCCCTTTAGTAGGAGTATTGCTGACATCCCTTAAAGTAAATGCAGAGATAGAATCTTCAATCTGAACAGTCTGAACAATATTAATAAGGGCCTAGACTAAGTTTCTTGTTTTACTGATATCTGAAAGAAAGTGTGTATAAGTGTGCACACATGCATGAGTGCGTGTGTTTGTGTGTATGTGTAAATGGACACACAGATACATCTAGTTATTCATTTTAACATTAGAGGATAGATAAAAACAGGTATTCGATACACTGTGTAGAAATATAAAATTTATTTACACTCTTGCTACATGACTAGATTTACTAACATTTCTGTAAATTTGCTGAAACTTAGTTTGCATACTGCACATACAAAACAGATAGAACAACACTCCTCAGAATAACCTAGATTACATAAAACAGGCCCCCTAAATCCAATTCTGTACTTAGATTAACTGAAAATAAAAAAAAATAAAAAAATACATAAATTGAAACATTGCATTTCCTATTCACTACAATCTAAAACAGTAACTTTACATACTGCATACAAAAGTACACACACACCCTCACTAAACAATGCCGGCCACATAAATCAACACTCAGAAATGATTTCATTATTACAACAAAAAAATAAAATAACAATAAGACAATAAAAAAAATAAAACACCAACTACCCACACTAGCCAACTGGAAAGAAAAGCAGTACTATACCCCCTTCTATCTAAACCAACTAAACTAAGAAATATAATAACTCTATAAAATTAACAAATTCTAACATAGCCTTCATTAGCTTTTTAAACTATAGCAAATTAATGAAATCTTATTACAAAAAAAACGACTGAAATTTGAGTTCAGCTCCATTCATGAGACCCACTTTTCATATCAATCTGTACAAACCACCTAAAGCCTTATTATTTACTACAAACTTAAACAATTAATGTACCCCACTGATGTTAATGTGAAACACCACTCAACAGAAAAACACAGAAAAAAATGGGTAAATAGAATAGGCATGGGTCTGGATTGTGTAGGACCAGAGAACTCGGTACATTCATGAGACTCCATGTATCCTATATTTTTGTGTGTGTAAACTAATAAAATAAAAAACACACTGCTCTGTACTCCATGGTTTAGCTGTTTACAACAGGTTTAGCACTTTCATTCCTCTGAAAACGGAATTTCATCAGAACACCAACACGTAACTTCCTTCCACTTTAATAAAGTAATTAACCCGTGAAAACAAAATTAATCCATCTTACATCAAACTGAACATTGAATTATTTCAGTATTTAAGTAGAAGGGAAGTTTATCACCTAGTAACACATTGTGAACAGATAAACTATGGATTCCTGAGTAGTGTGTTTTTTTATTTTATTTGTTTACCTTTTTTTGCACGGCAAGAGGATTACATTGTGGTTATATGTGTCTGTCTGTGTAAGTTAGATGACTGAGCAGTTGATGTCAGACTCTTCAATAACATTTCATTGAGTTTCAAACCATTGAGCCAAAAATACTAGGAGAACAGGACTTGCCCCCCCCCCCCAGGACCCATGGTGCCACCCATTTCACTGATTTGCCAAAACAGGATTGCCCTAAACATAGTGGATTACAAGCAATTCAACATTTGAGAACAGAAAATATATACAAACATATGTATGTTTATATGTATGTATGTTTATATATGTATATGCATATGTGAGCATCTACGTACTGCAAGAACTCTATAATCAAATAAATAATAAAGCAGGGTTACATTTAAATTAATGGAAGAAATATGTGCCGCCTTTTCTGCTTGTTTTTGCTGATTTTTTAGTCCTTTTAACAATTTACAGTTTTCTACCCTTATAAATAAGTTCTCGTAATCATGTTATAGTGCTCTGCTCACTATATTTGGGACAATGTCCATTAGGGATGAGAAGGTACTGATAACTGGATAAAAAAGCCATAGTAAGACCTACAATGGATTATATGAGCAGGTTTTGTACATATTCTAAATTACAACTAAATAGATTAAAAATGGTAAAAAAATTTTTTGTGCCAAAGGAGAAAGCAAAACTAACCAACACAAAAAGAGCAGCACCAAAGTTATTTGAAGAGAAATATAGGCAAAGGAATCTGGATATGGAATACTTTACAATACAAAAAATAAGAAGACTAGGAGGAAAAGTAGGAAAAGAGATTAGTAATGGAGAAGTTAAAGAAATAGAAATTGAGGTTATGGAACAGCTGCAAAGAGAAGGATTCAGTGTAGAAAACTGAATGCAGAAAGCACCATAACAGGATACAGCAGTGGATATCCAGATTAAGGGGAAACCAATGGAACAGGAAGCAATTGGTCAGGTGCCATATCAAGATATTTTGGAGCCTTCCACAGGAAACCAGTGTAAATGTTCACTTGAAGTTACAGCAAGGAAAGGAACAGGAATCTGTGGAAACTCTGATGCAGTCAATGTTGAGGAGTGATAGGACATTGAGTTTCCATATGACAGAACAACAGATGACAGGATGAAATTTGAAGAGAATGTGCCACAGGAAGATGCTATAGAAGTTTCTATAGAATTCCCGCAGGAAACGGAAAACAAGGGATGTGTCCTCAGTTTGGAAGAAAATGAGCTAAGAGAAGAGTTGCTTGATTTAATGGACATAGATAGATATATTAAGATCAATGAGAGAAACACACTGCAGAAGGTCAATAAACCCCCAAAAGTAAAAAGTCTGATAAAACAAATGAATGCAGTAATTAGAACTGTCCATAGAAATCCATGTGATATAACGGATCTACATGACTAGATCGAAACTTCATAACACCGACAAGCACTTCACTGACACCACATAATCGACAGTTCACAAACACGACACCACATACACTCAACACATCATAACAACAAACAAAACAAATCCCCTATCCAAAACCCACACACACAACACAAGCACACCAAAATCCTTACAAACCAACACTAACCCTTACATACACAACTATCTACAACCCTAACCGAAACCCTAACCCTAAGGTCCATCACTATCGCACACTCACCTAACCCGCGCCCTAACCCTAACTCACTTAACCCGCCCCTAACCCAAAAAATATCACTACTGCACCCTTACCTAACCCGCGCCCTAACCCTAACTCACTTATCCCACCCCTATCCCTACAGACCGCCAACATCGCACACTTACCTTACTCGCACCCTTACCTAACCCGCGCCCTAACCCTAACTCACTTATCCCACCCCTACCCCTACAGACCGTCAACATCGCACACTTACCTTACTCGCACCCTAACGGCCGTCACTACCGCATACTTACACATCCTTTCCCCATCTCAGTGTTCTCAGCGTTGGTGTCTTCCTCCGTCGGTCTTCTGCCTTGTCGATCTTCTGGTGCTTTGTCGGTGTTATGACGTTTCGATCTACTCAGGTAGATCCGATATAACAGAAGTAAACAGGATATATTAGTGTGCTGCTAAATTAATAACTGATAAAGTTCTACCACAAGATCACAGGGTAGTGAGGGAAAGGAAGGGGAGAAATCAAATACCTTCATGGAAGTATCAAATAGAGAAAACTATAAAGCAATTAAGACAAAAAAAAAATCACTGTTAGAAGATTATAGAAGAGTGAATAGATCAACAAAAATACTAAGAAAGATAGATGTGGTTAAAGCAATGTACATTAGAACAGACCAGGATCTATCATGCAGTATCGCAAATAACAGACTATTTCAGCACAGGTGGAAAAACTTAGAAGATACACAGATAAATATAAGGGAAAAGTACAAAATAAGCAATTTATTGATGACCCAAAAAAGTTTTATAGAGAATTTGGAAATAAGGTAAAAGAAATTGAAAGACCGCTAAAAAAAAATAGGAAGTAGATACATTTTGGAGAAGTATATATGAAGATCCAGTGGATTATAACAAAGATGCTAAATGGATAGAAAAAGTAAATGAAAGAATAAGAAGTTTAAAAGTACAGGATATGAAATGGGATGAATTAACAGCCAGAGAAATTGAAACAAAGTTGAGAAAAGCCTCTAACTGGAAAACCCCAGGCCCAGATGTAGTACCTAACTTCTGATTAAAAGTATTAACATCTTTGCACGAGGATTTAGCCAAGAGTAAGAAGTATTTATATGCGCACTCTGAACAGACACCACAGTGGGTAACAACAGGCAAAACAATGCTTTTACTTGAGTGAACCTGCAAGCTACCCTAAAAAATATACACCAATAACTTGCCTTCCAACGCCATATAAACTGTACATGGGAATTGGCGCCGACAGAGTTTATACTCATTTAGAAGAAAACTTAATTATGGCAGTAGAACAAAAGGGCAATAAAAGAAAGTCATATGGAACAAAGGAGCAGTTGTTGTTAAATAAAGTTGTAGTGGAGAACTGTAAAACGGGGAAGAATCTAAGTATGGCATGGATTGACTACAATAAAGCATTTGATAGTATCCCACGTTAATGGATAAAAGAGTGCTTAATAATGTATAAGATACACCCTACACTGATTGACTACTTTACAGTAACCATGAAACAGTGGCAGACCACTTTGTAATTAAGCCATGATAAAGGACAGATTATTATCCCAGGGATAAAAATTCAAAGAGGGATATTCCAGGGTGACTCTCTGTCACCGTTGCTACTCTGCCTTGCCATTAATCTATTAAGCGGTTTACTTAACAGCTTAGGCCATGGCTACAATTTGGTTCCTAGAAAACAACAAAGTCTAGCGACTTCTCATCTTCTCTTTATCGATGATTTAAAACTGTATAGCTCATCAGATGAGGAACTGAAAGCACAGCTGCAGGTTATCAAAACTTTTTCAGATGATATTAGAATGTCATTTGATCTTGATAAATGTGCAAAAGCAACCTTTAAAGCAGGAAAACTGCAGCACCGGGAAAATATCAGTTTGGGACAAGAATGTGATATAAAAGAACTTGAGCAAGAGGGAGTCTGTAAATACTTGGGAATTGATGAAGGATCAACAATAAAACATGAACAAATAAGAATAAAACTCAGTAAGGAATACTTTAGAAGACTTAAATTAATCCTGAGAACAGCATTGACATCTAGGAGCAAGATCCAAGCTATAAATCAATTTGCTCTTCCTGTCCTAACGTACAATTTTGGAGTGAGTGACTGACTGGCCCCAAAAAGTGTTGGATAGATTAGATATTAAAACAAGAAGGATGCTTCATGCTCACCAAATGATTTATAAAAATCGTTGCATACTAAGATTATATATAGTCCCCGTTCCGAAGGAGGGATGGGCCTCCTTGAAATTGATTATATGTATAGATTTGCAATCATGGGACTCCACACATATTTACTAGCCTCACAAGATCCAAATGTAATGAAAGTTTTGAAACATGAGGAGAATAACTCTAAGATGACTTTTCTGCTTAATTTAGCAGAAGCATATCAATGTCAAGCAGGAATGGAAATCAAACTAGAAGTAGATAAAAACCAGGCAGCAACTGAATGTGGCAAAAAAACAAAAGCAAGAATATAAGGTGAAGGACCAGATGAGGAGGCAAGAAATGTGAAAAAACATACATATAGTTGCATATATAGAAAACTTCTGGAAGAGCCTCATGTTGAACAAGAATGAACACAGGAATGGTTAAGGAGAGGTGAATTGAAACCAAGACATGAAAGGTTAATACTGGCAGCCAAAGATGGTGGGCTACATACATACTGGTTTACAAAGTCCATTGAACATGTGGGAGAAACAGACAAATGTAAGTTTTGTAAAACCGAATTGGAAACAGTCACACACCTTGTTGCTGGTTGTGACACACTAATGGCAGAAGGACTGCATACTGAAAGACATAATAATGCAGCAAGACTGTCGCACTGGGGATTGTGCAAACATTATGGTATCAAAGTGGCTGAAAAACACTGGAAACATGAGCCACAAAGCATCACAGAGAATGATAAAGTTTATATCACATGGAATAATCCATTACCAACAGTTCAAAAGACAGATGCTAGAAAACCAGATATAGTGGTCCAAGAAAAGAAGACAAAAGTAGCATTGATCATTGAAATCGCCACACCCAGTGACCATAGCGTCTTGCGTACAGAGAGACACAAAGTCATAAAATACCAGGATCTGCAGGCAGAAATGAGAGTAATTTGGTAGAAAGATACCCATACAGTTCCAATAGTAGTAGGAGCAATGGGTCATATAAAAAAGAATTTACAATCATATTTAGATATGTTACCAATCCATGCAACCCCATACGAATTGCAGAAGGAGTCATTACTAGGCACATTGAAGGTGCTGCGAAGAGCACTTTTGGCTGACATCTAAGAGTGAAACAATACTAATTTCACAAACTTTAATAATATTTTGACTTAGGAATGGGTCCATTCCCATCATGGTATTAGAAACCCAAAAGACTTGGAGAAATTAAAAACAGTATATGAGCAGGTTTTGTACATATTCTAAATTACAAATAGATTAAAAATGATACAAACATTGTTTCACCAGGAGAATCCATTGCATGAGGGATACCAATTAATTCCAGCTTTTTTTTCTCTCTCCTGATATCTGTTTTACTGGATGTATGGATGTGATTTGATATGGGTATATAAATGTTTAAAGAATGTGGTGATGTGTAGTACTTTGGGGGCAAATTTTGTTATCCATGGAAAAATAACTAGGAATAACACTAATTTGGTTAAGCTAAGGGTAATAAATTCAAAACTAGGAGCAATTTTTTTCAGTTCAGTGTGAGGAGTCTCTGGAATAAATTGATCTTAAAAATTAGGCAGGAACAAAATCTTGTAAGTTTTTAAAAAAAAGAGTGTGGACATGTGGTTTGGTGCTATGATATACAATACAATGAGTGACTATAATAAGGCCTATACTGATATCATCTAAGGTCCTTGGCCTTGGAAATGCAGTGTAACATTAACAGTAAACTATGGAACAAATTATAAAATGTGATGTTACCTTTAATCCATTAGAGCAGTTCAGTCAATTTTGAATAAATTAGACACTACAGTTAATCCTCTGCTACAAAAAGTGTAATGGTTCCTTAAAAAAACATGCTGTCAGTTACAGACACTTGCAAAATAATTTGAAACCAGAGTAATGAAAGCCACCTAAATTCAGCGCCAACAGGCATAGCTGCTGCATTCATCCACAAACCCTCCATCCATGCCACATGGATTGCTCTCTGCATAAAATGGTTCACCAGAAAAGTTAATGACAACAAGTTTGACAGCAATGGTTAATAGTTAAATTCTTCCAAGAAATCTCTGTTGTCATTTGGTTAGATCTCCGCATAAAATGATCCACAAGTCCTGTTTCTCAGTGAAATCTCCACTGATGACATTAGGATACATTGTGGCATAAAACAGTTTACCAGACAGTTCCACAAAGTTAATGAAAATGGAGCTTAACAGCAAAGCTTGATAGCTGTTAAAATGTACCTCGGGTTCATCATGGCAACCAGCTGAGAAATGCTAATGTTGAAGTGAAGCCAAAGGAAACACCCTAAACTGAATACTGGCACAGGGATAATAACAACCACAGAAGGACAGCAGAATATAAAAATCTTTCCAACGTCTGCATAAAAATGTAAAAAAAAGTCCACCGTATCATACTGCCTAATAGGCTGTGTTGACAAAGAACAACTGTTTGACAGCTGTCAAAATAAATAAATTACCAATAAAGGGCACCAGGGTCAGTGATACTCCATCAAAAAGCCATCCAAATAAAAAAGTGGATAGGTAACCAAGTACAGAAGTAAACAAGCAATCAAGATATTACAACCACATAATGTATCACAAATATGTCTCTGGCACCAAGAGCAGTCTGAAAGTTGAAAACCAAGACTGTGTCAAAGTAAATGGATAACCAATAGACTACATTGACACTTTATTTCACTGGCTGAACACTATAAGAGGTAAACAAATCAAAATGATAAGTTAATAAGCAAAAATGAATAAGAAAAATAAAAATTAAAGGGACAAGCATGAAGCGGCAGCCAGTCGCAATCATGACCCAATTACTGTTTCCAAGTCGTTTCAGTATCCAGTAATTATATTCGTCTAACTTGTGTACTGAGCAGAACTTTAAAAAGGATTTTATGAGTGAGCTGTCTCATGGGAAGTTTTCTACTGTAGTTGTGAGACCATTTGTAATGTCGTTGTTACACTGCCAAGTACATTTCTGGGCTGGACCATGTGAGGAAACCTTAGTTTTATAGTTACTTTAATATTATTTAGTTTAGTTATGTAGGACCTGGATCCAGTTTGCTTGAAATATTTTCTGATTAGCTGGTTGCAGTTTTATATTATATTTGTTTTACTAGTTTGTTAATTTACCAAAATTCAATTCATATTTATGTTCTAGGGAACTGATTTAGGTAGATTTTAAACAGGGTGTAGTGTTTATCTTTATTGAAGACAATGTATGGTGCACATAGATGTAGATAAAATATGTACTTCCCGAAATGCGATACATGGATTTATTACACATTGATGTATATGTATATATATATATATATATATATATATATATATATATATATATATATATATATACACACATACACACACACATAAATATAATTATTCTCTCCTTTTTTTGTACAGTCATGAGACATTTGTAGATAACTTCCTGGCCCATTAGACTGTAGTAACATCCTATAGTATTGCATGCCGTGCAGTATGCTTCTATACAATTCTGTATTTATAATGAAGCTTAAATCCTGCGTACTATTTATTTAGAATCAATATTGTGTCATAGAATCACTGACAATACAAGACAACAGAGTCTTGTAACCATTTACATCTTGCCAGTACTCACCCTTAGGCCTTACCCCATTTTTCAAGGAGGGTATGGCCAGTGAAGCCAGCGGTGAATTTGTCAGGGTGCATTTAGTCATCCATTTCCCATTTGAAGTAAGATAATGTATCGCACTGCTTAATGTGCAGTGAGAGTATATCCCAGAGGTGGGGAAGGAGCTGCTTAATGAATCTATCTCTTCACTGTGTATTATTTGCTGATGAAGATTTTGATCCATGGTTCTAGCATTTGTGTGACTATTTGATTTGTGGAGATGTGAGAGATCCTGGACCACTGAGTCTCTAATGGCAGGGAATGTGAGGCACAGATCTTCCCTCAGGAGTCTTTAAGATACTGAAAAAAAGGACAGTGCTTTCAGTCTTTTCTGGTAACTTAGGATTTTTAAGCTAGTGATCTCAATTAGGAAACTCTGCTGACTTTCTAGTTGTTTGATATGCCTAGTGAAGTACATCTCAAAGGGCCACTGTATTCAATAATTGACCTAATTAATGCTGGATATAACGGGGACATTGACAACATACCTCTCAGCTGTCCCTGATTTCTAGGGATGTCCCTGATTTTGACTCAAATTTTAGGTCTGTCCCTCTTAATCCCTTCTAAAACTGTTGACTTTTGGAGGAAAGGTGGGAAATTATGTTCAATAAATAATGGCAATAATTAAGAGTTATAGTTTTTTTTATTTCACAAAATGTGTATTAATTAACTTTCTTTTATTCTGACTATGTCTCAAGTTAACAGCATTAATATTTTTAAAATGTCCCCGTTTGTCCCTGATTTTTTTCTGGGGTTGTCCCTGATTCTGTTGAAATTTGTCCCTGATTGGTTGAGAGCTATGATTGACAACGGTGATATTCCTTTGCCAAATAGCTGACTAAATAGAAGGATTATCTGACTACTGTCATTACATGATGTCTGTCAATAGAGTGGACTAAAGTTCTGACTTGTTAATGGGCCAGGTACTTGCGTATTATCGCAACCAGATTTTGCGACATCTTTTACTTTCTTGACTTTTTACTAAAACAGAATCACTGAAGTGTGATATGGAAGGGTAGACTGTCAAAGTCTGCTGGGATATCGGCGATGGTTTTAAAAACTATTAAGACTTATAATTTTAAGTTTTGTGGGTAGCGTCCTTTAAAGACGTCAAGAGTTGAATTCAGCAATCGCAGTGGTTGAGTGTGTACGTATGTTGAGCTGAAAGGAGTGTGGGAATTAGTGTACGATATTATACACATGCAGAGTTTAAACAACAGTTTAAGTGCTTTTGTACTGTGGAAAGGATTACTTTTACTGCAGTTCTTGTGGTAAAGGATTATTTCTCAGCGTTACCTTGTTCTTTCTGGATGTATTAAAATATTATGAAGGCTAGAAACAGATTTTGTGTAATGTTTTTGTAGTCTTAGGTAGGTTTATCATTGAATCGGCTGATAAAATAATAAAGGTTTGAAAATAGATTTCCTCCTTTACCAACAGCATGTGAAAGGAACGCATTTGAAGTAGAATGGGACTTACTTAACTGACATGAGATACTAGCGGTAAAGGGGAAACCTATTTTCAAACCTTATTTTTTTAGCTGTTTCAATGATAAACCTTCCTAAAACTACAAAAACATTACAGAACACGTCTGTAACTTCCATAATACTATATTGCTACTACTTGTCCCAAACAGAAGCAACCAGCATTACCGCAAAAATCTGGTTGCGATAATAAGCAAGTACCATGGGCCTTTTCATGTTCCAAACGTAAAGAGTTTGATTATTCCCACCTTCACTTGCCTACTGCATGATCATGAACAAGTCATTTAACCAAACAATTGCTATGGGGCAACTGGAAATTTGTGTGAGGCCCTTGGAGTGCATACCTAGTAATGACCTTTGATATCAAAGGATACAGAAATATCAACCCAAGTACCAAGGTTTTTAACAACATTCTCATTCTGGAGTTTGGTGTCGTCCATGTTGTATGCTAGGAGGATGGGCTGTCAACCAAATGTGACAGTATTGCACTTTTTAGCAAATCAGTTTGGGTTTGTCAAGGGAAGGTCTTGCCTACTCAACCTGGTGGACTTCTTCAAGAAGGTCACCAAAGCTCTGGACAAGGGCAAAATGGTGCATAGTGCCTACCATTAGCTGGCCAAGGGAGTTGACACAATACCCCTCTCAGGCATTGTAGAAAAAAAGATTAAACTTGGTATAAATCCCTACATCCCCCTCTGGATAGCCATCTGGCTTATGGACAGGAGCCAAGACATTAGAATTGGGGAGTCTTCCTCCACAAAGAGGATGGTTACTAGTGGAGTGACTCAGGGGTCAGTGCTGGGACCACTCCTGTTTGGCATGTACTTCTCTGAGGTCAGGGCTAATGTCAAGGGTCTCTAGTTGAAAAAGTTTGCAGATGATTGCAAATTGGATGCAGTCATTGAATACAAACATCCTCCAAAGTGGCCTGACACAGTATATTAACTGGTGTCAAGAATCATGGTCTAAAACCCAATGCCAAAAAGTGCATCATAGTGTCTTTCAGAAGATGGCCACCCCACTAACCTACTACATTGGCAACACACCCCTAAGAGTACACTCTGTAGTCAGGGATTTGGGATCGTATGTAGAGAGTGATTTGGCATTTGACCATCATGTGTCTACTATAGTAAGGAAATCATTCTGTCTAGTTCAACTTATAAACAGGGGTATGGCATCATTCCATTGTACTCTGATCACATAAAGCCAATCGTTGTACAATGCCCCCCCCTCAGTATGTACCTGGGCGGGCATATGCAACAACTGGAGCATGCTCCGAGATTCCTCACAAAAACAATACATGGCATGAAAAACAAGTCCTCTGCAGACCACCTCAAAGCCTTGTCTTTATATTCAGTCTCCTACAGCCTGCTAAGAGCCAGCCTATGCCTGGCCTAAAAAGCATGCTCAGATTCAGCCCTAATGGACCTGTTGCACATCCATAAAACAAATACCATCAGGAATACCCAATTCAGGGACCTAAACCTTGCCTGCAACATCAAAAAGGCATGCTGGAGTGACAGGTATGTGTCTCGGAGATTCCCCTTTTTCTGGAATAGGCTTCCCATCCATCTAAAGCAGAGCTCATCCCTGCACTTATTGAAGTGAAACTTAGATCAGTGGATGTTGAACCAAAGTTATACCCCTGGTCCTCCACCTATGCCTCTGTTAGAGAGAGAGGAAGCTTGTAAATGCTTAGCCACCCACGCCCAAGTATATATATACTCCCACAAAACCCTAGGAAACCAAAGCCAATCAGATTTTTACTGGAAAGCATTGCTAGATTAAAAAGGCTCCTTAGATCTATATACTAGTATTCTACTATGATTTAATATGAGCCTGTGTTTAGTACATCGGGTATTCACAAGTGTAAGTTCTTGCAAAAGGGCTTCAGCATCACAGGGGGACTTGATAATGGCTTCCAGTGTGCAGTCATCTGCAAACTTGGTTAACCACGGGTCTTGGAACGTGGGCTAGAGATTAGAAAAGTAAATGTGGAAAAAAAGAGGTTCCAGCACTGAACCCTGTAGGACCCTACTGGTAACCTTCATACTCTCTGATGAGGCACCTGCTACTTGCGCCATGTGGGTTCTGTCTTTTAGACAATTTGCTATCCATCTTACCACATAGAGATCTAGTTATAATGTTAGCATGGGTAATGTCAAATGCACTGGCCGGATCAACGTACACTGTGTGGTGAACATGAATACCATCAACAGTCTGTGCAAATCCAGGGTAACTCTTTCACATAATGGTTAAGGTGTTTGCCTTACTGACACACAATGCAGGGTTTGATCCTTAAATGGGATAATTGGCTTGGCTTAAAATGGCCCACAAGTACAATTAGCTTAGTTTTAACCTATGAACATATGAACCCTTTTGAAGAAGTTAACCATATTCATTAGAGAGGATGTACCCTTTTCAAAGCCAAACTGCTGTGGATCTAGCATGATCAGATTTTTATTATCACAGTTTTTCAGCTCAGTTAAAATAAATTCAATACTTTTTGCAAGTAAGCCAAATTTCAGAAAAACAGCCAGTGGTTGAACTCTGGCTAAACAGTTTAAGGAGTGGCTTGTTCAGTACTGTTCACTAAACATCCAGGCATATTATCAGGATCCATGAAGGAAGTTGTTTTAGTCATGGAGAGCACCTTAAGTAGATTTTCTTTAGTGATGATGGGGGATCTGAGAGATTCAAGGATAAGTGGATCGTCTTTGCTGAGGTAAAATTTGCTCTGAATGTTTTTGTTTTTTTTTGGCTAGTATGTTGGCAATGTCTACTGGATTAGAACAGGTGGTTCATAGGTGTGTTCATAGGTATGTACTAGGCTAATGGCCCTGGGGCCTTTACAAGCCTAGCCATAGGATTACTCTGGCAGAGTGCCACCTGACCTTAGTTCCCAGTGCCTCTGTCGAGTAGAGGGGGTGAATTTTCTGTTTCCCATCCACTCATCAAGATTTCTCTTGAAGAGAGTCAGCGAGGTGCTCTGCTTGACATGTATGGGAAGTCTGTTCCATAGCATGGCCAGTCTCTGGGTTATGAACCTGTCCCTCCAGCATGTTCTGTTAATTGTGGTAATGAGGTTGAGATCTCTGGAATGTGTGGTGCGGAGGGATTGGGATTTCTTTAGACGTAGCATTTCTAACAGAGCTGGGTCAGACATGGCTTTGTAAGTCAAGCAGAGATCGCCTCTAAGTAGGCAATATGAGACAGAGAATAGTTGAGAGTTTTTTGAGTCTGTCCATATAGGACAAATGTTTAAGGCCTAGGATCCTCTTTGTGAGGTACTTTTGTGGCTTCTCCAGTTGTTGCAGGTGTCTAGTGTGGTACATGCCAAATGGGGCATTGTACTCGATGATTGGCCTAATGAGGGAAGAGTAGAGGGAGACAATGACCTCTTTCTTCCTGGGTGCAAAACCCTTAGTAATGAGATGTGCCACATAGAAGGGCTTTCTGAACACAGTGGCAATGTGGTGAGCAAAGGAGAGGTGGTTGTCAACCTGTTTTCCAAGATCTCTTATAATGTCTTCTGTGTTCAGTGGACTACCATCAATGAGGTAATTCATGGGAACTGGGTTTTTCCCAAAGGGGATGATGACACATTTTTTGGCATTGAGCTTAAGGCCATGGTTCTGACACCAGTCATTGGTCACAGTGATGTTATTCTGTAGGATGTCAACATCACTTAGGGAGTTAATAATAGCTCCCAACTTGCAATCGTCTGCAAACTTTGTCAGCCAGAGTCCCTTCGTGTTGGCCTGGAATTCAGAGAAGTAGACAGCAAACAGGAGAGGACCCAGGACTGAAACCTGTGGGACTTCACTCATGACTAATCGACAGTCTGACTTGGAGTCAGCTACTTTCACACTGTGGGTATTATCTGTGAGCCAATTTGCAACCCACCTAGTGATATAGCAGTTGATGCCAAGCTTAGTGAGTTTTTCTATAATTCCTGAGTGGGGAATGGTATCAAAAGCCTTGGTCAGATCAAGGTAGGCTGTATGAACCACCTTGTCTTCATCCACAGCTCTGGTGACTGACTCAAAGAAGTCGACCAAGTTGAGCAGGCATGATCTACACTTTACAAAACCAAACTGTGTGGGATCCAGAGTTTGGAGATTCCGTATATCCTTGTTTATTAGGTCCATGATAATACGTTCCATAGCTTTGCATATCAGACTCGTCAGGCTAATGGGGCGATAGTTCCAAGGGTCTGTAGTCACTCCTCCTTTGTGGAGAGGGATAACTGTAGCAGTGTGCCATTCTGCAGGGACAAAAACCTGAGGTGAGGCTGTGATTGAACAGAGCACACAGGTGAAGTGCCAGTTCACACTGTAGTTCATGTAGAACACAACCAGGGATATTGGCAGGTCCCATAGAAGCTGTAGTCTTGGCCTTGGACAGTGCAGTTTTAACCTGTGCAGTAGTAATACTGGGTGCCTGGCAATCTATTGGTATTGTGATTGGTCCTTTGGGGGGGGCGGGGATAAAGTTGGCACTGAATCTGTCGGCCAGTATACTGGCAATATCTGTTGGCTCAGTATAGGAGGTACCATTGTACAGTAACTCAGAGCAAATCTGGGTTTTGCTGTGGGGATTCTTGACATAACTATAGAAGGCCTTGTGGTTGTCTTTGCTATCTGCTGTAATTCTGTTTTCATAGCTAGCTTTAGAGGATTTGATGAGGGATCTCAACTTTTTGTTGAGGCTGATAAGGGAGTTTTTCCAGTCTTGGGACTTCACCTTATTCCACATCAGTTTCCTCCTTCTGTTGTAGAGTTTGTTTTTGGCAGGGGACCACCAGATTGACTTCCTTTTTTGGAGGAGAGCATCTTAGTTGTATTGGGTAACATCCATGCATTTGTGTACGTGTTCATACAGTGCACTGGTGTATGATTCGGCAGTCACGCAACTATTCTCCATTTGCACGGGTGCTGTGAAGTTAGCCACCTCTGTTTTTAGGATCCCAAAGTTAGCTTTGGAGAAGCTTTTCATGGTGGTTACCTTTGCTGGGGGGTGGGAGGGATGTGGATTTCCAAGGTGGTGTCACACTGAGTAAGTTCAGAGCTATGTCGGCTGTTATTTCCTAGATTTGTAATGTAGCTAAAGAAGGAGTAGTAATTGCTTGTTATCTTCAGATGCTAGTTTCTAGTCAATTTACTGATGTTATCTTTGATACAAGATTTGTTTGATCTGCTGTATACTTGAGGATTTTTTGTAGAGTTTATGCTGGTGGATGGGTGGATGGTTTGTTTCTTAATGTCTCATTATATTAAAGATGGGACTGCCAGTTCTATACATTTATCTAACAGAACATTCTTGTAAATGTTATTTAATGTTTTACTTATTCACAGTTAGCCCATGGCTATGTTGTGTGTGTGTGTGTGTGTGTGTGTGTGTGTGTGTGTGTGTGTGTGTGTGTGTGTGTGTGTGTATTTTTGGCATAAGCTGCTACTACAGTGCCAGCTTCCCTCCCCAGCTCGACCAACATGCTACCTCACCCCAGCCCACCCCCAGTCCCACCTCAGAAGACCCTGCTGTAGACCTTGATCATCCAGCCAATGTTAATATGGTGGCATTCAGGGCAGTGCAAGATCTTATTCTGAAAGGGCAGTAAGGGTAGACCCCCACATAGCAAGTTTGAAATTGCCATATTTCTGTCTCGCTAGCCATTAGAGTATCATATGGTCCATAATTAATAGAAATAATCTGCCTACTAAATAATACATCAGAGTTGTTACAGCCCATTTTATGGCTAGACAATGTAATTCATTTGCTTAATATCTGTTTTCAGTGCCACTCAGCTTTTGACTTGAGTACAAACTGGTGTTCTTCTCTCTCAATCATTTATGTTAATACTGCTCTTAAGCCTACTTCAGAGGCATCTGTAAGTAAAGTGAGTTGCTTGAAGAAGTCCAGGGCCAACAACACTGTTTCAAAGCATAGCATTTCTTTCACCTTCTAGAATGCCTGTTCTGTCACCATTGTCCATGTGATACTTCGGTCAGTCATAGGTTCATAGGTTCATACTAGGCTATCTGCCCTAGGGCATTTATAAGCCTAGCCAGAGTGTGTTTGGCTTTCGCCACCCATTTTAAATTAATTTTGCTATGCCCTTTTTCGAGGTTAGTATACTGTGCCTCTGTCTAACAGTGACACAGAAGTGATACCCGGGGTAAACCTACGATCTCCAATCCACTCATCAAGATTCCTCTTGAAGAGAGTCAATGAGGACTTGCCTAACCTGGACTGGGATTTTATTCCAGAGTGAAGGGAGCCTCTGGGTTATGAATCTGTCCATCCAGCATGTCCTATTTATTTCAGTGCTGAGGATCAAGTCTCTCAAGCGCGTAGCTCGATGGCATTTGGATTTTCTGAGGTGCAGCATGTCCATTAATTCCAGGTTGGACATGGCTTTATACGTCAGGCACAGATTGCCTCTGAGCAGGCGGTATGCCACTGAGTAGAGCTGGAGTTTCTTTAACCGGGCAGCATATGGCATCTGTTTGAGCCCTATGATCCTCTTAGTGAGGTACTTTTGGGGTCTTTCCAGTTGCTGCAGGTGTCTGGTAAGGTACATCCCAAAAGGGGCATTGTACTCAATTATGGGCCTGATGAGGGATGAGTAAAGAGGCACGATGACCTCCCTTGATCTAGATGTGAATCCCTTCATGATTAGGTGGGCTATATAAAATGTTTTTCTAACCACTTTGGCCATGTGGTTGTCAAATGAGAGATTGCTATCAACTTGGGTCCCCAGGTCCCTAATTACTTCTTCTGTACTTAATGGATTACCACCTATGTGGTAATTTGTGGGCACTTTTTTTGCCAAAGGGATGACTATACACTTTTTGGCATTTAGCTTGAGGCCATGGCTCTGGCACCAGTTGTCTGTTTCTATGAGGCCCTTTTGGAGGATGCTTGTGTCGGCTGGAGAGTCGATTATGGCGCCCAGTTTGCAGTCATCTGCGAACTTAGACAGCCACAGTCCTTCCATGTTGGCCTGTACCTCCGAGAAATATATACCGAGCAAGAGAGGTCCCAGGACTGAGCCTTGGGGGACGCGACTTGTAACTGGTTTGGAATCTGACATGGCTCCAGCAATTCTAACCATGTGGGTTCTGTCCTCGAGCCAGTTTGCAACCCATCTAGTGACATAGGGGTTTATATTTAAGCTGGTGAGCTTATCTATAATAACCCAAGTGGGGTATTGTATCGAAGGCTTTTGCGAGGTCCAGGTAGGCTGTGTGGACCACCTTCCCCTCGTCAATGGCCTTGGTGACTGTTTCAAAGAAATCAACCAGGTTTAAGAGGCAGGATCTGCCCTTAACAAAGGCAAACTGGGTAGGATCCAGTGTCTGTAGGTCTCCAATATCTTTATTTATGAGGTCCATGATGATCCTTTCCATAGCTTTGCAGACCAAGCTAGTCAGGCTTATGGGGTGATAGTTTCCAGGATCCGTTGAGGCACCACCTTTGTGGAGAGGGACCACTGTTGCTGTATGCCACTCTTTGGGTACATATCCTGTAGTAAGGCTGAGATTGAACAGTAGTTTTATGTTTGGGTTTAGCTCTTCTTGGAGTTCATGTAGGACACAGCCCGGGACACCGTCTGGTCCCATTGATGCTGTGTTTTTGCTTTGGAGAGGGCAGCTCTTACCTGAGCATCTGAGATGTCAGGGGCAGCACTCTGCTGGGATAAATATTTGTTCTTTTGGTGGGGGGGAAGTTTGCGCTGAACCTGTCAGCTAGGATGTTGGCAATGTCTGTGGGTTTGGTGTATTTTTTGTCATTTTGGACTAATTCTGAGCATATCTGGAAATTCCCACCCAGGTTCCTAACATAACTAAAGAAAGCCTTGTGATTATCCTTAGTGTCCTGTGCAATTTTTCTCTCGAAGCTGGCCTTAGACGATTTTGTGAGTGCCCGTAGTTTTTTGCTAATACTGATCAGAGATGCCTTCCCTTTTTGGGATTTTGCTCTATCATGTAGTAGCTTCCTCCTTCTATTGTATAGTTTGTTTATGGCTGGGGTCCACCAGACAGGACGTCTGCCTTTGGAGGATTGGGTCTTGGTTTTATTTGGGATTATATGATCCTTGCATTCCTGAAGGTGTTCATAGAATGCATTTATAAAGGATTCTGCGGTCTGGGCCATATTTTTCACAGGCCCGGGGGCTTTGAAGGATTCCACCTCGGTTTTGAGGAGTGTGAAATTTGCTTTAGAGAAGTTTCTCACTGTGGTTTTCAGGGCAGGGGGTGGAGTCGGGATGTGAATATCCAGTGAGATTAGTTTATGGTCTGATCTTACCAGTGAGGGATGCACTTCTGGTCTGGAGCATAGAGTCCCCATGTTGGTGATGATCAGGTCCAGTATGTTTCAGTTTATAAATTCTAGGAACCTTTGGGCTAGGGTGTTGGAGCTAGAGTAATGCTCCCAGTCTATGTTTGGGTAGTTGAAGTCGCCCAATATAATGGTGTTTGGAGAGACCTTCATATTTTCCAGTGTTCTCAGGAAGGCCGAGTGGGGTTCCTGGGTTTGGGAGGGTGGTCTGTAGCAGGTTATAAACTGGAAGGCAGTTTTACCCACTGTTAGTTGCACATGGATAGTCTCTGATGCTTCGTGCTGTGCCACCAACCTGGAGGTGTGGGTATCTTTGACGAATATTGATACTCCCCCTCCTTTTGTAGTACGGTCCAAGTTTTGGGGCCGAAAAGCATGGTATGAGGTATAACCTGGTAGTGCTGGGGTGCTCTTGGGAGCCTTGAACCAGGTTTCTATTACTGCACAGATATTGATGTTCTCCATGCTAAGGAGAGTTTCAAGTGCATGCATCTTGAGGTTTAGACTTCTGGCATTGAGTAGCATTACTCTTAGTTTCTTATCCCTTGTGATACCCATGGAGGTGGGTTTGTCTTTTGAGCCTTGCCTAAAAAAGGCACTATGGGGGTAGCAAGAGCCTTTGCCAATATCCAAAAGCCCAGGGGTGACAGGTGCAAGCCGTCCCTAGTGAAGCATCGTGGCTTGTCGAGCATGTCATCCCAGGCTGACAGGCATTGGATCCCCTTTGAATGACACCAATACTTAAGCCAATTGTTGAAATTGATCATCTTGTCTTCATATTGTGGCATCATTCTTGGTGAGGGTAAGATGCTACTCAAGGTCAGGGTCATACTGGCCTGGGCTACATGCTCAGAGAGCTCCTCTATGTCTCTTTTCATGTAGTCCAGGGAGGTACGTCTCAGGTCATTCACACCAGCATGGACAATGACTGAGTCATATTTGTACTTGCCTTGGAGTGACCTGAGTGCTTGTGTTATGTGGCGGATCCTAGCACCCAACAGGCAGGTCACCGTGACCTTCTCCTTGTTCAGCCTGGTGAGCGGGACGTCAGTGTGCCTGACGATAGAGTCACCTCTTACAAGTGTATCAGGTGTGTTGTTTAGCCTTGAGGGCTGTGACTGTTTGGCACACTGGCTTTGTGAGCTATGTGTTGCACGAGTTTTGTTTTGGGGTAGCGGTTGCTTGGGTGTCTGTTTTGAAGGTCTCTGCTGCTTAGGCAGATTTTTATTTAGAGCCTCCGAGTATGTTTTTGTGTGTTTATGTGTTTGGTTTGCTGTCGTGGTAGGTCTAGGTGAGATTGGAATTGTAGTGAGTGTGGTTTCCTTCTCCTCCTGACTGGTTTCGCCAGTACTGAGTTGAGAGAGCTTAGCCTCCAGTATGGCTATATGGTTGCATCTCTCACATGTGTTGGAATTTCTTGGGAGGAGGAGAGGGTTGTCTGTGTACATGAGGCAGTTGTAACATTGCCTCAAGATTCCGAGATTCACCAGCTGGACTGGAGAGGAGATTGACAACTGACCTTTGGACATGCTAGAATAGTATTGGGAATTCCTTTATAATTGAAAAAAGGGCCAATGGGGAACGAGGTACTCAAGGGGAGTTTGTGAGGGTGTAGTGCTTTTAATATTTTAGTGCTGACTTATATAATTGCTTTAGTGAGCAAGTGCCAGGTAACTTAAATGCAATGTGTTTCAGGTAACTTAAATGCAAAAATGACAAACAGTAACTTTCTTTCAAGTGAAACAAGGAAATAAGTACAGTAAGCAATGCAGATATCACTAGGGATCCACAGAAGCACTGAAAAGCCGCGTTTTAGGTGGAATTAGTGTTTCAGGGAAATAACAAGCAAACAAACAAGCAGCATACAAATAAAGCTAGATTCAGCAGGCCTGGATCTAGTCTATGCTACAGCAAACAAGGTGTACCAATTTCAGTAAGAAACAGTTCAAATATGCAGGCACTATAAGCCTTTAACCAGAAATTCCCAGTTCAGAAGGGCAGAGTCCAGCCTCTCCTCCCACAAGAGTGCAGACCATGAACCTTCTTAATGTAAAATAACTGGCCTGAAGCCCAAGTGCTTAAACCAGAATTAATACACTTTTAGAATAACAGACACTGAGCCCTCAATCAGCAGTTCCCAACTTAGAAGGATGTAAGCTACCTGTCCTGCCACCACAGTGCAGGCCACAAACCTTTCTAATGTAAAACAACTGGTCTGAAGCCCAAGTGCTTAATCCAAAAGACTTAGAATGATAGCTACACTTCAATCAAGTTACTACCAAGCAGTAATAAATACAATTGAATATTTTAAAGAATGCCTGGATTAGTGCTCAGGTTATACAAACAAAGCTAGATTCAGCAGGCCTGGATCTAGTCTATGCTACAGCAAACAAGGTTTACCAATTTCAGTAAGAAGCAGTTTAGATATGCAGGCACTATAAGCCTTTAACCAGAAATTCCCAGCTAGAAGGGCAGAGTCCAGCCTCTCCTCCCACAAGAGTGCAGACCACGAACCCTTTTAATGTAAAATAACTGGCCTGAAGCCCAAGTGCTTAAAACAGAATTAATACACTTTTAGAATAACAGACACTGAGCCCTCAATCAGCAGTTCCCAACTTAGAAGGATGTAAGCTACCTGTCCTGCCACCACAGTGCAGACCACAAACCTTCCTAATGTAAAACAACTGGTCTGAAGCCCAGGTGCTTAAACTAAAAGGCTTAGAATGAGTTACACCAAGCAGCTATAAATACAATTGAGTACTTTTAAGATGACGCAAAAGCAAAATAAAGTAGGAAGAAACACAAATACAGTAAAAGCAGATTTTTTTTTTTTTTTTTTTGAGTGAGCAAATGAGATGGGCCCAGGAATTACAGGACAGAAACAAGTGCAAATGCAGGCCTTCAAATCAGAAAGTTGAGAGAGATGGAAGACCACCCAAATGGCCAATAACTACAAAGTCTGGGCCAGAACCACTCCTTATATGGTAGACAGGTTACCTAGTGCTTACCACTCCCACTGATAAGATAGAAGGCTTCCCTCCAACACAGAAAGGTTTGGGGGCTCAGAAGCTTACAAATAGTCCTGGATACAGCAAAGGTGTATGCTGTAGCATACCTATCAACCTGCAGACACCAAAATTCTGAAGACAGGGTCTTAAAGCAGATACAGATAACAAAAAAAAATCTAGACAAATCATTTCCATAAAATGTGAAAACCTAGTAACATAACTCCAACCACCCCATCAATAAGATTGGAGGGCAGCACCACTCAGAAACAAAAGTTTGAAGAGATTAGAAAACGGAAGAAGCAAAATAACACAAAATATAAACAGAATTATCACATTTTATTCAAACTGAGCATAGAGCAGTAAGAGCTGCAGATTCAAATAAAAATAGATGTCAATTGAAAGTAGATAATTAGTGTTGTTCAAACACTTCAACAAAAATTAAAGAGGACAGATCAAAGACTAGCTGTAAAGCTTTTAGGTAGTACACCGTGGCCAAACCATGGCATGCAGATGCCATGTCTGACTAATGCTAGAAGTAGTTATTAGAATAATGACAGCATATTAGTCAATAAAATGCACAACCAAAACACCCAGATTTTAGATATATAAGAGGAGGTAGAAGGAATTGCCCATTTTTACACAGTGCCAATTTTGCCACTTATTTTGTCATGTTATCACCCATTTAGTAAGACCAACATTGAAATAGAGCTTCCTTAGGTATACAAACTTACATTTATTTTATAAAGTTAAAAAAAACATAGTCACCCAAAAATCACAATAGCATAATATCTAGCAGTCATATCTACAAGTCCTGTAAATTTACACTGCAGAAGATGGTAGGTATAGTTTAGATGAATATTTTAACTCTACAAAATGTTTAAAGAAATCTGACTACAGGAAAACTGTATAGTTTGGGGACAGTAGTGACGCACATTATCAGGTGAGTCCGTAAGTACTGGATGGTTTTCAGGAGCTGATGACCTCTTCAAAGAATCTAGTCAATTGATCTGAAACACACATGCATTAGATGCCAAACACCGAAACAAACCCATTGTTCCTTACTGCTCATTCAAACTGATAAATTCAAAGTAAACTGCTCACTGTCTGCAGGACTGCAGGAAGAATCCTGTAAGTTTTACAGAAGTCTTTTTTTTTCTTCTTTGCTCTTCACATGAAGAGCTGAGGGTAGGTGGGGCTTTGGGGGTTTGTAGAACCAGCACAGGGCACTGGTTGAGCCAGCTATGCTTCTGCATCCAGATTCCTCTTTGTAGACAGTATATATTGCAGGAATAATTATGGAAAGGTTATATATTCTAAAAATAAACATTATAAAACATAGTGTATGTGGTGGTCTATAAATATTCAACTCTTTTTCCATCTCACAAAAACAAGTTAGGGTGTATATAGCTCACATGTGCATCTGATTCCTGGCCCTGTAGAGCTGAATGTCAAACTCTAACAATTTTGCCAGTTAGGGCTTGCCTTTTTCCATTCAGCAGACAAGTGTGGTTCCAACAGCTTACCTAGGTTTGCCACAATCGCCATAATTTATCACTGCAGGAAATGGAAAGACAGAGGTTCCGTGTTCCAACACAGTGACAGATGTAAACTTTACATTTAGCAGGCTCGTCTCTCAGTGTATGTGTCCCAAAGTTGTGCAATTGTCATAAAGATCCTCAAAAGAGGTTAGTGTGTGTGTGTCTGTGTGCCTGTGCAGGTGTGCTCACATGTCCTCATGGGCAGGGAATTATTGTAAAATTATGCCCTATGAAGAAACTGGATTTCAGAAAGAAAACATAATTTGCAATATGAGTTTTCAAAAAACATATAAACTCAAAGTAATTAAATAAGAACTGCACCCACAGACTGAAAAAAAACATGTTTATTTCATTGTCTTGATGTTTCCCACATTTAACACCACTTTTGGACTCTATATACATTTTTATATTTTAAATGCAATTCTAGAGTCTGCCCACATGGGGTCTGGCATCTTGATTTTTTTAGTCTACCTCTAGGTATCCCACATTGCAGTGTTTGGCTTTAAAATATTACATCATAGACCCTAAGATCCTGTCAATGCATTGACGTTACATGCCTTTTCGTGTATACCCTGCTTTCTTTTAGTCAGGTTTAAATTACCTTTTCTTGTTTTTTAATGACTACTTAAAAGACAAACAGGGATAATCACACAGAACAATATTTTCATCTTGTTCTATGGCTTTTTGAAGCCTAGATTTCAAAGTTTTGTTAAAGTTTTCAACTAACTCATTTGTTTGAGGGTGTTATACAGATGTTTTCAACTGCATCACCTTAAAGCAGTGGCTGATTTCTTACATTAATCTTGACATGAACTGGGTCCCTTGGGCAGTAAAGATGTCTTGGGAAATCCCCACTCTATTAACCAGTAGTACCAGTTTTTTTTATGCTAACTTGGCATTTACTGTTTACATGGTCACTGCTTCTGGAAGCTTATGTGCAATTAGTGATTACCAGTATGTAGTGGAGACCTTTACTGAACTTTATAACTAGGCATACTAGGTTAACTGCTATCCTCTCCGATGGACTTCTGTTACAGGCAGGGGTATCAAAGGGTTCCTAAACCCTGGATAAGGCACTGTCCTTTGTAAGTCTGGACAGGCTGCACAGAAATGTTATACTTCCCTCATAATCCTCAAAATCTAGCTAGAACACTAACTTTGGCATATCCATCCCCAAATGTCAACCAAAGACATGTGCTAACATCAATGAACTCTCTCACTACTGGCTCAATATCTGCTTTCTTTCTTTAGTCACCCTGTAAAATAACTCATTTCTTAAAGCATGGTTATGAAGCGAGTCTGTTTTGTTCAGTTGTTCCCCCTTGTATCAATGCTGTATTTCTCTATCTCTGTTTAGGATGTCATCTTGCTAATAAACTTTTTTAAAGTTTATATGCCTTATCTGAAGATCGTCCAACCCAGTATTATTTTCATCACCAACCCCCCCCCCCCATAAAACAGATACTACTTTCTCTAATTTTTAAAAAGTTTAGCTAAATAAGATTTTTTTTTCATATGGGCTTCAAGTGATTCCCCTTCAGCAGTAGTCCTCTTTATTCTATCTACCCTTAGAGTCCATCTTCTCTTTTGGATTGGCTGTCTGATCAGGCATAGCAGATGAAAGCTTAGGACACTGATGAGTGTTTTTTCTTTCTTTTTATTTGGCATGTCTGTTTCCTCTTAAGTCTCTAATACAGGCTCCTCCATGTAAGTTTCTATACTGATCTATTTTAATTTCTGGAGACTTTTGTGGTATAAGCTTTTGTGTGGATAATTACGTGGCAGTTTCATTACTGCCTTCTTTTGCAGCCTTATCTACTAAGACAACCAACTCCTCAGAGGACTTAATGTTGCTTTGAAATGTACATTGTCTTAAACTGCTTGGGAATGCTTTCTTAAATCTGTCCATAGCTAAAATCTCTAAAATTTTATTTAACTTATTTAGAGCACGTTCTAACCAGGACCTAAGAGCATGTGTTAAGACGACCAACTATAGTGTTACCCTGTTACCATTCTATCCATAAGGTGCTTAGACTTCTGATGAAATGCAGGCCTTACTAAAATTCCTTTCTTCGAATTCTGGTAATCCTAAGCATCTACTGCTTCCAAATTCATGTATGCCTTCAACAAGTCTTCAGTAAGGTAAGAAGAAAGTATTCTGATCCACTCAATTTGGGGCATTTATATCCCCAATTCACAAATAGACACAGAAGGCCAGCACACATTTGTCAGCACAAAATTCTTTAATCAAACAACGATCATATCCACAGTGGGAGCAGAGATGACATAGTGGTTTCGGCTATAAAGCCTTCCCTTAAGTCCAGGAGAGAAAAGTGCTCCTAATAGAATGATCCATTTTTTCTCTTTCCTATTTAATATATTATACCAGCCTGATTTGTCTCTAGTGTTAGACATTATCCTGTCTATAATTACAAACCTGAATCTGGCTGTGGGGTGCTTGATTGTATGTTTGTAAAGGGCATTGGACTACCGACCACATTTAACATCACTATGATGCTCTGAAACACATAGTTTTAACGGACGAGAGGTTTGCCTTACATAAAAGGCAGAACATGTACATAAAACTAAATAAATGACCCAGTCATATTCACAATTACCATAACATATACTGTATATTAAATACCCGTGAAGTATTATGAGTGGTATCAGTTCAATCAAAAATAGTGTATTACTACCATAATTGGTGATAAACCTAAGTGTAGATCCAAGTTTGTCTTTTTTTTATTTTTATATTTAAGTAAATCCGTTTTATTCAATTTCCTGTTTCCCTAAAATGAATAATATCCTCGTATTTATATCCTCTATTACAAAGCCTGGTGATTCATTCTTGTTCTTGCAAGGCAAATGTCTCATCCGAAGAGCAAATCCTACAAAGTCGCATAAGTGGGGCTTTAGTAATATTTTTGGTTCTATGCAGTGGATGACAACTATGGCTTGGCCTTAAAAATGTGTTGACCTGTGGCTGTTTCCTATAAACTTGGGTAGCTAAAGTTCCATCATCCTGTGGATGTATTTCAACATCCAAAGAAGTAATTTGTGTGGTGTCAAAGCTGAGTGTAAAATGTATTCCCCATTTATTCTCATTCAGATAATCTACGAATTCAAAAAGATAATCTGCATCTGAAAGCCATACCAACCAACAGTCATCAAAATAACAGCGCCAGATATCCATGGATTCCAAATAAATATTATGTCTAGGGTCATAAATAATCTGTTTTTCAATGAAGCCCATAAATAGAGCTGCATAAATTGGGACAAATGATGCCCCATAGCAGTCTCCTTAAGTTGCAGATAGCATTTATCATTAAAATAAAAGATATTTTTAGTTAGCACATGTTCTGTTAGACAAATGAGAAAGGTATTGATCCTGGGCTGTATAGAGAATCATGGTTCAACCAATATTCCAAGGCCATAAGGCCTGCCCACTGAGGAATGTTGATATACAATGCTGACACATCTAAAGTACACAACACATATACCACCCAGGTTCTAATTGCATGTTTACAATAATATTCAGGAACTCTGTAGTATCCTATATATGAGATCTAATATCCCCCAGTAAAGGTTCCCAAATTCCTGTATGCCTTCAACAAGTCTCCTGTTAGGTGAGAAGAAAGTATTCTGGTCCACTCAGTTTGAAGCATTTATATCTCCCCCTCTTCATACCTGTTAAATACCATGAGGTGGATTTTGACATCCTATTTTGAGCCATTTTTCTGCATAATGTTTTAATTTTCTAATGTTCACAGTGTAGATATTAGCTGGCACACCACATGGATGATTTGTGTTCAACTATAGCATGTTTTTACAGGTTGGCCATGTCATGGTGGTGGCAAACCTCACCAATGCTGTGATTATTTCTTCCATTTCAAAACTGGACACAGTATCTATAGTACAAATAAAGTTAGTTACAGTTATTACACATAGTTAGTAATGCCATGTTCTGATAGCAAAAATTTTCTCAGGAGTCAGCAAACCAGAGATGGGGGGGGGGGAATTTTGTTTTTTCTCTGAAGACCATAAGAAGTTCAGTTAAGCTGTAGCAGCTTTCCACTTCAAAACTCTTTTGTGGAAATTGGATCTGATAAAATGCAGCTAAGAAAGTTTGAAAGTCCACAGTTTGCAAGACAACTGTATTAAGTGTCCGCATTCTCCACCAATTTCAGAAGTCCATGTGGTTTTATAAACACAGTCAGTTACAAACTCTACTTTTTCAATTTTAAGTGCAGATTTATTAAAATAATGAAACCAACAATTTGTTGCTTCAGGATGTTATAATTAGCGCAAACAAAAATACTGTCATTACAGGTTTCAACATGAATTCAGTGAAATAAAATCCATGCTCTAAGGATTTGAGAGAATAAAGAATAAACTAAAAAAGTTAACAGACTTCCATCAATATAATAATAAGTATTAATTTTAACACTGTACAGCTTCCAAATAAGAAGCTTCCCTGTTTCAGGATAAGTTCATCCAATTTAACTTCCAGACAGCTAGGGTTTTCTAACAACTTTCCATCTAACTGGATTTATTTTCAGCTTCCACTCATACCAAGCAAATGCAGGCCCTCATTCCAGAATCAGGCTCATCATCCAAACTGCCTTTCTCCAAACACTCAGTATGAACTCTGACATTTGCCCCAGACCACCTCCAAATACTTTTCAGTTCACAACTGTGCCTCACTCTAGTGCCCATGTTCCTCCTATACTCATAGAGCAAGCTCATTGCCATATATTTGCCTTCATTAATTTGACCTCTGAAAAATCATCTAGAATGTCAGATTCCTTTTCCACCTTAGTCACCATGTTACTAATATATGATTGCAGTTTGTAAGAGCAAACACTCTTACAGACTGCTTTTTCAGCTTGCTGGCTGCATTGTTTGTGAGATTGCAGTGCAGCAGGGTTTGAAAATTTGCCTTTAACCTGCTGTTGTGCAATCTAGGAGTTGGTAGGGGTTGTGGGGTACAGAAGGGATTGCCCCTTGCAAAAAACATTTTTTTGTCATCTTTGATCTATAAAAAGAACACTCTTTTTTTGTGTGCACTCTTTTGACCATTCACTCGTTGATGAGACAATCTATCTATTTAGAGACAGAGGGGGAGAGAGAGAGACACATTCCCCTTCCTTTAATACTATATTATTGAGCCAGTGTATGACACCTAGCATACAGCTTTCTTCTATTACTGATTAGTTTGGCCTGTTCTGATTTGTCTGTTTTCTTTATCCTTCAACATTTTAACATATTTTAGCAGGTGATGACGTGAAGTTCATTGTACAAGGCATTCTCAAGTCATTTGATAGTGTTTTTGTCTAAAATGGTCAGTTTGTCATTATTGGCTTTGTCTCTGGTGGTGTCCACCAAACCTCAGACAGATCCCCATATTGTGCTACATGAACAGCAGGTAGGAGCATCTTCTTTTTTGAATCATTATGATGTGGAGGCAGTTTAAAGTTTGAAGAAGGGATAGACAGTGCTAGCAGTTCATTACTTCACTCATTCTCACATAGGTTTCCTGCCTGTCTTTTTTCTCAACTTCTAGTGACACTTGCATCTTGTTCTCTAATATATGGCATTAACTGTCACTTTTATATTATTTTTAAAAATGTGACCTAGGTCATGCCATGACAATGTATTAATCATGAACCCGAACCATCCAAGTGTGACATAGTAATGTGTTAGTTGCATATGCATGCAGGTCACCATTAAAGTGTATGTCACCTAGTATCTTGTTCAGGGTAAAACAAAAGGGCATTTAGCATCATCTCTTTCTTTCTCTCATGTGGGACTCCATCCCCATGGCTCTAATTTGAACTAAGTTGGTATTTGAACAATGAATATGCATACATATACATATACAGTGTCATTAGGCAAAGACTCATAATCCATCAGTGAGCATGTTTGTTTTTAGCAATCCCAACTGCCACCTCTCTTCTCCATTTTCGTCTTTCCTCTCCCTTCTTAATTATTTGGTTATTTCACACTGTATCACCCACTTGGGGAGTTCATTCCACTCATTCAGCACCCTTCAATAAAGCAGTTTCATACTGATGCATTTATTTCTTCAAGTGCTTCTTGGTTCTCATAACACACACAGCCCTACTATGTTACTATGTAACAAGTGTTATGCAAATTACATGAGTTATGTAACTCATAGTTACTATGCAACTTGTTTTCCTTTGTGTACCAGATTTCTTTGCAGCATGCCATTAGATCCTTTATTATATATATATACTCTTATTGTGGATAAGTGATAAAGTACTTACTTTTGACTTAATGTACAACAAAATTAAAAGTTATGTATTCACCATAACTAAGCATCTGTGTTGTCCATTTTCATTCTTCCTCAACCCATGGATTCGGATCTGACTTGGCCGTGTACTCCAGAATTTGGATCCAGCTCTCGAGCTCCTCCCTCTACCCATAATGCACTACTCCATCCCTACCACCTTAGATAGAGTTTGTTGCCATAGAACCGAATAGCTAAACAGAGATGGGTATAGCTGATAGAGAAGGAAGGCTCAAACCTGGAACTATAGGTTCTAAATGTAATCCTGTAGGTCTCTTCAGAAAAGATGGATGGGAAGGGAAGTTGAGGAAGAAAGAAAATGGACAACACAGATGCCTATTTATGTTGAGTACATAACTTTTAAGTCTGCTGTTGTCCTTTTCATTCTTCCTCAACCCATGGGACAGAGTCCTCAGCTACGTTGATCTTGAGGGGCCCTCATGGAAGGATATTCCAGAGTACCACCGGGCCAAAGGGGGCTCTGTTCCTAGAAATTATATTCAATTTTGTTATGAGTAACAAAGATATGAGCATTGGACCATGTGGCTGCAGCATGTATATCAATAGATGTTTTTGATTAAAAAAACGGATGAAGCAGCCATGGCGCTGGTTGAATGAGCTCTGGGAGGTTTAGGTAAGTTCATGCCTTTTTGAGAATAGATCCAAGAAATACAATCAGTAATCCATTTAGCTACAGTGACTTTACAGACTGGGAAACCCAGCCTTTTTGATGAAAAGGAAACAAAAAGCTGGTCTGATTTTTCTAATCTGTTCGGTCCTGTGAAGATAAAAATGTAATTGTCTGTGTACATCAAGGAGATGAAGCATGTACTTTCCTTTATTTGAAAAAATTGGAAAGAAAACTGGTAAATTAATGGACTGATTAATGTTATTTTCAGAAGCCACTTTGGGTAAAAAGAAGGGTTTGTTTGTAAGGTAACCCTGTCTTTATGAAAAATTATGTAAGGGGATTTTGAGAAAAGAGTATGGAGTTCAGATATTCTCTTTGCAGAAGTAATGGCTAATAAAAAGATTGTTTTCCAAGAAAGGAATTTTAAATCAGTGTTGGTTGAAGGTTCAAAAGGTTTTTGAGTTATACCTTGTAGCACAACGGTTAGATCCCAAGGAGGTGAAGGATCCTTTATTGATGGTCTCAGAAGAAAAATACCCTTCGGAAGGGTTTTGTATAATTTGAATGAAGCCAACAAATAATTTCTGTCTCCTGTGTGAAAATTAGAAATTGATGGAAATTAAAGTTTAATCATAGAGAAACTTGCTCCTTCTTTAAAAAGGGTTGTTAAAATTGAAGTACCAAATAAACTGGAGCAGAGAAAGGGTCAAGCTCATCATTCAAAGACCAAAAGGAGAATCTTTTCTACTTGCTCTTGTGTACCTTTTCAGTAGATTCTTTTTGAGAAGCCAAAATAATGGCACATACAGGGGAAGAGAGCCTGTGCTGTCTAACCATTACTGGAAGTGGAGAAACAATGTGGTATGTTTGAGGGCCTGGATATTGGGATGTTGAATCCCTGATGGATGAGAAAGGAAATCCAGAGTTGGTTCCAGTATCCATGGAGGACAACGAAGATGAGGCCATAGGAAGGGGAACCATACTTGTCGAGGCCAGAAAGGGGCAATGAGGATTACTGAGCTCTTCAGTCAAAATGCTTTCTGTAGAAATTTGGGAATCAAGGGAAGAGGGGGATAAGCATAAAGGAGATCAGATGGTCAAGCATGGACTAGAGCATCTCCCGGTAACTCCAACTGAGGGGGGATAAGAGCAAAGTACCTGTTGCACTTCTTGCTTTGGGGCATTGCAATGAGGTTGCAGCAAGGTGTGCCCCAAAGATGGAAGATTATTTCAACAACAGATTGACTGAGAGACCACTTGTAAGGAATCAGGCTGGACCTGCTTAGTTTGTCCACTAATATGTTGGTTTTCCACAGAATGTGTATCACAATTAGAAAGCAGTCTGATGAGATCCCCCATTCCCGCACTCTCATGGCCTCTCTGCAGAGGGGATAAAGTCAAGTTCTTCCTTGTTTCTTGATATACCAGACCATAGAAATATTGTAGTCCCTAGAGGAAGAGCATCTTGAAATGACTGCAGCGCAAGTAGGACTGCTATCATCTCTAGTACAGTGATATGCATATTGGTCTCTTGAGGGTGGGACCACATCCCTTGGACCATTCTTCCTAAGAAATCCCCCAGAAACATCCTTGGTCATTGTGTCCATTGGGGGTGGTAGAACAAAGGGTCAGCCTAGATGAATATCATCCAATTGAATCCACTATTGGATGTGTTTACAAATTAGAGTAAGATTGACTGGAAAGAATAGGGGTTGTTGAAGAATGAACCACTGAGCATGCTCAAAGAAATGTGCAAAGGGAAGTAATACAGTGGCTGCTGCCATGGAACATAGTGTTTGAATCACTGATCTTGCTTCAGGAGATGGATGGGAAAGAAGAAGAAGATGTACCTGATTTCCGATAGTGATAATGCGATGAGGTGGTAGTGATGTTACCTGTGTTGTCATATCCAGAAGTGTACCAATGAACTCTAGGCTCTGAACTGGTGTTAAGTGATTTAGCATAGTTTATTGTTATACCCAATGTCTTGCAAATCTGGAGCAAATAGACCTTAGCATATAGAAGGAGATGCTTGAAGGAGGCAGTGAGGAGCCAGTCATCTAGGTATGGAAACACTCAGAATTCTTTGAGTCTCAAGTTAGCTGCCATCACTAACATGCATTTGGTAAACACCCTGTGGGGCTGTGGTGAGTCCAAAGGTCAGAGCTCTAAACTGGTAATGACTGACTCCCACCTGAAAGCACAAGTGTCTTCAGGAGCATCTGTCTGTTTTGATATGATAGTATGCGTCTTGAAGCTTTATCAAACACATCCAGTCCTCCTTTTGAAGAAAGGCTAGGATGGACTGCACTGTGACCATTCAGAACTTTGACTTCTTAACATACTGATTCAAGTTACTTAGGTCCAAAATCAGTCTTAGGTCTCCTGTTTTCTTGAGCACTATAAAGAAGCATGAATAAGTTCTGAATCCTATTTGGTCTGGTGGGACCTTTTGGGTGACTCTGTTTTTCGAGCAGATTTTGGATTTCTTGTACTGCTGCTTCACTTTAACTGGGTGGAATGTCAGAAAGCTGATTTCCTTTGGAGGTAGGGAGCAGAAAAAAGGGTATGAACTAACCTCTGGAAATTATTCTTAGCATCCATGCATCTTGTGTTATATTTGCCCAGGCATCTGGGTGCAAGGACAATCATCCCTTGACTACCTACAGAGTTGGAAAGTCAGGCAGCACTTCAGGAGTGTTGGAAGTGTGTGTCTGGAAAAGAATCCTGGAACCCCTTATTCTGTTGGCCTCCTCTGGAGGAATTATCACTTCATGGGTCTTGGAAAGGCCCTGGAGATTTTTGGAACCATATCTTCTTACCACCTCTCTGATTCCTGGAAAAGGTTTATTGAGGGGTGGAAAACATGATTTCCATGGGATACAGAGTCATTCCATCGTTTTGCTGTGGAAAAGTGTCTCTTTAACTGATGGCCAAAACAAGGAAGTGCCATCGAATGGGGCATTGATAAAGGACATCTTAAAAGGCTCCACAATGTTGCATAGCTACATCCGGGCATGTCTCCTTATAGCAATTCCTGAACCAGTTCCTTGTGAGATGCCTTCATCTGTGTGTGAGATCAACCTCATCAAAGCATTTGGTATGGATATGAGTGGCCAACTGCGAGGACATTCTTTTTAAGTCCTCTGCAGACATGAACTCTGAGACAGTATTTTTGGTCAAAACTCTCTTAAGTCTTGTGTGCCAGGTAGTTTAGTGACCTCAGGGCAAAGGTTGCAGAGGCAAAGACTCGCTTTCTGAATCTGTCCAGTGCTCTACACTCCCTGTTTAGCAGATGTACAGCACAGCTCTGTTCTGATAGCTCTTTCTTGGTGGCTGCTGCCACCACCATAGCATCAACCGGGATTCCTGTGCTCCAGTGGGGTCTGTCTTTTGGTGGGGCTAAGAATTTATCGGGTCTCTTTGAAATGGTTTGATGGTATCCAGTTCCTTCCAAGTCCAGAGGGAAACTAAGTCGATGAGTTCATCCACCGGGGAGGAGGGAATAAACCAATACAGAGACGGGCCAGAACCAAAAGCTTCCAAAAATATCATTTCTTCAGCAGAGAGATTTCAAAAGACAAGACAACTTTTTGTCTAAGAATCTCTAAAATGTTTCTAAAGGACATGTCATCCAGTGGTAATCTGGGGGAACCCTTGTCCTTAGTCAAAATCAGTATCCTCCATGAGAGACTCCATAGGGGAGTCTGTGTGCCTACTCTTGCACATTCTCTTCCAATGTACTTCCTCTGTCTGATGTTCAGGGAAGGTGTCAGAAGAGAGAAGAAGTTCCTCTACCGGAACCATTTGGATGCTTGTTAGAACTGGCTGTCCCTATGGAGTAGGCCTGATCAACTCAGAGCTCAGAACCAATGAGAGAAAAGTGGTAGGATCTGAAAAATGAAAAGGCAGTTTTCTAGAGAGAGAAAAAGCCCTTTCCACCACCTCAAAAGCCAAAGGATCCGGAGAATCTTCAACCCACCGTCGTGGAGCCAAAACTCCCGACAAAGGTAGGTCTCGGCCATGCTCAGATCCACTCCTTGAGGATGGAACCGAATCCGAACTCTTAAGTGCCAAAACCCTGAGGGGGGAGGGATTGATCCAACAAAATTGATGCTGAACTCAGACCCTCGGATATGACACTGACACTTCGAATCCAAGACCCGTTCTGATCCGAGGGTATCGGAGAAGCTCTGTTTCTAGGATCTGATGCAATACCTCTCAGGAATTTCAGATCCTGGGACTTCAAAACCACTGGATGGAGGTAAAATGGTCTTGGATGTCATAGGAAGACTCATGGATCTGACAGGGGATGGAGCTGGTAAGACCCCCATCTTGATCTGAATTTTCACATCATCCTATCCACATCTGCTTCCGACAAACTTCTGGAGGACCTGGAGGAGGTTGTGAATGGTGGCCTGGAGCATTTCTTTGGATTCTGAAACAATGGAGAAGCAGGGTGGGCAACATAGGTTTTATGACAAATTCAGGAGTGCGACTCCTGTAAGAAGAACCAGGCTTTGGATTTGAGGATCTGAGGGTGTAGTGGAAGGAGATATTGAAATAATGATAGGAGCTGAAGCCTTCGGATCTGAGGTTTCAGATCCGAGGATTGGGTCTTTGGACATTACAATGTCGGATCCAAAGTTTTCCTTGTCTTAGTATGTGACTCCGATGAAGACCTTGGGGAATTCAATGGGGAGCATTTCTTATGCTCCAAATAAAGCCAACGTACTTGATTTGGTGGGGGTTTGAGCCCCAGAAGAACATACAGCTGGTAGTAGACCCTTCAAAATAAATTTGTTTCGCCTATCTGCCAAGGCCCTTGGATTGAAGGTAGAACATACTGAGCCTGTAGTGTCCAAGTGCCCAGCTCCAAGACAGTACACACACTCCTTGTAGGTATCCAAATTAGGAATTTTGTGCCCACAAGAAGTGCAGTTCTTAAATCCCGTTGGTTTATCCAACATGGCTAATAAGAAGGAAGAGGAGAAAACAGTGAAATCTAAAAGGACGTAGGTTGTTGTGTTTTTATTTATTTATTTTTTATTTTTTTTTTAAACAGGGCAAAAATTTAAGAAAAAAAAACAACTTAAAGAACCAGCAATAGTAGATTACAGAGATAGCCTGTTAGCAAAGGGGTAAGCAGAGAAAAAGAAAATACCAGCAATTGTACAAAAAATGTTCTATTCAACAGAACAGAAGGAATGAGATAGTAGCAGAAAAATATTCAAAAGCTTCTAATGACCTTGTGAAAATAACTAAGAGGAAGGATAGCAAAAATTTAAGTTTAGGTTAAATTAAGGTTAACTTGACTCACGAATATACCAGTATTAAAGCTTGAGAGAGGAACCTGCATCTGTTTGCGATGGTGACAAACAAGATCTGAGGTGGTGGGGATGGAGTAGTGCATTATGGGCAGAGGGAGAAGCTCGAGAGCTGGATCCGAAGTCTGGAGTATGCGGATGAGTTGGATCCAAAGATCAGATCCAAACCCATGGGTTGAGAAAGAATGAAAAGGACAACATCAGATCTTAGAATGAAAAGGACAACATCAGATCTTACAGTCATTTTTGAAACAATCCCTCTAGATACCTTTACATTTTTGTATATATTACTTCCCTTTTAAAACACACATAATATTTCGTATTCAATTCAGAAGAGTAAACCCATTTTGACATAATAAGTCCTAGATGTTGTGAGATGGCTGATCTTGTCTATCATTTGTGAACTATGGAAATATTTAAAGAATTCATTGAGAAAGGGATATTGCTATAGTGACTATTGTATGTTTCCTCAAAGTGTATTTCACTTAAATGCCATTTTGTCAAATGAAATTAAATGACATGGTGTTCACTAGAAAAAAAAAACTAAAGTGTTTTAGACATCTTCTCTGAATGACATTTCTTTTTTAGATATACAAATCTGGCATTTACCTAGTGGTATTTTTAATACAGGGATGCACAGAAAATTATGCCATAGAAATAGTCTATTAAGTAGAGACAGCATGCATCCACCGCATGTTTTTAAAAATGTCCTAAAAGGTCAAGGTATGAAAATCTCTAGACTCAATTCAAGTCCCATATTTTTTGAACAAGAAATGAATGAATTAGAAAAAAATTTTAGCAATAGGGACTATAGTCTGAGGGAAATTAATGAAACATTTAGACAGGTTAGTGATCTAAGGCAAGGTCATGCAACCCCCATTTTTTCAGACATGGGCATTTCTGAATACAGGTTAAGACAAAATCCAGTTTTGGACAGGAATGAAAATATCACTAGATATACACTTTGCTATACACAGGATATTAGAAATATAAAGCAATGTATTACTAAACACTGGGATATTCTTAGATTGGACCCAGATATATCAAAGTATATTAAAGAACAGCCATGTTTTGCATACAGAAACAAGAAATATCTGCATAGAATGTTGTGCTGTTCAGATTATAAAATAAAAGATACCTGTCCACAGTTCTATGGTACCAAACCTTGTAACAAATGTAATTATTGCAAATGTATTACTAACATTGCTAGTTTTATACATCCAGTCACAGGAGAAATATTCAATATAAAAACTAATGCTAATTGTGAATCCAAACATTTAATTTATTTAGCAAGGTGTACATCATGTATGTCTTTTTATATAGGTAAGACAAACAGGATGCTAAAAGAACGCATCCGGGAACACCTTTACCAGATACGACTCAAGTCAACAGTAAATGCATTGTCAAAACATATCTTAAATACAGACAACACACACAGTTTTATGTTTTCTGTGTTACAAAGATTAGAACCTAGTACTCGTGGAGGTGATCTGAAAAACTATACAGAGTCAGTGGAAACTCAATGGATAGTAAAAACCAGAGCGCATTGTTTCCCTGGCTTAAATGAAAGAGTACCATTAAAACCTATATTAAAAAATAAAAGACTTAGAAAAAGATAGATGCAGTTATAACATGGTGTTTTTTCCATATATGTGTATTTTAATTTTTTTTATATCAATATGCGTGTATATGTGTATACATATACTTTTTTACATACATTGCATATAGATAGATTTTAAACAATTTTTTTATATATATATATTTAATAATAAAGAGACATATGCGTATTACACAGATAATAATAATTAAAAGTACATTAATCAAAACATATATATATGTTTATTTGATGTGATACAACACATCATGCAATTATTTGTGATTTTCTATGTATTTTATAGAAATATTAGTTGTTTTTAGAAAACTTTTCCAGAAGGTATCTTTCATATTGGGGTCTGTGACTTTAAAATGAAAATTGAATAATTGATTTAAATGTGATTTAAATGAGATTTTATTATATAAGGACAGCCTTTGTTAGGGAAATGTATTGGTTTGATAAAGCATTTCATGCGAAAGCGCTAACCGTTCTGTCTGTGGATCCAATAAATAGACCTTGCTTTATTACTTGGAGTATCCAGCATTTTATTGACTGAATAGTCGTTGTATTGAACTACCTATATTAACTTAACTTTTGGTTCTTTTGGTACCTTTTGGACTGAAAAGTCGTCTATTTTGGTAAAACTGCATAAGCGTTTTGGACAGGTCTGAACAGATTGTGACATTTTCACTTCCAAATTTGTTTACACAACGATAACACGTAAGATTTAAGGAGCGAGTGTGAACGCCGGTAGTTATTCATTATTTTTATAAATATTCTGGCTCTTTTTCTACTGGTGTTACACTTAATACGGTACGCAACAGTTTATCTCTTTATTTTTACCATGTTTTAGACTTGTAGTGAAGATAAGGATAGTGTGACATCAGTGATTAGGAGACTTTTCCTCCCCTTCTATGATACAACAGCATACAGAGGGGGTCTATATTACTTTGTTGAAAGGTGTTTTCATCAAATGCCTTTTCTTTGACACATAAACAGCGAACTCCAAAACTCCAAACGTCCACTTCAGTGAATTTATTTCCCGGGGAAAAAATAGCTTGGCCAACCAAAAAACAAACAAACTGCCAGATCCTACAAAGTGGGGGAGTTTGCCCCCCCCCCCACCTCCTCCAACTAAATATACCAACTCTGAGATTGCACTACAGTGGAGAAAAAGGCAAACTCCTGACAACGGCCAAGCATTTTTTTACCTTGGGGAAACAATTTGCTGAACTGACTGTTCAGAGTTTTGGGATTTTGCTCTTTATGTGTTGACAAAAAGGCATTCGATAAAAAAGCCTTTCGACAAGGTAATATAAACCCTACAGAAGGACTTTACAATTTGTTTTTTACTTAAAAGTCTGGATACAGCACTTGAAATAATTGGATACTAAATTTTTTTCACTTTTGTAATTAAGAATAAATCTCTTTGTAAAAGAAAATTCCTCAGACACAAGGTCACGGAGTAGCAATTTGCTCTCCAGACAGAGTACATGTCCCAGTAAAAGATGTATACCAAAGTCTTTAGATAATGCAAGAACTGCAGAAATAAGGAACTGGAGCAAACCCTTGCCACACGCTCCAATCACTTTACTGATGGAGACACTGACATCAGAGATGTTCATCATCACATGGAAGTGGATGAAGCAAATATTGAACAGCTAGAGGCTAAACTAGTGGCATTGGAGGGCAGAGGGTGCAGAAAGACTCCAACATTTACTAGTGTTCCAGAAAGGGAAGAAAACATCAGTCCTGTGAACTTCACAACAATTAAACTGACATACTTTACAGGTATCACTTTGCAAGAGGTAAAAATAGAAAGGGTGGGTAGACTTTATCCCTCAGTATCAGTGCTGGTTATACCCTGACAGGTAGTAAAGTGTCTAAACTATAGGCACCTTATCAGATTCTAATGATTGAGGAAGCTGAGTGCTTTGTGACCAGATGCCACAAAGGGTTAAAGCTGTGAGCCACTGTTTCTGTGGTACAAGATTTGATTTCTCAGGCCTCATTTGTCTACTGTGTGACCTTGAGCAAGTCACTTAACCAGACACTACTCCTGGGTTGCCCCTGAAAAGCGATTGTATGGGGTTATCATCAACTCCACTGCAAACACTAGCACTCTTCAAGAAGGTCTATTAATGACTAATAGATGGTGCCAAAGCCATGGTCTTAAACTCAGTGCTACAAAATGCACGATTGTACCCTCTGGAAAATCATCCCAGCTAATTGCCATGTTGACAATACACCCCTAAGAGTCAACCCAAATGGTCAGGGATCTGGGTAAGCACATAGACAGTAGCCTTTACTTTGACCATCACATGGCCACAGAGGTAAGGAAATCATTTTATGTTGCACAATTTATAAGTAAGGGCATGACATCTAGGTCCAGAGAGGTCATTATCCCACTGTACTCCACCCTTATCAGACTAATCATCGAGTACAATGCTCCCTTTTGTATGCACCTGACCAGTAATATGCAGGAACTAGAACGACCTCAAAGGTTCCTTACAAAAAGAATACAAGGCATATCAAACCTACCTTATGCAGAGCATCTTAAAGCCCCTTCTCTCTACTCAGTCTCTTACAGATTCCTGAGGGGTGATCTATGCCTGGCTTACAAGGCACCCGCAAAACCACACATAAACCATACATGCTGGAGAGACAGATATGTGTCCCAGAGACTGCCCCTCCTATGGAACAGGCTTCCCATCCACGTGAAGCTGAGTTCGTCTATTACCCAGTTTAAGCACAGCCTAGACAAGTGGATGGGGAATAGGAAATTTACACCAGGACTGGCAGTCTTGCCCCTTATGGACAGAGGTAGCTTATACATTCCTGGCCCTCAATGTCCTATTTGGATGCAGGACATCATTATTCTTTCAGGAAAACTTGGCTTAGCTTAAAAAGGCCCATTGGGTCATTAGCCTAGCCAAGCTAGGCTTTCTCATCAGACACTGCTTATAAGAATGGCTTTCTGACCTCTATAGATTTATAAGCAATATAAGTGGAAATTTAAGTTATTGTACCCTGTATAACTTTGTGTTGTATCACCTTGATGATTTGTAACTTTCTGTGCACCAGAAGAAGCAGTCAAGAAGCTAAAGAAATCACAAACAAATAAGCAAGAGAAAGAAACTGCTACATTAGATGCACTGGAGTGAAGAGAGTAAACTGCAAGCAGAAGAAACTATGGCAAGCCAGCAGAACCCTTAATGCTCTTTCAGAAGAGAATAGCATGGTCTTAGGAGCAGGATACTACAGTCAAGGGGCTGAGTAAATGTTTCTATAACATTTATAAATGATACTGCATAACAATAACATTCAAAAGTTGTGGATTGAGTTTGAAGAAATCTACTGACTTTATCCTTTCCATGTAGAGTTTCTGTTCTCCAAGTTTACATACTAAATAATGTTAGTGCATGGAAAACAGAAAGCTTAATTTTATTGTTGTCAGTAGCAATCACATTTCTGAATGGGACACAAAAGAGAAGACTACCTTTAAAATGAGAGAGGAAGTACAGAGTTAAATTTGAAAGCAGCTTCCCAGTCAATGGAGGCTTACATCACTGGACAGAGCGAGACAGAGAGAGCAGGTTTTGTAAAGCCTGTAAAAGCAAAGCAAGATCCTTAAAGGGACCTCTATGCACTCTTTCAAATCTGAATGGGTCTATCTACTTTAGAAGGCTATAGCAGAAATGACACTTCATATGTATATCAATATGATTATTACTGCCAAAAATGCTGGGACTAAATAATACTTAAGCAATAACCGACGACGTGGTGTGGTATATTGAAAATTTACCCATGGTTGGTGTGGTTTAATCATGAGGGTGAAGCCCGAGTGATTAAATAAAGCCAACCATGGGTAAATTTCAATATACCACAACCACAGAGTCGGTTATTGCTATTATACAATGAGATTTAAGAAAAAAAATACTTACTTTTCTTAAATAATGTCTTTGTATAAAAGCGCATTACTATTCTTCCATGGCTGGTGGTATATTGCTGCATTATTTTGATGTACTATGCATGTGTATGGGACTTGTGTTCCCCTGCATACCCAGTACATCAATGCTTTGAAAAGGAAGCAATGGAGAAAAGAAAGTCTCCGTTGCTCGGTTTTCTGTTTTTTTTATTATTATTTAAAGAAAACATTTTGGCTACTTTAGGGGTAAGAGAAACAAAGAGACAGAATGGAAGAAATGCAAAGAAAATCAGGTACGTGTCTTTAGTTTTAAATAACGTACCTGATTTTCTTTGTATTTCCTCCATGCTGCCTCTCGGATATGTCCGGAGTACGGACTATAGTTTTTTTTTTTTTTAATTTTTGTTGAAAAAAAATAAGTAAAAGTTTTGGAGTATACAAACATAAAGATGTCTGGGTGAATGGACCTTTTTCCGTTGGTATATTGTGGGATTTACAACAGGCACGCTGGTTGGGCTGGCCAATCAGAGTGCATGTTTTTGAATACTAATGGCCAGTCACTGTATGATTACATTAAGATGTTTTGTAAATAATTATGTGATTTTAAGTATGATGCAAGGCAATTCTTTTTCTAAAAAATAAATTGCTTCTGGAGGGAATGAGAGTGACCTTGATCTGGAAATGGGTAAAATGAATGGGAGAATACATTCTCCTGTGCGCTGGTGTGCTGGTTGTGTGTATTTCCTCCCTAGTTCAAGCCTTTATAGACATGTACTACCTGCTCCTTGAAAGCATATTTTGTTTTATTCATGTAATTAGCTGCAATTATTTGCAGGATTTAATGTTTGATGTTCTGATATTTTTTATTTGAAATATCATTGTTCTCTGAGATTGCATGTGTATGTTGTTTTAAATACTTCTGCAGCAACACTGGATTGCTTACATGTCCAAGACATGTTATGGCATGTTATGACGTGTATCTGTCAGTACTGTACTTTGACAAGGGCATTACATCAATGCTCCATTGCAAGGGTAAACAACCTCAGGATAACTACCAGCCTTTATGTTATTTAGCTAAGCAGGACAAGCATGCCCACTTTTTCTATTGTTTGATGTTTAATTAGGACTAGTAGCTAGGATGAAACTGGCCATCTTCAGAAGATATATATTACAAGGGTTGCATGTCAGGATTACATTAAGTGCAAATGATTTGATTGTATTATCTGTCAAACTCAGAGCAGGGTTTGAACCTTTTTTGAGAGTTACAACAATTTGGAAACCTGTATTAAAATATGCACCTGAAAATTAAAATAAGTAACTTTATCTGTTATCTTAGGCCAGGGTTGCCAGACGTCCCTATTTCAGTGGGATTGTCCTGAGATCAACACAGAAATCCCGGGTCCCATTTAAGCTGTAAAAATCCCGATGGCGAATTTGGCGATAGTGTGTGTGACTTCCTGTATGTTGCCTGGCTGTGCGCTTGTCTTGTAAGTATATACGTACCCTTTTCCCACAAGTTTCTCATCATCCTGTGCATGGGTGGGCGTAATAAGGCTACATGATGTTCCGTTCTGCTCTGCTGTGTCATGCGAATGATTGATGCTAGCTACTACGACTCTACGAGCGAACTACCCACTTACACAGTGAGTTGAGTTAATAAAACCGTACATATTGTATTTGTAGTATTGCGTTGCGTAACGTTATTCAATGGAGAGACTATTTATTTATTTATTTGTGTGTTAAACTGTTAATCAGGCTTGGGAGCACAGATCCAAATGCCAAATTCTCATGTTCAGGCTTTTCAGCCCATAGACATCAGTATTAGAGGCTGAGCATACGATCGATTGTATATGTGATAATGTGACAGAGGCAAGCATATGGTTATAATTTAAGTATATATATTATATCTCCTCTTAATAGGCTAATTGATAACTTAAGCAGCGTGCCAGCGTTATATAAAAAAAAGCTGATAATATCCTAATACATAACTTAGAAACGCACACAGTAAGATTTTTCTACCCATCTAAGAAACATCGGTAAGAGAAACTTACTCAGACTGTCAGTCATGAAATAATGATTGCTTAACCACTGAACCAGCAAAAAAAAAAAGTAAAGAACTGTGTCAAAAGCTCAGTACTCTTGTTTAAATATGTTAACCTTAATAAGCCACTATGTGATAAAGTAGGTCAACTCTCAGAACCAATTTGCACATGAAACATTATATAACAACACATAGTGACATGATACAATTCTTATTTAAAGGGCTTCTTAGACTGGAGAAAGGAAAGGAATAGTAGACATAGGGATAGTTAAAGCATTTGAAGGATGGGAGTACCTTGAAAAAAGTACAGGAAAGGATGAAATATGGAGGGTGTTACAAAGTTGTTGCTGTGCTGTAGTTACTTGTATAGGTCAAATTTAGGTGGATGTAAGTGTTAATTGTGTTAATTGTTTGATTTATGCTATATGATTCCACTCAAAGTATTTACATTATGCTTTAACTAAGAATCGTGTACCTCCGATTCACTATCTATTTTTATGTTCTTCTGTGGAACATTATGTATTTTATTTATTTAATTTTGATTAACTATTGAAATGTATTTTACTTCTGTGCATGTTAAATTTATGTTGTGCTGTTTGCTTATTGGTTTGGGTCATTACCTAAAAGGGTCATCATACCAACTCAACTTCCTGACCAGACTGGCAAACATAGGTTCATAGGTAGGGGATATGGTTTTCTTTAGGTGGAGTATGTATGTCCATCAATTCTGGGTTGGACTTGGACATGGCCTTGTATGTCAGGCAGACAGAGATCACCTCTGAGTAGGCGGTATGCAACCGAGTACAGCTGGAGTTTCTTCAGTCGAGCTGCATAGGGCATCTGCTTGAGGCCAGTGATCCTCTTGGTGAGGTACTTCTGTGGTCTTTGCAGTTGTAGGTGTCTTGTTGTAACTAAGGTACATGATCATCCCAAATGGGGCATTGTACTCTATGATGGGTGACATGGGTCTGATGATGAGTGATGCATAGAGGGGCCCAATGACCTCTTTCGATCTGGATGAAAACCCTTTTGTGATTAGGTGGGCCACATAGAAGGATTTTATAACCATTATCAAAGGAGAGGGTACTATCTACTTGGGTCCCCAGATCACTTATTACGTTTTCCATATTTAGGGGGCTACCACCTATGTGGTAGTTTGTGGGTACTTTGTTTTTTCCAAAGGGGATGACTATGCATTTTTTGGCATTTAGCTTGAGGCCATGGTTTTGACACCAGGTGTCTGTCTCAGTGAGACCCTTTTGAAGGATGTCTGTGTCAGCCGGAGAGTCAATTATAGCCCCTAGTTTGCAGTCGTCTGTGAACTTGGTCAGCCATAATCCTCCTGTGCTTGCCTGTACCTCTGAGAAGTATATGTTGAACAGGAGGGGTTCTAAGACTGAGCCCTGGGGAATGCCACTTGTAACCAGTTTAGAGTCAGACCTAGCTCCCAAACTCTTACCATGTGGGTTCTGTGTCCGTGAGCCAGTTGGCAACCCATCTCGTGATGTAGGGGTTTATGTTCAGGCTGGTGAGCTTGTCTATAATACCTGAGTGGGGAATGGTGTCAAAAGCCTTTGTGAGCTCTAGGTAGGCTGTGTGGACCACCCTTCCCTCGTCTATAGCCTTGGTAACTGTCTCAAAGAAGTCCACCAGGTTTAGGAGGCATGATCTGCCCTTAACAAAGCCAAACTGGGTAGGGTCCAGTGTTTGGAGGTTCCCAATGTCTCTGTTAATGAGATCCATGATTATGCACTCCATAGCTTTGCATACCAAGCTAGTCAGGCTTATAGGGCGATAGTTCCCGGGGTCCATTGTGACTCCACCTTTTGTGGAGCAGAATAACCATTGCTGTGCACCACTCTGTGGGCACGTAGCCTGTGGAGAGGCTGAGTTTAAACAGTGTGTTTAGGTGAGAGGTTAGTTCATCTTTGAGCTCATGTAGGACACAGCCTGGGACACCATCCGGTCCCATTGATGCTGTGTTTTTGGCTTTGGAGAGGGCTGTTTTAACCTGAGTGACTGTGATTTCAGGGGCACTACATTCTTCTGGTATAGTTATGAGCCCTTTTGGGGGTGAGAGGGGGGTGAAGTTTGCACTGAACCTGTATGCCAAGATGTTGGCTATATCGGTCGGTTCAGTGTATTTTGTGCCATTCTCTGCACCAACTCTGAGAAGATCTGAGAATTGCCACTTAGATTCTTAACATAGCTAAAGAATGCCTTGTGGTTATCTTTGGAGTCCATGGCAATTTTTCTTTCAAAGCTAGTCTTGGATGATTTTACAAGGGAATGTAGTTTCTTGGTGATACTGATCAGGGATGTCTTTCCCATTTAAGTGCATTTAATGTTATCACAAGAAGTTTAAGGCTACTGAGTCTTGCAACCATTATGCCATGTCAGTTCCCCACCGTAGATTGTTGTAACCCCCTTTTCGAGAAGGGTTGTCTTGTGCCAGTCATGCCTAGGTTGAATTTATGAATACTCGTTCAATTATCCAGGTCCCATTTGAAAGAAGGTAGTGTATTACACTGCTTTATCTGAAGAGCGAGTCTATTCCAGAAGTTTTGAAAATTCTGAGTAACTAATTTGTCTCTCCACCTTGTGTTACTGCTCTGTTAAAGCTGGTTTAGATCTGATGTTCTGATATTTTTGGGATTGTTTGATTTGTGAAGGTACAAAAGGCCTTACTGTGTGGAAGGCAAGGCATTGATTTCCTCTGAAGACTCTGTAAGACACTCAAGGGAGACGATGCTTTTAGTCTTTTCTGGTAGCTTAGGGATTTTAAATGTAGAATTCTCTTTGTTGGAAGCCTCTAGGGTGTTTACAGCTCCAGTTATACAAATCTGGTGAGGTACATCCTAACCTCCTCTGATACTGCAAAAGCTGTTCTGAGTTTTGCAAAGTTTTTCTATGTAGAAGTCTGTGAACTTATAGTTTTTCTATGTAGAAGTCTGTGAACTTATTTCTAAGGATCAAGATACTGCAGGAGTTCTGCCTTTTGTTGTAAAGCATCTGGTACTACACTTGAGCTCTCAAAACTGTTTTACATTAAGAAACATCCAATAGCGACTATTGCAGTTTAACTACACTAAAAAAATAAAATCAACTTGGACTCTGTCTCTGTGCTTAGTGGTGTTATTTTACGACTTTTTTGTTGAGTTTACAAGACCCAGCCTGGTATCTGTTGCTTGTTCATAGTCGATTTCTACATTCTATTAAAAATATCTTAACATGTAAAAACTCTTCATCATTATATAGATGAGTACTTCCGAAGATGTTGATAATACTCCTTCAAAGAAAATAAAAAGGCTTGTGAAATTTAACACTGATTGGATGAAAAAATATTCCTGGTTAGGAGAAGGACGAGAAGGATATGCTATATGCTCGATGTGCAATAATATGTCGTTTTCAATTGCACATGGTGGCAAAAATGACATCAAACGACATATGAAGTCTACTGCACACACCAACAATATTTCAGCAGCTTCGACGTCCACCAAAATAACATTTTTCATGACAAAAAATTCAAAGGAAGAAGATGATATTATTGCTGCAGAAACAGCTTTTTGTTTTCACACTGTGAAGCATTCACACAGTTACATTTCCAGTTACTGTGCAGCATTGCTCTTTTCTTGTTTGTTCCCAGATTCAACAATATCAAAAAAATATTGTTGTGGTAGAACTAAAGCAACAAAAATTATTACACATGTGCTTGCACCTGAATCAAAAATAATTATTTTGAAAGAATTGCAAGATGACCAGCCATTTTCTGTGAGTACCGACGCCTCAAATAAAGGCAATATAAAAACCTTCCCATTAATTGTACGGTATTTTCACAAAGAACAGGACATTCAAACAAAATTATTAACCTTCTACTCACTGGAAAGTGAGACATCGGTTAGTATAGCAGATTCTGTAACAACGGCTTTAAAAGATAATAATTTAAAAATACAAAATGTAACAGCTTTCTGTGCCGACAATGCTAACGTCAGTTTTGGTAAAAAACAAAGCGTCTTTACAGAATTAAAAGACCTTAATTCAAATATAATTGGAATTGGGTGTAATTGTCACATACTACATAATACTGCTAAAAAAGCTGCACAAACTTTGACTTTTGATATAGAGTCGATCGTTATAAAAATTTATAATGAATTTAGTTTGTCAACAAAAAGAGTCATACAACTGAAAGAATTTTTCAAATGGCTAGAAGTAGAGTGGTCTGAAATGTTATGCCATGTGCCGACTGGATGGCTCACTCTGATGCCTGCAATTGAGCGGATAATAAAAAATTTTGAGCCAATACGATTGTACTTTCTGAGTCAAAAATCCAAATCTGAAATTCTTGAATTGTTTTTCAGTGATGAATTGGCATTAGCATACCTGGGGTTTGTTGCAAATGCATGCACTATTATTCAGAATGCGCTAACAAAACTTCAAAGCAATGATGTTTTAATAATTGATGTTTTTGAAATAATGAACGGCGTATTGCAGCCACTCAGTCAAAAAAAAGATGATGCCTTTTATGGAAGCATTGCTAGAACAATGTTACTACAATGCAGTGACAACACCAAAAAAACCCGTTTTAAAAATGACGCACAGACATTTTTTGACACAGCGATAAAATACCTACAGAAATGGTTTGACTTTGAAAGTAACACATTTCAATGCATTAATGTCTTGTCCTTAAAACCAAATGTAAAAATCGAATTCCCATCAATTGAAGATTTAACAAAATTATTTAATATTACTTGCAATACTGACCTTCTATATGAAGATGTCTGTTTATTAAACAAGTTTGTACTGAGTATGACTGAAGCAAATGAGAAAAAAACAATAGATAAGAAATGGATAATATTTTTTAAAGATCATCCTGCTTGCAATAATTTGTACAAAATCGTGGCCCACATATTCTCAATTCCACATTCCAATGCAATTTGTGAGAGAATGTTTAGTCTAATGAGTGCAGCCTGGAGAAAGGAGAGAAACAGATTATTGTTAAAGACTGTGGAAGCTGAATTAATGGTCAAACAAAATTTTAATTACACTTGTAAAGACTTTAGAAAATTTTTATCGACTAAAGATGGTGAATATATTTTGAAACAAGCTAAAAGCTTTGAAAAGTACTTGTAATAAAACTGTTGTTATTATATAACTTTGTGAATTTAAATCAAAATATTCATTCAAAGGTGTAGTACTGTATTGCTGTTATTGTTGTTATCATTATTATTGTGTGAGTATTCTGTATATGTAGTTATTTGCATATATATGGTTTGATTATACATGTTTATAATTAGAATGTAACTACAATGTTTACAAGGTATCTAATGAATATGTGACTGTTTGTAATGTATAATAACTGTGATTCCTGCAAATGTTCAAAGTGTACTACTGTACTATTGTTATTATTATTGTTACTGTGTGACTATTATGTATATATGTATATGTAGTTAATTCCATGTATGTGGTTTGATTATACATGTTTATAGTTAGAATTTAACTAAAATGTTGAGAAGGTATCTAATCAATATGGGACTGTTTGTAATGTATACTAACTGTGATTCCTGCTTCAGTACTACTGTATTGTACGTACTTATTTGCATATTTGGTTTGATTAATACATCTAATAAAAAAAAGCTACTGTATTGTACGTACTTATTTGCATATTTGGTTTGATTAATACATCTAATAAAAAAAGCGACTGTATGCAGTATTTTTTTTTTTTTTTAGTCTTTACTTTGTCCCTACCTGTCCAGTCGGAAATCTGGCAACCCTGTCTTAGGCTGACGGTCACAGTTATTTTTCCTTTTTTGGGACACATTAATCAGCTGAGTTATTTAGAAATAAATTTGGCAGCAAATTAGAGGAGTAAGTAGAAATGACTTGTAAGTATGTTCTGGAAAGATGTACATTTTTAGAAGAAGATGGGAAGCTGTATGTTAAGATGTCCTATAAAATATACAAGCACTAAATTGGTTTGTTTTGCCATTAATGCTGTATGCAGCATAATACTTCATATTGCCACATGTCCATATTATTAACTGTCCATATTGTCTCCAGTAAACTACCCAGCTCTAAAGCAGCAGGTCATTACATTTTTATAGGCAGGTTCAAACCTTGAACAAGATGGTAGGTATTATTATTGCCAACAAATATGGAAAGGTTAAATCTGCCTGACTTAATTTTGAAAACTTATTGTATGGTCTGGAGAAAAGTAGATTTTGTACAGCAAAAAGAGAAAACTGACCACAATGGATTTAACTGTAGATATATACAATAAAAGTAACTGTCATTATGAAAGAAAAACTGGAGATGGTCATGGGGCATTTGAAGCTGAAGGAGAAAATTCTAAGAATGTGGTTACCTTAATCACTGTAGATAGGTGTACTACAATAAGTTTAATAATTTTAGTTTGGAATGTGGCCTATAGGGAAAAGGGCGCATATATTATCATAAGGCATAAGATGGACCTCTTTGAACAATGCCTCAGTTAGTCTTGTATAATCTGGTCTGTAGATAAGTGGAACGTAGCCTATTTGATTATTGCAAACTGCTGTAAAAAGCTCATATGTTTGATATGATTTGATAACAAAGTTTGGTTTAAATAAATGGGCTTAAATGGGGATAAACCCCTATATACCATACCAAATTATAGGTTTGCTGCACTTTGGAGGATATTTTTATAGTTGTGTTTAGCTGAATGCCATTTGCTCAGTTCCACTGAAGGAAAATGTAGTCCACAAAAGACATTTGGGTAAACATTGAACTACCTTGGCTCACCTTGTAATTTTCCATGTTTTTCCCATCACTTTTAAAATAGGGTATAAACAGCTAAGGAAACATGCTGGTGTGTAATCTGGCAGTTATGTTAAAGAAAATGTTACTTGACCAATTACTTCAGAATATTACTGGGAAATGGGTAAATACCATAATAATTTGTTTCATAGCATTTCAGTGCTTTTACTGTTACCTACTGCTAAGTATAATAGCTCGCAAATTTATCTAATTCTACATTCAGCAATTTTACTCAGTCTGTAACTACCAACTTTTTTGCATGTTTCTCCCACAGATTATTTCCAGTGTTACCAGGAAATGGAAGAATAACGCAAGATGACTTAGTTATTGGAGGGTATTTAATTCCAAAGGGGGTAAATATTTTAATATGTTATTTTTTGTTAAATTCCAGAAGAAAAGGTTTGCCCAGCCTTTCCAGCTATCTGTGCTTTCCTAATACTTTCAAGATTCAATTTTATTGTGTTGTCTTAATGAAAACATACTGTTCTACACACAGAAGAGACATTGGCAGGCATAAGAGGGCATGGAAACTACATTTCTCAGTACCGTAACCATTTCCTGCAGCAGTGCAGACATTGAGGTTCAGCATTTTGCTGTATGAAATATGTCTGGTCCTTTTCTGGATTGAAAATAATGAACTTCTTCAATATCTAGCAGAATGTAGGTGATGTGTGTTAGGCTGAAAAGGAAAGCAAGGGTTTTGCTGAATAGATGGCCACCCAGTATGGGGCTTGTAAGATGACTGACATGAAAGAAACATTGAAAGCAGCAGTCAGTTTTTTTCTAACAGCTTTTACACCCTTTGTAGTAATGACCTTAAAGTAGAAACGAGGAACCTGTGCAATGGGATGGAAGACAGAGTATGAGGGGGTTAGTAAACATAGGAATATTAGTGTGAGGGGGTGGGATATCTTATCTTTTAATTATGTGAGTAGAGTGGTGAAATGTTTGTTTGTGGAAATCGTCTTTGGGAAGACACTGAATGAAGTTACTGTTTTGACAGCATTCCAGAATTTGTTTGGGTGACCAAATGTTTTAGTTTAGAAATTCCTGCAGTAGTTAGATTTTGCCTCATTTGTGCCATTTTGGTTTTGGAATTTTTTTAGGAGGGTTGGCTGCAGAATAAGGGGAACCTCTGCAAACACCTGGACCTCTGAGAAGTAGATGCCAAACAGTAGGAGTCCCAGGACAGATCCCTGCGGAACACTACTAGTGACAGGTCTGCTGTTGGAGGTGGAGGCACCTATTCTGACCTTGTGGGTCCTGTCTGTGAGCCAGTTGGCCACCCATCTGATGAGATAAGTTGTGTTCTTTTCAATGATGCCCAAGTGGTGATTGTGTCAAAGGTATTGGTCAAGTCAAGGTAAGCTGTATGTACTGACTTTCCCTCATCCAGGGCCTTGGTGACAGTCTCAAAGATGTCAACCATGTTCAACAGGCAAGATCTGCCCTTGACGAAGCCAAACTGGGTGGGGTCAAGTGCTTGGAGATTGCCTATGTGCTTGTTTATGTGAGCCATAATAATATGCTCCATGGCTTTACAGATTAGACTTGTCAATACAATGGGGTGATAGTTTCCAGGGTCAGTAGTGGCTCCACCTTTGTGCAAGGTGATGACAATGGCAGTTCTCTACTCTGCTGGAATGAAGCCTGTACTAATGCTGTGGTTGAATAGGGTGCTCAATGGCAAAGCTAGTTCTTGGTGGAGATGGTGCAGAATACAGCCTGGGATACTATCAGGTCACATGGAAGCTGTGTTTTTTGCCTTGGATGGGGCCTTTAAAATTAGATCTACAGAGATGAGAGGTGCGGGACAAGTATCGGGGATGTAGAATGGGCTTTTGAGGGGGGAGCTAGGGGGGTGAAGTCTGGACAGAACCTATCTGCTAGCAGGTTGGTTAAGTCAACAGGATCAGTGTAAGTGGTACTGTTAAGTACTAATTCGGAACAAAAATGGGCTTTGCCATGGCAGTTCCTGATGTGAGTGAAGAAGGCTTTGAGGTTTCCCCTTTGTTTCAGCGGCTAATTTCAATTCATAATTGGCTTTGGAGGTTTTCACTAGTGATCTAATTTGCTTGTTGAGGCTGAGGAGGGAGTGTTTCCAATTTGGAATTTGTTCCTTTTTATCCCTGGACAACAGTTTCTTCCTTTTGTTGTAAAGCCTGTTGATAGAGGATGTACACCAGACAGGTTTGTGTTTCCTTGAGGAACAGGTTTTAGTTCTGTTGGGGATGGCCCATGCAGTTGTACAGGTGCTTGTATACTGCATTGGTGTACTGTACGACATAGTTGTCTGCATCCTGTGAGGGGGCCGGTGGTGTGAAGCTACTGATACCCTCCCTTAAAAGGTTGTAGTCAGCTTTTGAGAAATTTTTTAGCATGGTTACGGCTGGGGGGGGTAGAAACTTTGAATGAGACAGACCGATGATCTGATCTCACCAGGGAAGAACATATTATGTGAGTAGTGCAGCAGTCACCCATGTTGGTGAGAAGCAAGTACAGAATGTTATCTCCCTTGTGGGGGATGAGATGAGCTGATCTAGTGCATTAAAACTGATGAAGTTAAGGAATCCTTTGGTGAGTGCATTAGTGCAGGAATAGTTCACCCTTATGGTGTGGTAGTTGAAGTCACCATGGATTAGGGTGTTAGGGGGTACCTTGATGGAGTCAAGTAGGTCTGGGTAGGAGGAACAGGTGTCCTGAGTCATGGAGGGGGGTCTATAGCTGGCTATAACTTCGGTGGGTGTCTTGCCAACTGTCAGTTGCACCTGGAGTAATTCCCATGCATCATGCTGGCAAACCACTCTGGAGGTGTGGCTGTTCTTAACGAAGATAAAGACTCCACCACCCTTAGTCTTCCCGATTTCATTTTGGGGTCAGAATGTGTGAAATGAGGTACAGTCTGGTAAGACAGGGGATCTCAGCAGCCCTGAACCAAGTTTCCATGACCACACAGACATTGGCATCATCCAGTGCGAGGAGAGCCTCCAGTGAGTGCCTTTTCAGCTTCCCTCTAGGTCATCAATGTTTTGATAATGTTGCTAAATGTTTGCCGCCCCTCCACAAACCACATTGATCCATATCTATCAGTTTTGGCATCACGTTTACCATTCCTTTAGCCATTATAGACATAAACATTTTATAATCATGGTTTAGTATTGAAATGGGTCTGTATGAAGCTGGATCTGATGGATTTTTACCCTCTTTAGGTGTTACAGCTACCACCACTTTCTTCCAGGATGTTGGCACTTCTCCTCCCCTTAAAATATTGTTAAACAAAACCTTCCAGATCTTCATCAGTTTTTTCACTCCTAGCTTCCAAACTTCCACAGGAATACCATCTACTCCTGGGGACTTTCCTGTAGATTGGTTAAACATCACTATTTTTATCTCATCTCCTCCTATTCTAATTGTTCGTAATTGAGCCTCATCTACCTCTAGCCTTGGTATATTTAATTCTTCCATAAACATTTCCATTTGTATTCTTGATTTCCATATTTCTGTGTTTTATACAGACTTTCATAGAATTTCTGAAATATTTCTAATATATCTACAGGATCTCTTGTCATCTTCCATGTTATAGGCTCCCTAAGCTTGGCGACAACTCTTTCTACTTTCTGTTGCCTGCATTATTGTGCTAAAAGTTTTTGTGCTCTAGAGTTATTATCAAAAAACAGTTGCTTAACAGCAATCTTTCTATACACTTGCATATTATCGAGGTAATCCTTTATTTTCTGTTTAGTATTCTGCAGTTGCTCATCTTCTTGTTCTGTGAGATTCCCCCTATTCTGCAATACTTTAACATTTGTCAGTCCCTCTAAATAATTCTTGTTACTTTTTTAACCATATCTCCCTTTCTTTTATTTCCACCCTATTTTTAAACTTCACTTTAATTTTATCCCACTCCCTAGCTGTATTTTCAGAAGAAATTTCTATCTTCTCTAACAGCTCCTGAATAATTTCCACTACGCATTCCTTAAATTCCTTTCTTTTCAACAGGTAGGCGGGGAAAGTACCAGTGTCTCATTTTTGACTTCATTACCTTTTTCATTGATTAATTGTTTAATTAATGTGAGTGAATTGGGTGTATATATATACTGGTTGAAGTTAAAGGATGACATTCCATGTGAAGGCGAAGGCCGAGGTACCAGAATTTCAGTAAAAGAAAAGTTAAAATCCTGTTTGGCTGCTTTTTCTTTGGTGTTTTTTCATGTTGGAGCTTTGATTTGGATTTTTCGAAGTCCAGAAGTGTTTTTTGTTCGAAATGAGTAGCAATGGAGCAGCCGGAGCACCGGGGGTTACTAGTAGGACCGCAGTCAATTTGGATTTTTCTTCCGTTTGGAAAGATAGGGAAAGCAAATTTGCTTCCTCTGACCCATGGCTTCATTTTTCCAATGAGGTAACTGTACATTTTGAAGAGCTTGAAAAATTAATGATTAAAGAGGCGACTGTCTTCTATGATATTAGATTACTAGAGAAGTATGTTGAATCTAATATCACACCCAGGGGTCTCAGGGTAGACCGCTTACCAGCTTACGATTTTTCAGATGAGGACTCTGATTTATTTGAGGAATGGAAGGATGTATCCTTAAAATGGACCTTGGGCTGGTTAAAGATACTTATTAAGCGCAATGAGAGAGCGCTTAGTAAAATACGTTCTGAGATCATGAGCATGCAGGGGGAACTTTTTTCTAAACACTCTGAATCGGAATGTGAGCATAACATCATTGAAATTAAAACCAAAGTATCTAAAATTGAACAGCAGGTCATTTTACATAAAAAGAAAAAAATATGCCAAGGACAAAAATGATTATAGTACTGGTAAGATTTTTTCATGGCAGTACAACTTTATCAGAAAAACAGCAGGAACAGCGTGATCTCAGGGATACTCAAGTAGAAAGAGTGTTTCTTTTGAGGACTTGAATGCTGAAGGAACTCTTAGTTCAAATGGGATAGCAGATTCAAATGCTTCCACGAATGAGAGATTAAATCAGCGTAAAGGTCGTAACCGGCATTTTCAGACCAGGGGGAATAGAAAATAGACATGGACTAACTATATTCAGGTCTGTTACAGAAAGACTCTATTCTCCTATTGTTATTAATGACTCCGTCAATGCACATGGTGTAGTTTGTACTGATGGCGCTTTAAACATTATTAATTTATCTGATTGTTTGGTTACTGATGATATGAAAAAGGTTTTGTACAGGGGTACAAAGTTCATACCCACACACATTCCGTCGTTGGCGGAAATTTTGTTGGAAGTTAAAAACCTCTGTAGAAAGTTGTATTTAAAAGTTTTTTTTCATAACAAAGTGTCCCGGAAATTCATACAAGTGAGAACTCCATTTTAGAGAGTTCGTTAATGGACATTTCGATTTATGAAAATGAATGTGTTGATATTTATGAAAAAGATGAAGAAACTAGCACTGTGGGTTTTGAATTTAATACGGGTTATTGTAAATTTGTCATTCCGAATGTTCCATATATTAGTGAATTTACACCCTTGAGAAATAATTCTTGTATAAATTTTTTTGAAAAGGTATTGAACAAGCAGATTACTAAAGAATATTTTTTGTTTAAAAAACAAGTGAGGAGTTTCAATTTGTGTAATGAAGAGTGGCAAGCCTTATGTGAGATAAGAAGGATGAGTGATGATTTCATTTTTTTGGAATCTGATAAGGGAGGCAATTGGGTTGTTTTTAGTAAGGAAAGATACAACTCGATAGCTTTAAACATATTATCAGATAGGAATGTGTATGTTTTGTTATCTACAAATCCTATAACAGAATTCAATTATACTTTATTTGAGCTTTTGGAAAGGGGTGAAAGGTTAGGATTTTTTTCCCCGAGTGATATCAAAAAGTTATTTATTAAAAATCCAAATGATGCAAGGTTTTTTGTTTTACCTAAAATACACAAGGACTTACTGAATCCCCCTGGGTGTCCAATAGTTTCAGGCAGGGGGGCATTCTTACAAAATGTTGGTATTTTTTTGGATTCAGTGCTTAAACAATACTTAACAAGAATTCCTTCGCATGTTAAAAATACGAAAAAAGTTTGTGATAATTTTAGGGGGACAATTTGGCAAGATAACTACTATTGGGCAAGTGTAGATGTAGTTTCATTGTACACATCCATTTCCACACAATGGGGCTTGGAGGCCATATACACCTTTCTAGGGGAAGGACCAAGAACTCATTTTATTATTTCCCTTCTAGAGTTTTGCCTTACACATAACGTTTTTGAGTTTGACCAGAAGTATTTTTTACAAAGAGAAGGAACAGCCATGGGTGCTAGTTTTGCACCGTCCTATGCTATCATTTTCATGGGACACTTTGAGAACTTATTTTTATATACCAAAAAGTTTTTCCAGAATAATGTATTAATTTACAAAAGATTTATAGATTATCTTCTATTTTTATGTAGAGGAAACCCCCATGATTTTGATGAGTTTGTATCTAGCTTAAGATCAAATCCATGTGGTTTGGATTTTACTTATGTAGTTGATACTGATACCATCCAATTTTTGGATGTGCAATTTTATGTTGGTTTAGACGGCAAGATTGAACACAAGCCTTTTCATAAAATTACAGCAGTAAATAATTTCTTACATGCTACCAGCATGCACAGTGTTCATTCAATAAATTCTTTACTTTTGGGAGAATTTAAACGAATAGCTGGAAATACTTCTGAAGTTACTAACATTCAAAGGGAATTTGATATTATTTGTCAGAAGTTAGTTGACAGAGGTTATTCATGGGATAATATTCGATTACATAGAACTAGTGTAGAAAGAACATTAAATTTGAAGGGTCATGGACGTTGCGACAAGAATAAAAAGAAGAGAGTGAATAATTCATTATATAATAATAGAATTAAATTCACGAAAATGGATAAAATATTTTTGTGAACAAATTTTCTTCTTTTTCTCCAATTTTAAAAAGGATTGTGTTAAATATGTGGCCTATTATCACTAGTGATGATTTTTTGAAAAATATAATCCCAAATAACATCATTTTTTCTTATACCAGATGTAAAAATTTGAAAGAATTGGTTAGAAACAAGGGCAAAAGAGAAAAAGAAAGTAATGCAGGTGCTTTTGCATGTGGAAAATGCAAGGTTTGTGATAGAATTATCAATCTTGATGATCATAGAATCAATGGGGTTTTATATCAAGCGCTGGATCATTTTGATTGTAATTCATTTGGGGTTATATACATTATAGGATGTAATTGTGAAGAGAGAAAATGGTACATAGGACAGACTAAGCGTAGGGTAAAACAAAGAATTATGGAGCACATAGGAGATATTAGGAACGGCAGACTTGATAGTCCTGTTGCTAGCCATTTCCATCAATTTCATGGCGGGGAATGTACTGGTTTTAAATTTAGTGCTTTGGCTAAACCATGTGGGCAAGGGGAAGCTAATATTAATTTTCAACGTAAATTGTTAAATATGGAATCAAAATTTATTATTAATTATAGGACTTTGTTTCCCAACGGAATGAACTTGGAAATTTAATTGTTATAGAATATAAAAATCATATTTATACATATTTATACATTACATTTGATATAATTGTATAAATTGATATTAGTGTTTTTCAGTATTTAATTGAAATTGTTTCATGTTTTCATTGATTAATTGTTTAATTAATGTGAGTGAATTGGGTGTATATATACTGGTTGAAGTTAAAGGATGACATTCCATGTGAAGGCGAAGGCCGAGGTACCAGAATTTCAGTAAAAGAAAAGTTAAAATCCAGTTTGGCTGCTTTTTCTTTGGTGTTTTTTCGTGTTGGAGCTTTGATTTGGATTTTTCAAAGTCCAGAAGTGTTTTTTGTTCTTAACGAAGATAAAGACTCCACCACCCTTAGTCTTCCCGATTTCATTTTGGGGTCAGAATGTGTGAAATGAGGTACAGTCTGGTAAGGCAGGGGATCTCAGCAGCCCTGAACCAAGTTTCCATGACCACACAGACATTGGCATTGTCCAGTGCGAGGAGAGCCTCCAGTGAGTGCCTTTTCAGCTTCCCTCTAGGTCATCAATGTTCTGATAATGTTGCTAAATGTTTGCCGCCCCTCCACAAACCACATTGATCCATATCTATCAGTTTTGGCATCACTTTTACCATTCCTTTAGCCATTATAGACATAAACATTTTATAATCATGGTTTAGTATTGAAATGGGTCTGTATGAAGCTGGATCTGATGGATTTTTACCCTCTTTAGGTGTTACAGCTACCACCACTTTCTTCCAGGATGTTGGTACTTCTCCTCCCCTTAAAATATTGTTAAACAAAACCTTCCAGATCTTCATCAGTTTTTACACTCCTAGCTTCCAAACTTCCACAGGAATACCATCTACTCCTGGGGACTTTCCTGTAGATTGGTTATACATCACCATTTTTATCTCATCTCCTCCTATCCTAATTGTTCGTAATTGAGCCTCATCTACCTCTAGCCTTGGTATATTTAATTCTTCCATAAACATTTCCATTTGTATTCTTGATTTCCATATTTCTGTGTTTTATACAGACTTTCATAGAATTTCTGAAATATTTCTAATATATCTACAGGATCTCTTGTCATCTTCCATGTTATAGGCTCCCTAAGCTTGGTGACAACTCTTTCTACTTTCTGTTGCCTGCATCATTGTGCTAAAAGTTTTTGTGCTCTAGAGTTATTATCAAAAAACAGTTGCTTAACAGCAATCTTTCTATACACTTGCATATTATCGAGGTAATCCTTTATTTTCTGTTTAGTATTCTGCAGTTGCTCATCTTCTTGTTCTGTGAGATTCCCCCTATTCTGCAATACTTTAACATTTGTCAATCCCTCTAAATAATTCTTGTTACTTTTTAACCATATCTCCCTTTCTTTTATTTCCACCCTATTTTTAAACTTCACTTTAATTTTTATCCCACGCCCTAGCTATATTTTCAGAAGAAATTTCTATCTTCTCTAACAGCTCCTGAATAATTTCCACTACGCATTCCTTAAATTCCTTTCTTTTCAACAGGTAGGTGGGGAAAGTACCAGTGTCTCATTTTTGACTTCATTACCCTGTGTTTTTATTTTAGTGATTATTGGTGCATGATCTGAAATAGTTATTGGGTGTGTATCAAGATATTCAATGAAATGCACATGTACTCTGAAATGTAAATTTTGTCTAGACTAGCCCAGTTTTTGTGTCTTGGGGAATAATACAGAAATTCACTCTGCGGTCCCAGTATTGAATTCACATCTTCCATGCTAAATATTGTCATAAATTTCTTCAAAAGTCTACTCTCCTTTATTATACTTTCCCTTCTGGGCTACGCAGACACATCTTCACTGCTGCAAATCAAATTCCTGTCCCCACCTATAAGTAATGTTTCTTGCTGAAAATTATTATTTCTTCCATAATTTTCTTAAGCTCCATTATAGCAGTTTTAGGTGGAATATAAACACATGCCAATGTAATCTTCCTCCCTTGCCAGTAGCCCCTTAGTACTACAAATCAACCATTATTATCTTTTTTATCCTCTTCTATCACTATTGGAGCTCCTCTTGCAATTAATATAAGTATTCCTATTTTCCTTTGTCCCAGGTATTCCACTGAATAACCATCCTGAAAATCTTTTTTTTTCAAATTCATATATTCAGTTCTTTCCAAGTTTGTCTCCTGTAACATAACTATTTGCACTCTACATTTTTAAATATAGTTCACTACTCTTTAGTTTTTCTGTTTATCTTTGAGACCATTCACATTTAAAGACATTACAGAAAGCATCATTGTATTAAAAAGTTATTATTCCCAACTTTTATTTATAACAGCGTTTTTGTTCAATGTCTCGTTCCAGCTTTTGTATTACATGCATATACTGTTTGTTAGGTTGAACTTTTATACAGTTGTTTCTTGTCATATCCATTTAAGCCTATGTCACATCTTACAAAATTTTTTGTTTTATTGAAAGCCCTCAAACAAAAAACAAACACGCCCCAATACCCCCTAAAACCTATTAACTTGATACTAACACACAGAACTATGTACATCTTCAAATACAGAGGTTTTACCCAAATGTCCCAAACTGACAGTCATAGACTTGTGCTAAGCTATAAGAAAGGTTAGCCAAGCTAAGATGCATGGTGCAGCCTGTGCTTCTACTAACTGCTGTCTGGTTTTGTCCTATCCTTATAGCTCTCACAGCTGAGAAAACACTTAAATGCTTTCAGAGAACATTATCTCCTAGCCAATTTCTCTTTATCAGATTATCTCCCTGGAGACAAGAGGACCAGATACAGAATTACTACTAAGCATACATTTATTTGCTAGAAAAAAATCCTTGTAATATTCAATATTCTTTTTCATTTACGTGCTTTCTCTTAAAACTTGTTACTAGATCAAGCTAAGGGACTTAATCCAGTCACTCCCCCATGCAAAAATGAGAAAAAACACATTTTTTTTGTTGTGTTCTTTTAACCAGATTTTCCTTCTCTCTTTTTTATATTGCAGTGCCCATGCCTCTCAAAACTGAACAAGGAGAAAGACAGAAGAAAGGAGTAAGAAGAAAAAAACAGGAGCAACTGTCCACAGTAATATCCCCATTATATTCAAAAACAACTGAGAAAACTTCACTTTATACCATGCAAAGAAAATCATGCACTATAAAAATAGTACTATTAAGAAAAAAATAGTTTTACTTACAGTTAACTTTCTTCCTCCTCTTCCCTGCCCCTAAGTATTTTTCAGAACATTAATGACATGAAAGTAGGACATGTGCTTTACAGTCCCCCACAATCCAACATACCCCAAAAAAGTCCAATATTTCCAGATTTTCCTGTTCTGCCATAGTTCACAAATATAATTGCTTTGTAATCCCACATTTGTCAATTTACAAGTTACTGTATTTATTCCTGCTCATCTCCATGTCCCAAATGGTGTATTTTCTTCATTTCCAACATACTCTCAATTTGTCAACTATTGTGCTTCCTTCATTCTGGACAGCATTTTCCATTGAAACATTGGGAAAGGTTTCACTGGCACAGCAGTCTCTCTGTTGTCTTTATTACCAGAAGAACAAGAAGCAGAATCCTCTTTTGTTTCATAGCTCACTTTCTGTTGGACAAACTTTTGTATTTCCTCCTTAGCATGTACTTCATCAAAAATGTATTTTGTCCCTCCAGGGAAGAATACTTTGAAAATAGCTGAGTACAGCAAATTGTATCTCACACCTGCTTATTGATGTTCTCTGAATAGTGGAATATATTTACTCCTCGTCTGCCTAGTGTACAGTGAGTAATCATTCTCTACAAAAATTCTGCTGTCTCCCACTTTTAGTACTTCGTTCTTCTGATGTAGTTTTGTCAGAATCACTTCCTTCTGCTGGTGGGATTGGATTTTTACTATTAAAGGTCTAGGTGTCTTTCTTATAGTCAGGTTTGGAACATACACACAATGTGCCCTTTCAAATTAACAACACTTGCTGTGGAATACCAGTCCAGTTCCTTATTTGTGCTTTCATAAAATTAATACAGTCTGTTTCTTCCAACGTCTCTGTATAGCTGAAGATCTCATGTTTTCCCTATGTGCTCTTTCCTCTAATTCTATTATTTTTTTAAATCTTTTCTTGAGCAGCATCATAGTCAAAATAGAAAAATGGCCAGCACCAAGGTAGTGGAGAAAATATCCTTTATTTTTAATGTAGCAACACCATCCAGGGTAGTGTATGAAACACCCTACCCATAAAATAATCAGACCATTTTCGGAATAACAGCTTTCCTCAGTGATAACCTTTAATGAATAACATCAAATCATTACATATACAATTCCTGTATGGTCACAAGCAAAAGTATATACTATTGGTTGATTACAAATGCTCATTTAGACCTGGGTTGAATAAGTCCTCTAATTTAATTATCCATCTGCTGTACTTGCGGAGCCATTTTTTGGATTTGCTCACTGTTTCCGCTGTTGGGTTTGGGTGTGGAGCTCTCTACATCAGTGGCGGAATCACCATCCCGAATACAGGATCAGCTACAAGCTTATTATTTTTCTTAACTTCATGTATATGGAGTTGAGTCTTTCTGGATGCAATTTTATGGGAACATTTGGCTTCCTGAGTGTGTGTGTGGATCAGTCTGCCGGTGGAACAGAGCCACATTTGTTGGATTTATTTGATATCTGGTCTGAAGAGACAGTATCGGTGCTGCTCCTTTTTTCCACCCTCTTTTTATCAACATTTTGTGGACCTGTATGGGACATTGAGCTTGTTGTGAGTATACAACTTTTTTCCATTAGCGGAATGAAGCAATTATTGTTGGAACCATTTACTTCTGGTGCAAATGTGTAAGATTAGTACTGTTCCTTTGTATCAATGGGTGTTGAATTTTGTGAGCAGGGTTGGTTGGAATCATCTGATTTCTGGAATGAATAGATGGTATTGGTGCTGCTCTTTTCCTTTTTTTCCCCACCCGTCTCTTTATTAATAATTTGTGCAATTGTGCTAGGATATTGGATATTTTGGGAATATTCATAAAATTGCATCCAGAAAGACTCAACTCCACATACATGGAGTTAAGAAAAATAATAAGCTTGTAGCTGACTCTGTATTCAGGATGGTGATTCCACCACTGATGTAGAGAGCTACACACCCAAAGCCAACAGCAGAAACAGTGAGCAAATCCAAAAAATGGCTCCACAAATACATCGGGTGCAAACGGCCACATCAATACAAACTCAAAATAGAAAAACGGCCAATACCAAGGTAGTGGAGAAAATATCCTTTATTTTTATGGGAACATTTGGTTTCCTGATTCTGTGTGGATCAGTCTGCCGGTGGAATGGAGCCACATTTGTTGGATTTATTTGATATCTGGTCTGAAGAGATGGTATTGGTGCTGCTCCTTTTTTCCACCCTCTTTTTATAAACATTTTGTGGAACTGTATGGGGACATTGAACTTGTTGTGAGTATACAACTTTTTTCCATTAGCAGAATGAAGCAATAATTGTCGGAAGCATTTACTTCTGGTGCGAATGTATATGATTAGTAATGTTCCTTTGTATCAATGGGTGTTGAATTTTGCGAGCACTGCTGGTTGGAATCATCTGATTTTTGGTCTGAATGGATGGTATCAGTACTACTCTCTTCCTTTTTTCCCCACCCCTCTCTTCATTAATAATTTGTGCAATTGTGCTGGAATATTAGATATTTTGGGAATATTCAACTTTTTCTTGTTGGCGGAACAAAGTGATAATTGCTGGAGAGAACAGATAGGGTTGGTACTGTTCCTTGTATTATTGGCTGTGGAACTATATTGGGACATTGGGCCTGTTTCTTGATCTGTATTGGTTCAGCCTTGGTTGAATGGAGTGACGCTTTTGATAACTGTTCGATCTTTGGTCTGCATAGATGAGACAGGAGTCGTCGCATTTTCACATTAAGAACTTGAGTAACTGGGTCCATGTATATGATTTTTAAGACCTGATTTATGAGACATTATGTGAGTGCTATTTGGAACTTTACTATAATAATTATTTTTGGTTCTAATGGGGTGATTTTTTTTTTGCCCCTTTTGATTTAGTAGTTGTAATTAACAGTGGAGCTGTTTTATATATTTTCTTAAATTTTATCATAATTTTCACGAATGTAGTAGTCTAATATTGGATTGCCTGAGTACTATTTACTGACTGTTAGCACAACTGTGTTATAACCCTAATTTAAAAGGTTAGGTCATATACATTTATGTTTCATATTAATTAATATCAGGGTTGGCATCTAATCCCTTGTCAATATTATATTATTATTTTTGGTGCTGTAATTAGAATTATTCAGTACAGAAACTATGTTTTTATAATGCAGTCCTTTGGACTGGGTAATGCAACAAAATTATGCTAATTCATATATTTTTTTGTACGACATCTGTGTCACTTTATAATGTGTAGTTTTGATAAATTTTATAATTATAGTTAATAGTGTTCAACCAACTTTGAGACTAATTGGCTTTATTTTAAGTCATTCCCACTTTTTTATATTTTTTCTAGGGCCTTATTACATAAATAATATCACAGGCTAGCTGATAGTCCTAATTTATGCCAATAAGATCTTTGGCTTTGGTGAACTTTTACACAAATATTGTATTTTTGAAGCAGGCAAGTTCTATCAATATGGATTTGATTATGATGTTACAGGGACTGTCTGCTGATAGGGATGGTTTAAAAGCCTTTGGGTTAGGTCCATCACATGGCAGTATAAGTGATATGGGGGCCACTGATCCAGCTAATTTGTGCAATCAAATCTTTGAGAAACTACAAAGGGTATGAAAGGACTCAGGACAAATGTTTGGCACCTTAAACTTTTTAAGGCTTATCAAATGAAGGGCATAACACCCAGAGGATTCAAGATATGCATTCAGCTGCTGGTCAATATGAGTGATGACACTCTACTAGAAGAGTGGACCAAGGACCAACAAAGTGCATCCATGAGGTTTGTTGATATCCTTATTTCATACTATGAACGTATGATAGATAAGTTTACATTAGATGTGAGATATATTTGTGATGAGCATAAGATTTATGAGGGTGAGACATGTCTCTTGTTTCAACTAGCTTGTTAAAGAGTTACTAATTTTAGAGAAACAACTTAAGGATAAACAAATTCAAAAATGTAATAGGGATATGGGAGATTACCAGAGGGGTAAGCCCTTTAGCTCACAGAAGAATGTCAAATTTGCCAATCCAGACTCCGCTAAGACATCATTTAAAAGAAAAAGACCTAGGTCAATCCTTAAGAAATCTATGAGTAGTCACAGTGGCACGTCTGGGGATGAATCATCATCTTCTACTGATATTGAGACCCCGTACACCCAAGGTTCACCGGCCCCCAAAAAGTGTACCATGGATAACCCTTTAGGGGTGGAAGGAAACATAAGGCAGGCAGACAACATAGAGAATCTGTTGGAATTGTTAATACCACATTAGAAAGTACATGCAATGTGCATAATATTTCCTCTCAGAATTTGTCTGATGCCAAAATACAACTGTTGAATAAAGGTTTACATTTTGTCCCGGCTTTTTTGTTGGGGAAGATGTTATGGCAAATTATGTTGTTGCTTTTTGTCGATTACTTAATCTTAACCTACACTCTCTTTCTGATCTTAGGTCTCAAAGAGCTACTGAATTTAAATTTCATAAGTCTTCTTTTATACCCCCCATGCATAAACGTGTGTCTATCTTTCAGGAATGTACACTTAAGCATTTACATTTTAAAACATGGGACTCAAAAATAATGCAGAGTGAACAACAGGTTCTAACAAATCTTAAGAATAATGAGTTAGTTATTTTACCAGCTGACAAAGGTGGGGCCGTTGTTGTAATGGATTGGTCCAGTTACATGGCGGAGGCCAACAGACAATTGTCTGATGGCAGGTTTTATATGCATATTCCTTTGGACCACACACACAGGTTTAAATAGGAAATTGATGAATTTCTTAGACTGGCTGTGGAGGAAGGCATTATTAATAAAACTGAAAGCCAGGGTTCCTTTTTGGCTAGGCTTATATAGGCTCTAGGGCCAATAGCCTAGTACTTACCTATGAACCTATGATATGTTTCATCTTATGGTGCCTGACCCCCAACGTCAGTACTTACACTTGCTACCTAAAATATATAAAGATTTATATAAGCCACCTGGCAGACCAATAGTTTCAGGTAGAGGTTCTGTTACTGAACCTTTATCTGTTTTCTTGACACAATATCTCAAACCATTGTTGGGATTAGTTAGGTCAAGGATTCAGGATACCACACAGTTTTTAAAAAGTATTTCAGATATGCAGTTGGATCCTGATTGGCTCATGTGTAAGTTGGATGTCAAGGCACTTTATACCAATCTTCCTCACTGGGCGGGCTTGGCAGCTCTTGAATATTGGCTAAATAAAGCAGAGTTATACTCTCCAGGATCTAATACTTTGTTAGTATGTCTTGCAGAACATGTCCTGAACAAAAATGTGTTTTATTTTCCTGGTGAATGTTACTGGCAGATTAAGGGCACTGCCATGGGAGCATCTTTTGCTCCTATTTATGCTGACCTGTTTATGGGTTTCTTAGAGTTAACAACTGATTTATGATATCAGTCGTAATTTTTTTTTAGATGAGATTGATATATGAAGGCATTATTTGGATGACTGCTGGATGGTTTGGAGGACAGATAGTCTCTATCTGGAAGAATTTATACAGTATTTGAATGACAATAAGTGGGGCATTGAATTTACAGTCAATTATCAAGCCCAGCAGATTAACTTCTTGGATGTTACCATTACCAGGGAATTGGATAATACCCTGAGTACTAAGGTTTTCTGAAAACATCCAGAGTATAATACCCTGCCACATGCCAGCAGTTTTCATCCACGCCACATCACTTGTAACATTTCTAAGTCTCAATTTTTAAGAATATGATGTATTTGCTCCTCTGAGAACTCTTATGAATATTACAAGCAGGATTTGATTCACAGGTTCAAAAACAGAGGATATCAATATGGTAGTATTGTGTCTGCCAGTAACTGGGCATCTCAACAGGATAGATCCACTTTATTAGACTATAGAGATAAAGACCAAGATGAGATTTCTATTATTAGATTTGTCACTACTTTTGGATGGAATATTAACATACTCAGAAACATCATCCATCAACATTGACCTATTTTATGTGCAGATAATAACTGTCTGAGATTCTTCCACCTAAGTGTTTATTTTCCTTTTGTAGGGGACAAACTTTGGGTTCCCACTTTAGTCATTACAAACATAGGGCAAGTTTGGAATACGTTAGTAAACAGTTGTCTATCACTGGGGACAAATTGATTGGTTGTGTACCTTGTGGACATTGCACTTTTTGCAAATTTGTTGTGAAGACTAAACAATTTACAAGTAGAAACAGCTATTGTATATGATATTACGTTTTTTGGGATTTGTAGCACTGATTGGCTTATTTACTTAGCAACCTGCTCATGTTCTGCTTTTTATGTTGGTCAAACTTCCTGCCCCCTACATATCCGTATATCTGAGCATATGGGCGATATCAGAAATAAGAGGGTTCCCGATGCTTTATATAAACATTCTGTCCAACAAACTTCTGCACAGTTCAGATTTAATATTATTGATCGTATTGAGGGTGAGAGGGGTAATAAGGTGGGCCACCACACAATACTAAATCAAAAAGAAAAAAGGTGGATAACTAAATTAGGGGACTTATTCAACCCAGGTCTAAATGAGCATTTGTAATCAACCAACAGTATGTATTTTTGCTTGTGACTGAACAGGGATTGTATATATAATGAGTTGATGTTACCCATTATATGTTATCACTGAGGCTGTTATGCCGAAACCAGTCTGATTATTTTATGGGTAGGGTGTTTCATACACTACCCTGGATGGTGTTGCTACATTAAAAATAAAGGATATTTATTCCACTACCTTGATGCTGGCCGTTTTTCTATTTTGAGTTTGTACTGATGTGACCATTTGCACCTGCCATACATGTGGAGCATATTTTGGATCAGCATCATATTAAGCCAGCTTTTTCTTCATTTCAGCATCTAATTTTTGCAGTTTTATGACCTCATCTGAATATCCGTTTAAAGCTTCTTCCGTTTTTCCAACCTTTTCTTGTTTGAATTGATATACTTTATCAGTGTTTTGATATTTTAACCAGGTCTGTGTGCAGTTGTCTTATACTTTCTTCTAGGTTACTGGAAGTCATGTCTGGCACTTGCACTACTTTTCACTGAACAGCTGCAGCACTTTTCCCAGTCAGTGTTTTTTCCTCACCTCTTGTAGCTGATCCTCTTTCTGGTCTTCTGTATTTCTTTTTTCCTTGCATCCAAGCAGTACACTTACTAGCCAGTTACTGAAATTTACCCTAAAACACAAAGGTCAACTGGCCTTCTCTGCTGAGTTTCTGTTTTCACAATGGGAGAGCTAGAATTAAGCTGTTACTCAATGTGCGGCCATCTTGGGAGTCCTCTTAAACAACAATTTTTTGATAACTCCAGGGCAAAAAAGCTTTTAGTACATCAGCTTAGGCAAAAGAAAGTAGAAAGGGGTGTTGCCAAATTTAGGGAGCCGACTTGAGATGTACCTCTCTGGACTATATGAAGAGAGACATGACTGACCTCTCACCTTCACCTAGATGATACCTGACTACAAACAGAAAATGATTGACTTCAATAATTGGCTGAGTTTCTGGTATCATTCTATGGGGGTCCAGTATCTGTCAGAGATTCTGTCAAGGCTTTAGAGATATTTCAGAAATTTTATGAAACCTTTTATAAAGCAGAGAAATGCAGAGCTCAAGAAAGAGAACAAATGGAAATATTTATAGAAGACTTGATTATGCCAGGATTAGAGGTAGATGAGGCTCAGCAATTAAGATAGGAGGAGATGAGATAAAAATGATGTATAATCAATCTTCAGGAAAGTCTTCTGGCACAGATTGTATTCCAGTGGAAGTTTGGAAATTATGAAAGAAGAAAGTGATAAAGATCTGGAAGGTTTTGTTTGACAGTATTTTAAAAGGAGGGAAGCACCAGCATCTTGGAAGAAAGCTGTGACAGCTGTATTCCCTATGGACAGTAAAGACCCTTCAGACCCAGCTTCATACAGACACATTTCAATTTTAAACCGTGATTATAGAGTGCTTATGTGTATACTACCTAAAAGAATGGCAAAGGTGTTGTCAAAATTGATAGGTAATGGATCAATGTAGTTTTGGTGAGGGAAGGCAAAATTTGATAATATTAATAGAACAACGATGATCCAGAGGGAAGCAAAAAAAACACTGTTGCAGTGAAAGCTTTCAACAGAGTAAATTGAGATTCTATGAGTAGGGCAATTGAAGCATTTGCATTACCTGAAATAAGTAATAAGGTTAATTAGGAGAATATAAGAAGAATCAGAGACAAGGATTAAAGTAGAATGGTTCCTCTCTGATAAGTTGTGTTTGACAGAGGAACTGAGTAGGGGTGTCCTCTTTCCCTTTTTTTTTCTTTATATTTAGAGCCATTGGCAAAGAAAATAAGGGACTTGGAAATACAAGAATATAATTATTATGGTAATCAAGAAAAAATGGCTTTATTTGTAGATGATATTGTTTTGTACCTCATAAATCCAGGAAAGGAGATCTTAGTGTTATGGAATGTTTTAAGATAGTTTAAGGTTATTTTTGTGATATAAAATTATTGTTGTTTGACTTTCGGCTTTTCCCGGTTAAGGGGCGCCACAGCAGAACTCCGGTCCGCTAATGACTGGCAATAGATTTTCACAAACGCCAAGGTGCCAGCTCGACGTCCAACCTTCAGTGAAGGAACGCCCATTTACGCATGTCTTTTGAACACCACCCAACTATGGAGAGGGCATGCAGACTCAACACAAAAGGCACTCCCCACACTGCAGTCGAGAATCGATCGGGAGAACTTCTTGCTATGAGGCAGCAACGCTACCACTGCACCACCGCGGCATTATTTCTGTGATATAAAATTAATGAAGATAAAACAAAGGCTATGACCATAAATTATGTACCCACACACAAATTAGTTCAGAAATACCCATATTTAGGGGGACACAATAAAATGAAGTATTCAGGAGTATGGATTAAAACTGCTTTTTTATGGCAGCTAAGGATACGTGGAAAGACACTAAACAAAAGATAATACAAAAACTGAGAAACTGAAACCCCTTCTTCATGGATATGGATAGTAAGATAACAGCAGTGAAAATGTTTTTATTCCCTTTAATTTTATTTATGGGGTCAGGCATTTTTTTACCAGCCAGAGGAGAAGTTGTGGACAGTAATTAATAAAGAGTTGATGGAATTTATCAAGGAGAGGAAGAGAACAAGAGTTAAGTGGGATAAATTGATCCTTCCAGTAGAACAAGGTGGTTTAGGATTCCCTGGTGTGAAGGGATATTTTAGAGCTACACAGTTAAGGCTCATATACGTAACATAAGCAGAAGGTTATAATTCAAAATGGAAGCAGGAGGGAGTTCAAGAAATAGAGAGAATGGGATTTTGGATTCAGACCACTAACAGTAATAATAACCAAATATGATGTTATACTCATAAAGATGCAGAAAATATTCTAATTACTAAGCTAATATGTGAATGGAGAAAGGAGAGTTTGCCAGTATGAATAACTGTAAGTAGGGTTACAAAAACAGATGGGGGGCCTGGAATTTACTGGAGAAAACTGGCAAAGGAACCAAAGTATTGGGAGCAAATAACTAGAGATGGAAAGATAGTTGAGTGGGATGAGGCCAAGAAGACATTTGGACTGCAGGCTAGAGACGGACTTCCATACAAGGGATTGATATCAGAGTATATGCAAAGAGAAAGGGATAGGGGAATCTTAAGTGAAAGACCTGCTCTGGTGGGGGTTTCGTAGGTTCATAGGTAAGTGTTAGGCTAGCTGCCCTTGTGGGACATTTTAAGCCTATCCAATTTCCATTTTTGTGCTTGAAATAACCTATTCCATTTGGTTATGGATTGGCCTTTCCCATCCCATGGTTGATAATCATATATTACCCCTAATTACAATAACTGGGATCATACCATAGGTAAATTTGAGGGGGCCCATGCAAAGGATAAAGCATTTAGGAGCTGCCTCTGTCCATTAGCAATACAGGGGGCAGTCATGGTGTAAATATTCTGTTTCCTAACCATAGATGTAAGTCTCACTTGAATATGGGCAGGTATGAACTTTGTTTTATGTGGATGGGGAATCTGTTCGACAGCAGTGGTATCATCTGTGAGATATACCTGTCCCTCCAAACCGTTCTGCCGATTTTGCAGAAGAGGCTTAGATCCTAGACTGAGCATTTCTGATGCAATTTGACATGCTGATGTACAGTAAATTGATCAGTAATGGGTCAGAATACCTTGTATGCCAGACATAGGTCATTTCTTAGTGATCTGTAGGATACCAGATATAGTGATAGGGATTTGAGTATGTCTATATAGGACATATTGTTTAAGTCTTATATCCTTTCAGTAAGGTACCTCTCTGGGTGTTCCAGTTTTTGTCAAACGGGGTGTTATATTCAATGACTGGCCTGATGAAGACTGAGTAAAGTAGGAATTTTCATTGAATCTAGAACAGAAGCTGCTGTTAAAAAAGTGATAATTAGTAGGGCATATAAAATATTGCATGACAACTATAAGAGTCAATCAGAGGAGATTAGAAAAGGTTGTGAAGACAGAGAATGGAAAAGCAATTTACAAGAGAACAATGGGAGGACATATGTAAGGCTCCCAAGTATGCAACAAAGTCCAGAAGGTTTAGGATGTTTGCATCTGTGTTTTTATGCCTCAAGCAGACTTCAAAGAATTTTCCTCCGGTAGATAGAAATGTTAGAGGTGTGATGAGGAAGAAAGAGGTCACTGGGGATATATGTTTTGGGAGTGTAATGAATTAGCAAAATTCCTTACAGAGAAAGTACTCTGTCAAAAATATTAGGTGAGCAAATGGCTGTGACAAAGGATATTAGTTGGGACACAGGACTGGATTGCCTAGACATAGTAAGGCCTTATTAAGTTTAATTATGTTGGCTTACAAAAATGCAATTACTAGAAAACTGAAATCAAAGTGTAAACCAACTGTATTTGAAGTGTTGATTTTTTTAAAAGAGAAAAAAGAACTGAAAGAGGGATCTTTAGCAAAGGGAAGGAGAAAATGACATTGAAATAAATGGAAATATTGGGAGAACAATACTTGCAGAATAATTTTCAGAATCATAGGAAGTTACTAGGCTAATGGCCCTAGGGCCCTTACAAATGTAGCCAAGTTCTACCCTTATTTCCACAATCAGCACCTATTGCCTCTGTCCCAAGAGGGACACAGGTGGAACCCCTGGGGTGAATTTATGGTTGCCATCCAGTTGTCCAGATGTTAATGTCTTTAGAGTGAGTAAAGGATATGCAGCATTTCCAATAAAGCAGGGTCACAGATTGCCTTATCTGAAAGACAGGATCACCTATGAGCAGTCTGTATGAAACAGAATAAAGTGACAGTGATTTCAGATGATCCACAGAGGACAGATTCTGAAGACCTTAAATTTTCCTTGTGAGGAACCTTTGTGGTCTCTCCAACTGCTGCAGGTGCTTGAAAATGTACATACCAAAAGGGGCATTGTACTCAATTATTAGCCTGATGAGGGAAGAGTACAGGGAGGTTATAACTTCTTTTTTCTGGAGGCAATGCCCTTACTTATGAGATGAGGAATACAGAATGCCCTTCTTACCACTGTGCTCTTACTGAAAGGGATGATAATACATTTTTTGCATTGAGTTTAAGGCCATGACTTTCACACCAATCATTTGTTTGTGTAAGACCCTCTTGTAGGATGTTGACATCATATGGAGATTCTATGACTGCTCCCAGTTTGCAGTCATCAGCAAACTTTGTCAGCCATAGACCTTTAGTTTTTGTTTGTACTTTGGAGAAATATATTCCAAACAGTAGAGGTCCCAGGACTGATCTCTGTGGAACACCACTGGTTACAGGTCTACTGTTGGATGTGGATTCCCCTATTTTGACTATATGGGTTCTCTCAGTGAGCCAGTTAGTGACCCATCTAATGATAAAAGGGTTGAATCCTAGCTGGGTGAATTTGTCAATGGTGGCTGAGTGAGGGATATTGTCAAAAGTCTTGGCTAAGTCAAAGTAGGCTGTATGCACAGATTTCCCCTTGTCTAGGGTCTTGATGACTATCTTGAAAAGTCCACCAGGTTTAACAGGCATGATCTCCCTTTGACAAATCCAAACTGAGTAGGGTCAAGTGTTTGGAAATTACCTATATCTTTATTGATAAGGTCCATGATGATTCACTCCATGGCCTTGCGGATAAGGCTAGTCAGACTAAGTCTATAGTTCCCAGGGTCAGTGAAAGCACCATCTTTATGCAAGAAAACAATGGTGGCTGTTTTCCATTCAGCTGGGATGAAGCCGGTGCTTAGACTGTGACTGAAACTCCTGTTGCTAATTCTTGTTGGAGCCCATGTAGGATGCAGCTTGGGATGTTATTAGGTCCCATAGATGCTGTGTTTTTGGCCTTAAAGAGAGCGTTTACGACCTGCTCCTTAGAGATACAAGGTAGGGGAAAGGTGGTAGGAATGTCATGGGGTACATGTGGCAGGCACAAGGGAGTGAAGTTTTCACAGCTATGTACACAGGCTCAGTATATATGGTATCATTAGCTACCAGTTTGGCATAAATCTGGACTTTTCCTTTTAGGTTACGGATGTAACTAAAGAATGCCTTATCATTGTCCTTAGTTGAGGAAGGTAATTTGGATTCATAGTTTGTTTCGGAGGACTTCACAAGAAGTTTTACTTGCTTGTTTAAGCTGAGGAGGGAGTGTTTCCAGTTCAGGGCTCACTCCCTCTTACTCTTATGCACCAATTTCTTCCTCTTATTGTAAAGCCTGTTAATGGCAGTTGTCCACCAGGTAGGTTTGCTCTTCCTTGAGGAGCTTGTTTTGGTTCTATCAGGTACAGCAGAGTCAATGCAGTTATACAGGTGTTTGCATAAGGCATTGGTTTAGAACTCGGCATTGTTGCTAGTTCCATCTGAGGGGGGAGGTGAAGTGAAACTATTGATACCGTGATGTAAGTGGTTATAATCTGCTTTGGAGAAGTTTTTTAGTTTAGTTGCTGCTGTGGAGGGTCAGATGTGATAGTTGCTTTGAATGAGACTGATTTGTGGTCAGATCTCACCAGGGAAGACCTCACAGTGGGGGTGCTAAAGTAGTCCCCATATTGGTAAGCACCAGATCCAGGATGTTGGCACTCCTTGTGGGGGTGTGAACCAGCTGGTCCAGGGCATTGGAGTTAACAAAGTCGAGGAACCTCTGGGCAAGCAAGTTTGAGCAGGAGTAATTTACCCAGTCAATGGATGGGTAGTTAAAGTCACCCAAAACCATGGTGTTTGGATGTATCTTGATAGACTCAAGTAGATCCAAATAGGCACAGTGGGTGTCCTGATTCATGGAGGGAGTCCTGTAGCTGGCAATGACTTGAATAAGTGTCCTACTAACACTTAATTGCACCTGAAGTATCTCCGGGGAATCATACTGTTTAACCAATCTAGAGGTGTATTTATCTTTAATGAATATTAATACACCACCTCCTTTAGTTTACATGCCTTCAGTTTGTGGTTTAAAGATGTGGAAGAATGTGAAACCTGGTATGCCTGGGGTGCTTTCCACAGCTTTGAACCAGGTCTCTGTGACTGCACAAATGTCTGTATCTTCCAAGGTGAGGACTGTTTCCAGTGAGTGCAGTTTCATGTTAATACTCTAAGCATTTAGCAGCATAATCTTGAGGTTGTTTTAAATGGAGTTTTTATATTGTCCTTGAGACAATACCTAAAAAAAAGGCACTATAGGTGTGGCAAGAGACTTAGCCAGTAGCCAAAATTCTAGGGGTGATAGATGAAGACCATCTCTGGCAAACCATCAAGGTCTGTCAATCATGTCATCCCAAGCTGACAGATACTGGATCCTCTTAAAATGATACCAGAAACTAAGCCAATTATTGAAGTCGATCATTTTCTGTTTGTAGTGAGGGATCATTCTAGGTGAAGGTGAGATCTCAATCATGTCTCTCTTCATATTGTCCAAAGAGGTACATCTCAAGTCATTTACACCAACATGGATTCCCAGCTACCATGCAGCATTCAAAAGGCATACATCATCCCAACAATATCAAGTGCATCTTCCATTTCCAGCCAGATCTCATCCACTCCTATAACATTGCCAGCTTTGAACTCTAATTATCACAGTGATGTCACCTAAAGAAATTGCTTCTGATCCAGACTCTGAAAGTAATGGATATCCACTTGGCTCTTGTGTTCCCCAAAGAGTTCCTTCCACCTTCTTGCACTTTCCCCATTTGAGGTCGGTATTTCATTGCCCTTACTCAGAACAGCCTGGAGAATGCCGCCCCCCCTCCCCCTGAAGATCACGGAATGACTTTCTAGAACATTTTTGATGCCATCTAAAAATCATTCTTCATTTCCTTACAAAACTCCTCCCATACTCAGGACATTGTTTCTGTGATTGCTACTGTTTCTCCCTTCCTGGCCTTTTAATACCTTTTAGTTACATATGAAGACCCCTCAAGCCCTAGAACTGTAATGGAAAGACTCTTTCTTTAACTTGGTTTGGCGCCTTCCTTCACTGTTGATGCTCACCACTGGATCCAAGGGTTATTGCCATACACAACACTGACCAACCTTGTGACCACAGTTCCCTGCTACTGCCTCAGTTACTGAAGTTTTCAAAAGGGTCCACTCAGACTTACTGTCTCGGACATACCATACCAGAGGTGGAACTTCAATTCCTTATACACATAAGCATCTGCTAGATATTCTCAGGACACCCCCATTACACACATATGTTTCTTGAGTTTGTCCAACAACCACCCTGGATGTCTATCCCTATATTTGTATGGGTTTTCTCTGGATGCTCCAGTTTCCACCCACCCTTCAAAGGCATGCAGTAGGTCAATTGGTGGCTTCTTAATTGCTCATAGGTGCCTGTGTGCATGCATGCAATATGGATGAAAGGCCTGAAAATCTGCTTGTATCCTCCCCCTTGCCTAGTAAACAATGTGAATGGTGGCAGCTATTCATAGGCCTGTCAAAGAAGTCTGTTTTGACTCATATGCATGGCTCAATGGACTAAAGCCATTGTTGTGCTTAACTGACATTGTATAGCTAGCATAAACATCCAGTAACAAATAACCATTTAAGTTCAGATCAGGAAACCTGTTCCTCCAAAAAATTCCTCCAGATGTGTCTGTCATTTCCATTATGATCATTAGCCTCCCAGTACAACTGCAAAGTCAATAGGTAGTACCCTTTAAGTAACACTCCTGGGGTCTCTCCAGAGAGGCTGAATAGTCTGAATAACTGTTAGATGGGCATATGTAAAAATGCAGATTTTTACACTGAGGGGTCACTTTCACATCACAGCTACTGGTACACATCCAACCCCAGGGTCTGGGTCTCTCCTAAGATGCAACTCCAAAGTAGGGAAGAGAGACTACTCTTGAATGAGAATTCCACTTCCAGAATCAACGTTTTTGTGGTGCTCAAATCAGCTATACCTAATAGATATTTTTATTCTTTGTCATTTTGACCCCACCCCAAATGGTTATCATTCTCTTTTTCCTCTGGATCCATCAACTAAGTAGCCACATGAGTTTCCTGCTTAGTCCTAAGCACCATTAGCACCACAAAACCTTTTTTCCATGCACTACTGAAGTGAAAATTTCAGTACTGGGGACAGTACATTGCTGTATCCACACGTATGAAATTTGGGAAATATAGACTAAAGGGTGAATATTTAATAGAGCAAACAGTGCATGAAACTGTAGATTTATTTAATGACCTGGGGTATGTGGGTAGATCCAGTTTTGCATTTTCCTGACCATGTCAGACATTTTCAGGCTTAACTCAGGGGCATAAATATAAGTGAGTATAGTCTAACTTTTATCAAACAGTGTTCTCAGCAAAAGTACTACCATAGATGAGTAATAATAATGTTTCAAGTAGAAAACAACTAGGGTTTAACAAGGGATATAGTACCAGATCAAGTAGTAATAACCATGGTTACTTAAAAGAGAACACACTATTCAGAAAGAAGAGGTAGTTTCTAGAATAAGGAAAGTAAGGTAGAGAATTAAGCTAGAACAGCTGAGTATGTTTTAGAAATGGTGAATACCTACAGAAGACTATCTTCTCTATATACAAGGAGTGTGAGAGAAGTGCATGGTGAGTAAAGGGAGTAGCAGAAGGAAGGGCAGTATGGGCTGGGGGGTGTAGGAGGGGGTGAGAGAAAAGGAATGTTGAGTGATAGGTACTATATGAAGTAATATTTAAGGGGTATAAATGGGGTGGGAGAGAGTAATGTTTAGTGATAGGTACTATATGAAGTAATATTTAAGGGGTATAAATGGAGTGGGAGAGAGTAATGTTTAGTGATAGGTACTATATGAAGTAATATTTAAGGGGTATAAATGGGGTGGGAGAGAGTAATGTTTAGTGAGATGACAATGTGTAACAGGTTATACAAACTGTATGTAGAGGAAAGAGTTCTGCTAATTAGCTTAAGTGACTGATGCATTAAAAGCCTTTCTATTGTTATTGTTTGAATACGACTGAGTTTAGCTCTGAGTAAAAGCAAGAGAGATATTGCTTTTATATGAGGAAGGATTGTAGTCCAGATTTTAGGTGCAAGGGTGGAGAAGGCATGTTCTGTTGAGTATATCTTTGATTGAGGGGTTTGTATGTAATAGTTCCTTCCTCTAAGATGGACAGGTCAGCACTGACCATGCACTGCCATACATTTTGTGCAGCTTCTATAGTGCATATGTTACCAAATCCTGGATTGTCTGGGTCACTGTTGAAGCCTTAACACTCTATGCCATGGAGCCAGTTTATCCAGCTGGTACTTTTCCAACTTCTGCAGAAAATTCTTCCTCCTTCCACAGCAGTTTCATTCACTGTCCCAACAGACTATTCCATTTGCTGGAATTTAACATGCTGTAATGCATCCTCTTCTTTCCTGCCACTTGTTTGGCATTGTATATGATCCCCTACCCCACCAATCATGGGGATTCCATATGGCAGCCTGAATGAGTTACACACCATCACCAGTCAACACCACCCCCAGGCCTGGCCACAGTGGTGGGTCTTAGTAACCCTGTTTAGTGGGAGGTTCTATTATTCTTTGAAATAATCATCACTGGGTGTTTTTTTTTTCTGGATTACTTGTCCTGCCTCTCCTGTTAGATCAGTTTGTCAAGGATGTCTACCTGGATCACAGGGTTCCAGGCAACATAAGTCTGCAGATTAGAGGGGCCTGCAAACCCATTCACCTTGATGAGGTCACAATCTCAGCAGGGGATCAAATTTTAAATCAGAATCTGTTGCAACTCCCAGCAGTTTCGAAGTGATTATTATTTCAAGGGGCTAATTGTCCCCTGGATAACAATTTCAGCTAGGGGGATCAGAGGGCTGACTGTTGTCAGGATTTTAGTTTTAACAGCATTAAGGTGAAGTCTAGATTGTTTTGGTCAGTTCTGTAGCATGGCAAAACAAGTCTGAAGATGTGAATAAACCCCCGAGACCATGGAGGCTGAGTAAACCTACACCCAAATAATGTGCACTATTTGGAGAAGGCTGACCCACAATGTGCTACCATATTATTGCCAACTGCGAAAAGGAGGCATTCACAGTGTAGAACTCTGAGAGATGCTTAGCATGATTTCCCAGGGTGATGTCATTCTGATAAACAACTTTGGACCTTCCCTCAAGACTAATAAAGAACCAGAGTTTGGCAGTTGGCATAATAGTTAAGGTGTTTACATTACAGACGCAGGGTACAGGCTTTAATTCTCACATGGGGTTATTGGCTAGGCTTAAAATTAGCCTAATACTAACCTATGAACCATCTGATAGACTGCCAGATTGATTTTGATTTAAGTTTCTTTTGGGATACTCATTAAAGTCTAGACATGCTGTCAGTTTTCCATGGCCTGTTGGGGAACCATTATGGGAATTGGAAAGGAGGCTATTGATGTAAGATGGCATAGAAGCTGCCTGTGTATACACTTTACAAGAAGCTTTGTAAGGGGAAAAAAGGAGAATGATAGGGACGAGATTAACTAGGAATTTAGTGAAGCCACCTTTATAGACGGTTGGCAATTATGTGTGGTTTCCAGTGCTTAGGCTCATATGAGATACTGATGGAATGATTGCTCATGAGCCTGTTTGAATAAGAATGACTTTAGCCCTGAGTGAAAGTGTAGCTTCTGCAGCAAGCTGTAAAGCATTCAGGAGGAAATCTGTTTACTGGGGGAGAAGTTGAATGAAACTTCTTAAGCAAATTCCAGGCCAAGAAAGAGGGAACCATCACAAGAATAAGAGGAGTGATGACCTTATTGTCCACTGAGGCAATGGGAGCAGTAACAGGCAGAGTCGATTTTGAAAAAAGAAAAAAAAACAAGTAGGACTAACTGCACGTTTACTTCTTCAGGAATAGCCAGTGGGGAAGGCATAGGCTGGATGACTTGCCTTGATTCAGTAGTCTGGTAATGTTATGCTAGAATTCCTTCGGACTGTGATGGTATACAGCTTATTGGATCAAGAGAAAGCTTATTTTCCTACCTTATAGCATAGATTTGACAAATTATTTACACTAAACAGATAACTAGGATCCTTGTGCTTGTTGTAAAGTCTCCATAGTTGATCTTGCAGGGTCATAAGTAGTTTTGTCAGAGGTGACCAGTAGTAGGGGGGTTGGCTTCATTCTTAGATGTGCCATAATATTAAGTACTGACAGGAAACTTTATTGAGATATTCCACAACTGGTTAAAGATGAAGGTGGAAAATCTGAGACCAGATGAGCTGTGATGAAGCGTGGTGGCTGAAACTTCCTCATATTTTTAAAGCAGTTTTAGCAGTGCTCTTTTTTGAATTTGCTCTGTGATCAGAAAAAAAAAACATGGGAGGTGATCTCTAAATGTAGGTCCCAGGACCCCAGTCACCGCAGTGTTGTTAGGAGCAAATGAGAATGCCAAACCTGATGTATTTTACCAGAGATTATTGATTCTAGTAATGAGATACATTGTTCAAGATGTTCTTGTCGCACAGATGGGTGTGGAAAATAATTATCTGAAGTGTCCTGTAACAATTAGTTCACAGAATATAACCTAGAGTATTATTTGAGGTTTGATTACTTGAGGCATGTAAAATAAAGACATAGCTCAAAAACTATTTTTTTTTTTTACAGAATCTAACTTAACAGATATGAGTTGAGTGTTGCCCTCTGAGATGAACAGGAATTGCTTGAGAAACAGAAACAGTTTAAAGTCTCATAGTAATTGGTGGCCGTTCCACTGGCACTTGTATGCACTCTATCACACCTAAACATACTACGTGAAAAATGTCATAATCCTTATTACACTGCAAGTTTCAATGATACCTAGTATATCATAGTCAGTGGAAGCACACATCATTACAAATTTAGGGGACCGGGATAGTGCATAAGGTCTTTACTTCACAGATACAAAGTACAGGGTTTGATTCTGACCTCTGGTTATTGGATAGGCCTGTAATATAGTCTACAGACTGATAGCCTAATATTTACCTATGAACTTATAAACAAATGTAATGAGCACAGTTGTGTGCCACTAATAGGCAACTGGAACTTTTCCATTTAGGGTCTTTAGGGCCATGTAGAAGATAGTTATTTGGTATACACCAAGGGTTGGTAAGAACTGAGCAAGATAATACTACAAAGAAAGTCCTCCTTAGATTTTCAATCCAAACCAACAGTTAGAAAGATTATATTTAGCAGTCATCCTAATGCTGTGAATATTAGACTTGTTTCTAAGCTGTACAGTTCTAAAGTATTGTTAAAAGTCTACTTATGTAATGACGAGCTCACAAAGAGGATGAAACATGGCATTTGCACAGCTGGTGGGGTTTGGCTTTATTGCCCTGAATGCACCAGTAAAAAAAGTAAAAGTAAAAATTCATGCTCATTTAGAAGCCATGTAGCCGAAACACTGGCATATCCTTAAGGGGCCATTTAAATATATCCTATGGACCTCCACTAAGGGAGGTTTAAGGTATTACAAGTGAAGACTGTAGTTTAAAGCTTAAAGAGGACATAGTTATGTGGCATGTATGTATTTATACTAAAGGTATAGAATAGCATTGTAGGAAAAAATAGTCTTAGTTTTGACAAAAAGATGCAGCACAGCCTTTTCAGAGGATGAGAGGAATTAATATTTTAGAGCACGGACATGTGTGTAAGGAGTTATAGCCATATCTGAGTGTGGGTAACTAGTTGGAGAAAAACAGACATGACAGCTAGTGCAAGAAGCAAAGGTTTTAAATGCAAGCACCAGAATGGTGTGCATTTTTTTTTCATCTTACTTTTAAGCATCCCTTTGACTAGCACTTTCTCTAATACCTGCTGGAAAGCACTAGGAAGCCTTAAACTGATACAAGCACTCAACTCTCCTTGTTAATAAGGAGAAATTAATAGTAGGCACTAAACAGCCTATAATTGCAAAGTACCTTGCTAAGGTAAGGGAAAACAGCTCCTGTACTTTACAAAAAAAAAAAAAAAAAAAAAGCATCAAACCAGGCATGTCCAAGGGTCAGCTTCCGGTGATTTCTGCTGTCCACCTGGTGAATCTGGGCATACTGGGGCAATGCAGCAATTGCCTCATGTACACAGACAACCATCTCCTCCTACCACCCAACACTACAACCTGTGAGAGATGCACTTACATAGCCAAAATGGAAGCAAAGCTCTCTCCACCCAAGATTGTGCTAGACAGTCAAGAGGAGAAGGTTAAAACCCACACTACACCTCAAGCAACACATAGCCCTTCTAAACCCACACCACCAACACCCACATATAGCAACACTAAATCCACATATGCAGAGGCCCTTAACTGTAACCTGCCCAAGCAACAAGGACCTCTGAAGCTGAAACGCAAAACAAACACCAATCACAACCAAAGTGTCACATAGTTCACAACACCTGTGTGCCACCCAGCAACAGCCCCTAAGGCAAGACAATGTACCTAACACTTTAGTCATAGGTGACTCTATAGTCTGGCACACTGATGTCCCTCTCACCAGGTTGAACAAGGAGAAAATTACAGTCAGCTGCCTGTCGGGTGCCAGGATCCACCACATAACGCATGCACTCAAGTCACTCCACAACAAGTACAAATATGACTCTGTCATTGTCCATGTTGGAGTGAATGACTTGAGACGTACCTCCCTGGACTACATGAAAAGAGACATGGAAGAGCTCTCGGATCATGTGGCCCAGGCAGGTATGACCCTAGCCCTGAGTAGCATCCTGCCTTCGCCCAGAATGATACCACAATATAAGGACAAAATGATTGACTTCAATTCTGGTGTCATTCAAAGGGGATCCAGTATCTGTCTGCCTGGGACGACATGATTGACAGACCACGATGCTTTGCCAGAGATAGTCTGCACCTGTCGCCCCTGGGATTCAGGTTACTGGCTAAGGCTCTTGCCACCCCTATAGTGCCTTTTTTAGGCAAAGTTCAAAGGACAAAACCACCACCGTAACAGGTACAAGCATGCAAAATCTGAAGGTAATGCTACTCAATGCTAGAAGTCTAAACCTCAAAATGCACTCTCTCGAGGCACTCCTAAAAATGGAGAACATCGATATCTGTGCAGTAACGGAGACCTGGTTCAAGGCTCCAGAGAGCACCCCTGCAATACCAGGCTACAACTCTTACCACACTTTTCGGCCACCAAAGCAGGACAGAAACATTAAAGGTGGAGGAGTGTCAATATTCACCAAGGATATTCACACCACCAGGCTAGTTGCCCAACACAATGCGTCTGAAATTCTCCAGGTGCAACTAACACTAGGTAAGACTGCAATCCAAATTGTAGTTTGCTACAGATCCCCCACCATACCCCAAGGTTCTCACTACACCTTTCTAAACATACTGGAAAATATTAAGATAGAACCAAACACCCTAATACTGGGTGATTTTAACTACCCTGCCATTAACTGGGAAAGATACTCATGTACCAACACCTTTGCCCAACGGTTCTTGGAATTCATAAATTCCAATGCCCTGGATCAACTAATCCATAGTCCCACCAGGGGCTCCAATATCCTAGACCTAATCATTACCAACATGGGAAATCGATGCTCCACACCTATGGTCACCCCCTCGTTAGTCACGTCTGACCATAAGCTAATCACCCTTAACATCCACATCCCACCCCAGTAAGGAAACCTCCATAAAAAACTTCTCCAAAGCCAACTTCATGCTACTCAAGTCAGAAGTGACAAACTTCATGACACCCATGCAGACGGGAGCTGAAAGTTAACTGCTGAATCCTACATTAAGGCACTGTCTGAGCACATCCACTCATGCATAAATCGTGCCATCCCAAATAGAACCAAGATGCTCTCATCCAAAAAAGAAGCCAATCTGGTGGTCCCCTGCCATAAACAAACTTTACAACAAAAGGAAGAAACTGTTGCAGAAAAGAGGAAAATCCCAGGATGCAAAAAACTTCCTTACCAGCCTCAGTAAGAAACTGAGATCCATCATAAAATCCTCCAAAGCTAGTTACGAAAATAAAATTGCCAAAGATTCCAAAGACAACAACAAGGCATTCTATAACTATGTCAAGAATCTAAATGGCAATACTCAGGTCTGCTCTGAGCTAAAACAGAATGGCATTAAATATACTGATCCCAAGGATATTGCCAATATCCTGGCAGATCGATTCAGTGCCAACTTCACCCCCCTCTCCCCCCCCTAAATGGCCCATCTCAATACCGGAAGATTGCCAAATTCTGGTAATAACGGCCACACAAGTAAAAAACGCACTCTCCAAAGCTAAGAATACAGCATCCATGGGACCAGATGACATCCTGGGCTGTGTACTACATGAACTACAATATGAACTGGCACCTCACCTAAGTGTCATGTTTAATCATAGCCTCACCTCAGGTTTCGTGCCCACTGAGTGGCGCACAGCTACAGTTATCCCACTCCACAAGGGGGGATCCACCTTGGATCCCAGAAACTACCATCCCATCAGTCTGACAAGCCTTATCTGCAAGGCCATGGAGCATATTATCATGGAACTTATAAACAAAGACATTGGCAACCTTCAAACACTGGACCCCACCCAGTTTGGGTTCGTGAAGGGCCGATCTTGTCTCCTGAACTTGATTGACTTCTTCAAATCAGTCTCCAGAGCCATGGACAAGGGTAAGGTGGTCCACACAGCCTATATAGACCTTTCCAAGGCCTTTGACACCATCCCCCTCTCTGGAATCATAGATAAACTTACTAAGCTGGGCATTAATCCCTACATCACCCAATGGGTTGCTAACTGGCATACTGATAGAACCCACACTGTAAAAGTAGCCGACTCCAAATCCAGCTCCAGGCAAGCGACAAGTGGAGTACCTCAGGGTTCAGTCCTGGGACCACTCTTGTTTGGCATCTACTTCTCTGAAGTACAGGCCAACACTAAGGGGCTCTGGATAACAAAGTTTGCAGATGACTGCAAACTGGGAGCCATTATTGAATCCCCAAATGATGTGGATACTCTACAAAAGGGCCTTACAGAAACAGATGCTTGGTGCCAGAGACATGGGCTCAAGCTCAATGCCAAGAAATGTATAGTTATCCCCTTTGGGAAAAAAATGTGAATTACCATATAGGTGGCAGTACACTAACACCGAAAGTTTGTTAAGAGACTTAGGGACACAGGTGGACAGTGGTCTCACCTTCGATAACCACATTGCCACAACAGTCAGGAAATCCTTCTATGTGGCACACCTCATCACTAAGGGCTTTTCATCCAGAAAAAAGGAGGTCATTGTCCCACTGTACTCATCCCTCATTAGACCCATTATAGAATACAATGCCCCGTTTGGTATGTACCTCTCAAGACATCTGCAACAACTGGAAAGGCCACAGAAATACCTCACTAAAAGAATCACAGGCCTAAAGCAGATGCCCTACGCTGACCGCCTTAAATAACTCCAGCTATACTCTGTCGCATATCGTCTACTCAGAGGCGATCTTCGCTTAACATACATGGCCATGTCAAACCCAGAGCTGTTGAACATGCTACACTTAAAGAAATCCCAATCACTCAGAGCCACACACTCCAGGGATCAAAACCTTGTCATCACAATAAACAAAACATGCTGGAGGGATAGGTTCCTGACCCAGAGACTCCCCAGACTCTGGAATAGATTGCCCATACATGTCAAGCAGAGTGCCTCTTTGGTCCTCTTCAAAAGGAACCTTGACGATTGGATGGGAGAAAGGAAATTCACCCCGGGGATCATGTCAGTCGCCCTGCTAGACAGGGGTCCAGGGAAGTAAATAGTGTGTGAAGAAATAGCCAGGGAATTGTTATGGCTATGCTTGTATAGGCCCTAGGGCTGATAGCCTAGTACCAACCTATGAACCTATGAACCTAGTAAAGCCAGCATCATACGATGCCAGTTCTTAGGAACAGGAGCCATATATATATCATATATATTGCCCGTTTTTTCTGAAACAGTCCTGGCAGAGGAATCCAAGATCAAACAGCCAGAACAGGAAAAGAAAGAAGCCGTTGTAAGCACTGCTACTAAAAATTCCTTAGAAGTAAATATGTCTAAATTTTCTCTGAACGAAGAACATTTAGCACTTTTGAATAAAGTTTTAACATTTATTCCTTCGCTTTCACCTGATTTAAGTGAATTTTCAGTAGAAGCTAAATTCTTTGGCAGGAATGTCTCATTAAGAAATATATTTAGGAATCAAACAATGACACCTGGCCCACTTCCAAGGAAACAGAGTTCTTTCATTCCTGTGAATCCCCCAGTGGTTGAACTCTATATTAAGCTTTGTGAAGGGGAAGTAGAGAAACTAAGGCAAGACCATTTAGGTTTGTCACGTTTTTATATTACTAAACAAGAGAAAGAAGCTTTGTTAGATCTTCAGAGAAATCAGGACCTTGTCATCAAACCTTCGGACAAAGGAGGTGCTATTGTGGTACTTGATGCCAGCTGGTACTATGATTCTATGATTAAAATGCTACAAGATGAGAAAACCTATCAGAAGATCAATAAGACAGAACTTAATACTAAGCCTGCCAGAATAAAGGATGAATTATATGACTTGATGATGCAAGGCAAAATAAATCAAGAGTTATTTGAATTTTTTTGAAACAGTACACCCCATGATACCATCTATAAGTGGACTTCCTAAAATTCATAAAGACATCTTGAACCCTCCTTTACATCCTATTGTATCAGGATGTGGTTGGGTGACTGAAACTTTCTCAATGTATGTGGAGAAGCAACTACGAATTCCTCTATTAACCATACCTACAGCACTCAAAGACACCAATATGCTGTTAGAACAGTTGATGGCAGTTGATTTAAAAGAATACTCTGATATTTTGCTAGTAACCTTAGATATTTGCAGTCTTTTTACATCTATACCAAATGATACTGGGATTGAGTCTATAAGACACTATATTAGCACGCTTGCTCGCAATCTTGATGTGGAACTTGTTTGCATTTTGCTTGAGATGGTACTTGAAAATAACATTTTCTGCTATGGTAAGAACTACTACTGGCAACGTTGGGGAGTAGCCATGGGAACGCCATGTGCAAATAGTTACTCAAACCTGGACCTAGCTGATTGGAGGAGAAAGAAAGTTTTGATACATTCAAATCCATGGTTTAAGAATTTAATGTATTATGCACGCTTTGTGAATGATATTGTACTTATTTGGAATGGACAGAAAGAACAACTACTGTCATTCATTTCATACTTAAATGCAATGCAACCACCACTTTTTTGAAGTTTACTGCACAATACTTATACACCAGCATAGACTTTTTGGATGTAACGCTCTTCATCAGTCATAACAAAGAAATTGGAACCAAGATACATAGAAAGAACACTTGGAAAAATCATTATTTGCACAGAAGTAGCATGCATCCCAGGCATGTCTCCAGAAGCATCATGAAGAATGAAGCCACCAGAGTATCTAGACTCTGTACAGAAGAAACTGACTATGAACAAGAAGTCAAGTTTTTACAAAGAAACCTCAACAATAGAGGTTACTCTGTTAAAGATTCCTCCCTGCGGAAGGACGAATATATTCATCTAAGGAAGAATGAAGGGGCTCCAATAATGTTTAAAACTGATAATGTTTCAAATAAAAGATCGAATGAAGGATTTGGCAAAGGCCCTCTAAATTTCACTTTAACATACACCAATGATTGCCAGGAAGTCTGTGAAATTATTAAGAAATTCTGGCCTATTTTAACGCAAGATGCCAAAATTTGTGAGATTGTTGGTGAGACGCCTAGAATTACATTTAAAAATAAAAAGAACTTAAAACGCCTTTTAAGTTTGAAAGATGGTATGAAAAATGTCCCTATAAGACAGAAGAAAGGGACCTTTCGTTGTGGTAAATGTTCAGCTTGTAACAGTATAGACACTAGCAACACTTTCATCCATCCTATCAGTAAAATTAGCTACAAATTTTCTTGCCAAGCAGATTGCAACACTCCTCACATAGTATATTTAGCTACGTGTTCAGAATGCCCCGCATACTATGTGAGCAAAACTGATCAATGTTTTAAAAACAGAGTTCTGAGGCATCTTCGTGACATTCGCAACTGTAATGTTAAAAACTGCCTTGCGACTCATATTAAGCAGTTTCCAACTCACCGGTTTTATTTTAAAGTTTTGGAAAATACCCATGTTGGAATGAGACAAGGTGACATCTCTAATGCTATGGAAAGGAATGAAATTAAATGGATTATAAACCTGAGCGCGGACAAGCCTCCAGGTCTAAATGCAGTGGTTCCATTACGCCCTATACTGAAGAACAGGAGACCTACTATTGGCTAGAACAGATGGAGTATGCATATTTATACATTTTCATTGGTTTAATTTTGATTTGGCTCAATGCTACCTTTCGATTGGTCACCAATGATTTTATTAAGTGTTTCCCCACTTCATTCATTACGATCTGAAGAAGGTTAAATCCGAAAGCGCTTATTGTTGATGAAGTACCAGGGGATTTTATCTCATTTCACTTGTCTTTGGGTTCTACCCATTTTATATGTGCATTTTGTCATTAAAGAACATCTCAGTCCGTGGTGATATTTGTGGTTGTTTCACGAAGTTCAGTTCTTTTTACCTTGCTCACCTTTGGCAGCTACCAGCCATTTTTATCCTTGACGACGACCATCTGTTTCTGTGGTTTATGACCTCATACCACTTGCACAATCTTCCCGTAATGCATTGCATGACAGCACATTGTGGAACCTGTTTATAAATGTCTGCCAGAGTACACAACTCTAGCTGATTTACATGTGGCAAACAAGCAGTGAGCCTTTGATGCAGAGGAATACAGTGATAGTTGAGCTGTGTTAACCCTGAAACTGTATTAGTGTGTACACTGTATTGTCTTAATTTATTACTTTTTTATTTTTATTTTACATTTGTTGACCGGGCTAGTCCAACTGGATATATGTCCATTTTCAGTAGAGGCCCGGGGAGAAAAGCTCCAACAAACACAAAAAAAAAAACACAATATCATTTATAATATGAGACATTTACAAATACAGCTAAATTTACAGATACTTGTCTCGTTCATTACATTTTGTTGACTTTTCTGTAAACAGGATCATGGTACATTTCAGCTATGGTTAGCCACTCAAAAAATGTCCTAATAAAACTTTTATATAAGAGAATACTTTTTTTTTTCTTCAGTAGGAAGTATTTAGAGAGACTAGACACAGTGTAGTTTAAGAGAAAAATCTATAACAGAATATATAGCACCTTATGAGTAGTCTGGGATAAGCAGAGCTAAGTTTAATCAGATGGATAAATGCCTAGTCAGGTTTAGTACAGGGGCACAACCAGTGTGTTGTAAGGTAGAGTTTCAGTCTATTTTTGAAGAGTGATAGAGAGGGAAGAGAGGAAAGGTCACTGGGGAGAAGATTCCAAGTTTTTCCAACAGCATTAGAGAAGAGAGATTCACCAGTCTTGTTGTTAGGTTTAGAGGTATGTAGAAGATTTTTGTGTGAGGAACGTAGTGATTTCAGATTTGTATATGGAGTGATGAGGGTAGATAGAATAGGAGTAATGAATGGTTTATAGAGAGTTTTATGGGCAATGGTTAGTTGATGGAATTTAATCACGTTTTGTAGTTCAAGCCATCCTAGCTGCTTTATGCAGTGGTGGGTTTTGTAAGGGTTTCCTGTTGCAAATCTAGCAATGTTATTGTAGGAAGTTTCCAGTTTGCTGAGGTTATTTTTAGAAAGGTTAGTAAAAATAGGTGAGGCATAGAGGAGAGTAGAGATTAGATGAGTGTGAGCTATGGTTGTTCTAGCTGTGGGGGAAAGGTAAGGCTTAATCCTATAGAGGGAGCCAAGTTTTTTGTAGACAGTTTTTATTGTATTGTTGATATGGGTGTCAAAGTTCAGATTGCTATCAATGGTTATACCCAATAGTTTGGTGGTTGGCTCAGGTGATATAATGGCACCATTAGTGGATGTAACTGAGAAATCAAGTGGAGAGGACTTGTGAGTTGGATTAAAGAGGAGGAGTTTAGTTTTTCTGGGGTTCAAAAGAAGGCAGTGCTGTGTAAACCATTGTTCCACTGTGTTAAATGCCTTCTGGGTAAGAGAGAGGAGTTCATATGCGGATTTGGCTGAGCATATGAGTGTGGAATCATCAGCATATTGTATGCATGTGGCTTGGGGGATGGCTAGATGAAGGTCGTTAATAAATATTGAGAAGAGGAGAGGTCCTAGTATGGACCCTTGAGGGACACCTAGGATAACTGGTTGGAGGGTAGAAAGAGTCTTATGCCAAATTACTGCCTGTTGTCTTTTGTCTAGGTAGGACTGGAGCCATTTTATTGAAGGTGCATCTAAAGATAGGGATTTGAGTATGTTGATGAGAATCTGATGATTGACCATGTCAAATGCTTTGGACAGGTCAGTGAATAGTGGTGAAGAAAGATTATTAAGGTTACGGTTTTTGTTTATGCAATCTGTAAAGGAAAGGAGGGTGGTGGTGCTGTGTGAGGGTCTGAAACCATGTTGACAGCTGGAAAGTAAGTTATTTTGAGTTAAGTGGTCAAGTAATTGCCTATGGATACATTTCCCCATGATCTTTGCCAAGAGTGAAAGAAGGGCAATAGGGCAGTAGTTGGAAAGCTCATTGGAGTGTCCGCCTTTATGGAGGGGGATAATCTGAGAGACTTTCCATAAGCTAGGTATGTGACCTTCGGTAATAGTCCTATTGATCAGAATGGAAATAGGATAAGCTATAGCTTTGACTGATAGCCGTAGCAAATCAGCAGGTAGTTGATCTGCTGAGGGAGAGCATGTTTTTAGTTTTTGTATGAGGGTTAAAATATATGTAGTTGGTACAGGTTGCAAGTGAAAAGGAGGGGGGAGGTAGTTATAAGAAGGTAGAGTGAAGCTATTAGGTGATAACTGACTAGCTAGTGTTTGGATAGTATTAGTAAAGAAGGTATTGAATGTATTGGCTGTATTCATGGGATTAGTATGGTCAGTATTTTGAGGGTTAGGTGTGGACTTAATCAATTAATGAGTAGCCAGGTCTTACTAGAAAGACAAGAAAACACTGAAATAGAAAAACATTTGGTGGGAGAGATCCCAACATAAACTGTGTATCATAGAAATTAGATGGCATTTGCTTGCTGAGGTACAATTACCACTTTCTGATTGCACCCACAAAAATGGGACTGTAGATGACTTTTCAAACACTACCGTGTTTGTTTATGAAAGCAAATAAATGGTATGTAGTTAATGACTGAGGTCCAGTCAACCTATTTATGAAGAGAAGCAGAGAAGGGGAACTGTAGTTGGTAAGTTAAATCTTGTCACTATGCTTGTGAATGGATGCTTACAAATGGGGCCATAGCCAGTGAGTCAGTTTCTGTCACATGCATTGTGAACAAAAGCATAGAAAGGGGCATTAGTAGGTGAATAAGATCCTGTCATCCTTTGGGAATATATTTGGTGGGTGAGGTCCTGTCTCTGTTTTGTGACAGGAAACATAAAAACTGAGCTGAATTTGTGACTTACGTCTTGTTACCCAATAGGGTGAAAGTTTATGTGTTAGGTCTTACCATTCTCTTAGTACAGTAAATTCTCAGTTAACCAGCACTCATGGGGATTGATAGATGCTGGATAACTGTAGTTTCTGGTTGCTTGAGAGTTATTATTAAAAATAGGTTGACTAATACTGTACCCTATACTATTTGCTTGGTTTGACTTGTTCTCAGGTTGGAGAAACAGGGAATTTATTCCTATCTTCCTTTTTAAATCTCTAAAAATGTAAGGTATATTTCTGTGGGGGGTAAACAGAAAGTGCAAAACATAAAAATTGTACTGTATTTCTTCAGTTTTTTTTTTTTTTTGCTGGTTGCTTGAGAGTGCCGGTTGCATGAGTTCTGGTTCACTGAGAGTTTACTGTAAATAGGCATAATGAAGGTTGACTTCCCAAAAGACAGGTGCTCATGAAGACTGAGCTATATTAAAGGTAAGTAGTAATGGAGAGAACGAGACTACCCATGGTAGTCCATAGGACTTTAGGTTCTGGACCACTGAGGTGTGATTCTTTGAAGATTGCTAGGCAAACCACCTTCTGATAATGGTTAGAATATTAAAGCACTCACTTGGTGGAATGGTAGCCCATTTTTGATGAGTGGAATGATAGTTAATCCTGATGGTTAGTGCAAGCCAGTGTTTTTTTGGGGGGGGAGTCTTCTTCCATCCCAGTAGGTGTTTGCGGTTATCCAATACATTGTTATAATGCTGTGTCTTAGAGGTGGGAAATTTAATTTGCAGGTGGCCACCATGACAAAGATTCTGCATTTCCCAATACATTCTCCAGGTATGTCATTTGCTAGTTTATCCTGATGTAATGAAGCTGGCCAATTTCTTACTAAGATACAAGGATAGCCAAACAGAGGAAGTTGTTTATTGATTGATTCTTTCAAAAGCCAGTATTCAGTTAATACTGAGGACTGCTGAAAAGGAGGCCAATTTTTTGTCATATTTGTTGTATATAGATATCTTGAAATCAGTAACTTGGAAGAATGGCTGAGCCCAGTGGGGTAGAGATATGAAGTCCTGAACATGGCCCAGGTGACCTGTGTTTGATTAGCTGCATGTGTGCATGAAGACAGGAATGGGAGGAAGATGTCCTTAAGCAGCTGAAACTGACTCTTCAATCCTGAGGGGAGAAAGGTGCTTGGCCTGCCATATTGGTGAAACCTACCCAAGGGTAGGCACCCACCACACAGGAGGCCAGGCAAGTTACTTACCATAAAATGTAGATGTTTGAGTATATTCACTGTTGCAGTCCTCACCTGTGAGGGTTATCTCTGCTGTGGTAGCCCTCAGCCAGACCGAGTACCAGAGTCAATGTTTTTCTGCATCGGCTGCTGTCGCTTGGTGATTGTTGTCAGTGCTATAAAGGAAGGCAGCCAACACCATTACATCAGTTTTTCTTGCCCTAGCCAGTCAGAGGTCCAAGTAAATATGGTAAAGTGGTCCTGGCGGCTAAAAGCCACTGTTAGAACTTATGTCTCCCTAAAGAAAGTAGATATAAGGGGGAAGGAGGGTGGGAAACCAGGACTGCAACAGTGAATACACTCAAACATCTACATTTATGGTAAGTGTACACAACTGTACTATGTTCTTCTTGTTTCACTGTTGCAGTCATCACCTGTGGGAGGATTCCCAAAGCTGAGGAGAGGGGTGGTAGGATTAGTAAGAGACCTAGGAATGGGTCAGCATGTCCTGCAGAACTGCAGAGGCAAACCCTGCCCTTGCCTTAGAAAAAATTTAGGTGGTAATGTTTGGTAAAGGTATAGACAGAAGTCCAGGTGGCAGCTTCCAGGATATCCCTGGTGGGAACTCCTCTGAGGAATGCTGTGGAAGTAGAGGCTGCCCTAGTGGAATGGGTTTGAATAGACTGGCGGGGGGGGGGTTCCCATGCAATCTGTAACAGAAATGAATACAGTGTAATATCCATTTGGAAATGGTTTATTTGGAAATGGGCTTCCCCTCTGCCCCTGGGGCAAAGCTGACAAGTAGTTGGTCTGTTTTCTTGAAGGGTTTAGTATGGTCCAGATAGTATTTGAACTGTCTGTGCACGTCTAGTAAGTGCAGAATTCTTTTTTTTTTTGAGGGTTAGGAAAGAAGGTGGGTAGATATGTGGCCTGGTTGAGAGTTACATTACATACCACCTTGGGCATAAAGGAGGGATTAGTCTTCGGGGAGACCCTGTCTGCATAGAAAATGATGAAGGGCTCAATGGCCATCAGTGCCTGAAGTTCTAAAACCCTTCTGGCTGAGGTGATATCTAGGAGAAAAGCAGTCTTCCAGGAGAGGTATCTTAGTTCTTCTGAAGCAGCAGGTTTGAAGGGTGGTAAAAAAAAAGTTATGTCTTACCATAACGTTCCATCTGAGTTGTTGATCTTCTTCCATTCATCACTGATGAGTACAGTTCCGAACCCTCAGAACCGAGTCGGCCAAATGCCAAGCTAGCGTACACCAAACTCTCGAGCCACGCTACTACCCACAATGCCCTTCATCCCATACCTCAGATCGAGTTTGCAGAACCACAGTAGCAACATATATATATATATATATATATATATATATATATATATATATATATATATATATATATATATATGTGTGTGTGTGTGTATGTATATATATATATATATATATATATATATATATATAGATAGATAGATATACAAGAAACAAGAACAGAAAAAGAAACAGAGGCAGAGGCCATCTCTACGCAAACACCCTAACACACCAAAATGACCCAAAGATCTGCCAGGAGCCTTGGTGGGGGAAGGTGGGAGGATGTGATGAATGGAAGAAGATCAACAACTTAGATGGAACATTATGATAAGACATAACTTCTTTATCTGAAGTTGTTAATCTTCTTCCATTCCTCACTGATGGGACCGAGTCCCTAGCTACTACAGAATCTGGGTGGCCCTCATGGAAGAACATTCCGGAGAACCATAGAACCAAAGGCAGCTCTACCCCTGGAGATCAGATCCAATTTGTAATTCTTGATAAAGGTATGGAGTTTAGCCCAGGTGGCAGCTGCACAAATATCATCCATGGAAGCCCTAGCATGAAAGGTGACAGAAGCAGCCACAGCTCTAGTGGAATGAGGTTTAATGCGGCCAGGAGCTGATTCCTCCTCCAGAGAATAAACAAAGGAGATGCAATCCCTAAGCCATTTAGACAAGGTAACCTTAGACACTGCCAATCCCTTTCTAGAGCCCGCAAAGGCAACAAAAAGCTAATCTGACTTTCGAAAAGACTTTGTCCTGTCCAAATAAAACCGCAACTGTCTATGGACATCCAAGGAATGGAGACAGTATTCCCCTTTGCTGGTATAATTAGGGAAAACACAGGCAACTCAATGGACTGATTAATAGAGAATTCCAAAATCACCTTGGGTAAGAAAGTGGGATTGGTGCAAAGTGATACTCTGTCCTTATGGAAAATCAAATAAGGACTTTTGATGCATAATGCTTGCAGCTCTGATACACGTCTGGCTTTAGTAACCACCACCAGAAACAAAGTCTTCCAGGACAGAAACTTCACATCAAGGTTGCAGCTGTCTCGAAGGGAGGTAGAGTCAAAGTTTGAAGCACCCTAGACAGATTCCATGATTCCACAGGTTGCCTAATGGGAGGTCTAGAATGAAAAATCTCCTTCAAGAAAGTCTTACACAGATGGAAAGAAATAATAGGAATTCCGTCTGAACCATCATGGAAATTGGAGATAGCAGCTAGATGCACCCAAATCGTGGATGCAGAAGCCCTGTTAAGGAAAAGCTTGGTCAGGGATTGAAGAACCATAGCTACTGAAACAGAAACCAGATCCAGAGACAGCTCTTGTGCCCACAAGGAAAAACGTTTCCACTTGTCTTTATAAAAGTTTTCTGGTAGAAGGTTTGTGGGAGGCCAAAATAATATTCTGTACCAGAGAAGAAAGTGACTCAAGCCTGGCTACTAACGAAACTGGAGCAACCAAGCTGTCAGTTTGAGAGTGGCCAGACTTGGAGATGACAACCCTTGGGGGTGAGAGATGAGATCCTGATGGAAGTCTAGAATCCAAGGGGGTTGGAGCAGGTGTGGCTGAAGGAAGGGGAACCAAACCTGACAAGGCCAGAATGGGGCAATGAAAATCATTCTGCTTCTCAACCGAGTGGCTTTCCTTAATACCAATGGTATAGAGGGAATGGGAGGATAACCGTACAGGAGACCCATGGGCCAATCAAGAGTCAGAGCATCTCTTGGGGACTTCCCCTGTGGAGGAAAAAGGGCAAAATAGCTGCTGCACTTCGCATTGGAGGGGGAGGCAAACAGATCGCAGCAAGGCCGGCCCCAGTGGCTGAAACTTTCCTCCACCACTTCTAAGTTGAGAGACCATTCGTGAGGAAGCAGGATGCATCTGCTCAGCCTGTCTGCAATCACGTTGGAACTCCTCCGGGATGTGTGTAGCAATCAGGGAACGATTGGTAGCTATCGCCCACTGCCAAATTCTCATGGCTTCATGGCAAATGGGGTAAGATCTGGTCCCTCCCTGCTTGTTGATGTACCAGACCACAGACATGTTGTTGGACTGGATAGCAATTGGTCCGAGAGGAAGAAGAGGGTGGAGAGCTTGTAACACCAGTAACACAGCTCTGAGCTCTAGAACGTTGATGTGTAAGTCGAATTCTAGAGGAGACCACGTGCCTTGAACAGATCTTCCCTGAAAATGCCCCCCCCCACCCTATCAGGGAAGCATCCGTAGTCACTGTGGCGCTGGGCTGAAAAGGTTGAAAGGGGCGACACCACAGCTTTCATCCATTCTCATCCACCAGAGGAGATCCTGCTTGCAAAGATCGATGATGAGGATTAGTGTGTTCAAGGGATGATGATTGTGTATCCATTGAGTTTGAAGAAGCCACTGTAACAGGCGCATATGAAGCCTGGCCAATGGAACAATGGGAATGCCTGCCGCCATGGAACCCACAGCCTACAGAACTGCCCTTGCAGGCACTTTTCTGCAGTCAAGTATCACTTGCACTTGTGTTCTCAGTCTTAAGAGCCCGTGATGAGGAAGAGATATTAGACCAAGTTGAGTGTTGAACATAGCCCCTATGAATTCCAGTTGTTGTGAGGGCTGAAGGTTTTATTTTTCCCATTTGATAGTAATACCCACAGACTCCACCAGAGACAGAGCATGTCGCAGGGCCTTGGTCAGTAGATACACGGTGGGGGCGGAGAGGAGCCAATCATCCAGATAAGGAAACACCTGTAATCCGTGCAGTCTCAAGTGAGCTAACACCACTGCTAGACATTTCGTGAACACTCTGGGGGCCGTTGAGAGACCAAAAGGCAGGGCTCTGAATTGAAAATGATTGGCTCCCAGCCGGAAGTGCAAAAGTCTCCTGGAGTGTTTGTCCATTTTGATGTGGTAATACGCATCCCGGAGATCTAGAGAGCACATCCACACACCCTCTCGAAGACATGGAAGGATGGATTGAATAGTGACCATGCGGAACTTGGTCTGTATAACTGACTCATTCAAATGACTGAAATCCAGAATGGGCATCCAGTCCCCCATCTTCTTTCGCACCAAAAAGAGTCTGGAGTAGAACCCTAATCCACATTGATCTGGGGGGACCTTTTGGATGACTCTCTTTAGAAGAAGCTTCTTGATTTTGGAAGCTGCCTCCTCCCTTTGACTGGGTGGAACATCAGGAAGGGAGAATTGAGGTCTTGGAAAGGATTTGAGGGGAATGTGATAGCCTCTGGTGATAATTCTCTGCACCCATAGATCATCGGTAATGGAGGACCAGGCTGCTTGGTGCAGAGAAAAACGCGCCCCAACTGCTTCCAGAGGAAAGCAATCAGGCAATGCTTCAGTAGCGCTGATAGGACCTACCAGAGAAAGAATCTCTGGAGCCCTGATTCCAGTAACCCCCTCTGCCCCTAAGGGGATGTCTTCCACCGTCAGACCCTCGCCACATGTGTCATGAAAGAAACCTTGCGGTTTCTTGTGCCACAACTTCCCACTCCTCTGATTCCTGGAGAAGGAACGCTGAGGTTTGGAGAAGCACAGGCCTACGGCAGACAAGGTCTTTCCGTCCTGCTTGCACCTGGACAAAGTATCCTTGACCTTAGAACCAAAGAGCGCGGAGGGCTCAATAGGGGCATTCAAAAAGGAAGACTTAAAGGAATCCAGTAGGTCAGAAATGTGCATCCAGGCATGACGTCGGACAACCACGCCAGCACCTGCTGCTCTAGCTACTCCTTCGGTTGCATGGGAGAGCAACCTCATGGAGGAATTCAAAATTGCTTCAAGGGTGGCAAGTTGGGAGGACATTTTGTCACGTGCTCCATCTGACACTTGACCCACGAGGCTACCAGAGAGTTTGGAAATAAGATCTTTCTGGAGTCTTGTAAAGTGTGCCAAGAAATTCAGCGAATGCACGGCAAAGGTCACTGCAGCAAACACTCGCTTCTCTAGCCTGTCCACTGCCCGGGACTCCCTGTTGGGCCAGTGAACAGCTGGACTCTCTTCTGCCAAGTCCTTCTTTGTGGCCGCCGCCACCACCACAGCATCTACTGGCAAGCCTTTTGACCAATGGGGTTGATCCTCTGGAGGAGAAAGTACTTTGTCTGATCTCCTGGGGATAGCTTCCACTAAATTCGGACTCTTCCACACTCGCTGCATGATGAATTTGACCAACTCATCGGTAGGAGGGGTCACCCAGGACGTAGTGGGCCGGGAACAGAAAGCTTGTAAGAATACGGATTTCTCCGGGGAAGGGGTGAAAGATTTCTAGTCACCCCGCTGACTCAAAATCTCCAAGATGTCCACAAAGGAAACATTGTCAGGGGGTGATCTAGGAAAACCTTTCCCCATCATCGTAATCCGTATCCTCAGTAAGGGACTCTTCAGGTGAGTTTATGTGTTTTCTTTTGCACACCCTCTTCCGAGGGGGCTCTTCAGTAGGAATTGAAAAATTATATGGCTCTAGACACTCAGCTGGCTTGCCATTGAAAAAAATATTTGGATCTCTTTACTGCTTCTTACTGCTTGCTCTTGCTGTGGGATTTGAAGTCTTCTTAAGACACTCAGTCTTGCTGGCTGGATTCTGCTAAAATTCAAAGTCTGGTTATATTTGCATTCACAGTCTGTCGCATACAGAAACTTGCAGAATATACACTGATGAGAGAATATACTTTGCAGCACCTGTCTTTAAGAGCAGTAACCAATAACTTTTATAATAAACCAAACTGGACAAACGTTGCAGCTTAAAAGTACTGTTCCAACTTTACTTCTCATATAGTACAGATGATGTGAGAGATATAACATTTACCTCAGGACTTGTGTCCCTACCATACCTCTAACATAACTAGATTTAATACAGACTTTTTATACATATTTTAGTTAAACACACACCCTCTTGGTTTTGGAAAGATACTGCTTGATGGCGCAAATGCTAACACATCTGTTCTTGTGCAAATGCTGATAAGTAAACTGTCTTCGTGGATTAACTTTCTTAGAAAAACATATTTTTAAACTTTCTTAGAAAAACATGTCCTGTTGTCCAGTGAAAGCAGATTACATTCTTGTCATGTCTGTAAGAAGTCAGTTTTCTTGATGTGTGCGTAATACACTCATAAGTAAGTTCCTTATTTTTTTAAGCCACAGTCATTTAGTATGGTTGCTGATCACATATTACTAAACTCTGTTTCTGCATTTAAGCAAGCTTTTTCTTTCAGCATATTTACAACAGAATTAATTTTAGCCTTAAATTCATAATATCTAACAATTCCCTCTGTTTTTAAACATACTCAAAACATTTTATACTGATATGTATTTTTTTATCACATTATATAGTCTTTTGATACAACAAATCAAAATGCAATTTTACATAGTTAATACAGTGATATTAAAGTATTACTTACAAACTGAATGTATTTAACAACTTTTTCTTTTGCAGACCATTCTGTGAAAATATTTTATCAGTTATGAGCTGTGTCTGCTTTAGTTTAACTTGATTAATTTATTCTTTTGCAATTACAGAATTTAATTTATGACTTAGAACTGTTTCATTAACTCTTTGCAACTTGTTGAATTAACTGTAAGAGACAAGAACCATGTGCTACTGCAAGCATTTATAACATTGTGGTCATGTCTTTGAACTGCCCATTAACATCTTGGTAAAGTACTGAACTGGGCTTAGATAATAAATATTTGAAAGCAATTATTTTACTGGGGTAAAACCAGTGATATTACAACTTGACAAATTACTTTTAAACTTATTACAATGTATTCTGTACAGTATGTATTTACACAGACTGTTTGCTATTCATGCATTTCAATCTAGCAGCTATCCTGAACCCAATTTTTTAAAACATGTTTTTTCACACATATTCATTGCTAGACATTAATTTAATTTGTACTGAATTCTTCTGTATTTGTACATACAAAGACTATAAAGTAAATTTAGTCTAATCTTACAAATTTAGAAGTATTTAGTGGAATTGACACCAAATGCATATGTCCTGTTATTTTAAACTACATACTCAGCAATTAAAAATATTCATGCTTTTTTATCCCAACATTGTCTTGCCAAAAACATATTAAAAATAATGACCATTCTTGCTCAATTTATACATATCTTTACTTTCTCTTGTATATCTTTAATCAATTTTAAGCCATCTCTTGTCTTTTAAACCATCTCTTGTATAACTTTACAGTTTAACAGGTTGTAAATACAATTTAATACTAAAATATCTTATTCTGTCAGGTTCAATCTGTTTACCAATATTTCTAATGCACTAATACCTGTTTTTCCTCCCCCTAAAAGAGTATTGTCAAGAAGGAACAATATATTATTTCTGCTCTTAACTTTATTTCAGACCCTTTTGCAACACATACTGCTCACACAGTGTGTAAAACTGATAAAGTACCCCTCCCCCTGTAGTACTGCAGTATTGTTTATTTGTTTTATAATGTATGTCAGCCCAACACTTTGGTTATACATTTGCTTTATTAGGTTATTCATTTTTTGTTTTCTTTTCTGTTGCCTTTGCTAGTAGTTATTTGTACCCTCCTGTATACTTTATACTATAACCCATCTGTTGGCTATACTTGATGTAACTAAGGTTTTTTTTTTTTTAATCAGGGACATATATGCACAATTGTGATGTTTTATTATAATTACCAAATAGTGCTGCATGTGAACATTTTAACAATTATGTTTTAAATAATAAGTTTTTAGAAAAACTCAAGCCACTTGTCTAGCAGTCTTGTTTCTTATCTTATCTTTTCAACATTTCCTGTAACTATTCATCCAGTTTAGGAAGGTCTGAGCTCACATTTCAATTAACCCTTTTTAGCATTTTTCCTTTAATCATATATATTTTTTAACTTTTGATTTCAGTATTTTTTTATTTATTTAACTGTTCTGACATTCATTTTACAAAGACTGTTTCACTAATACCATCCGTGATTTTATTTCTTTTTAAAATTCAGAACTTTAACTGTTTGTTGTGGTGTTACTATACAATTATATAAAAAAATGTAAAAAAATAAGTAGATATTAGCTTAACAAACACATTTATATATTTACATAATTTATATTTGCTGTTGTCTGCCTGTTATTCTTGTGCGTTGTATAAAAAGAAAATACATGCATGTCAGTCTTGTGACTTTAAATCTTTATACAAGCATGTCAGTGTTGTAACTTTAACTTTTTACTCTTATTATCTATTTTTATTTAATTTTATACACTAGAACAGTTTTGTTTACCTTTTGACTATGCTAAGAATGGCAGTCATATGCTCTACTTTACTGTAGTACTGATAAATACATTGCTTTAATTGAATGGAAGTTTTAAACATTTGAGAATGATTTGTATTTCACCATCCTACCATGTAAGCTTAACCATTTTCAAAACACAAACATATTATAAAATATATTTATTTTGTACAGATCAGCTGTAGTTTCCTACTCTTTCCCAATGTATGAAGGAAGTTAGTCTCTGTCAGTTCAGCTAATCTATTTTCTTCATCTTGTAACTGTTGTTTAAGAGTCTCCTCATGGTCTGCCTGATATGTCTCAGGAACCTGTTCTGCTGAATCTGAAACTCCTATGCACTTTTGAAAAGATGTATGTATAACTTGTCTAAACTTCCTGAACTCATTGTGTCTCTTTTTTAGAAGTTTACTACATTTTTTTGTAACAAAATGTACTAGTGGTTCTATTAGTAACTGATTTGACTCACATGTGGTGACAGGACATAACTGTTTAACATCTGAATATAATGGAAACACTTTAGCCTTAGTTAATTCTTTATCATGAACAGATCTGTCTTCACAGTCTATTGTTTTAGCAATATTATGCAATACTTTTTTATGGCATAATACACAAAATGCAGTTTTTGTTGAAGCACACAATAACCATTTGTCATACCCCACATGGTTTTCTTGGAGATACCAGTTAAATATTGTAATACATTTGCATAATGCCTTACTATCAACCTGCCCTACTAAGGTTTTACATTTACTAATATGCTGTGTATACCAACATTGCAATTTTTTACATTTGCTTGAATTATGCATGAAAATATCCATACTGTCTAATCTAATATCCAAACTGTCTAATATCCAAACTGTCTTATAATATGCAAACTGTCCAATATCCAAACCGTCGAGTAGCATCTATACAAAAAAATGTGAGCAAGAAAACAGATTATCAGGCTGTTGTTGCAGATGGCTGGAAATTTTTCAAAGTCACTTGAGAAGCACAACAGGCAGTGGACTGTTGGGCTAGTGGATATCCCCCTTTTCTTTAGTGAAATTATGGCACTGCGACTGGAACTTCTGTCTCACTCCGGATGTAGACATCTAAAAAACTTTACTACTGCAAGCTGCATGAACTGGAATACTTCTGTTCAGAATTGACACATACGTACAAATGTTAGTTACTGCAATTTAACTGAAGTAACCCTCTGCAGGGCTTACCATCACTCCCCCCGTGTTTGAATGCAGATTATAGGTTCAAATGCAGGTTTTAAGTTCAAATGCAGATTTTAGGTTCAAATGCAGGCTAGCTTGCCATTGAAAAATTATATGGCTCTAGACACTCAGCTGGCTTGCCATTGAAAAAATATTTGGATATCTTTACTGCTTCTTACTGCTTGCTCTTGCTGTGGGATTTGAAGTCTTCTTAAGACACTCAGTCTTGCTGGCTGGATTCTGCTAAAATTCAAAGTCTGGTTATATTTGCATTCACAGTCTGTCGCATACAGAAACTTGCAGAATATACACTGATGAGAGAATATACTTTGCAGCACCTGTCTTTAAGAGCAGTAACCAATAACTTTTATAATAAACCAAACTGGACAAATGTTGCAGCTTAAAAGTACTGTTCCAACTTTACTTCTCATATAGTACAGATGATGTGAGAGATATAACATTTACCTCAGGACTTGTGTCCCTACCATACCTCTAACATAACTAGATTTAATACAGACTTTTATACATATTTTAGTTAAACACACACCCTCTTGGTTTTGGAAAGATACTGCTTGATTGCTAACACATCTGTTCTTGTGCAAATGCTGATAAGTAAACTGTCTTCAAGAAAATGCCTTGTGGATTAACTTTCTTAGAAAAACATATTTTTAAACTTTCTTAGAAAAACATGTCCTGTTGTCCAGTGAAAGCAGATTACATTCTTGTCATGTCTGTAAGAAGTCAGTTTTCTTGATGTGTGTGTAATACACTCATAAGTAAGTTCCTTATTTTTTTAAGCCACAGTCATTTAGTATGGTTGCTGATCACATATTACTAAACTCTGTTTCTGCATTTAAGCAAGCTTTTTCTTTCAGCATATTTACAACAGAATTAATTTTAGCCTTAAATTCATAATATCTAACAGGAATGTCTGAAGAAGCCTCGGAAAAAGGGGTGCTTTGGATTAGTGGTCCCCTGCCAAGGGCTGGCGATGGCTGAGTAAGGGGGGAACCAAAGTAGGAGCTGACAAAGGAGGATTGTTAGCCGCCAGCGCCCTCTCCATAATCCGGAAGGCAGGCCCACCTGAAGAGGGATGGGAGCCCAGAACCGAAGAGGACTGAATCGGAACTGGGGTCACACCCCGCTCTGAATGGCCTACCTCCAAGACTGACGTTTGAGAAGGGTTCAGTGTGGAAATAACTCTCGGATCTAAGACGGGAACTGAGAAGGGCGTCTGTGCCGGGGCCTGAACCAAATATTCCACCCCCAAAGCAAGGGATTGAGTAAGGTGAGCTGTCATCGGAAGTGAAGCCCACCAGGACTTAGATGTTTCAGGCATCAAAGCAGTCGGTGATGAAGGAAGGGGTCCCATTGAAAGGAATGGGCAAGGGGGCCTTGGGACTGAAAGATCCCCATCAGGAGAATACGAAGGAGTCAAAGGATGAAAAATCCCAACACCCAGAGCGGAACAGGGGTGGAGATTCCTGTTGTAGTCAATACCTGATCCACGAGACAGACAATGTCTATTTCGGACATGCTCCTGGCAGACCTAATCGATATCCCAGAAGGGGATTCAGGCTGATCCAGAAAAGGACTGTAGGGCTGCCTGGCAAACGGGTTCACAGAAGATGAATATCTGGTTCATGGTAATGAACTCAACGGAGCCAAGGATTCTGATTTGAAATGCGTAAACGGTAAAGTCGGCACCGAGAGGGAACTCGGAGACGAAGTCACAATGGGGGTAATAGTCAAAATCGGATCCAAGGTCATCGGAGCTGGAGCCTGTAAAGACGAGGTCAGTGCTGAAGTGTCCTGAACCAGACTGGTTGGAACCGAAGAAACCATCGGTTCAGTAGTCATCGGTGCCGAGCCCGGCACCAACAATTCAGACTTCCCAGAAACTGTGCTAGGTGCTGACATTGGTGGCACAGAGACAGTGAATCGATGCTCGGAGGAAGATATACCAGTCTTAGATCGATGATTTTTGCCCCTCTCACCAGCCGGTGAAGAAGGGTCCAAGCGAGGATGCTTCTTATCCTTGCCTGGAGGGGTTGAGACCTCCACAGAAATAGCCTCAGAAAAAGGAGAGGAAAGCAATCCTTTCAAAATCAACTTGTTGTACCATTCATTCAACGTCCGTTGACTAAAACTCCCACAAATATCACATGGGGGAGTTGCAGAAAGGTACAAGACACCCAAACAATAAACGCATTTAAAATGCAAGTCACTGTTAGGTAATTTAATACTGCATGATGTGCAATGTTTAAAACCAGAAGTACCCTTTTTCTCAGACATACTAACACTCGCTCAAACAGAGAAGAGAAGGAGAAAAAGAGCCAGACCACCAGCAATGGTATGAAGAGTTACCATGAGGGTGGTAAAAGGTAAAGAAAAGGCAAGAAAATACCAACAATGGTAAGAAAAGGAATACCTGTGGGTAGAGCTAGACTATAAGAAGACACTATAAGAACAATTTTGGAAGAAATATACTTTTGAATAATTCAAAACTACTTAACTGGAGAGCTCGACGAAAACACTGCTATATGGCTGCACAGCAAATGAGATCTGAGGTATGGGATGAAGGGCATTGTGGGTAGTAGCGTGGCTCGAGAGTTTGGTGTACGCTAGCTTGGCATTTGGCCGACTTGGTTCTGAGGATTTGGAACTGTACCCATCAGTGAGGAATGGAAGAAGATTAACAACTTCAGATGGTTAGTTTTTCCAAAACATAATTCAGGTCCCAGGCTGGAGTGGGTGGCCTTCTGAAAGGTCTGATATTATAAGCTCCTCTGAGGAATTGCTTAATCAAAAGATGGGAGAACAGGGGCTGTTCTGTATCAAAATGAGCTGAAATGGCTGAGGCATGGATTTTAATAGAGGAGAAGGAGAGGCCACTATTAAGTAGCTCTGCTAGGTAGTCCAGGATAAGAGGGATGGAAGGTTGTGAGGTATTGCCCCCTCTGCACTGGCTCCAGGAGCAGAATCTTTTCCATTTTCCTGCATAAGATTTTCTGGTGCTAGATCTTCTGGCCTCTGTGATAATGTCTTGGACCAGTTTGCTTAATGGGGACCCCTTGTTTGCCTTTAGAGTATTAGCCATGCTGATAGTTTGAGTCTGGTAGTCTGAGTGCAGCATCCCCCCCCCCCAACCTGAGTTAAGATGTCTGAGATCAGGGGAAGCTGCCTGGGAGGCTGTAATGTCAGGCTGCGCAGTAAGGGGTACCAATATTGTCTGGGCCAATCTGGCACAATGAGGATGGCCTTTGGTCTCTCCTCCCTTATTTTGATCAGTACCTTGGGAATAAGAGGCAGAGGAGGGAATGCGTACACAAAGAGGGTGTTCCAGGGGAAGGTCAAGGCATCCACATTCCACGCTAGGTGGTGATACTCCCTGGTACAGAATTTTTTCAGCTAATGGTTGAGATGCAAAGCAAAGAGATCCACCTCCGGTGTCCCCCATGCCTGAGTGACTTATAAAAAGATTTTTCTGTGGAGCTGCCATTCGTGGGGCTCCAGTAAGTTTCTGCTTAGGTGATCTGCCAGGGTGTTGTTGATCCCTGGTAGGTATTGGGCTATTAGGTGTAATCCCATGGAAGAGGCTATCAGCCAGAGGTTCATGGCTAGCCTGCACAGAGAGTAAGTTAGTGTCCCTCCCTGTATGTTGATGTACCACATTACTGTGGTGTTGTCTGTTTTGATAAGGAGAACCCCTGGCTTGATATGGGGTTTGAAGGATGTCATAGCCTTTTGTACTGCCATCATTTCCTTCTGGTTGATGTGTAATGGAAGGTGCTGGGCATCCCAAACACCTTGGTTGCACCTGCCTTCTAGGTGAGCGCCCCAAGCTATGTCTGAGGTGTTGGTGGTAATGGTCTGCCCGGTTGGGTGGAGGATGAAGGAAGGACCCTTGTTCTGGGCACAGGCCCCTGCCCACCAGAGAAACTCGGCCATTATACAGGGGATCAGAAGGAGAGAGGTCTAGTTTGAGAGTGCTGACACCAAAGGTTAAGTACCACTGAAGTTTTCTCATGTGAAGCCTGGCCAGAAGAATTAGAAGGATGCAAGATGCCATGTACTCCAAGGCTTGCAGGAACTTCTTCGCTGTCAGGTGACTTCTGGAAGCCAGCTGGATACAATAGAGAGGCAGGAAGCTCTGCTTTTCTGGGGATAAGAAGGCCATTTAGGATGCTGTGTTCAGCAGTGCTCCAAAGAAAATGATCTTCCTGGAGGGTGTTTTCTTTGATTTCTTCTCATTGATGGTGTACCCTAAGGAGGTTAGGAGGGTTTTGACAAAGAGAAGGTCCTTGAGGAGCTTTTCTTTGCATTCTGCCTGAATGAGGCAGTCGTCCAGATAAGGGTAAATCTGTATATTTTTCTCTCTGCAAAAAGCTATGGCCAGGGTTAAGCATTTGGTGAATACTCTGGAAGCAGTAGATAAGCCAAAGGGTAGCACAGAGAACTGAAAGTATTGTGAGCCTGCTCTGAAGCAAAGGAATTTCCTGCAGCATTCCCTTATGGGGATGTGGAGGTAGGCATCTTTTAGATGCAGGGTAACCAGGCATTTTTTGTCAGCATAGGCAGCAGCTGCTGTGAAGTTAGCATTTTGAATTTGGGGACTACCAGGAAGGTGTTCAGAATGGATAGATCCAGGATGGTGTACCAAGTGCCCTTTTTTCTGGGAACAAGGAATAGTCTGGAATAAAAGCCTTTGCCTTTTTGATATGAGGGGACAGGTTCTACTGCCCCTTGGGATATGAGAGTTGGACTTGTTTCAATGTCTGTGCCCACTGATCTGGAGGTAAGTCTGGGTCCACTCGACACTGGGAGTTTGTTGCTGGATTTGTATTCCTGAAAAATGATCTTTAAGACCCATTGGTCCTTTGTTACAGAAAGCCAATTTTCTTTGCAGAGGGAGAGCCTTCCTCCTGGTTTTTGGTGAGTGAAAAGAGGGCAGAGGGGGGAGAGGGAATCACTGAGAGTTTTTGTCATATAGGGATAGCTTAGAACTCCCTGTTTTTGGAGCAGAATTGCTCCACTGTTTGGTTCTCTGCAGTTCCTGGGATAAGAGTCTGGGTGCTCTGTCCCTGCAGGGCTTACCTTGCCCCTGTCTGCTAGGTGCAGGAAAGAACCAGTGTTTTGAGGGAATATTCCTGTAGAACCTAGGAGGTTGTACCTGAAGGAAATCTTTTACTGTTTGCATAGATTTTGCTTTGTCTTCCATCTTTTTAAGCACCTCTTCTGCTTTTACTCCAAATAAGTGATCCTTATCCAAGGGTGCATCAAGTAATTTAGATTTGACATGATCAGGGAAAGGTTGTTCCTTCAGCCATGCATGTCTCCTAATGACCGATCCTGTCACTGCTGCCCTGCTTGAGGCTTCTGGGGCGTCATATCCACAGTGTAATGAGTGTTTGGGCACTTGGCAAGTAGAGTGCAGTAAATCTACTAAATCTTTCGAATTGGCACAGTCAGGAAAAGTTGAAATCTTTAATAGTTTCAAATTGTGTTGTTGATATTTTAACATGTGGAACTGACAGTTGAGTGCTCTGATAGCTAAAGTTGCAGAGGTGTATACTTTTTTACCCCATCTGTCCAGAGCTCTGGAGTCCTTGTCAAAAGGAATAGGATTCTTTGCAGAACTAGCCTTAGCTCCTTTTAGTCCCTGTGCAATGACCTCCGGGTCTGCAGCAGGATTTATGTACAGGTATTTGTGAGAATCCAGTATTCTGTAATACCTGTCAGGTTTTCTGGGAGCAGGTGGGAGGGTGTCAGGAGCTAAGCTGGATTCATGGAAGACATCATCAACCACCTTTAAGATAGGAGGGATGGCCAAGAATCTGTGCTGAGGCAGGTCTAGAAACTCTCTTAGTCTTTTCTTAGACTGAGGGAAGTCCTGGGATTCCCAGTGGAAATGTTTCCTGAGGGTGTGAAGGGTTTCCCCAAAGGAAAGATATTTTTCTGGACGGGAGACAGAAGGAATGGATTCCTCTGCATCTAAATCCTCATAAGCAGTCAGATGTTGTTGTTCCTCTTCAAAATCTGAATAATCAGACTCCTCAGAATCCAGTTCTGTCAAAATTTCAGGAGAAAGGTCTCAGAAGTTGTGGCCTGACCACCCCTGATAAGGGTGATAAGATCCTCCACCATTTTACGTATTTGAGCTTGGGGTGGTGATGCAGGAGTAAAATGGTGGCTAGAGGTAGTTTTCTTAGGAGTGACCTTGCTTCTAGGCCTAAGAGCATCCATCGGTCTGACAGAAACAGTAGTCAGAGGAGAAGACGTTTTTTGTCCAGATTCGGTAGTGTGAAAAACCTCCTTGGAAGTCGGTGCCTGCATCGTGGCTCCGGACCGAACCAAGGCAGAGACAACCAAAGTCTTGGAAGATGAAGAAGATTTCTGTGGCATATCAGACTCTGAAAGGGTCTCAGCAGAGGCCTGTGAAGGCATTGAATTGGGCATCAGGGGCTGCAAAGGCACCTCAACGAATTCCAGAGAACTGATGACCTGCTTAGCAGTAGAGTCATTGGAAGGCTTAGCCTTGTGTGGTCTGTCTCTATCTTTATCCTTACTTTTTTTGGAATGTCTATGGCTTGTTAGCTGATGGACGCTATTTTGGAATGCGAAGACGAAAATACCTGGCTACAAAAAGAGCTCTACGACAAATGGTTTTCTCATTAAAGAGGGCACAGAACTGACAACGGGGGACTTCATGGTCTGGGCCTAAACAAGTGATGCAGTATGAATGGAAGTCTCGGTGTGGTATTTACTTTCCACAGGCAAGACAATTGTTAACTTTTTCAGACATCGGTTAGTGCAAGAAAAAAGGATCCCCAACTGGGTACTTATCTTTAGATGTTTTCAGCTGTAATTCAAACTCTGGTAGCATCCGACTGGCACACTTGCAAACTGCTTCTGCTACAGGCTCCGTGGCAAGAAAGACTGGTGTAATGGCATTGGCTGCCTTCCTTTATAGTACTGACAACCTCACGTCAGTCAGCAAGTGACAGCAGATGATGCAGAAAAACATTGACTCTGGTATTCGGGCCAGCCGTGGGCTACCACAGCAGGGATGACCCCCACAGGTGATGACTGCAACAGTGAAACATGAAGAACATCTGAATTGCTTCAAAGGAAATACGTAAATGTGTGTACTATAAATAGCATACAAGCATAAAAATATATTTAATTGTACTAAAAGAAATTATGACATTGTTTTCTAGTAAACTATACTTCCTACATCAAAAGCTTTCTCATTAAAAAAACACCAGCTGCATTATGCAGAAAGTACATGTACATAACTCTGTGGAAGTATATGACTATATCAAAAGAAATAGTGGTGAAGTTAATAGATCAAAACCACAAATCCTATGTACATGAAACTGAAGTGGTGCAATACCATTAAAACCCAGTGTAAAGCATACATCAGGACTGCTGCTTTGCCCTGCACATTTCAGGCTTAAGATAATGACCCCATTGCTACATGAACACCAATCAAGGAAAATAAAGGAATCAAGGAAAAATTATTACTTCAGTCTGCTGTCTGTCTGTGTGGGCCTTGGTGCTTTTATCTAACATCAAAATAGGTTTCTCTGTTTCACACATCATTAAATAAAGTTAGAACTGCTGGTGCGTCTATACAAAACAAATCAGTGCACATTTAGTGCACAGCCTGCTTCAGAAGTGTTTCGTTATTTCTATTTCTCCCCACAATGCATCATATGTATTCATCTTAATAACAGTTTTGATTTATAATATTTGGCTTTTAACTTTGTGTTATATTATCCTAGACCCAGCTAGCACTTTGCCATTATACAACATCTCGTAGTGAAGAGTGCTTTCCTGGGGCTGAGGACTTCAAGCCAGAGAGGTGGCTGCGAAAGGATAATATGGATAGAGTGGACAATTTTGGATCAATTCCCTTTGGTTATGGAATCCGGAGCTGCATAGGAAAAAGAGTGGCTGAACTAGAACTTCACCTTGCACTAATCCAGGTAAGCACATTCACATTAATCCAGGTGAGCTCACTCAAGGGACCTCACTTTTGACTGCTTCCAGAAAGGGGCCAAGGTGACCATTTTCCAAGAATGGAGGTAATTATGTCTCAGCAGTTTATACTTTTTGTGCAGTGCACTTAGTCTATTCTTGAATGACATGTTAAAGAATACAGGAGGGATGGGAAAGGGGTCAAGTACAGCCCAAAGAGTAAGGCAACCTGTAGGGGACAGTACAGAAGGCTGCAGGAGGAGCAACTAAAGAGGAGAGCTTATGAATAGAGAAGGTAGTGACAGGAGTAAAAAATGAAGTGGGAAAGAAGAGCCTTTGTTGGGGCAGGCAGTAGTATTTTGGTGAGCGGCAACTCAGCAACAGTCTTGGCAGGGAATACCAGATGACATTTAAACCAGTCTTTGGGCTTAGACTTCATAAGACATAGGATGAAGTGACCAACGTATTCATGGAGGGGTGATTAATGCATGTTATGGTATAAATAGGCACCAGTGAGAGAGAGAGATTATGTGGTTCTAACATGGCCAGAGAGATGGCAGGAAAAGGGGAATGGCAGTAGTATCTAAGACATGTTAGCTGTTCAAACAGACAGCATTCAATTGAAGGAGAAGATTACGGGATTTAATGACTAGTTTGGGCAGTGGACAAGGGAGGAAGGTTTGGAACTAATAGGAAAATGAGGGAGGTCTAGCAGATAGACCAGATGAATGTCAGAGACAGTCCAGTTTACCCCAGAAACAAATGTGGTGTTCAAACTTGGGTTAGAAAGGTGTTGGTCCATGACAATACTTTTAAACTAATACTAAAGTGGTGCCACAGACGCAGAAGAACACTATCTATTTGGGCATTGGACAAAGGAAATAAATGGACACAGAAAATCACAATGGAATAAACAAAGCCTTTAAAAGCAAGATAGGAAGATCTGGTTGTCACTAGCAGTGATGCAGAAAATAGGACAGACTGTGTTGGCATTACAGAAATGTGGGCCAGTAATAAGAGGGGTGGGACATGGAGGTTCCAAGGTATAGCTTGTTTAGGAATCAGAATGATGGGTGGAGTGGAGGAAGTAGTAGTTTACATAATGGAGGACATCAAATGCAAAGTCAGAAAGGAAGAGAAATGCCAACTAGTGTAGGAAATGAAGAAGCAATGAGGATCAGAATGTAAGGTAAACACCCTGGATGTTAAGGTGTAGAGGAAGGGGAAATTCACCAAGTTCTATTTCAAAACAGACCACTAGCTGACATGATTTTTGAAGTATTTCAAATCATCACATAAAATTAAATTTCCAATGGAGAAGTCTTGCCCTCCCCCTTCTCTGAATGAGAACATTCAGTATTTTCCTGTTTCTGAATCAGCACATCTTAGGAAAAAGAAAAAAAAACTACCCAGTGCTGCAGATTTGGGTGTCTGAGTGCAATGAGCCTGATTTACTGCCATGAGTAAGGCTAATGATAAGACAGAGCCATAACTAGGGTGGGGCAAAGGTGATGGCTGTCCTGGGTCCGAGCTGTTAGAGGACATGGTGGTGCAGAAGTGCACTACCAACATTGTTTATGTTACCACAAAGATATTACAGCTTCATTAATAACCAAAAGTGCATTTGTGGTTACACTGTAGCATTCAGTGTCTGTTGAGTAACTGTAGCAAGTGATTGTTACATTTGTAGCATGCCACGTGCTACAGATTCAGACCACAGAAGACCCTTTTTCTGGATATGGAAACCAGCAAGTGTGGTGCATATTTCACCTGTATTAACTTGAATTGCCATATTATGAATTATATTTTGTCAATTTTTGTAAATTAAGCAAAATGTATCTCAAAAACCACAAAAAAGTGTTTGTCTGGGGGTCAAGCTCCACAGCTCCCAATGTGAGACCAAGGCCTGCCCACGCTTCTTCCCACAGATACATACTAACTGCATGATATCAGAACAGTGCAGAAAGTGAAAACTACCACTAATAGCATGTAGCAGTCTCTTACAGTGAGACTTCAGCTTACAATGAAAGTCTATATGATTTTGATGGTTTGCGTAAAGAAACAAAATCAAAAGACAATTGTAAAAACATACCATGACCCAGTATAGGACTGCTGTGATGGACCATTATATTGGATCTGCTCTCAGACATTTCAGGAGAGGAAGATGAAAGGCAGTGAAAGAGAGTAAAGGACTGAAGTGAGAGGAAAAGATGGATCTATACCTGGGGATCTAAGAAGTCACCTTACTATTGCACTCTTCCCTTATCAGACCGTCTACCTAGTTAACAAAGTATAAATAAATAAATACAGGTATAGCTGTCGTCATCCCAGAGGCTCTGCTATTGAGACAGTAAGGCCTGGCTTCTATTTATTGTTCCTGTAATCATTCGCTGAAAGTAGTGGGAAAACTCTGTTTTTTGTTTTAGCCTTGTACTCAAAATGCTTGTTATGTACTTTTATGTGAACATCAAGGTTTTTACCGTAAGTTCCAGTTCATGTGCACCATCACTGGCATTGAACTAATGGTTGTATGTACTACTCTACTTTGATATATTAAGAAAAGCAGATAATGTATGCATCAGATGGTGTATTTATTTAAAGTGTTCCCTCAAGTAGTTGATTAGAAATTTGTCTTAATATATATTGCTAAGAAATCGGTCCCTAAGCCTAATGTATTCAGCATGGAATGTGACTCACGCTGCCTGATTTCCTGTTCTGTTTCACAGCCTAATATACATGCTGATGAAGCTGGTCACATGCATTAATATTTCACCTCATTATCTCAGCTGTCATAGTGTGATAAATTTATTTTATTTTACATTCGTTAACTGGGTAAGTGGACTGGTCCAAGGACACTTTTCAGACATGATCTAGGCCAAGAAAGAAAATACATGGTACAGACAACTTAAAACATATACGCGATAATGAACAAAGTGATATACAGGAGCTACAAATGTCTGAAATCATAAGCATTAAATATACAGCAATAAATGGTATACACAGAATAATTACTCAATGTAAAGTATGTGAATGTAGTATAATATAATTAGAGCAAGCAGAGGTGTAAAAAATCTTATAGTTTTGTATAAAATTTTGTTTAACAAAGAGGACTTATTGACAGCAGTAGGCAATATGGTTTAGACAAGAGAGGGAAGGACTGTAGACAAAACCTGTGTGTCTGAGGCAGTTGTATTTGTTTTCTGTGGTGATACGAGAGTGGATGGATTATTTCAATGCTTTGATGTTATCGATTCATTATTTAGTACAAGGTAGGGAGTTCCAGCAAGCAGGGGCAATTTTGGATGAAGGATCATTTGCAGGTGGCAAGAGTAATGGCAAATCTTTATAACTGAATAGTATCAGAGCTATGGAAGGGCTAGGAAGAAGATTTGACAGTCAATTTATAAAGTAGAGGTAGAAATATTCCCTTTTGTGCAAAAGTTTGTAGTGCATTTAAGAAGACAGGAGCTCAAGCGCCAACAGGTAGCCATTTACCTTTGCACAGAGTAGTAGAGTGGCATTCATTGTACCTTGGGAAGTGAATAAATGTAAGAAGGCCAAGAAGTCTCAGATGGATTCTTTAGCTCCCCAGCTTCCACCAGATACCCCTCTAGAAGTGTATAATAACTCTACAGGTCATTCAACATCTACAGTAGATTCCTCTGACGCAACCCTGTCAGAAGCCAGTATGTACCCATCTTTTAGCACATCCTCTAAGGCTTTGCAGGCCTCCACTGTGGATGTCAAGGGGTAGCCATGAATGATTATCTTGGAGGGTCCTATAGAGATTCTGAAGATACTGGTCATGGAGGAGGTTCTGAGTTCATTTATTGAATCTCACCAAGGGTCAGAATCTCTGGTATTTGTATGGGTTGATGCCCCTTCCAAGAAAAGACAAAAACTGAAGCATGTTTCTGTCATCCAAAGGATCCTCAAAGGGAACGCCAAGAGTTTTCTCAGGGCTTGTTTTCTGCTTTAATTGCCCTACAGCCTCTTTAAGGGGTTTCAGTACCTGCTCCTCCTTGGACCTCTACCCCTTCTAACTGGCTTAGGGAACCAGATTCTTCGCATGAAGATTCAGTGTGTCCTATTCTTCACAGATGTCTTCACCTTTGGCTTACGGTTCTGATTAAGTGCAGTCTGTTAGCCCTGAGTCTCCTTTTGAGGAATTGTCCTTTGGGGCACAATTGCTAGGATGATGGAATACTTTAAGTGAGATTAAGTGCCTGGTATTCAGAGAAGATATTATGAGTTGCTTCAGGTGGATACTCCTAAACCATCGGCAGTTCCTCCTGTGTTGGCTGCCTTGTTAGATACTTCCATGCTGCTTCCAGGTCTCCTGATTCTCAGCCTCTTCCTCCTAAGAAACCTAACAGGTTCTTTCTGCACTAGGAAAACTATGAACTGTAAGTTTATGGTATATATTGGTGGTGGGTAAGTTTACTTTTTGCCTCTCTTATTTTATTATAGTACTGTTCTTTACATATCCTTATATTTCTACTGAGTCTATTCCTGCTGTTGTATGTGTTGTGCTTCTGATGTAAATAGAGCTTTCACATTTGTTTTATTTACTTTTTTGTATCTTTTTTTATTTAATTTTTTATTAATCTAAACAATCTTCCTTCTGTAAAGTGTCATTCATATGGTACGAGCCTGAGTATCGAAATTTTGTGCAGTGATATGTACTTTTTTCTCTGTGTTGATCTGTATGACAATAACGTTTACTTTGACTTTGATAAGGTTCCTAAGGACTGTCAGTTTTTATTTAAATGTCCTTCTGCTGATCCTGCTATGTTCAGTCTCTTCTGCCAAACCTTCTAAAATTGTGCCCTCTTCCAAACTTTTGCCTTCTGATAAGGATAGTAGGCAAATGGAGAGGATTGGCAAGGGAGTTTACACTGCTTCTACTTTGGCCTTTAGGGCTGTTAATTACCAGACCTACATGACCAAGTATTCCCTGGTTTAATTGCTCAGGCTTGTCAGGTTATTTCTGACCTCCCTGATTCCAAAAGCAAAAACTCTGCCTTATCTATTTTAGGTTCTGCTTCTCAAGTGGCTCACCACTCTGTTAAGTGTTGCTATGATGCTGCCTCTTCCAGGGATGAAGCTTTTTGGTTTGTCATGAGGTCTTATTCTTGGTTCATCTCCAGTCTCTGCCTGATGACATTAAGGTCAAGTTGTTGCATGCTCCTTTGGATAATAAATATCTTTTTGGGACTGCTACTGACATGTTTAAATCTCTTCAAGAGAAAGGCAGTGCCATGCAGGATCTTAACCATATTTTTGGCTTTCCTATCCCTATGTTCCAGAGGAATTATCCTTCTAGATCTGCTTTTGTTCACAGGCAACCCCGCCAGGCCTCCAAGGATAGGAAGGGTGGTTGGCAGGCCCCCTCTGCTATGGCTTCCTAGATTTCTGTGCCCCAGACACCTCTTTTATCTAATAAGCCTGCTTCTCTTTGACAGTTCACCCACCCCTTCTTTAAGAACAGGTTCCTTTGTCCCTTCAGCTCTCCCTTTGTCTTTCAAATTGGTGTCTCATCACTGAAGACTCTTGGGTTCTTTCTATCATTTATTAGGATTACTTCATGGTATGGAAGTATCTCCCTCCTTTTTCAGGGATTTTACAACCTCCTTTAGAGCAATGTCCTCATTTCCCAGTGGTTCTATGGTCCCTGATGAACCAAGGTGCCCTTCAACCTGTCCTCCCTTCCCAAGTAGGAAAGGGTTTTTATTCCAGGATGTTCCTGGCTCCTCGAAAGGAGGGCACTTGGAGACCTATTCTGGATATCTCCTGGCTCAACATATTTCTCAAGGTCCCCTCTTTTTGGATGCTTACTCTTCACACCCTGTTTCCTCTTTTATTACTCTAGGCTTTTCTGGCGTCTTTGGATTTGAAAGATGGTTGCCTTCATATCCCTATTCACCTACTTTTCAGGAAGTTTTTATGTTTCTCTGTGTCTTCCTTTCATTTTCAGTTCTGTGCTTTGCCATTTGGTCTCTCTACTGCCCCAAGGTCATTCACAAAATGCCTAGCTCCTGTGATTGCTTTCTGCAGACTCCAAGGCATTCAGAGTTTTCCTTATCTAGATGACCTGTTGCTGCAGGCACCTTCTCCCAGTCACCTGTTACAGGATCTGGAGTTCACCATCTCTCTTCTTCAAAGTCTGGGGTTCACTGTCAACTTCCAAAAGTCCATCCTGACTTCCTCTCAGGATCATGTGCATCTGGGATGCAGGATTCAGACAGTGCCACTGTTGGCCTCTCTTCCACCTCCAAACATTTTGATATTTCCCACCATTCTTTCAGTCTCTTCTTCCTCTGACTGCCATGCCAGTCAGGGAGTTTTTTTGGACCCTGGGACTAATGGCCTCTTCTATTCCATGCTTCCTCTTGCCAGACTGAGTATGCCGAAGCTTCAATGGTACCTCAAGTCAGTTTGGTTGCAGCACTGTCACCCTCCAGATTTCAGCATACCTCTTGTTCCCTGTCTGAAGAAGAAATTTGAGTGGTGGATTCAACAGTTTGTTCTCAACCCTGGCCAGCCCTTTCAGCCTTCAGTCCCTTCTCAAAAACTGTCCACTGATTCCTCAGACATGGGGTGGGGGCTTCTTTTGGTCACCTGAAAGGTCAGAGTCTATGGGCTCACCATCAGGAGTCAGACCATATCAACATCAAAGAGATGGCAGCTCTAATTCTGGCCCTTCAATCTTTTCACCCTATATTCTCTCCAGGCCCCTTGAAGGTGTGCGCAGACAACACTGTAGTGATATGGTATGTCAACAAGTGTGGGGGTGGGGGGGGACAAAATCTTACCTACTCTGTAGAATGGCTGTTCAGGTTGGGAGAGGGCTCTCAGCTATCAGTTAACTCTTTAGGTAGTATACTTTCCTTCAGAGCACAATCTAGTGGCAGAATCTCTGAGCAGGTCCAAAACACAGGCTCACAAATGGATGCTTTACAGAGACAAGTTTCTGATCATTGTCCATCGGTGGGGTATTCCTCAGCTACATCTTTTTGCCTCACCTCTTAACAGCAGCTTCCTCTCTTTGGTTGCAGGGTGCCAAACCATCTGACATGGAAGACAGATGCCCTTTCTTTCCCTTGGAAGGGGATGTTTTTATGCTTTCCCTCCTCTTCCCTTACTTTCAAGAGTTCTACAGAAGATTCAGCTGGACTTCTGAAAAATCTTGCTAGTGACTCCCTTTTGGCTAAGACAACAATGGCTTCCCCTCTTAATGCGTTTGGCCAGGGGCACTCATCACAAGTTACCTCATTGATTGGATCTCCTTACACAGGACAATGGGTCTTTCATCCATCCTTAATTGTTCACTCTTCAACTGACAGTGTGGGTGATAGGGTTTTGATCCCTTGCAAGCAACTCTTTTCTGAGGATGTGCTCAGGGTTTTACAGGAAGCAATGAAATCCTCAACCAAAAAATTTTATATGTACAAAATGGAAAAGTTTTACGGTCTGGTGCCATGCTCATAACCAGGACCCTTTTTCAGTGGGGGTCTCTCTGGTCCTTTCTCATTTGTGTGGGTTGCTCCAGTGTGGCCTGGCCTATTCTTTTGTGAAAGCCCATTTGTCAGCCATTTCTGATTGTTTGCCCTTGAATCCTCCTTTGGTTTGTCATTTTGAGGTCAAATAATTTCTTAAAAGCATCCTGCATATTAGGCCTCCAAGAAAACCTGTTCCTCCTTGGGAACTTAATATTGTTTTGGAAAAATTGACTCTGGCTCCGTTTGAGCCTACAGATTCTGTTTCTTTGCAACATTGTACTTGGCAGACTGATTTTACTGCTGGCTCTTACTTCTTCTGAGAGGGTTTCTGAGCTCCAGGCCCTTATGGCCACTCCTCCTTTTTTTGTTTTTTCACAGGGACAGGGTGTCCCTTCACATTAATCATTCTTTCATTCTTTTATGCCCAATGTAGTGAATGAATTGTCCTTGAATCAGTCAGTACAACTCCCTTCCTTTTTCCCTTCTCTTCAGTCTGCTACTGAGATGGTCCTGCATACCTTGGATTTGCACAGATAGTTCAGGTACTACTTGGATAAACCAAGAACCAAAAGCACTCCAACTAAATGAACTATGAGCTAAAATAGAAACATCACTAGAAGGTTCCAAGAATTTCCTTTCTTCAACAAGGATTAAGTGCTTTCATCTGTTTGTAACACAAGAATCTAATTAACAAAGTAAAACACTTCCTTTTTTTAAATTCCCCTCCATTGGTCACAGGTTAAAAAATAACCAATCAATGTTAAAATAAATGACAATGCCCATTTACAACTCACCCATAGAAAAAACATTTCATGTTAAAAAGAAAAACAAATTGATAACACAAAATTAAATAAAATTATTTAAAGAAGCATCAAATTAACTCCCAACAGCTATGACAAAAAAACATATACTTTATAAGATCAAAGCCTTAAAACACTAATAATGGAAATACTTTCATTTAGTCCTGGGGGTGCCAAGGAATTGAGCCTGATTTGCCAGCTAAGTTCCCTAGCTTCTATAAGGTCTTCCCACACCCCCCTTTGGGTTTTTGTGTACAATATCAAGGCCAAAAAAACAGAAGTTGTGAGATGGATACTTGGAAATATGATTAAATAGTGCATTTTGTTCTTTTTTTGTTCTTAATATCCAAATTATGTTCATAAATCCAGTCCCTCAAACACCTCTTGCTTTTTCCAACATAAAATCCACTGTACCATTGGCAAAGTGAGAGATAAATCACACCACATGAATTACAGGTGCAATGGAATGAAGACCATATCTTGACATTGTGGACAACCACTACATCTTTCTCTAATAGCAGTCTGCATTGAGAACAGAATCCACATCTAAAAGTACCTAACCTCTTATTGGTAAAAATCTTGTTATCTACATTGTTTTTTACTAAAAATTTCTTAAGGCATTTCCCTTTTCTATATACAGTATGGGGGACATCACGTAAAATTTCATAATTTTTGTCAAAACATGAAAAAATTCTCGTTATTTTTCAAGATATTTAAAATATCAAAAGAGTCAATAGTAAAGGTGGTAATAAAAGAACCAGAATAATTATTTGTGTCAGATCCCTTGACATGTTCTAGTCTCCCTTCACTCCTAAGGATAGGTCTAAATGTACAGATTTGCCTTTTATGATAAATCTCATATTTCCTTTATTAAATTGTTGGGGTACCCCCTAGCTAAGAACATACTTCCCAGTTTGCTGCCCTCAACTATAAAAAGGTTGTCCTCTGACAGCATTCTGGCCAAGTGAACATACTGGCCCTTAACAATTCCTCTTTTCTGAAAGCACAGATAGCAACTAGAATAATGAATCAAACTTTAGAGTAAGTGGGTTTTCCAAAGATGTTACTAATAAGTGTCTTATTGCCAAAATCTTTACTAGTTTCTACATTCAAAAAATTAATATTTTTGGAAGTGGAGGAGAAAGTAAACCTCAAAAAGGTAGTTGTGGAGTTTTTTTTAATAAAGGTCTCAATCTCAGCTTCGGTCCCTCTCCAAGCAATAAATATATCTTTCAAATAACAGACAGGGAGGAGGGGGTTGATTTTATTAAATAAAAAATTATTTTCCCATTGTAGCATAACAATATTGACGAAAATAGGGGCACATGAAGCCCCCATCGCCACTCCTTTCTTTTGAAGGAAATTTTGCCCATCTAGAAATACAAAGGTGCTCTTGAGAACCACCTCCATAAGAATGTGTAAAACGATGTCATTGTCATTGTTGCTCAACTCAGTAGATTCCACCATAAACTCATAAAACCACTCTAACCCTTCACCATGAGGTATTTCATTAAAGTTAACTACATCAGTGGCCAAAACACAATTTCTCATCAAAACTCACATCCCTTAATTTCACAAGGAAATCCAAAGAGTCACTACAAAGATGCTTGAAAGGTTTTAGACAGTTTTTTAAGTTAACATCAATACATTTTGCAAGGAGATGAGTTTTCAATTTACCAGACTCCACAATAGGTCTCATAGGTGGGTCCCTTACATTTTTATGGATCTTAGGTATCCCAAAAAGAGAAGGTACCCTAGGAAATTTTACTGTGAGGAATTCTTTGTGGTCAGGGATAATACCATATTGTATAATATGTAGTCAGTTTTCTTATAAGAAATGTTCACAAAATTAACAGAATCAATACAATTAAATGATTTTTATGAGGAGACATCTACAAATTTTGTGAACATTTCTTATAAAAAAAATTGACTACATGTTACATGATATGGTGTTCAAAGGGCCAACTCTACAATCTACTCCATTTCCACACCATTTACTCCCTTTGCAGTTAGACTTCATGAAAAAACTCCTCATACAACTTGAGACACTACTCACAAGCCATAACAACTCTCATCCTTAGAACCAAACTCCACAGCAATGCACATGCTTTCAAGTCTCAGGTGCCAACTCTTTGGCAAGCTCTCCCCATCAACAAACTTGAAGGAAATCAACTCTTATTTCAAATTCAGAATGCAGCTTAAAAAGTACTTCTTCATCCAAGCTAAATGCTCCTGCTTGAACACAGGACATATCACCTAACCTATCTCTTTTCTTAAGTCGCTTCTCCTCTCTCAAGGTTTACTAAAGATGTACCCACTTTAGAAACTAATGTATATATTGTATATTACACTCCAATGGTCATACATTGCACTGTACTTATTCACTGCAATGTATATAAAGAAGTTATGTAGTCACCATAATGTCCCATCTGTGTTGCAGTTGTCCATTTTCATTCTTCCTGAACTCTTGGGTTCGGATCCGATCCTAGGATCCAATTCGGCTGCTTCTACTAGCTTGTGAATCACTGAAAACTCTCAAGCTCCTCTCTTTCCCATAATGCCCTACTCCCTAAAATACCTCACATCTTGTTTACAGCCCCTTATATCTTTAGAGCATTGTAAAGAAATAAAATAGGATAATTATCAAAATCTAGGACCCAAAGTTTATTCAGCATCTTCAATTCCTTCCAAAAGACAACAAGGAGGGGGGTTGATGTCAGGTAGTTGAGAAAGAATGAAAATGAACAAAAATGGAATGTTATGGTGAGTACATAACTTCTTTATCTGATGTTGTCAAATTTGATTCATTCCTCAATTCTTGGGACAGTGTCCCCAGCTACCTAAGCCCAAGGAGGACTCTAACGAAGGATATTCCTAAGTACAGCTGAGCCAAATGCTGCTCTGACCATAGAGACCAGATCCAATTTGTAATGAGCAATACAAGTATGAGGATTAGTCCTAGTTGCTGCTGCACAAATAACATCTAGAGAAGATCTATCCAAAAAAGCTGAAGACATAGCCATAGATGTAGTGGAATGCGTACATTGTCGTTTGTTTATAATAAATTGAGCATGTCTTTGCCCAAAGGTAATACAATCAGTCAAGCATTTAGCTAATGTTACTTTAGAGACTGATTTGCCCAATTCTAAATCTGAAAAGGGGAAAGACACTAGTTCTGTTTTCCTAAAAATTTTCATTCTATGTAAGTAAAACTGTAATTGTCTATGAACGTCCAATAGGTGTAACGTATAGGTTCATAGGTTCATACTAGGCTATCTGCCCGAGGGCATTTATAAGCCTAGCCCATAGTTTTGTGGCTTACGCCACCCCTTAGTTTGGAGAAACTATGCCCATTATTTAGCTATGCCTCTGTCGAGCAGTGACACTGAGGTAACCCCTGGGGTGTATCTGCGATCTCCCATCCATTGGTCAAGATTCCTCTTGAACAAGGCCAGCGAGGTGCTCTGCCTCACATAAACCGGGATTTTGTTCCACAGCATAGGGAGTCTTTGGGTGATGAATCTTTCCCTCCAGCACGTCCTATTAATAACCGTGTCGAGGTTTAAGTCACCCGCCCTTGTGGCTCTGAGGGATCTAGATTTTTTGAGATGAAGCATATTCATCAAATCTGGGTTTGACATGGCCTTGTATGTCAGGTATACTCTCCTTTGTTTGAAAATTTTGGAAAGGAGACTGGCAGATTGATAGTTTGATCGATATTAGATTCTGACACCACCTTAGGAAGAAAGGAAGGATTAGTTCTCATGGATACTCTATCTTAATGAAAAATCAAATAAGAGGGCTTGGAAGGCAAGGCCAGTAATTCTGAAACTCTTCTGGCAGAGGTAATAGCTACTAAAAAGATAGTTTTCCAGGTTAAACTTTTTAGCTCTGTTTTAGCTGAAGGTTCAAATGGAGACTGAGTTAGGGCTTGCAAGACTATATTTAAATCCCAAGGGAAAGTAGGATCTTTAACTGGGGGTCTAAGGAGAAAAGTTTCTCTCAGAAATGCTCTGCAATGTTTGGAGGACTCTAGAGATGAATTGTTTATTCATATATGAAAGTTGGAAATAGCAGTCAACTGTACTTTAACAGTACAACACCTAGCTCCTTCAATGAAAACTGATGCTAAAAATTCCAGAACTTTAGCAAAAGGAATAGAAAAGGTATCTAATTGTTTTTGCTGTGCCCAAATTACACATTCTTTCCATTTGCTTTTGTAATGTTTCCTAGTAGAATGTTTGTGGGATAAGAGAATATGATGGACCAGGGAGGAGAGCATGGGTTGTCTAGCAATCAACAGAACTGGAGAAACCATGCAGTCAACTTTAGGTGTGGAATGTCTGGGTGAATTGAGTCTGTCTGGTGAGACAGAAGGCATGGAATTGGATCCAGAATCCATGGAGGACAAAGATGAAGAGGCCAAAGAAAGGGAAACTAAATTTGACTAGGGCAGTCAGGATTACTGTGTTCTTCAATCCAGATGCTTTTTGAAGAAATTTGGGGATTACGGGTAACAGAGGATAGGCATAAAGGACACCGGTTGGCCAGTCTTGAAGTAGAACATCTCTCGGTGACTCCCCAGAGGAGAGATGAGGGCAAAGAACCTGCTGCACTTGTTGAGAGGGGATGCAAAAAGGTCACAGCACGGTTGACACCAATGACAGAATGCTGTGAGACCAGTCGCGAGGCATCAAAATAGACCTGCTTAATTTGTCTACAATCAAGTTGGGCTTCCCCAGTATGTGCGGTGCTGTCAAAGTTCAATTGGATGAGATTGTCCATTGTCACACTCTCAAAGCTTCTCAACACAGGGGAATAAAAAGAAGTTATGTTCTTATCATAATGTTCCATCTGTGTTGTTGATCTTCATTCATTCCTTACTGATGTGCGTCAGTTCCATCCTCTGAACCAAGTCAGCCATTATAACAAGCTCATGCCAGCTAAAATAAACTCTCGAGTCAAGCTTACCCATAGTGCCCCTCTATTAACTCAGATCAAGTTTGCCCATAAGAAAAAGGAAGAAAGCAGTGGCTTTATCTGAGCAACTACCCTATCATAAGGTAAGACCAAATCTGAACCTCCAGGAGTCTTTCAGGGGGGGGGGGGGCGACAGGTGAGTTGTAATGAATGAATGAAGATCAACAACACAGATACAGATGGAACGTTATGGTAAGAACATAACTTCTTTATCTGGTGTTGTTAATCTTCATTCATTCCTTACTGATGGGACAGAGTCCCTAGCTACTTTATTTCTTGGGTGGCCCTATGGAAGGATATTCCATGAGCACTATTGAACCAAAGGAAGCTCTCCCCCGGAGACCAAACCCAATTTGTAATGCATGATAAGTTATGAAGGGTGGCCCATGTTGCTGCTGCACAAATGTCATCCACTGAAGCTCTTGCATGGAAGGCAACACATGTTGCGACTGAATTGGCTGAATGAGCCTTGACCTTAGATGGTAGAAGAGCTTTGTTTTGTCGATAGATAAAGCAAATACCATCTCTCAACCATTTATAGAGAGTCACTTTGAAAACAGATCTTCCTGATTTTGGTCCTGAGAAAGACATGAATAGTTGTTCAGACTGTTGTAGTGATTTAGTCCTGTCTCAAGTAGAATCACAGTTGTCTATGCACATCAAGTAAATGTAGAGTGTATTCTCCTTTGTTAGGAAAAATTGGGAAAGAAAACTGGCAGGTTGCTTGCTTGATTAATAATCAAATCGGAAATAACTTTGGGTAAGAAGGTGGGATTAGTCCAGAGTGATACTCTTAGTCTTTATGGAAAACCATGTAAGGATGTTTTTATGAACAAAACTTGTAATTCAGATATTCATCTTGCTGAAGTAATAGCCACCAGGAATAAAGTTTTTCAGGATAAAAATTTTATATTGCAAGTGGCAGCAGGTTTGAAAGGAGGACAAGTTAAGGATTCTACAACTAGTGTTAAATTCCAGGGCTCAGTTGGTTCTTTAAAGGGGGGCCTAATGTACATAGTACCTTTTAAAAAGGTCTTACAAAGATGGTGAGAAATCAATGATGAGTCCTGGAAGCCATTGTGGAAGTAAGAGATAGTCGCCAGGTGCACTCGAATAGTTGAAGCTGACACTCCTGAGTGGAGGAGGTTTGATAAATAATCCAGTACCAAATCAAGCGGAGCTGAACATGGTTCTATTCCCCTCTCTTGAGACCAAATTATGAATCTTTTCCACTTGCTGAGGCAAAGTTTCCTGGTGGATGGTTTATGAGAAGCCAGAATAATGTGAAGTACAGGGGAGGATAGGTTATTTTGCCTGGTGATTACCGGAAGTGGAGGAACCAAGCTGTCAGCTTGAGGCTCGATAAGTTTGGGCGACAGCAATTCCAGAGTTGGATCCAGAATCCATGGTTGATGTACTAGGTGAGACCAAAGAAAGGGAAACCAGACTTGTCAGGTGCAATGAGGATTACTGTGCTTCTCAACCAAAGACCATTCTTTAGAAACTGTGGGATCAGTAGAAGAGGGGGAAAGCATATAGTAGTCCTGTGGGCCAATCATGTACTAGAGCCTCCCTCGGGGATTCCCCCTGTGGGGGAATTAGAGCAAAGTAGCTGCTGCATTTGTGGTTTGCTGGCAATGTGAATAGATTGCAGCAAAACTGACTCCAGTGATTGACGATCTTCGCCACTATGATAGGATTGAGGGACCATTCATGAGGCAAAAGGATGCATCTGTTCAGTTTGTCTGCAATCAAGTTGTAATATCCTGCAATGTGCATTGCTGTCAGAAAGTGGTTGGAAGCTATCGCCCATTGCCAAATTCTCATGGCCTCTCGACATTACGGGTAGGACTTGGGTCCCCCTTGTTTGTTGATATACCAGACTACAGACATGTTGTCTGACTGGATAGCAATTGTCCCTAATGGGAGGGCAGATTGGAATGCTCGCAATGCTAGAAGCACTGTCCTCAGCTCTAGAACATTGATATGCAGGTTGGCCTCCATGGGTGACCAAGTGCCTTGGACTTTCTCTGAAAATGCTCCCCTCACCCATTCAGGGAGGCATCCGTGGTCACTATGGCCTTGGGCTGGGAGGGAAGAAAGGACGGCGCCATAGGTCTTTCTCTGGCTTCATCCACCAAATTAAGTCTTGTTTTCATCGATTTATTAGGCGGATCTGAAAGGACATAGGATGAGTCAAAGGGGACCACTGTGTTAGCAAAAGCCACTGAAGAAGCCTCATGTGTAGTCTTGCCAGGGGAACTATCGTAATTGATGCTGCCATAGAACCTAACAGCTGAAGAACTGCCCAAGCTGGAACTTTGTCCTGAGAGAGTATCACCTGGAGTTGAGATCTTAGTCTTTCTAGTCTGTGCAGTGGGAGGGAGACTAGGCACGATTGGGTGTTTGGGTTTGCGAAGGAGTCAACTTGCACTTCTCATCATTTACTGAGATCCCTAAGGATTCTGCTAGCTGCAGAGTGTAATGCAAGGCTGTAACCAGTAGGCGCTTGGCGGGGGTGGTAAGGAGCTAATCATTTAAATATGGAAACACCTGGAATCCTTGCAGTCTCAAGTGAGCTGTTACCACTGCCGTGCATTTGGTGAACACTCTGGGGGCCATAGAAAGACCAAAGGGCAGCGTGCAGAACTGGTAGTGATATACTCCCAGCGAGAAGTGGAGGAATCTTCTGGAGTGTTTGTCCATTTTTATGTGGTAATATGCATCCTGATGAGCTATAGACCACATCCAATCATCTTTTTCTAGAAAAGGTACTATAGACTGAACCGTGACCATCCAGAATTTTGTTTTTTTGACAAATTTATTTAGGATGTTATGGTTCAAGATTGGCCTCCAGTCCCCTGTCTTTTGTGGCACTAAAAAGAACCTTGTGCAAAATCCAGATCCTATGTGGTCTGGTGGGACTGCTTGGATGACTCTTTTTTGGAGCAGCTTTTGTACTTCTTGAGCTGCTGCTTCCCTCTGACTGGGTGGAACGTCAGGATTATGCCTTAGCAGCCTTGGGTAAAGACTGAAAGGTATGTGGACATCTGGTAATTATTGTCTGCACCCACAAATCTGTGGTTATCATTTGACAGGCAAAGTGGTGCAGAGGAAACCATCTCCCAACTGCTTCTAGAGGTAAGCATTTGGGCCGCTCTTCAGGAGGCTTGATAGGGTTGTCCAGAGAAAGAATCTCTGGATCCCTGATTATGCAGAGCCCCTCTACCTCTGAGGGGGCATCTTCCAGATGAGTTTTCTCCTCTGCCCTGGGGGGGTAAACTCATCATGTGTGTTACAGAAAGGACCCTGGGACTTCTTGTACCACTTCTTTCCACTCCTCTGATTCCTAGAGCAAGATCGTTGAGGAGTGGAAAAACATACACTCACGGCAGACAGGGTTTTGCCATCCTTTTCACACATGGCCAATGAGTCTTTCACTGTTGGGCCAAAAAGAGAAGAAGTTTCCACTGGAGCGTTGAGAAAGGAAGACTTAAAAGGGTCTGCAAAATCACATAGGTGCATCCAGGCATGACATCTCATGACAACGCCTGCACCTGCTGCTCCAGCTGCCCCCTTGTTTAGCATGAGAGATCAATCACACGGACTAGTTAGATACAGATTCCAGGGTGGCAAGCTGTGAGGAAACTTTGTCACGTACCTCGTCAAAAACTGCTCCTGCTAAGGTTCCCGAGAGTTCCGAAATTAGGTCTCTCTGGTGCCTGGTAAAGTGTGCTAAGTAATTCAGGTACCAGATGGCAAAGGTCAATGAAGAAAACACCTGCTTCCCTAACCTGTCAATCACCCGAGACTCCCTGTTTGGGGGATGGACAGTATGGCTCTCCTTGTCACGCTCTTTCTTAGTGGCCGCCGCCACCACCATAGTGTCTACTGGTAGGCCTTTGGACCAATGTGGACTGTCCTTGAGGGGATAAGATCAACAGTGTCACCATTCCTCCACACGTGCTGCATGATGAGCTGCACCAGGTCATCTGCAGGCAGGGTCACCCAAGAAGTAGAGGGTCAAGCACAGAAAGCCTGCAAGAACACATACTCCTCAGAGGAAGGGTTGGTGGGCATCTAGTCTCCCCACTGCTTTAAAATTTCCAGTATATCTCTAAATGAGACATCCTCAGGGGGCTACCGTGGGGACCCTTCCCCTTCATTGTAGTCTGTATCTTCAGTAAAGGATTCCTCAGGGGAATCCATGTGCTTCCTTTTACACAATCTCTTATGTGGTACCTCCTCAGTGGGGGCATCTGAGGAGGACTCTTACCTTGTGGAAAGGTATCTTGAGGTTCCATGCTCGATGTCCTAGAGCAGTGGACTGTGTCAGCTGTGGTTCAGAGGATAGGTATATATATGAGTCTCCAGCGCCGAAGGGACCAGCTATGAGCCTGCAGAAGCAAGTGCCCTCTCCATCACCTGGAAAGTGGGCCCACCTGAAGAGGAGTGGGAGCCCAGAACCGAGAAAGACAACCTCGGCACTGGGGTCACACCCTGCTCTGACAAGCTCTTCCCCAGGGAAGGAGCCACAAGAGGACTTGGTGCCACCAAAACAATCGGAACAATAGTAGACGGTGCCGTAGTAGGTGTCACAGTGCCAACAGCCCTGTCACGATCCTGAGTCAGTTGAAGTCCATAGGGTAGGTTCTGGAGCCATGGTAGGTTCTATCAATAGAACCAAAGAAGTCGGTGTCCAGAGCTCCAGTACTTCCAAGGAGGTCAAAGGAGGAACAGATGTCTGAGTCTGTGGAGAAAATTCCTCAAGTCTAGGTGGGAGGGAGGATTTGGAAGGAGTTGGAAATCCTCTGGCTGCCAATAGCTGATCCACAAGTCTCACTACATCGAATTCCGAAAGGCTCCTGGAGGAGGGGATTGACATCTCTGATGGAGAATCAGGGCATTCTATAAAGGGGTTGCACTGCTGTCCAAAAAAGGGATCTGCTGATGGGGAATATTGAGTTAGAGGCAACACCTCACCTTTCGGCACCCTGGTCAAAGTACCAGCAAGATGTATGGGGGGGGGGACAATGAGTGGAGTTGGAAAAACTATTTTTGGTGCCAAAAGGGGGTCTGTACTATAGCTGTAATTGGTGCCATGGGAGATGAAGTTCTGGGTGGTTCTGTACTCACAAGAGGTACTGTGAGGGGAGCTTTCGGCATTGGTGCCAAAGACGGTACTGTAGTAGAAAGTCAAAGCATTGGTACTGAGCACGACACTGGTATTGGTATTATCTTGGTATCAAGGGCGGCACTGTAGAAGGGGTTTGAGGCCCTTATGGAAGGGTATCTTGAGGTTCCATGCTCGATGTCCTAGAGCAGTGGACTGTGTCAGCTGCGGTTCAGAGGATAGGTATATATATGAGTCTCCAGCACCGAAGGGAGCAGCTATGAGCCTGCAGAAGCAAGTGCCCTCTCCATCATTTGGAAAGTGGGCCTGCCTGAAGAGGAGTGGGAGCCTGGAATTCAGAAAGACAACCTCAGAACTGGGGTCACACCCCGCTCTGATGAGCTCACTCCCAGGGAAGGAGCCACAAGAGATCTTGGTGCTACCAAGACAACTGGAACCATAGTAGATGGCGCCATAGTAGGGGTCACAGTGCCGACAGCCCAGTCACGATCCCGAGTCAGTTGGTCCATAGGGTAGGGTCTGGAGCCATGGTAAGTTCTACCAATAGAACCAAAGAAGTTAGTGTCGACAGCTCCAATACCTCCAAGGAGGCCAAAAGAGGAATAGATGTCTGAGTTTGTGGAGAGAATTCCTCAAGTCCTGGTGGGAGGGAGGATTTAGAAGGAGTTGGAAATCCTCTGGCCGCCAATAGCTGATCCACGAGTCTCACTACATCGAATTTCGAAAGGCTCCTGGAGGAGGGGGTTGACATCCCCGACGGAGAATCAGGGCGTTCTATAAAGGGGCTGCAGTGCTGTCCAAAAAAGGGACCTGCCGATGGGGAATATTGTGTCAGATGCAACACCTCACCTTTTGGCACCCTGGTCAAAGGACCAGCAAGATGTATGGGGGGGGCAAAGACTTGAGTTGGAAAACTATTTTTGGTGCCGAAAGGGGGTCTGTACTGTAGCTGCCATTTGTACCATGGGAGATGAAGTTCTGGGTGGTTCCGTACTCACAAGAGGTACTGTGGGGGGAGCTTTCGGCATTGGTGCCAAGGATGGTACTGTAGTAGAAGATTGAAGCATTGGTGCCAAGCACGACACTGGTATTGGTATTATCTTGGTATCAAGGGTGGCACTGTAGAAGGGGTTTGAGGCCCCAGTGACATTGCTGGTGTCAATTTAGATATTTTTCCCTTCAGTTCAGAAGATTTAACTGATTTTGGAGATGAAGGAACAGAATGGCTTCACTTCTTGTGCTCTTTTTTAGGAGGGGTTGAGCCCACGTCTCAGAAATAGCTTCTGAGAAAGGAGTTTTTAGAATGCCCTTAAGAATCGGTTTATTTTTCTTTTCCATCAAGGTACGGACACTAAATGCTGTACCCGGAGGCAATAAACACAAGAAAAGTGACTGTCTGAATTCAGCATTTTTCTACCGCACTTATTGCACTGTTTGAAGCCTGTTGTTCCTTTTTCATCAGCCATCATCAAATATGCAGTGAGCACCTGTCTGACAACATTATACACAAAAACAATCAAAAAATTACACACTACCACAGTTAAAGAAAGAAAAAGAGTATTTTGCTTACCAACAATGGTAAAACAAGAAATACGCAACAGGTAAAGAAAGGGAGAAAGGAAAAGGAGGTGGATTGAGGGGGATACCAACAATAGTATTGGGCATTACCTCAGAGGTAAGGGAGACTGGTAGCAGCAATGGTACGGAGAATACCACAAACTTGGTAAAGAAAGTAAAACAAGAGACTTCAGAGGGTTAGCAAACTCTAAATGACTAGTGAAGAAAAAGTTATACAAGTAACCAATAAAAAGAATTTTTAGAAGTAGAAAATTGTAAATGACTTAGCTTGAGAGCTGGGCTTGACACGTCTTGATAGTATACACTGCAAATGAGATCTGGGGTGATAGAGTGAAGGGCACTATGGGTAAGCTTAGCTCGAGAGTTTTTTTTGGCTGGTGTGAGCTTGTTATAACAGCCGACTCAGTTCCAAGGACAGAACCAACACCCTTCAGTAAGGAATGAATGAATGAAGAGTAACAACATTAGATCATGTGGTTCCCCCTTGTTTGTTGATGTACCAGACAACAGGCATTATCTATCTGAATTGCAATAATCCAGGTGGAGAGAGTGGCTTGGAAGGCCTGCAATGCTAGGAGGGTCGCTCTCATTTCCAGGACATTGATATGCATGTTGGTCTCTTCGGGGGACCATGTGCTTTGGACTGTCCTTCCCAGGAAATACCCTCCCCCACACCCAATATGGAGGCATCTGTAATCAATATGGCCTTGGACTGGGGAAGAACAAAGGGATGTTGTCCTTGCACTTGAGTGGAGTGTATCCACCGTAGGAGATAGCTTTTGCAAGCCTGAGTTATTTTTATCCATTCAATATCCAAATATCGATTGGACCATTGAGTTGCTAATGTCCACTGAAGCATTCTCATATGGTACCTTGACAACAGTACTAGGATGACTGTCGACAACATCGATCCCAAAGCTTAAAGGATTAACTGAGCTGAGAGAGAGGAGTTTTGGATGATCTTTCTGACCTGGTATTGAATAGTCTGAACTCTTGACTGTGTGCGCGATCATACTGAATAAGACACTGATACACTTCAATGTCTGCAATTGTTCCAGATGAGATTTGTTAACTGATTGAAATGCCTAGATGGGAGCATAACTGCAGTAAGTAATCTCAAGTTTGGATCAGGTGATGAGCCAGCCATCTAGGAATGAAAACACTCAGAATCCCTGCAGCCTCAAGTGAGCTGCTACTACTGCCATACATTTGCTAAACACCATATAGTGCTGCTGCCTCCCTCTGACTGGATGGGACATCAGGGATTTTCTTTGAAACCATCTGGGATGGATAGGAAAATGGTATGATATAACCTTTGGATATTATCCTCTGTGCCCATGAATCATGTGTAATTTCCAAAAAGGCTCTCTGATTGATGCAGGGATAAATGACCCCCAACTGCCTCAAGAGATGGACAGTCGGGCCTCCTTTCAGGAGCGCTGGTAGGATCTGTCAGAGAAAGCATCTATAGATCCTTGATTTTGTGGAACTCCTCTGCCACAAGGGCAGCATTTTCTATTAGAGTTCCCCCTCTGCTCCTGGGAGAACGGTCTACGCGTGGATCTTGGAAAGGACCCTGAGATTTCCTGAACTACATTTTTGACCACCTTGTTCGCTCCGAGAAAAGGTGTGTTGAGGAGTCGAAAAATACCTGCTCACATCTACAGTGTGCATCTTTCACTATGGGGCAAAATAAGGAACTTCCATCAAAGGAAACATTGATGAAGGAAGCTTTGAAGGATTCTGCGAAGTCACACAAGCACATCCAGGCATGCCTTCTAATGGAAGTACATGAACCCGACACCCATGATGTACCTTCTGCTGCATGAGAGATGAGCCTCATTGATGAATTGGAAATGGACTGAAGGCTAGCAAACTGCAAGGCAATAGTACTCTCTGCCTCAGAGGGTATGTCCCAAAGAGGGATTTGGAAAATTCCTTAATCAAATCCCTCACAGGAGTCTTGTGAAGTGTGTCAAATGGTTCACTGTCCAGACAGCATAGGTCACTAAAGCATAAACACGCTTCCCCAATCTGTCCAGTGCGCTATAATCCCTGCTGGGGCATGGACAGAGGAACTTTGTTTGCTAGTTTGTTCTTTGTGGCTGTCGCTACAACCATGCCATCCATTGGTACTCCTGTGCTCCAAAAGGTTCTGTCCTTAGGTGATGCCGGTATCTTGTCTGGCCCATACCCACTGAGAGACCAAATCACTGAGCTCATAGGTGGGTGGAGTCTCCCAGGAGGTAGACGGGCCAGTACCAAAAGCCTCCACGAATATAGATTCCTCTTGGGAAGGGTTGTTGGGAGACCAACCACCCCTTTGCTTTAGCAGTTTCAGAATGTCTCCAAATGAGACATCATTGGGTGGTGATCTTGGGGGACCCTTCTCCCTCTTCAAAATCAGTATATTCCTTGATGGACTCTTAAGGAAAGTCCAGGTGCCACCTTTTGCAATTTTTCTTCCTGTGAACTTCGGTGGGATGTTCTAGAGAAGTGTCAGAAGAAATCAGTATACCCTGTTGTGTATCCTGGTGGCTAACTTGGGTTGGCTGTCCCTGTGGTAATGATTGAGTCTCAAGACACAGACACAAATGGGCTAGGGTGGTTGGAGCCGAAGAAGTAGAGAAGTTTGAGCTCTAGGGATAGAAATCTCTCTCCACTACTTCAAAATGCCACATGCCTCAGAGAGAAGGAAACGGACAGCTCCTCCCTAAAGGCAGAGCACTCAAAGAGGGAGTCAGAGCCAAGCTGTCTAATGCTGAGGCTCTGAGGGAAGAGACGGCTCCAGCAGCTTCAGAGTCAACTCCAACACCTTTGATCCATCTGCAATACTACATCTCAGAGAGTCCTCCGACTTTGAGGCACTTTGAGACAGTCCACTCACAGATGCCACTGAAGTGAAAGATACCAGTATCTTCAGATCCAATTTGAATTGATCTGGAACCTTTCGATCCTAAGACCCTGATACCAGAGATCAGAGAAGGAGGTAGCAAGAGTAGGGGTTGTACTAATAAGGGTCTCAGGACCCGATGGGGTCAGAGCCAGGAGAATCCTCATTTGTATCTTCTTCAACAGATATTGCCTTATCATCCTGTCTACTTTGGTTTCGGTCAAGCTTTTGGAAATGCATGTCAAAGATGCTGTCAACTAAAGTCTCGAATGATGATGCCTTAAGAGACCACTCCAAGAAGGGGGGAGGTAGTTTAGAGGTAACTGGATACGGGGACTAGAGTAGCAATTGGATCCAAGGAGATTTTTCTGTTCTGATTTTTGGATCTGATATCTTAGAAAGTTTCAGAGGAGGATCTGAACCCGGAGCCAATGAAGTTGTTAGCTTGGGGAAAGCTTTATGGAATCCTATTTCTCTGTTTTTATGGGTTCGAGCCCCAGAAGATGCTGATGAAGTTGTAGATTTAGAAGGTAGCAAGCCTCTGAGTATCAATTTGTTTTCTATCTATAAGGGCCCTAGGGTTAAAGCCCTTGTATATATTACGACTAGCATCAAGGTGTGATGGGCCTAGGCAATAAATGCATTTAGAATGGGCATCCAACAAGAGAATCTTGTGGCCACAAGCCATACATTTCTTAAAACATGAGGGTTTCTCAGACATTAAGATAATCTAATAGAAACACACACACACTACCCAAATCGCTAGAAGCTTGACAGCAAGACCGTGACCTCTTCTGTACACTAAGGTGGCAAACAAGATCTGAGGTATGTTATGGACTAGGGCATTATGGGAAAGGGAGGAGCTTGAGAGTTTTCAGAGATCCATGAGCTAATAGAAGTGGCCGAGTCAGATCCAAGGATCGGATCCAAACCCAAGCGTTGAGGAACGAATTAAATTTGACACCATCAGAGATGCATTTTTTTTTTGTATGTAATTAGTCTAAACTACTCTGTTATTGCTTTCATTTCTGTATTTTTGTTTGTGAAATGTTTTGTATTTCACCCAGGCTGACTCTGAAATTGGTCAGTATTGACCAGTGCACTACCCTGGTAAACAAATATTAAATAAAATACAATATTATCTTGTATTGACTCCAGTTTATCAATATCAACCAACCCAAATTTTAACTTAAGGTATTTGGCTAACATGAACACAAAAATGCTATAGGCTTCAATGGAATAGGTTCATGGGTTCATACTAGGCTATCTGCCCTAGGGCATTTATAAGCCTAGCCACAGTGTGTTTGGCTTTCGCCACCCATTTTAAATGAATTTTGCTATGCCCTTTTTCGAGGTTAGTATACTGTGCCTCTGTCTAACAGTGACACAGAAGTGATACCCAGGGTAAACCTACAATCTCCCATCCACTCATCAAGATACGTCTTGAAGAGAGTCAATGAGGGACTCTGCCTAACCTGGACTGGGATTTTATTCCAGAGTGAAGGGAGCCTCTGGGTTATGAATCTGTCCCTCCAGCATGTCCTATTTATTTCAGTGCTAACGTTCAAGTCTCTCGAGCGCATAGCTCAATGGGATTTGGATTTTCTGAGGTGCAGCATGTCCATTAATTCCGGGTTGGACATGGCTTTATACGTCAGGCACAGATCGCCTCTGAGCAGGCGGTATGCCACTGAGTAGAGCTGGAGTTTCTTTAACCGGGCAGCATATGGCATCTGTTTGAGCCCTTTGATCCTCTTGGTGAGGTACTTTTGGGGTCTTTCCAGTTACTGCAGGTGTCTGGTAAGGTACATCCCAAAAGGGGCATTGTACTCAATTATGGGCCTGATGAGGGATGAGTAAAGAGGCACGATGACCTCCCCTGATTTAGATGTGAATCCCTTCATGATTAGGTGGGCTATATAAAATGTTTTTCTAACCACTTTGGCCACGTGGTTGTCAAATGAGAGATTGCTATCAACTTGGGTCCCCATGTCCCTAATTACTTCTTCCGTACTTAATGGATTACCACCTATGTGGTAATTTGTGGGCATTTTGTTTTTTCCAAAGGGGATGACTATACACTTTTTGGTGTTTAGCTTGAGGCCATGGCTCTGGCACCAGTTGTCTGTTTCTATGAGGCCCTTTTTGTAGGATGCTTGTGTCGGCTGGAGAGTCAATTATGGCGCACAGTTTGCAGTCATCTGTGAACTTGGTCAGCCACAGTCCTTCTGTGTTAGCCTGTACCTCCGAGAAATATATACCGAACAAGAGAGGTCCCAGGACTGAGCCTTGTGGGACGCCACTTGTAACTGGTTTGGAGTCTGACATGGCTCCAGCAATTCTAACCATGTGGGTTCTGTCCTTGAGCCAGTTTGCAACCCATCTAGTGACACAGGGGTTTATATTTAAGCTGGTGAGCTTATCTATAATGCCCGAGTGGAGTATTGTATCAAAGGCTTTTGCAAGGTCCAGGTAGGCTGTGTGGACCACCTTCTCCTCGTCAATGGCCTTGGTGACTGTTTCAAAGAAATCAACCAGGTTTAAGAGGCAGGATCTGCCCTTAACAAAGCCGAACTGGGTAGGATCCAGTGTCTGTAGGTCCCCAATATCTTTATTTATGAGGTCCATGATGATCCTTTCCATAGCTTTGCACACCAAGCTAGTCAGGCTTATGGGGCGATAGTTTCCAGGATCCGTTGAGGCACCACCTTTGTGGAGAGGGACTACTGTTGCTGTACGCCACTCTTTGGGTACATATCCTGTAGTAAGGCTGAGATTGAACAGTAGTTTTATGTTTGGATTTAGTTCTTCTTGGAGTTCATGTAGGACGCAGCCCGGGACACCGTCTGGTCCCATTGATGCTGTGTTTTTTGCTTTGGAGAGGGCGGCTCTTACCTGAGCATCTGAGATGGGGGAGCAGCACTCTGCTGGGATAGATATTTGCCCTTTTGGTGGGGAAAGGGGGGAGAAGTTTGCGCTGAACCTGTCAGCTAGGATGTTGGCAATGTCTGTGGGTTCGGTGTATTTTTTGTCATTTTGGACTAATTTTGAGCATATCTGGGAATTCCCACCCAGGTTCCTAACATAACTAAAGAAAGCCTTGTGATTATCCTTAGTGTCCTGTGCAATTTTTCTCTTGAAGCTGGCCTTAAACGAATTTATGAGTGCCCGTAGTTTTTTGCTAATACTGATCAGAGATGCCTTCCCTTTTTGGGATTTTGCTCTATCATGTAGTATCTTCCTCTTTCTATTGTATAGTTTGTTTATGGCTGGGTTCCACCGGACAGGACGCCTAACTTTGGAGGATTAGGTCTTGGTTTTATTTGGGATTGCATGATCCATGCATTCCTGAAGGTGTTCATAGAATGCATTTATAAAGGATTCTGCGGTCTGGGCCGTATTTTCCACAGGCCCGGGGGCTTTGAAGGATTCCACCTCGGTTTTGAGGAGTGTGAAATTTGCTTTAGAGAAGTTTTTCACTGTGGTTTTCTGGGCAGGGGCTGGGGTCGGGATGTGAATATCTAGTGAGATTAGTTTATGGTCTGATCTTACCAGTGAGGGATACACTTCTGGTCTGGAGCATAGAGTCCCCATGTTGGTGATGATCAGGTCCAGTATGTTTTACCCTCTTGTGGGAGTGGCAACAAGTTGTTCCATAGCATTTGAGTTTATAAATTCTAGGAACTTTTGGGCTAGGGTGTTGGAGCTAGAGTAATGCTCCCAGTCTATGTTAGGGTAGTTGAAGTCGCCCAATATAATGGTGTTTGGAGAGACCTTCATATTTTCCAGTGTTCTCAGGAAGGCCGAGTGGGGTTCCTGGGTTTGGGAGGGTGGTCTGTAGCAGGCTATAAACTGGAAGGCAGTTTTACCCACTGTGAGTTGCACATGGATAGTCTCTGATGCTTCGTGCTGTGCCACCAACCTGGATGTGTGGGTATCTTTGACGAATATTGATACTCCCCCCCTCCTTTTGTGGTTCGGTCCAAATTTTGGGGCCAAAAAACATGGTATGAGGTATAACCTGGTAGTGCTGGGGTGCTCTCTGGAGCCTTGAACCAGGTTTCTGTTACTGCACAGATATCGATGTTCTCCATGCTAAGGAGAGTTTTGAGTGCATGCATCTTGAGGTTTAGACTTCTGGCATTGAGTAGCATTACTGTTAGTTTCTTATCCCTTGTGATACCTATGGAGGTGGGTTTCTCTTTTTAGCCTTGCCTAAAAAAGGCACTATGGGGGTGGCAAGAGCCTTTGCCAATATCCGAATGTCCAGGGGTGACAGGTGCAAGCTGTCCCTAGCGAAGCATCGTGGCTTGTCGAGCATGTCATCCCAGGCAGACAGGCATTGGATCCCCTTTCAATGACACCAATACTTAAGCCAATTGTTGAAATTGATCATCTTGTCTTCATATTGTGACATCATTCTTGGTGAGGGTAAGATGCTACTCAAGGTCAGGGTCATACCGTCCTGGGCTATATGCTCAGAGAGCTCCTCTATGTCTCTTTTCACGTAGTCCAGGGAGGTATGTCTCAGGTCATTCACACCAGCATGGACAATGACTGAGTCATATTTGTACTTGCCTTGGAGTGACCTGAGTGCTTGTGTTATGTGGTGGATCCTAGCGCCCGACAGGCAGCTCACCATGACCTTCTCCTTGTTCAGCCTGGTGAGCGGGACGTCAGTGTGCCTGACGATAGAGTCACTTATTACAAGTGTATCAGGTGTGTTGTTTAGCCTTAAGGGCTGTGACTGTTCGGCACACTGGCTTTGTGAGCTATGTGTTGCATGTGTTTTGTTTTGGGGTAGCGGTTGCTTGGGTGTCTGCTTTGGAGTTCTCTGCTGCTTAGGCAGATTTTTATTTAGAGCCTCCGAGTATGTTTTTGTGTGTTTATGTGTTTGGTTTGCTGTCGTGGTAGGTCTATGTGAGACTGGAATTGTAGTGAGTGTGGTTTCCTTCTCCTCCTGACTGGTTAAGCCAGTACTGAGTTGAGAGAGCTTAGCCTCCAGTTTGGCTATATGGTTGCATCTCTCACATGTGTTGGAATTTGTTTGGAGGAGGAGAGGGTTGTCTGTGTACATGAGGCAGTTGTAACATTGCCTCAAGATTCCCAGATTCACCAGCTGGACCAGAGAGGAGATTGACAACTGACCTTTGGACATGCTAGAATAGTATTGGGAATTCCTTTATAATTGAAAAAAAGGGCCAGTGGGGGACAAAGTACTCAAGGGGAGTTTGTGAGGGTGTAGTGCTTTTAATTTTTTAGTGCTGACTTATATAATTGCTTTAGTGAGCAAGTGCCAGGCTTTAGAGTGGGAATAAGGTGTTTATTATGAGAACTAGATCAGTTCTAAGGGAAAAAGTGAAGAGCAGACTTTGTGGAGCCGAGAATGGTTTAAACCCAATTAAGCGGCGCTGCCTGATGCTGTGCTATGCGCAAAGCCGTGCTAAATCAGGTTTTATACAGGGGGACTTGAAAGAGCTAGAAATTGTCCCAAAACGGCCAATAGACTACCAGATTCTTGTGCTGGGAACACTCCTCCAGGGATAGATAGGCTGCTCCAAGCTCCCCACTGCCACTGGTGAACAAAGAAGCCTCCCTTTATCCAAGAAAGGAAATGGGCAACACAGGAACTTTCCAAAAGTCCTTTATTTGGACTACTCTAGGTCTGGAAAGATGGGAAACAAGGATAATTTTTTTTTTTTTTTTTCTTTTTTGCAACAAACAGCAGGAAAGTGCAATAAATATGTAACACGGGCTAGTGCACTTGAGTGTGTAGCCTCAACAGGTAAATGCAACAAACAGGGCAAACTTTAAAAGTGCAGGTGCAAAAACAACTTTAAAGAGTTTAAAACAGTTCAAGAAGCAGAAATACTTGCAGTTTAGCTAGATCGGACAGTCGCCCAGGTAGTAGCAGGAAAAAAACACTTTTATCAGGTTAGCAGTCGCTCTTTTAGCCTCTCTGCTGCTAGCACCACTCTGCAGGACCACAAGGAGCTTGGCTGAGTAGTAACAAGTGCAAAAACCGCACCAAAGCGGGTTTTATACAGGGGGACTTGAAAGAGCTAGAAATTGGCCCAAAACAGCCAATAGACTACCAGATTCTTGTGCTGGGAACACTCCTCCAGGGATAGATAGGCTGCTCTAAGCTCTCCACTGCCACTGGTGAACAAAGAAGCCTCCCTTTATCCAAGAAAGGAAATGGGCAACACAGGAACTTTCCAAAAGTCCAGAATACAGCAAAGCCTGTATTTGGACTACTCTAGGTCAGGAAAGATGGGAAACAAGGATAATTTTTTTTTCTTTTTTGCAACAAACAGCAGGAAAGTGCAATAAATATGTAACACAGGCTAGAGCACTTGAGTGTGTAGCCTCAACAGGTAAATGCAACAAACAGGGCAAACTTTAAAAGTGCAGGTGCAAAAACAACTTTAAACAGTTTAAAACAGTTCAAGAAGCAGAAGATAAGACCCATAGGAGTTGACTGAGTTTGTAGTATCCTTGAGAATGTCATTTGAAGAAAGTTCTTTGAGAGATGAAAGAATACTACTGTAAAACCTGTATATAAACATAAAGGGGAGAAATGTGAAGCAAAGAATTATAGGACCCTAGGCATTCTCTTAAACAATGGAGCAATCGTGTTGCATGTCTTATTACAGGAAGTGAGAGTATTGTATACACTTATACACTAATATGCTTTTTCTTGTAACAGGTCTGCCACTACCTGTGGCCTGTACTTTTACTGCAATTGACTTTCAAATATCTATATCGGGTCTGTTTTTGTGTAATATATGTATGTTCGACCTGATTTCTGTCTAATTGTTTTGATATTTATGTAGATAAACAAAAATTGGTCAAATAATTACAAATTCTAAAGATAATGAAGACCTAGAAATCGTCCTGGGCAATGTTGTCATACTGTACACAAAGGCAGGGTAAACATGGCTTGTATTCCTTGAGTTAAGGAGTATTAGACAAATCATATTAACATTTTGAAAGCCTCAGTGAATGAGTTCATGTCAGGTTTCAGATGAAAAAAGATTCACATATATTACTCAATGACAGTAAGATGAATTTTGATTACCCTTTTATCCCTATTCAAACAGTGAAATTCATTATCTCAGAATATTAGAATAACTCATACTGAGGAGCTTTCTAAGGATATCAAGTATCATATTTAATGGTATGAAACCTGACGGGCTTTTGGACCTTTTGTTACTTGATTGAACATCTGATTCTTATAGTATTGTACAGTTAGCACATTACACAGTAATCACACTGCTGTTAATGCTGTTTTACTGTAATTCCGATGTCATAGGGTGTATTCAATTCTGTTAACATTAAGGTATAATGATGTTTGATGTTCATCAACCCTTCATCTATTAATTAGTGATTGCATTGTAATAGCCTTCACACACTATCACAATTTAACAGTAACATTTAGTGTTTTAAATGATTTGGCCAGTTTGTAATATTTTTTCTTTTGTTACGCCTTGTTTTAGATACTGCAAACATTTCAGATTGATGTTGGTCCAAAGACAAATTCTGTTCATGCAAGGACCCATGGACTTCTGGGACCTGGTGCTCCAATCAATTTGAGATTTACTGACAGGAAGTGATACCATAAAGGAAGATTTTTTTTTCTGTGGACACGTCATGCTGGATTCCTTTTTGCAGATATACTTGTTCATTTTAGGAAATCAATAAATGAAACAAGGCTGACCTAACAACAGCATTATCCTTCCTACTGCAAAGACACAATAGATAAATACTTGCTAACCGACTGATAAAAGGAGAGATGTAGACCAGAGGCACTAATAATGAAGAAATATAACACTTCTGTAAGGTGGAGGAAATTATCTTTCAAAATGCTTATAACTTACATGATAAGATAATGAAAACAATGAAGTAACATCCACAAAGTTGTTAAAGCCTTGGGTGCTCCGAATGTTCTGTCCTTTTTGGTGTATAGACATGTAACCCTGTAACTGTGCATGTTGGATCTTTCTAAACAATCATGCACTGTGCCCTGAATAGTTATGAGCCAATTAGTGAACCATGACTGGTAACTACTAAGAGAAGGAAGTAAAATTCTTCACAAGAAAAATCACCCTTTCATTAGCATAATGGAGTTACTTGGAGATAAACAAAACTTTATTCTATATTTTCTAGGGAAAAAAATCCTAAAATGACTACGTGAATCATTTTTTTTGGGCGAAGGGGCATAACACATCAAACTCAAGCTAAGCTTCAGCACATTAAATTCAGGTACAAACTGCTTTTGTAGTAAAATAGCTTTCTTCTTATAAGAACATATAAATTTTGCCCATTTTTATTCTGTGCAATTTGGTGTTGCTTGATAGTAAAATAACATCTATACCATACACAAAAATGGAAATATCTTAATTTTATTACATATGCCATCCATAAAACTATTTGGTTACCATGAAATGAACCTTCCATTGATGCTGTTCACTTAGAAGATATTCTCCACCAGCTGACGTTACAGAAGAGAATATTCCTTCCAGTGAGAAGGCAATATAGAATATGTTAACTAATAAATGTAAAACATACCAGCACTAAAATTTATATCAGCTACAGGCCTTCTATGTTTTTGAAATACTTAAGTAGTAACAACCTTAGCTGCCTCAACATGTACATGGTCTGGTGGTGTCTGCAGACTTCAGGATAACCTTATTTTTTTAGCAGGGAATTATAGGCATCTTTAGGCTTTGAGCTGTGATTAAAAAGAATCTCACTCTTTGCTAATGATATGGAATCATTACTTCTGTTTACTATTTTGGTGAAAAACGAGTGATTCTTCACAAACTAAAGGTCTTATGGAGCTGTTTAGCAATAACAATGACATTGAGATTAATGGCTGACTGTGCATTACTGAATTACGAGATCTCGCACGCACAAATGTAAAACTAAACAGAATTATTTAATGCACATTGTTGTGACTTGAACAGTTAGTTTCTTACAACTTTGTAGAGAAATCTAACATATGTAAGGAACAATATTTTATTTGATTGCACTGTTTTTATAGTGGCACATAATATTCAAATGTTTTTTATATTTTTTAGAATAATATGCTGTTACAATTATTAGAGCACTGTTTTATATCACTTCAAATAAACATTATTAGTTTAGCTGTGAAAAGTCTTGTTCCATCTGTACAATGACAGTACCTGGCTAGTGATTGGCAGGTCAGCATGTCCAACTGGGTAACTAAAAACCTGTACGTGACTACTGCTACAGGTCCTTAATGACTGGGGGGGGGGGACTGAGATCTGCTGACTTGTAGACTGGTTAATCTATAATCGAGCACAGGGTCACCTCTGGTAATTCTGGTTAGATGGTAAAAATTTACATGAAGAAACACATACAGAGACTCTTGTTTGACCATACTGGAGTGCATATGAATTTCTTAATGCATCTGTGATTCAGGAAACAAATGGGGAATTAATGAAAACATTCTACCAATGACATACCATATGTCTGCAGACTACCTGGGTCTCCTCTGCTTGTTGGCTTACTGTGTCACCAGATGTTACAAGACAACTTCCTTATGCAGATGGGGAGGTCCACTCTCCTCTTGAAGGCTTACGTGGGGTCAAGGCAGCCAATGACAATGGACTAGATTAGGGGAGCATGGATAGCCATGCCAGAAGTCATCTGAAGGAGACAAAAAATAAATATTTCTGAGCTAAAAGTGGTTGAGGTTCACGAAGTCACATGGTTTGCATTTGTATTAGGCAGTCATTGAGGAAACTGTTGTGTTCAAGTCCCATAAAACATTAACTACACAGCAGATCCACATGTAGAAACAACATTGAATTGCATTACAGCTATATGCTGCTTAATGTCTGGGATAGTTTTTATATCCCACAGAACGTTAAGTTGTGTAGATGTTAAGCAAACACCATATTCTTTACATTGTGCTTTACTTAACGTCCTTCTTCACAACAGCTGACCACATTTATATCTGCTTAGTACAGTGCAGATGCAAATGCAGTCGGACATTGTGTGGAAGGACATTAAGTGGAACACACCTGTACTGTTAAGCTAGTCTGCAAATGGAAATGTTGTTATAAAAAGTTGACCATGACACTTATCCAGTTAGTAATGTTAACTAACTAAACATAGCTACTGGAGGTCTCCTGGCCTTGTGCATCACTTAACTGTAGTTGGCATATTGCTCACACTTAATAAAACAACTTGATTACATGGCTCTATGTCATAAGATCGAAAACTCAAAAGACTGAAAACCAAAATAATGAACATGGGAATTTGCCTCTTCTTCATTCTTATGCAATCTCAGAGTTGGTATATATAATTAGCAGGGGTTGTGGGGGGCTTGCCCCCTGTATTAAAAATGCTTTTGATATTTTGAGTTTTAGATATTTTAATTTTCAGTCTTTTTTAACTTTTGATCTTATGACATGGATCCAGTTACACACATTTGTGTCAGTTATTTATGTACTCATTTATTACAGAAAAAAAATGGTCTCCACATTCATCTTTTTCTTTGTTGCAGAAAGATGCATTAAATTGTGTGTTACTTTGGATTGAACTCTTGACTATTTGAATAAGTTATGCTAGTTCCTTCTACAGGTAATCTTACAGTCATTGCAGTATGACTAACTTAGATGTTAATTTCCTTTCAGCAAGTATTGTTACTACTGGCAGTCTTTGCTGGTCAGGCATAGTTATTTCTAACTATCCTTGTTGATCTGGTGTAGTTATTATTGACTAACCTAGTTGGCCAGGTATGGTTGCTATTGCCTGTCCTTGTTTATCATGTATGGTTACTACTGGCATGCTCAAGGAAATAAAAAAAGTCTTCAGCTAACACTGATTATGTTCTATATATGGTAGGGTCTACATTCTCATTTGAATAGCAGTGTCCATCCTTTTCATTACTGAGATGAAGTACATGTTTCTTAAGAAGATATTTGTATTTCCTTCATCAAGCACTAGGAATAAATTGTCTTTCAGAATAATAAAGTTCTAATATGCAAGTGCAAAAGTCATTATTGTACACTTTGCTTAGAAGTCTATTAATATACTGAGGAACAGAGGCCAGACAAACATGTAATGGAAGGCACTAAAGGGGAACACTGCCATAGGGTTTATGGCATTCATCTAACAGGATTAGGAACCTTTTATCCACTTGTGATTTTAAATCTCAATTGCACTATGGCCAGAAGTTTGACTGGAATGGATGCATACTTTAGGGTAGACAGTTTTAAAAGTTCATGAGTAACCCAAAAGTAGGGGACCAACAATATAAGGAAAGTCTTTTGGCCAGACAGTCTTGGAAGTCTGGGTGTACCCAACAGTATGGGGCCAACTGTGCAAACAGAAGGCACCAGATGCAATTCTGCTTTGCAGTAAAGTTAGCTGTGCATGTACACTTGTCCTTGGCAAGACTAGACTAGATGTTTGTAATGTGGTAGCCACCAGGGGAAAGAATTACCATGGGATTCTGTATGTTCTTGATCGGCACTAAACTGTTGGATTCATGTAATTCAGAAACACTGTCAGTCTAAAATGGGGTTTAAAACTTAACTTTCATTAGCAAAATAACACAATGAACTAGTGCCTTGGCAGTATACCTTCTACTGGTTCTAATATTCATTAACTCTAACCACTTTTTCAATTGCTTGCATGGAAAATGCAACTAATCAGAAAAGACTTTATATGATTAAATACAATAAATTAATTGCTTCTACAACAAATCATTCAGATATTTTTTGCAAATGTAAAGTAAATTGGAAACTGGGCTTTGTATTTTTTACAACTAATGTTAATAGTTTGTACTCCTCTTTACAACAATAAGATATGTTCCAATTGAAAGAAAGGAATTGAAACTTCTAGAATTTGGGGAGAAACAATTATTTTTATTAGGAATATTTTAGGCCAAAGTGGTATAGCTAAGGGGCAAAATTCTCTTCTGAGTATGCTAACCTATTCATGGTCATCTCTGAGGTTCAAGTTATGTATACAGACATTTACTTTGTGGAGAAAGTACTTTTTTGAGAGAGATATATAGATTCTCTTTCTGCTTGTCAAAGGAAAGAGAGTTTATGTACAATTCAGAAAAATTATTTTGTAATAAAATTTACTTTATATAGCAAGAGACAACTTATAAGTAATCTAGATCTTAAGGTATATGTGAAAAATCATGAAATATGGACGTTATATAGAGAAATATGGACATTAATTAGATGCTTACATCAACAATCTCTATTTTATTATGCAACAAATACACAGCTACCACATTTAATAAAATCATTACCTTAAGATGAATTCTTGAGATAGTTACTTATGTTCAGAAGACAAGGACTTAATAGAATTAGTTGAGCAGTTAAAAGGTAGCTATGAAGAGAAACGTTTGTATTCATCATTAAGTGAAGTGCAATATAAATAGGATGTTGAATCCAGTAGTAAAAGAAGAAAAAATAGAAACTTAGTGACAGAATGCAATAAAGTTTATTTTGTTATACATTATGCCCCTTTTATAGAGGGAGTGGTACATATTTGCAGCCTTGAAAATTTGGGGGAAAAATTTGAATTGCAGCCTAAAACTTTTATTCATCAAGCCTAATGGATGGGTTGGTGTATACCGAAGTATTACTCAGAAGGTAAATGACGCAATACATGTAAATAGTTACTTCTCCATATTATATTAATGGATACGAATGTGTCCCAGCTGTAATCTAACCATTACGTTAAGGCAATGATTTACTGCATAAAGTGCCCATGTGACATACATTATATAGGTCAAACCATGTATTCAGTCAGAGCATTTGTTTTGGAAGACTTGATGAACATGCATAATAAATCACAAAATAGCCTTGCTGATATGTACTTGAGGGGGAAAAAGTATACTAATAATAGTTTATCAAAATATTTATACTATATAGATACATAAATGATTATTTATTATTATACCATGACTTATACTAATGGAAAAGGGGACTTTTCCATTATGTTAAAAACACACTGTCTGCAACATTTTTATGGTAGCTATGTTTAACATATTTAACATTTAAAATAAGCAACGCTACGGTTTATTTTAAAAAACTGTAAATATGTTAACAAACCCCCATATATAACAACAATGTTTTTAAAAAGCACGGAGAAAGCAAGATTATGTTAAACTCATTTACATTTAACATTAAAAAAGCTTAAACCTTTGCAATGCTTTATGACTACTTCTGATGTTGTGCCTGATGCATCAGCAGGCGTCAGGCGGAGATGTTTACATCTGCCGCGCCGGCATATGGCAACAATAGGCTGCCGGGCATTAGAAAATTTAGAGTAGTTTTCTTTTCTTAAATAGTATATTATTTAAGAAATAACCAGTTTCTGGGTGGGTGGGTGTATAATGTTATTTTTCCACGGTATAATATTTTTAAAGTACTGTTACAGAAAGAGTCTTGGCATATATTTAAATAGGATACTTTTTATAATGGATATAATTGTGAATTAATTATGAAGTATTTATTGTAAATGCTATTGATTCATTATATTTAAGGAAATTATTTTCTGATTGATGGTATCTTCCATGCAAGCAATTTATAATGTGGTTAGAGTTCATTAATATTAGAACCAGTACAAGGCATGCTGCAAAGCAGCTAGATTACTTTGTTAATAAAAGTTAAGTTTTAGGCCCCTTTCTTAGACTGAAAGCTTTTTGGATCATGTTAAGTTCATGGAACAATAATGACTTGAATGGATGCTTACCCAGAACTAACTTGCTCAAACTCATGTATCTGTTTTTCCTTTTAAAACCAGAAAGCTGTGCTGTGGGAGTCACCAGAAGGAAGCATACTTGTTGGTTTGGGGGACTGCATCTGAAGGTGAAAAATATTCTGTTCTTTCAAGAATGGAAAAGCCAAGGAAATCAATCTAAGCTCGACATAAATGGTGTGAAAGTGCCTATTTCCCAATATGACTGGAAGTCCTATATGAATCATAGGTGCACGCAATGCACCTTAATGTTCACTCCAGCTAGCTGTCGGAGTATGGTAGTCCTAAGAAACCAGAGACTGAGTATCTACATAGCAGGTATCATCATGGGGAAGAACAGCCTTTGGGTTCACAGCAATCTTTCTTTGTATGAAATGGCTGTTTTTCCCTCTGTGATAGGTTGTAATGTGTGAATTAGGGTGACATAAATCATTCTGTATTTCAATCATGTTAAGTCTAAAAGCTTGTTAATCATAGAAGAAGACTAGAGATAAGACACAGAGACCAGGGTGTCTAGTCATCAGAAGGAATCACAACCATCAGATTCACTGCAATGTCCACTTATAGGGCTAGAGCTCTATTTCTTTCTCTGATGGGACTTAAACATCAATGATGACTGCAACAGTTAAGCAGTTGCATTTAGAAGTGGATGAAAGTTTTCACTAGGAATATGGTGCTTGTGGCAAGAGAGGTCAGTGCTATGTATATGGGATATATATAGCTTTAAATGCTAAAGAGATGGCCACAGGAAGCTGCATGTCACATGGTACATGTTCATCTACCATATTCAATCTGATTAAAGACATAATATGAGGTTGGTCACTATCCCCAATGTTTTTACTACTTACTATCTTGACAAACTGGCAAACATCATTTGGTGTGAAAGTACAGAAATATACTTGAAAAGAAAAGAAAAGAAATATAGTTGCAAAGTGTTTGGAAGTACAGAAGTAACATTCTTAGTGGAAGTACGCTCCAGCTGTAAATACAAGGAAGTTTCTTGCCCATAGAAATTTAGCATAAAACTTGAAACTTTAAAACCAAAAATGTGATTTATCCCTTACTGTGAGTGTATTAGCTCAGAATCCTGAAATGATACGGTGTGCTATTGGGGAAGAAGCTTAGAAGGTATGTAAAGTACAGTAGTGTAAGTAGCATTTACCCATAACAGTAGATGTTCGAATTCCTTACTGCTGCAGTAGCCTTAGGCTATATGGGTGGCTTCCTGACAAAAAACAATGGCCAGCCACCTTCAAAAAGCTCTGCCCCCCCCCACACACACACATTTCTTCACTCTGACTGCTGCTTGGCTAATCCCTTGGAGGGAAATCTGAAGTCAGAGTGAAGCTTTCATCAGAACATCCTAAAATAACTAATCATTATTAACAATACAATGTATAAAGTAGAAATCAAACACAACCCTACTTTATATCCCAACTACAAATGTATACAAGACTGGGGGAAGGAAGGTGGGTGTGGCTAGTGCAGCAGCAATGAATTTGAATATCTACGTTATAGGTAATTGCAATTTAAAAACTGCACAAAATGGAAATATTCCATAATAAAATGTTCTAAGTCATGTCCCCTGTACCATAAATTTATTAAAGATAAATGATATGATCCGCGGTGGTGGAGCGGTAGCGTTGTTGCTTCACAGCAAGAGGTTCTCCTATTCAAGTCTCAGCTGGAGTGCGGGGAGTGCCTTCTGTGTGGAGTCTGCATGTCCTCCCCACGGTTGGGTGGGCATTCGAAAGACATGCGTAAATAGGCATGCCTTCGTTGAAGGTTGAACATCAAGCTGGCACTTCGGCGTTCATCAAAAATCTACTGCCAATCATTAGGGGACCGGAGTTCCGCTGTGGCGACCCCTAACCAGGAAAAGCCGAAAGACAGCAGACAACAACAAAAGGTTAAGCACTTTTGTCCTGTAATACTTAAAAAAAATGACTTCATCTGAACTAATACATGAGAACTCATTGCTTTCTTGTATACTATTTGATTTCACTAATATGGTGTCTTTAAAGGTATGCAAGTAAAACAACAGACATATTCTCAGAACATAAAATATCAATAGAAGAAATCATTCCACAAAATACAATAGTGACCTGTCACAATAATCAGTGTATCTACATAATAAAGTGAAGCACAAGGACTGAACTGACACATAGAAATATAAACAATCACAAAAACATGTAAAATCAAATAAAAATATTTGCCACAGTTTGAGTAAATAAACTGTGTATGTTAAAATAAAATCATGAAACCCTTAAATAGTTCATAAATATGCATTAGTTTGAATAAACATGCACTAAAATGATTTACATAGTGGACTGCATACCTCTCATCTGTCCCTAATCTTGACTAAAATTTTAGCTCAGCCCCTTTTAATCCCTCCTAAAATTGGTAACTTTTGAAGAAAAGGTGATGAATTATGCTTAAAAATAAGACAATAATGACGTTTACTTCAGAAAATGTATATTAATTTACAGTCTCTTATTCTGTCAATGTCTTAAGTTAATATTACTAGTATTTTAAAAGTGTCCCTGATTATTTCTGGATTTGTCCCTGATTTCTTGAGAGCTATGGTGGACGTGGATTGTACCTACTTAAGTCAGGGGTAATAGAAATATGTTAAATTATTCCAGGGAATTTGACAGCATTCAGTTGAAATTGTCATAGCAATTCCTTGCATTCAAGTTTATTCTCCCATGGTCCACCTCTGGGTCAGGGAAGACTATTTCCAAAATAGCAAATTCAAATTTTTTGAAAACTTTACAAACTATTGAGTGTTTGTATAATGTGTTGGAATTCCTTTTGGAAATGTCACAGCAAAGCTTATAAACCCTCTGAAATAATGTCCTCTCTGTTTTACCAACATAAAAACTTGGACAGGTGAAGCATTTAGCTATATATATATATATATATATATATATATATATATATATAAAAAAAATATATATATATATATATATATAAGATCTTTATTGTAACAGTTACCCCTGTGTATATGTCGGTACACTGATTACAGGAACCACATTTCTGAGTTCCTCTCTCTGTTTCTGCCATGCAATTTTTTTCCCAGAATTATTCATTTCCAGCATACATTTGACATTTCATGCAGTTTTAAATCCAAAACGTGGATTTTTCCCTACCAATGTGGATTTCAGGTAACTAACCTTAAAATAATCTGATTTTCCTTAATAATATCCTTTATTATGTTGCTACCCTGATTTGTATTGTACCACCATGGCCTTTTCAAATAATTTGACTTGGATTTCTCATGTCTTAACCCCTACTCAAGATTAGATTTTCTCCCTTGGTATATCTCTCTACTAGTGTCCATAACCAACTTTCTTGGTTAACCTCTCACCAAAAACATTTTTTCTAATTTTCTACACTATAAGACAAAAAGTATTATCAGAAAGTATGCATGTTAAATGAATAAACAGTCTGCAAAACTGGAAGGAACACAGACCAGAAAACTTTCCACTTTTTAATCCAACAGGTTAAATGAATACAATGACCTTTGATCAATAATTCATGAGTATGAAAGTGTGTGAACTGTGAAAACGCAAATAACCATTATTAAATGTAGGTTCTCTAAAAAATATTAGATGGAAATTTACCGTTGGTCTTACCAATACTTGTATCTGAGTAATCTATCTTATCCATACTAAAGTGGTGAGTAAACCTAAGAAAGTTGGTGGTATTTTGTATATAATAAATGAAATGTACCAGTTTGTCTTCAGTGCCATTCCACAAAATAAAAATATCAAAGTATAAATTATAATTTGAAAAAAAGTATAATATTCAGAGTGAAAAATGTACTTTTCCCAGGTAAGCATGACCAGGTTCGCAAACATAGGGGCACATGCTGTGCCCATTGCAAAACCTTTAACCTCTTTGTACATTTTGCCTTCTAAGTATATAAAACTGTTCTCCAAAGTCTAAGCATTCCATAAAGTTTAACATCACCACTACTTAACAAATCTACTTCAGTAAGGGATTATTAATTAAAACTTTTGCTCTAATTTGGGGATACAGATGGAAAGTTCCACAATGTCAATGGTTAGAAAATCAATGTTGTCTTGGCACAAATTCTGTTCAAGTCTTTCCAAAAAATCCTACGAGTCCTTTAAGATACGACTCACTTTGGTGAACACTTGTTTTAGATGCCTGTAAATATATGCTGCAAACGGATAAGTCTTAGAACCTTAAGCAGATATAATAGGTTGAAAGGGGAGATTTTAATTACTTTCATGTATCTCAGAAATCACAAAAACAGAATAATAGGATGTGGATTCCTTGAAAAATTACATAAAAGTACATTCATTGTACCCCTGTATAAGCCAATCTTCAAGTTGTAAATTATTTTTTTCTTGAAACCAATATTGATCCTGTTTCTAGAAATCTCAATATAAGTACTCAATCATTTATTCTTAAGTGCTTAACTTTTTAATTTCTTATTTTTCTTTAACAAATTTATGGTAATTTTACACTGGACATGACTTTGGATCTTTTATTGTGGAATATTTCTATTTCATGCAATGTTTTGGAGTTATTAATTTTACTCCTGCATGTCTGTCGTCTTTATTTGTCAACTGTACTGTATACATCATTCCCACTGGTACAGTAGCCCTTACACTATATAGATAGAATACCAAAGCCTATCCAGCCTTGGAGGAGAACTGATATGGATTCAAGAGTCCCTGGAGAGTAGTCCTAGTTATGCTTGACCTGGATCTAGAAGAGAAATCCATTAAGTAATGTTTTTTTAAAAAGTATGTACAGATAACCACTCAATTGTCTCTAGAATGCTTCTAGAGTCCACCCCTTTCCAGTATGCCAATGGAGAAGACAAGGCTCTTGTGGGAGATGTCTTGATACTGCCAGGAATGGATTTGCCATGGTGGGAACAAATAACAGTAGGTGAGGACAAGCACCTGGAAACTGTATTTTTAGACCCAGGGTATTCATTTTTTTGCTCCTTGGTAAAAAAATAAATAGCTGATCAGCTTTTCTAAATGGATTAGTTCTGTCATGATAGCACCTGACCTACTTATGCATGCCCAGATGCAAAATCTGTTTCCTTTTTTTTGGGGGGGGGGGTTGCATAGAAAAAAGTACAGTTGTGTACACTTACCATAAATGTAGATGTTCGAGTGTATTCACTGTTGCAGTTATCCCTGCCAGGGTAGCCCTCGGCTGGTCCAAACACCAGAGGCTTAGTATTTCCGTGTCGGTTGTTGTTTGAGGACTGACGTCAGGTCGTCGGTAGTATAAACTAAGGCAGCCGATGCAATTACATCAGTTTTTCTTGCCCTAACCTGTCAGGAGGCCCCAAGTAGGAGGGCAGGTTCTGGTGGAAGAACCCCACCAGTGGAAAATAAATACCAATATGTCCCTTGTAAGAAAAGAAAGAGAGTAAAGGGGAATTGAGGGAGGGAAACTAGGACTGCAACAATAAATATACTTGAACAACTACATTTATGGTAAGTGTACAGAACTGTACTATGTTCTTCGTGTTTCACTGTTGCAGTCATCACATTTGGAGAGATTCCCAAAGCTGAGGAAATGGGTGGAGGCAGTCAAGGAAACTAGGGGCTGACTAGGATGCCCTGCAAGACTGCAGAGGCAAACCTTGACCTGGATTTGGGGAAGAGAGGCAGGTGGTAATGCTTGGTAAAAGTGTGAACAGATGTCCATGTGGCAGCCTCAAGTATGCCCCTGGTGGGGACTCCTGTTAGGAAAGCTGCAGAGGTGGAGGCTGCTCTGGTGGAGTGTGTCCTGACCCCCTTGGGAGGAGGCTTTCCCTGCTGTTTGTAGCAGAAATGGATGCAGTGTGATATCCATTTGGAAAAGGTTTGCTTGGAGATGGCTTTGCCTTCTGCTCCTGTAGCAAAGCTAACCAGCAAATGATCAGACTTTCTGAAGGATTTAGTCCTGTTCAAGTAGAATCTGAGCTGTCTGTGCACATCTAGAGAGTGAAGAATCCTTCCCCCTTGTTCTGGGGATTAGGAAAGAAGGTGGGCAGATGAATGGATTGGTTGAGAGCCATGCTGGACACCACCTTGGGCATGAAGGATGGGTTAGTTCTGAGGGATACCCTGGCTGCATGGAAGATGATGAAGAGTTCCACAGCCATGAGTGCTTGCAACTCAGATACTCTTCTGGCTGAAGTGATGGCCAGAAGGAAAGCTGTCTTCCAGGAGAGAAATTTTAGCTCTGCAGAAGAAGCTGGTTCGAAAGGGGGCAGGGTGAGCTTTTCCAAGACAGAGTTAAGATCCCAAGCTGGTGTTGGTGCCCTTCTGGAGGCCTCAAGTTGCTAGCCCCTCTGAGCAACTGTGTGATCAAAGGGTGTGAGAAGAGCGTCTGCTCAGTGGGAAAATGAGCAGAAATAGCAGAGGCATGAATTTTTTATAGAGGAGAAGGAGATACCACTGTGTAGTAGATCTGCTAAGTAATCCAGGATGAGAAGGATGGAGGGCTGTGCCGTATTGGCTGCCTTAGCCTGGATCCAGGTGCAGAACCTTTTCCATTTATCTGCAATAAGACTTTCTGGTGCTAGAACATCTGGTCTCATGGATAATATCCAGAACCTGTTTACTTAGAGTGGCAGATTGGTTCGGGGTTAGGGAATAAGCCAAGCTGCCAAATTGAGTGTCTGCAATTTTGGGATGCATAGTTCCCCTTCCCTCTGGGTCAGAAGGTTTAGAATCTGAGGAAGATGCCATGGAGGCAGCGAGGACAGGCTGGGCAGTAAGGGGTACCAGTGTTGTTGGGGCCAGTCTGGATATGTAAGAATGGTCCTTGGTTTTTCCTCCCTTATTGTGAGCAGTACCCTGGGGATGAGAGGTAGGGGAGGAAAGGCATAGACCGATAGACTGACCCAGGGGAAGGACAGGGCATCCACTTTCCAAGCCATGCAGTGATGCTCCTTGGTGCAGAATTTTCTGAGTTGATGGTTGGTGTGGGAGGCAAAGAAGTCGACCTTCGGGGGTCCCCATTTCTGAGTTATTAGGGTGAAGGTACTTCTTTTGAGTTGCCACTCATGTGGGTCCAGAAGGTTTCTGTTTAATTGGTCTGCCAGAGAGTTGAGAGAGCCTGGAAGGTATTGTGCTAACAGGTGTAGATGCATGGTAGAGGCTGTGAACCAACTGGTCATGGCCAGCCTGCATAGAGGGTAGGAGTGAGTCACTCCCTGCTTGTTGATGTACCACATCACAGTGGTGTTGTCTGTTTTGATCAGGAGAACCTCTGGAGAGAGAAGGGGTTTGAAAGCTATGAAGGCGTGCTGCACAGCCATCATCTCTTTTTGATTGATATGCAGAGGGATTTCCTGAGGGCTCCATTGGCCCTGTATGCACCTGCTGTCCAGGTATGCACCCCAGGCATAGTCTGATGTGTCTGTGGTGAGGGTCTGGGCAGCAGGGGGTGGGAAGAAGGGCAGTCCCTTGTTGTGGGAGCATGCTGTTGCCCACCAAAGAAATTCCTTTCTGAGGCAAGGAATTATAGGTAGAAGAGTTTCCAAGTCTTGAGAGTGTTGACACCAAAAGTTCTTTAGGTACCACTGAAGTTTCCTCATGTACAGTCTGGCACATGGAATGAGTAGAATGCAAGATGACATGAACCCCAGAGCTTGCAGGATCTTCCTTGCAGATAGCTGGGGCCTGGTGGCTAGTTGGGAGAAGTAGGTTGTCAGGAAAATTTATCTGGTGTAAGGAATGCCATCTGGGGGTGCTGTGTCCATTCTTGCTCCCAGGAAGATTATCCTTTATGCGGGCACCTGTTTGGATTTATTTTCACTGATTGTGTATCCTAGGGAGGTTAGTAGTGTCTTTACAAAGGCCAGGTGCTTGAGCAGCTTAAAGCAGTCATGTAAGTATGGATACATTTGAATATTTTTTTGTCTGCAAAAGGCAATGGCTGGAGCCAGACATTTTGTAAAAACTCTGGGAGCAGTAGATAAGCCAAAGGGAAGCACAGAGAACTGAAAGTGTTGAGATCCTGCCCTGAAGTAGAGATATTTCCTGCATGATTCCCTGATAGGAATGTGGAGGCAGGCCTCTTTTAGATCTAGGGTGGCTAGCCAGGGGTTCTTGGAGAGTATGGATAGCAGCTGCTGGAGGGTGAGCATTTTGAATTTGCTTTTGAGCCTCTGCCCACTAATTTGGTGGTAGATTGGGGAACCCCTTTGGGCTTGGAAGTGTATGGAAAGAAAATCTGTATCCCTGAGACACACTGTTCAGAAACAATTGGACCTTGGTTATGGTGGCCCAGGTGTTTGAGTGAAAAGAGAGTTTTCCTCTTAGGGGTAAGGGAAGGTGGGCAGAAGGAGGGGAGTCATTGTGAGTTCTTACCATAAGGGGGTGGCTTAGAACTCCCTGGTTTTGAAGTGGAGGTAGTCCACTGCTTAGATCTCTGCATTCCCTGGGGCTGCTGTCTGGGGGGGGTCTGTTTCTGTGGGGCCGAGGCTGGGCTGGTTTACTTGGAGCAGGAAAGGACCAGTGCTTGGAGGGACAATGCCTGCTGAACCTAGGGGGCTGGACTTGTAAGAAATCCTTAATTGTTTGCATAGATTTTGCTTTTTCTTCCATCTTTTTTAAGATCTCTTCTGTCTTTGTGCCAAATAAGTTATCTTTGTGCAAGGGGGCATCCAACAATTTAGATTTGACATGGTCTGGCAGGGGTTGTTCCTTAAGCCATGCATGTCTTCTAATGACAGATCCAGTGACTGCTGCCCTGCAAGAAGCTTCTAGGGCCTCAAAACCACAGTGTAAAGTGTGTTTAGTTACTTGACTTGCAGAATGCATTAAGTCTTGTAAATTTTTAGATTCTGGCCAAGCAGGTAGAGAGGACATTTTTTGTTTAAGGAGTTCCAGGGTATGTTGCTGAAATTTTGGCATGTGGAACTGACAATTTAATGCCCTGACAGCAAGAGTAGCTGAGGTGTATACTTTTTTACCCCATCTGTACAATGCTCGGGAATCCCTGTCTGAGGGTGTGGGATTCTTAGCAGAGGTTGCTTTAATCCCTTTTGGCCCTTGTGAAATGACCTCAGGGTCAGCTGTTGGATTTTTAAAAAAGATATTTGTGTGAGTCAGGGACTCTATAGTACCTGTCTGGTTTTCTGGGAGCAGGAGGTAGGGCATCAGGAGTCAAGCTGGATTCAAGGAAAACATAATCCACAACATCCAGGACAGGGGGGATGGTCAAGGGTCTGTGCTGCGGAAGATCTAAGAATTCTCTGAGTCTCTTTTTAAACTGTGGGTAGTCCTGACTCTCCCATTGGAAATGCTCCCTTAAAGTATGCAGGGTTTCCCCAAAGAAAAAATCCTCTGGGGGAGAGGCTGAAGGAATGGAGTCCTCTGCATCAGAATCCTCATAAGTGGAGAGGGGTTAGATGTCTTCATAGTCAGATGCATCAGATTCATCTGACTCTTGTTCAGACAAAACTACAGGGGACAGATCTCTTTTCCTTTTTGAGGGGTTAGCTTGGCTTTCCTTGATCAGCATTATAAGGTCTTCCACCATTTTAAGCATTTGAGACTGAGGCAAAGTAGCAGGAGCCTGAGAGTGGGTTGTCTGTTTCTTGGGTGTGGTTCAAACCCTGGTCCTAAGAAACATAGTAATTTTTGAAAGAACGGTAGTCATGAAAGAAGATGTCGATTTGTGTCGAGATTCAGTAGTGCAAAGGACTTCCTCAGAAGCCGGTGCCTGCTCAGTGGCTCCGGACCCATCCAAGATAGAAACAACAGCAGGATCCTTAGTCGAAGAGGAGTCTTGTGGCATACTGGACTCCAAAAGGGTCTCAGTAGCGGCCTGCAACTCAACTGAAGCGGGCATCAGGGGCTGCGAAAGCCCCTCACTGAGTACTGGAGGACAGATGACTAGCTTAACAAAAGCATCGTTGGTAGGTTTGGACCTGTGTGGTCTCTTTATCTTTACATTTTTTCAGATCTGTTGTCGACTGGCTTACTGAAGCCTTATCGGAGTTCGAAGACTGTAAACAAAAAATATCTGGCTACAATAAGGGCCCGATGATGGATAGTTCTAGTGTTGAACAAAGCACAGAAGCGACAACAGGGGACGTCGTGGTCTGGGCCTAAACAAGTTCATAAGTTCATAGGTTCATACTAGGCTATCTGCCCTAGGGCATTTATAAGCCTAGCCAGAGTGTGTGTGGCTTTCACCACCCCTTAGGATGAGAATACTATACCCATTAGTTTGCTGTGCCTCTGTCCAGCAGTGATACAGAGATGATTCCTGGGGTAAACCTACGATCTCCCATCCACTCGTCAAGATTTCTCTTGAACAGAGTCAGTGAGGGACTCTGCCTCACATGGACTGGGATTCTGTTCCATAGTGTAGGGAGTCTCTGGGTGATGAATCTGTCCCTCCAGCACGTCCTATTTATATCCGTGTTGAGGTTTAAGTCTCTTGCTCTCGTGGCTCTGGTGGATTTGGATTTTTTGAGGTGGAGCATGTCCATTAATTCCGGGTTGGACATGGCCTTGTATGTCAGGCACAGATCACCTCTGAGCAGACGGTATGCGACTGAATAGAGCTGGAGTTTCTTCAGTCGGGCATCGTATGACATATGTTTGAGCCCCTTTATCCTTTTGGTGAGGAACTTTTGGGGTCTTTCCAACTGCTGCAGGTGTCTGGTAAGGTACATTCTGAATGGGGCGTTGTACTCAATCATTGGTCTGATAAGTGAAGAGTACAGGGTGCAATGACCTCTCCTGATCTGGATGTGAATCCCTTCATGATCAGGTGGGCAATGTAGAAGGTCTTCCTAACCACTTTGGCAATGTGAGTGTCAAAAGAGAGGTTACTGTCAACTTGGGTCCCCAGGTCCCTGATAACTTCTTCCGTGTTTAATGGATTACCACCTATGTGGTAATTAGGGGTTACCTTGTTTTTCCCAAAGGGTATGACTATACATTTTTGGCATTTAGCTTAAGGCCATGGCTCTGGCACCAGTTATCCATTTCTATGAGACCTTTCTGGAGGATGTCTGTGTCTGATGGAGTGTCAATTATGGTGCCCAGTTTGCAGTCATCTGCAAATTTTGTCAGCCACAATCCCCCTATGTTTGCCTGCACTTCAGAAAAATAAATGCCGAACAAGAGGGGGCCCAGAACTGAGCCCTGTGGGACACCGCTCGTGACCGGCTTAGAGTCTGACATGGCACCAGCAACTCTAACCCTGTGTGTTCTGTCCTTGAGCCAGTTTGCAACCCATCTTGTGACATATGGGTTTACATCTAAGTTGGTGAGCTTTTCTATGATGCCCGAGTGGGGTATTGTGTCGAACGCTTTTGCTAGGTCAAGGTAGGCTGTGTGAACTGCCTTACCCTCATCAATGGCCTTAGTGACTGTTTTGAAAAAAGTCGACCAAGTTCAAGAGGCAGGATCTGCCCTTGACAAAGCCAAATTGGGTAGGATCCAGTGTCTGTAGGTCCCCAATGTCTTTATTTATGAGTTCCATTATGATCCTCTCCATAGCTTTGGGGCGGTAATTTCCAGGGTCCGTAGAAGCACCGCCTTTGTGGAGTGGGACCACAGTTGCCGTACGCCATTCTTTGGGTACGTATCCTGTAGTAAGGCTAAGATTAAACAGCTGCCTTATGTGTGGGTTTAGTTCCTCATTGAGTTCATGTAGCACACAGCTGGGGACACCGTCCGGTCCCATTGATGCTGTGTTTTTTGCTTTAGAGAGAGCAGCTCTCACCTGGGCATCTGAGATGTTTGGGAGGCTAGACTCTGGTGGGATAGATATTTCTCCTTTTGGGGGGGAGGGAGGGGAGAAATTTGCACTGAACCTGTCTGCCAGTATGTTGGCAATGTCTGTGGGTTCAGTGATTTTTTTATCATTTTGGACTAATTCTGAGCATATCTGGGAGTTTCCATCCAGGTTTCTAACATAGCTAAAGAAGGCTTTATGATTGTCTTTTGTGTCAGCGATTTTTCTCTCAAAGTTGGCCTTGGATGATTTTATGAGTGATCGTAGTTTTTTGCTAGTATTGATCAGAGAAGTGACGCAGTAAGAGTGGAAGTCTCGGTGTGGTATTTGCTTTCCACAGGTGAGACAATTATTAACTTTTTCTGACATCGGTTAGTGCAAGAAAAAAGGATTACCAATGGGGTACTTAGCTTTAGAAGACTTCAACTTTAATTCAGAATGAAAACTCAGGTAGCGGCCGACAGGCACTCATGCAAACTGCTTCTGCTTCAGGCTCCATGGAAAGAAAGACTGATGTAATGGTGTCGGCTGCCTTACTTTATACTACTGATGACCTGACGTCAGTCCTTGAGTGACAGCAACTGACGTAGAAATACTATGCTTCTGGTATTCAGGCCAGCTGTGGGCTACCCTGGCAGGGATAACCCAAATGTGATGACTGCAACAGTGAAACACAAAGAACATCTGGGAGATTGATGGGCTGATTCAAAGTAAACTCTGAAACCACTCGGCATGAATGAGGGTTTGTTTTTAAAGATACTCTTATCTGTATGGAAATCCAGTAGGGTTCAAACAATGTAAGAACTTGCAACTCAGATACTCCTCTTGCAGGTGTTAGAGCAATGATGAGTACAGTTTTCCATGTCACGAACCTTAAATCAGCTTGATGGGCAGGTTCAAAAGGTGACAATTTCTCCAGCACATAGTTCAGATCCCAGAGAGAAACAACTGATTTACAAGGAGGTTTCAGGTGCACTCCTCCTTTCATAAACTTTTTCACAAAAAATGTGCTGAAATGGCCACAAGATGAAGCTTGCCAAAGGCAAGCAACTTACACAAATATTTGCCCGCCAGTGGTAGATAATCCCTGATGGGCCCTCCTGTTATTGGTTAGGCACCAACTGGATTACTGTTTCCACTTACCAACATAGGATTTTATAGTAGTCAGCTTTATTGTTTCCTTTAGTACCTGCTGCACATCCTCATAAAATAAGTGTTTAAAAGGTATTAAAACTGAATCATCCAAGCAGCCAGTTGAAGTTTACTGAAACTGGGGTGCATCAACCTCTCTCCTCTCTTGTCTCAGTAAATCCAGTTTGTAAGGAAGCTTGTGGTAACTGTCCTTGGCCAATTCCTTAAGAAGGGAGAACTAATGTTGCCTGGGCCTAAAGGAGGTCACCATCATTATATTTTGGGGTACCTTTCAAATTTTCAGAATTACCTTTGATATCAGTGGAAACGGCAGAAACATTCTCTTCCAATGAAATAGGTAATTACTAGGCTAATGGCACAAGAACCTTTACAATCCTAGCCAATAATATGCAGGATATGACAATATTAATTCTTAATGCCCCAGATATGGGATGGGGTAGTGGGTCTTTGGGTGTTGGAGCCCTGAGTAATTTTACAGACTGCCTTTTCCATACTGGACATGGGCAGTACCACCAGGAGTAAATTTATGGTTCCCCATCTATTTATCCAGATTCTTTTTGAAGAGAGTGTGGGATGTGCTTTCTTTTATGAAGGTGAGAAGTTTATTCCATAAAGGAGGTAGCCTTTGGGATAAGAATCTGTCTCGCCAGCAAATTTTGTTAGTCAAAAATTAAGCTCAGGTCCATGGAATTCATTACCCTTGTATAATTTTTCTTGTGAATATGTAACATTTTCATCAGGACTGAAACAAAGAATGCAGGGGGGAGTATTTCTTTGGGTGTGGTGGGAGAAGAATGTGTCAACCAGCAGGTTTGCTTTAGTTTCAGGCTGGGTGTAAGTGCTACCATTCATTATTAACTCAGCACATTGCTGCGTGTTCTTCATGAGGTTATGAACATAATTAAAAACAAAAAGCTTTACGGTTATCTTTCACCTGTGCGGCTATCTTTGCCTCATAGCTTGCTTTGGCAGATTTGATTAGCTCTCTAATTTGTTTAGAATGGCAAGTTTCTTTTTGCACTGGTTTGTCTGTTCCTTCTTGGCTCTGGAGAGGATACTTTTCCCCTTTTGTTGAATAGCCTATTTATGCTAGGAAACACCAGGGTGGTTTATTTTTTCTAGTAATCATAAGTTTGACTCCGATAGGTACTGCCTCCTCTATGCATCTACGAATGTGTTTGTACAGTGCTTTTGTGTGAAGGCTTCAGTGTCATCTGGGCTTGGAGGTTTAATAAACTGTCACTTACAGGTAATTGGCCTTAGCAAAGTTCTTAACAGGTTAGAAGTTTAATGGGGGGTTCTAGCTTAATTTCAATACTAAAGGAGATAATTTTGTGGTCAGATCTTACAAGGGAAGAGTTAATGCATGGGAGGGAGCAGCACCCCCCCCCCCCATGTTCATGAGTACTAGGTGTAACATATTTGTATCTCTATTGGGCACTAAATAGTTGTTCCAGAGTGTTTGCATTAAAGTCCAAAAATCTCTGAGCAAGTGAATTATGGGTTTTATGTCTCCCAGTTTATGAAGGAGTAGTTGAAGTCACCCATAAGTATGGTGTTAGGCTGTGTTAAGAAATTCCAGTAGGGTTAGGTGGGAGGTGTGGTTTTTCATACTTGTACTGGGGGATCTGTGGCAAGCAAGGATATGATAGGAGGCTGTACTTATGATTATTTGGGCATGGGGTAGCTCAAGTAAGTCATGTTGCTGGACCAGTTTAGCAGTGCACCTGTCCTTTATGAACACTGAGACACTTCCTGCCTTTGTTTTATCCTGAGCTAAGGATGACTGAAATGTACGAAAGGCATTCTACCCTTTGAAAGCTGGGGTGTTTTCTATGGTTCTGAAAGTACAGTTGTGTACACTTACCATAAATGTAGATGTTCGAGTGTATTCACTGTTGCAGTCATTACATTTGGGTAATCTGCTGGCAGGTTGCCTCAGTCAGCCTGATTAACAAAGTCTTGGGTCCTGTGTCAGTTGCTTTCCCTTCTTCCATGACGTCAGGTCGTCAGGGGTATAAAACATGCAGCCAACGCCATTACATCAGTTTTTCATGCCCCAGATGTCAGGTGCCCCCCAAACGGGGAGCAAAATATATAAATATAAATATATATGTAGAATAAAAAACACAAAACATATACACCAAAAAGGCTTTTAAAGATGGTAACAGAAATAAGAGGTATAATTAGAGAAAAAAAAGGGGGCTGGAGGGAGGGTAACCAGGACTGCAACAGTGAATGCACTTGAACGTCTACATTTATGGTAAGTGTACACAACTGTATTATGTTCTTCGTGTTTCACTGTTGCAGTCATTACATTTGGGTAGAATCCCAAAGTTATGGTTGGGAGGATGGATTTATACAGCATTAGGAGCAGCTATAAGACCCCGCAAACAGCAGTGGCAAAGCCTGCTCTGGATTTAAAGAAGAGAGGTAAATGGTAATGTTTGGTGAAAGTATGAACTGAGCTCCAGGTAGCAGCTTCTAGAATGTCTCTGGTAGGAACCCCTCTGAGAAAGGCTGCAGAAGTAGATGCAGCCCATTGGGGACAGGCTTACCATGGTGCTACAGCAGAAATGAATACAATGGCTTATCCATTTGGAAACAGTCTACTTTGAAATAGCCTTTCCCTCTGAACCTGCAGCAAATGTCACCAGTAATTGTTTAGATTTTCTTAGAGGTTTTGTCCTGTTTAAATAGAATCTTAGTTGTCTGTGTACATCCAATGAATGCAGAATCCACTCACCCTTGTTCTGTGGATTTGGGAAGAAAGTTGGCAGATGAATGGTCTGATTAAGGGCTACACTAGATACCACTTTAGGATGGATTGGTCCTGAGAGCCACCCTGTCTGGGTAAAAAATAATGAAAGGCTCCACTGCCATAAGAGCCTGTAGTTCTGAGATCCTTCTAGCTGAAGTGACTGCTAAAAGAAAAGCTGTTTTCCAAGAGAGAAATTTTAGGTCTGCAGTAGCAGCTGGCTCAAAAGGAGGTAGAGTGAGTTTTTCCAAAACAAAATTGAGGTCCCATGCAGGAGTTGGTGCTCTCCTAGGAGGTCTTAAATTTTTGGCCCCTCTGAGGTACTGCTTTAGTAAAGGATAAAAAAAGAGGGAAGGCTCTGTGCTGTAATGAGCTGAAATGGCAGAGGCATGGATTGTTATGGAAGAAAAAGATAGGCCCTTGTGAAGCATCTCAGTTAGGTATTGCAGAATCTGAGGAATATTGGGCATTGCTGTGCTTATTCATTGTGCTTGGTTCCAGGCACAGAATCATTTCCATTTGTCAGCATAAGATTTTCTAGTACTAGGCCTTCTAGCCTCCAAAATGACATCTATCACAGGTTTGCTGAGAGATGTAACTGGTGAAATTAGTTGATTAGCCATGCTGCAAGATTCAGAGTTTGGAGGTGAGTGTGCAGAATTTGATAGTTCTGCTGAGACAGTAGGTAAGGTGTCTGAGGCAGATACCTCGGAGGAAGTTGCGACATGTTGCGTAGGAGCAGGTACCAGTGTTGGCGAGGCAAACCTGGAGCAATCAGAATCATTTTTGGCTTTTCCTGTCTGACTTTTAGTAAGACCTTGGAGAGCAGAGGCAGAGGGGGAAAGGCATAGACTGAAGGATACAGCATCCACTTTCCAAGGAATATTGCGCATTGCTGTGCTTATTCCTTGTGCTTGGTTCCAGGCACAGAATCTTTTCCATTTGTCAGCATAAGATTTTCTAGTACTAGGCCTTCTAGCCTCCAAAATGACATCTATCACAGGTTTGCTGAGAGATGTAACTGGTGAAATTAGTTGATTAGCCATGCTGCAAGATTCAGAGTTTGGAGGTGAGTGTGCAGAATTTGATAGTTCTGCTGAGACAGTAGGTAAGGTGTCTGAGTCAGGTACCACGGAGGAAGGTGCGAAATGTTGCGTAGGAGCAGGCACCAGTGTTGGCGAGGCAAGCCTGGAGCAATCAGAATAATTTTTGGCTTTTCCTGTCTGACTTTTAGTAAGACCTTGGAGAGCAGAGGCAGAGGGGGAAAGGCATAGACTGATAGTTTTTTCCAGCTGAAGGATACAGCATCCACTTTCCAAGCTTTTTTGTGATAAATTCTTGTGCAGAATTTGTCCAACTAATAGTTTTGGGGTGAGGCAAAAATATCTATGTCTGTGCTCCCCCATTGCATGTCAACATGCTGAAGATTTGTGGATCCAGTTTCCATTCGTGTGGGTCCATAAGATTTCTGCTTAGTTCGTCTGCCCGAGTATTTTGCTTTCCTGGCAGGAATTGAGCTTGTAGATGTATTTGATAAGTCAAGGCGATGTTCCACAATGCCATGGCTAGTCTGCAAAGGGGGTAGAAATGGGTACCCCCCTGCTTGTTTATGTACCACATGACTGTGGTGTTGTCTGTCTTTATCAGTAGTTCTCCTGGATGAAGATAGTCCTTGAAGGCTGTCAGAGCATTCTGTACAGCTAGCATCTATTTCTGATTGATATGTAGGTGCATTTGATTTGGGCTCCATTGGCCCTGAATGCATCTCCCTGCCAGAGCGACCCGCAAGCATAATCTGACATGTCTGTAGTCAGGGTTTGGGCAGCAGGGGGTGGAATAAATGAAAGTCCCTTGTTTTGGTGGCAGGCCTCTGTCCACCATAGGAACTCTAGTTACAGGCAAGGAATGATAGGAATCATTGTTTCAAGGCTGTGACAATGCTGACTTCATAAGCTTTTTTAGGTACCATTGAAGTTTTCTCATATGCAGTCTTGCATATGGAATGAGAGGAATGCAGGAGGCCATGAACCCCAAGGCCTGCAGAATTTGTCTTGCAGAATGCTGGGTTTTTGTGGCCACCTGATTGAAGTAAGTCATCAATTGAATTTGTTTTTCTGGCATAAGGTAAGTCATTTGGGCAGTTGTATTCAAGCTTGCACCCAGGAATGTAATTATTTGAGAGGGTACCAGTTGTGATTTCTTTTCGTTTATGGTGTACCCTAGGCAAGTTAGAAGCGTTTTTACAAATGCCAGATGTTTTAGAAGAGTGTTTTTGTTTTCTGCCTGTATTAGACAATCATCCAGATATGGATAAATTTGAATATTTCTTTGTTTGCAAAAAGCAAGTACTGGTGCCAGGCACTTTGAGAAGACCCTGGACGCAGTAGATAAGCCAAAGGGCAGTGCAGAGAACTGGTATTGCAAATAGCCTGCTTTGAAGCGGAGGTATCTTCTGCAAGATTCCCTGATTGGGATATGCAGGTAAGCCTCTTTTAAGTCTAGAGTTACTAACCAGGCATCCTTCCCTAGCATAGGCAGTAACTGTTGGAGAGTCAGCATCTTGAATTTTGGAATGTATTTAGAATGGATAAGTCCAGAATTGGACGCCATAATTTGTCTTTTCTGGGTACCAGGAAAAGTCTTGAATAAAAACCTTGTCCCTTTTCCTTTTTTGGTACCGGTTGAATAGCCCCCATATTCACGAGGGACATAACTTGTTTTTGGGCCTCTGCCCACTGATTTGGAGGCAGATCTGGCCATCTGTTTAAGATTGGCAATGTGTGGAAATGAAATCTGTATCCCTGGGATACTATATTTAAAACCCATTTGTCCTGGGTAATCAGTTGCCAGTTTCGTGCATGAAGTGCCAGTTTTCCCCCCAAAGGGGTGGCCAAAAGATAAGTGCTTGGTGATTGCAGTGGAAAGTCACTGAGACTGTTTACCGTAGGAAGGTGCCTTGTTACTTCCAGATTTGGAGGTGGAGGTACCCCATTGCTTTGTTCTATAAGTTCCTTGTGACTGAAACCTGGAGCCTTTGGAATGTCTGGGTTTGACCTGAGTGACTCTAGTGGGTACTGGAAAGGACCAGTTCTTAGTAGGCCAGTGCCTACTGAACCTGGGTGGCTGCACTTGTAGGAAATCTTTCACAGTTTGCATAGATTTAGCTTTATCTTCCATCTTTATCAAAACTTCTTCAACCTTATTACCAAATAGACTGTCCTGTTGTAAAGCAGCATCCAACAATTTTGCTTTAACATGGTCAGGCAGATTTTGCTCCTTGAGCCATGCATGCCTTCTTATCACAGATCCAGTTACAGCAGCCCTGCAAGTGGCCTCCAAGGAATCAAAACCACATTGCAAAGTATGTTTTCCAACTTGTTCAGCTGAATGTAATAAATCCTGCAACTCTTTATTTTCCACACAGTCAGAAATCAATATCATTTTCTGTTTAAGTAAACCCATGACATGCTGTTGATATTTAAGCATATGAAATTGACAGTTTAAAGCCCTGATTGCCAAGGTTGCAGATGTGTAAACTTTCTTACCCCATCTATCCAGCGCCCTGGAATGTCTATCAGAAGGGGTAGGATTTTTTGCAGTAGAAGCCTTAACGCCCTTGGGACTCTGTGAAATGGTTTCAGGGTCAGCAGTAGGGTTTTTAAAAAGGAATTTGTGGGAGTCAGGAACCCTGTAATATCTGGCTTACTAGGAGCTCAGAAAACATCATCAACAATGTCTAGAATAGGAGGTATAGCCAAAGGCCTATACTGAGGAAGAAGAAGAAAATCCCTAAGTCTCTTTTTAGATTCTGAAAAATCCTGACTCCCAGTGAAAGTGTTCCCTTAAGGTATGCAACATTTCTCCAAAAGAAAAATCCTCAGGAGAAGCAGAAGGGATGGAATCTTCTGCATCAGAGTCCTCATAAGTGGGAATATATAATTCCTGATCAGAATAGATAGAAACCTGATCTGAGGAGTCATAGTGCCTTGCCTAGGCCTCTTAGAAGGAGGGGGATGGGTACCCCTGATCAAGGTAATTAAATCTTCAGCCGTTTTGATCACTTGTTTTTAGGCATTGGGGCCTGTACACATGGTCCAAGCGTCAGTTTTGTGGACATAGAAGTAGATTTTGGCCTTAGTTTGAAGATGGTGTTTGTTTAATATGCAAATCTTTAGGACTGAAAACACCCTCAGAAGCCAGTGCCTGCTTAGCAGCTCCGGACCCATCTAAGGTAGAGACATCCGCGGGTTCAATACTTAAAGTATCTCGCTGCATACTGGACTCCGAATGGGTCTCAGTAGAGGCCTGCGAATCAAAAGTAGCGGGTATCAGGGGCTACGAAAATGCCTCACTGAGTACCGGCGAACCGGCGACTGGCTTAGGAGAAGCTTCTTCATCGGTTTTGGACCTCAGAGGTCTGTCTCTGTCTTTTTCTTTGCATTTTTTAGGTATTCCGGTAGTCGGATTGCTAACCGACGACATTTCTGGATAGTTAAATCTCGAGCCAAAATATTTAGAAGCAGAAATATACAAATGTTTAATAGTGCGTTGATTAAATTTAGCACAAAAATCGATAGCAAGGCACATTGTGGTCAGGGCCTAGGCAAGGAATAAAGTACAAATGAAAATCCTTATGAGGTATTTGCTTCCCACAAGTAATACAATTATTAACTTTTACTGACATCTATAAGAAAGAAAAGTTTCCCCAATGGGGTACTTAGCTTTTAGTTGAAGACTTTGGTTCTGAAACTAGAAAACGAAAATTTCAGGAGTCGGCCGACCGGCACTTGCGAACTGCTTCTGCTTCAGGCACTGCGCGGCAAGAAAGAAGAATGTAATGGCATTGGCTGCATGTTTTATACCCCTGACGACCTGATGTCATGGAAGAAGGGACAGCAACCGACGCAGGACCCAAGACTTTGTTAATCAGGCTGACTGAGGGCAACCTGCCAGCAGATTACCCAAATGTAATGATTGCAACAGTGAAACACGAACATCCATCTTTCTGTGACTGCACTTATGTCTGTGTTCTCCAAGGTGAGGAATGCTTCCAGGGAGTGCAGTTTTTTATTTAAACTCCTAGTGTTGAGCAGTGGTACCTTTAAGCAGTTGTGAGTGAGTTTTGTTATGTTGAAGGATTAACAATTTGGCATGGCCTAAAAAACGCATTATGGGGATAGATAAAGTTTTTGCCAGTATCTGGAAGCCAAGTGGTGACGAGTGCAAACCACCTCTGGCAAAGCATCATGCTTTATCGATATCTCCCCAGGCTGACAGATATTGAATCCCCTTGATGTGACACCAGAAACTAAGCCAATTGTTGAAGTAAATCGCATTTTGCTGGTACTGTGACATCACCTTACGTGAAGATAGGATGCTACTCAAAGCTACATTCGTACCCATCTGGGGCACATATTCAGAGAGCTCCATCATGTCTCTCTTTATATAGTCCAGTGAGGTACGTCTTAGATTGTTTACGCCCACATGGACTATGATCATGTCATACTGGTACTTATGGTTAAAAGACCTAAAGTGCATGTGTGATCTGGCGGATCCTGGCTCCACACAGCTCAGTGTGCTCTCCTCCTTGTTTAGCCTGGTAAGGGGGGGGGCTAAGAGCTTGGTTTCTGACAGATAATTCCCCAGTGGGGGGCCTTTCCATTCAGAAATTATTACTGTTAACAATAATGAGTTCCTTACCTTGAATAGACAGGCATTACAGACAGTAAATCCTGATATGCTGAATCCTTTAGAAATGGGCAATGGTGGTTCTTATTTTTACTGAGATAGGGCTTCTCATGTAAACTTCCAAGCCCAACTCTCTCTCTCACCATCTAATTGAGAGGAAAACTTTAATTCTTATCCTCATGTTGAGGAATTTTATTTTAATCAGACCTTTGCTAGGATAAATGAGGTATTTTTATGGAAAGAAGCAGATGTTCCCTCTGAACTGAGGATATATATGTTACACATGGATATATCCCATTCCTCTCCCATCCCTCCTACACTGCCAGCCCTGGTGGATGTGTTGAATGCTGCCTGTACTTATCCTGATGCCCAGCCACCAGTCTCTAAAAAGCAGATAAGCTATATAGGGTACCGTGGGCATACATGTGAAAATATATTCTCTGTTAAATGGGCAGTCTGAGGGGATTGGCTTCCACTCTTCCTACAGAAAACTTACTTTGAACCAAACTTTATTTCCTTTCCCAGGTATCTAAACATGCTTTGAAGACTGCATGATTGTGTAGACACTGTGTCAAGGACCACTGCTACTAAGATATGTTTGGGTGTGTAACCAAAATTTGTGTAGTGAAGTCTGAAATCTTGGATTCTGCTTTAGATAAGGAGGTATAATTTTGGCCCTTTTCTGACAAGCAAAATACAGAAAGACTACCAGGGGTTACAAAAATGGCTGTCAATATTCCCCTTTGGCATGACTGTTTTGAACTGCTGGGTATTAAAAATGGCACAATAGGGTTACAGATGGCACTGGATACAAAAATCTCCTTTCAATACTAACCCTACAAAACAAATGTTTTTTTTCCCTCAGGTTCTTCAGTCTTTATACACTGAGGGAGTCATAGAACCAGTGCCATTTAAGTCAAAGGGCAATGGTTTCTATTAATGAATGTTACTGGCACCAAAGAAAAGGGTTTTATAGAGACCAGTACTAGATTCTTCATTTGTAAATACTACATAAAAGTTCCAAAACTCAGAATGTTGACCTCTCCATGTCTCACATTAATTACTTGGTAACTCTAAACCTAGAAGATGATTATTACCATATTCCTATAGCTAACAGCATTAGGAAATTCCTGTTTCTTTGCTTTTGGATTACAGTAACAGTTCTCTGCATTGCCCTTTGGTTTATATACAGCTCTAAGGCTATTCACAAAATGTCTAGCCCCAGTCATAGGTAACTGTAGACTGTATGACATTCACATTGCTCCTTGTTTAGACAACTTGCTTATCTATGCAGAGTCCTCATCCAGATGTTAAGAGTCAATAAAATGGGTTACGTCTCTCTTGACCAATCTGGGCTTACCTATAAATACTACTGAATCCTCCTTGACTTGGTCACACATGACTGTGTTTCTGGGATGCCCAATAGTGTCCTCTCTTCAAAAGGCTATTAGGCACAGAAAAGAAAGCTGTGTGCACATTGTTAACTTATTCTGTCCACCAGGTGCTATCAATGGATCAAAAGGTAGTAAAAGGAAAATATAAAAATTATAAGTGTTAGCTTGTAGCACTCAAATAAATCTTCCTACACATTTAAGTTTATAGTGCAAGACATGATAAAACAAGAGCAGGGTGATTAAAAAAAAAAACAGACATGACTTTTTACACTGAGGAAATGGATATGGGTAAAATAACATTTACATCAAATAAGGAACAATGAATAATAATATAAGGAAGGGTTGCAACAAAAATGGACATAAAAAAAAGATTATTGTGCATTGCAGTAGTAAAGGAGATGAATAAAATCTGAATAACTGAATTTCGATCCTCACATATTCAGAATGTATAAGTATGGCAGCAAGAGCTGTCTTGGTATTAATGCATTTTATAAAATATGGCCAGGGAAGATATTTTTCAAAAATGTATAAAGGGAGAACAACTATTCAAAAATGTTGCATGTGGTGGAAAAGCAGCATACAAATGAACTATTTATTGGTACTACCTTTAATATTACAGTAAAGCTCTGATACAGTGACGGCTGAAAATACCTGAAGAGCACAGATGGGAAGTCACATCATGTTGACAATTAATAATAAGAAATGTTGAATTTAAAGCAGACACAAGTGAATACTTTCAAAGTATCCTGGCTTTATTAGGCACAGAAAAGAAAGCTGTGTGCACACTAACACATTTTGTCCAACAGGTGCTATTAATGGATCAAAAGGTACAGAAAGGAAAATATAAAAAATAAAAACTACAAGTCTCATATTATATCCCTTAAAGTCTCCTAAACATTTAAGTTCTTTGGCTTGTGAGAAACTAGGGTAGGAAAAATGTGTAATACGTATGCCATATACTATTACTGTAGCATACGACTGTTTATGTCACGTATTCATAATCACAATTTAGGAACTCTGGATGCTGTTACTGCATTTGCCTTGTCTTTCCTTATGGGGACTGTGTTAACATTGCTCTGCATTCTTATAATACCACTTTTCAGAGAACAGCAAGCTACCAATTAGGTCATGCTATTTTTTTCTCATGTACAGTAAAGGGCATAACATTTTAGCAGCAGTCACTTGCTAGATGATTTTCTGGTCCATGGATAAGCCAGTTCCCACTGTAGGTGGTATTCTACATAGATGAAAGGAAAACACGACTAAGCCCCTAACAGTTATGTTAAATAAAATGTTAGCACATAAAGGCATACTTGGTCTACAGTGACAGGCAGTACTGGAACCATTTCACAAAGGAGCTGGGTGGGGACACATCAGACCCAAACAAGTTTAGACTTATCAGCCTGACAAGTATTCAGTCTAAAATACTGGAATGACAACTGTGATTTCTAAAATGATACTGTGGACATAATTCTGTTAAATATGGAACAGCATGTGAAATAGTGCTTTTTGAGTTTCAAGGTGTCTTCAATGAGGTAAGAGAAGCACTTGATGAAGGGATGACAGTACATGCACCTTACTGTGACTATGTAATGGCACTGGAAGCTGTCTCATATAAGGAAATAATTAACATATTAATTGCATTAAATGCAAATTCTTATGTAATCTGGTTGGTTAAAAAGGGTTAAGCAACAGGATAGGATACAATTCAAGGTGAGGAAGTAGTTACCTCTATCACAACAGAAGTTACTAGAAATGTCTTCACATGGTTAGGTACTAGGGTCAGTTCTTGTTGTGCTAGTCCTCTCAGCTACAAAAGTCTGATTTGGGCTATAAGTGATCATGTATGCATCTGACTGCAAAGTGAATATATAATTACTTCAGTAAAGGATGCCAAAGTTCTCTAAGAGTCTCCACAAAAAGTCCATGCCAGAAGCAATAGTAATGCTCTTGCCTTTAAAGTCGTAAATGCAGCATCACAAGACTTGACAAAAAGGACGTATATCACGATTGCACACTAAAAGTACAGTTGTGTACACTTACCATAAATGTAGATGTTCGAGTGTATTCACTGTTGCAGTCATTACATTTGAGTAATCTGCTGGCAGGTTGCCCTCAGTCGGCCTGAATAACAAAGTCTTGGGTCCTGCGTCGGTTGCTGTCTCTTCTTTCTTCTTCCATGACGTCAGGTCATCAGGGGTATAAAACATGCAGCTGACGCCACTTTATTCAGTTTTTCTTGCCCCAGATGTCAGGTACCCCCCAAATAGGGAGTAAAAAAAAAAAAATATATATATATATATATATATATATATATATACAAACAGCAGTATATATATGTAAATGCACTTTTAGCAACAAACTTCACCTTCATCTAAAAGCTAATACACCACAAAGGTTTTAGAAAATAGTGAAGGAAAGAGAAGTTTTAGAAAAGGAGGATGACGGGTGGGTAACATGGACTGCAACAGTGAATACACTCGAACATCTACATTTATGGTAAGTGTACACAACTGTACTATGTTCTTCGTGTTTCACTGTTGCAGTCATTACATTTGGGTAGAATCCCAAAGCTATGGATGGGAGGATGGAACTAAATAGCATTAGGAGCGGCTATAAGGCCCTGCAGAACTGCAGTGGCAAAACCTGCCCTGGATTTAAAGAGAGGCAAATGATAATGCTTTGTGAAGGTATGAACAAAGCTCCAAGTAGCAGCTTCTAGAATGTCTTTGGTTGGAACTCCTCTGAGAAAGGCTCTTGAGGTAGAGGTAGCCCTGGTGGAATGTGACCTGATTCCCTTGACCACAGGTTTACCATGATGCAAGTAGCAGAAACAAATGCATTGGCTTATCCACTTAGAAATAGCCTGCTTTGATATAGCCTTCCCCTCTGATCCTGAAGCAAATGCTACCAGTAGTTGCTCAGACTTTCTTAGAGATTTGGTCCTGTTTAAGTAGAATCTTAGTTGCCTGTGTATGTCCAATGAATGCAGAATCCGCTCCCACTTGTTCTGCAGATTTGGGTAAAATGTTGGCAGGTGAATAGTTTGGTTAAGAGCCACACTGGACACCACCTTAGGCATAAAGGATTGGTCCTGACGGACACCCTGTCCGGGTAAAATGTAATAAAAGGCTCCACAGCCATGAGGGCCTGTAGTTCTGAAACCATTCTTACTGAAGTGATTGCCAAAAGGAAAGCTGTTTTCCAAGATAAAAACTTTATATCCGCAGTAGCTGCTGGTTCAAAAGGAGGCAGGGTGAGTTTTTCCAGCACAAAACTGAGGTCCTATGCAAGAGTTGGTGATCTTCTGGGAGGCCTTACATTTTTGCCCCCTCTAAGATACTGTTTTAGCAGAGGATGAGAAAAGATGGGAGGCTCCATGTTGTAATGAGCCAAGATGGCAGAGGCATGGATTTTTACTGAAGAAAAAGATAGGCCCTTGTCAAGCATCTCAGTCAAGTATTGTAAAATCTGAGGGATATTTGGTTTTGCTGTGTCCATTTCTTGTGCTTGGTTCCAAGCATTTATCAGCATAAGATTTTCTAGTACTAGGCCTTCTGGCTTCCAAAATTACATCCATCACAGATTTACTGAGAGGTGTTGTTTGAATAATTACATGAGCAGCCATGCTGCAAGGTTCAGAGTTTGGAGCTGAGTGTGCAGAATTTGATTGTGCTGCTGAGACAGTAGATGAGGTATTTGAGACAAGTACCAAGGAGGGAGTTGAGGCATATTCCTTAGAATTCCTTAGTGCTGGCGAGGCCGGTCCAGAGCAATCAGGATCATTTTTGTTTTTTCCTGCCTGACCTTTAGTAAAACCTTGGAGAGAAGAGGCAGAGGGGGAAAGGCGTAGACTGATAGGTTTTTCCAACTGAAGGATAGGGCATCCACTTTCCATGCTTGCTGTGATAAGTCTTTGTGCAGAATTTGTCCAGTTGATAATTTTGGGGAGAGGCAAATATATCTATGTCTGGGCTCCCCCATTTCTGTGTTACCATGCTGAAGATTTGTGGATCCAGTTTCCACTCGTGTGGGTCCATAAGATTTCTGCTTAGGTCATCTGCCAGAGTATTTTGTTTTCCTGGCAGGAATTGAGCTTGAAGATGCACTTGGTAAGTCAAGGCTGTGTTCCACAATGCCATGGCTAGTCTGCAAAGGGGGTAGAAATGTGTACCCCCCTGCTTGTTTATATACCACATAACCGTAGTGTTGTCCCGTCTTTATCAGTAGTTGCCTGGATGAAGTAAGTCCTTGAAGGCTGTCAGGGCATTCTGAACAGCTAGCATCTGTTTCTGGTTGATATGCAGATGCATTTGTTTTGGGGTCCATATGCCCTGAATGCATCTCCCCGCCAGTTGGGCACCCCAAGCATAGTCTGATGCATCTGTAGTTAGGGTTTGGGTGGCAGGGGGTAGAGTGAATGATAGTTCCTTGTTTTGGTGACATGTCTCTGCCCACCAAAGAAACCCCTGTTGTAGGAAGGGAATGAGAGGAATCATTGTTTCCAGACTGTGACAATGTTGACTCCATAAACTTTTTAGGTACCAATGAAGTTTCCTCATATGCAGTCTTGCATATGGAATTAGTAGAATGCAGGATGCCATGAACCCCAAAGCCTGCAGAATTTGTCTTGCAGATAACTGGGTTTTTGTCGCCATCTGTTTGAAGTATATAGTCAGTTGCCTTTGTTTGTCTGGCGTAAGGTAAGCCATCTGGGCAGTTGTATTCAAGCTTGCACCCATGAATGTAATCTTTTGAGAGGGTACCAGTTGTGATTTCTTTTTGTTTGTTGTGTACCCTAGGCATGTTAAAAGCCTTTTTACAAACGCTAGATGTTTAAAAAATGTCCTTGTTCTCTGCTTGAATGAGACAGTCATCCAGGTAAGGATAAATCTGTATGCTTCTTTGTCTGCCAAATGCAATTACTGGTGCCAGGCACTTTGTAAAGACCCTGGGTGCAGTAGATAAGCCAAAGGGCAGTGCAGAGAATTGTTTATGCATAAAACCTGCCTTGAAGTGGAGGAATCTTCTGCACGATTCCCTTATTGGGATATGCAGGAATGCCTCTTTTAAGTGTTCCTGCCCAGCATAGGCAGTAGCTGTTGTAAAGTCAGCATTTTGAATTTTGGAATGTCCAGGAATGTGTTCAAAATCGATAAGTCCAGTACTGGACACCAGGCATTGTCTTTTCTGGGTACCAGGAACAGTCTTGAATAAAAACTTTGTCCTTTTTCCTGTTCTGGTACTGGTTGAATAGCCCCCATATCCATGAGGGACGTAACTTGTTTCTGAGCCTCTGCCCATTGATTTTGTGGCACATCTGGCCAACCATTTGGAATTGGCAAAGTATGGAAATGAAATCTGTACCCCTGGGATACTATGTTTAATACCCACTTGTCCTGGGTAATTAACTGCCAATTTTGAGCATGAAGTGCTAATTTCCCCCCAAGGGGGCTGACAAAAGATAAGTGCTTGGTGATGGTAGAGGGAAGTCACTGAGACTGCTTACTGTAGGGTTGTGCTTTGTTTCCTCCAGATTTGGAGGTGGAGACACCCCATTGCTTTGACCTGTAAGAAACCCATGACTGGTATCTAGTGCCTTTTGAGCACCTGGATTTGCCTTGAGAGGCACTGTTGGACACAGGAAAGGACCAATTTTTAGTAGGCCAGTGCCTACTGAATCTGAGTGGCTGCACTTGTAAGAAATCCTTTACAGTTTGCATAGATTTAGCTATGTCTTCCATTTTCTTTAAAATCTCTTCTGCCTTATCACCAGAGTTTCATGCTGTAAAGGGGCATCCAACAATTTAGGTTTAACATGATCAGGCAGATTTTGATCCTTGAGCCAGGCATGCCTTCTAATCACAGATCCAGTAACTGCGGCCCTGCAAGAGGCCTCCAAGGAATCAAAACGACACTGCAAAGCATGCTTTCCAACCTGTTCTGCTGCATGCAATAATTCCTGTAATTCTTTATTTTCCACACAATCAGAAATCAACATAATTTTCTGTTTCAATAAGCCCATAAAAGTACAGTTGTGTACACTTACCATAAATGTAAATGAATGCATCTGAATCATAGTTAAAACAATTTCATAAATGTAGATGTTCGAGTGTCTTCACTGTTGCAGTCATGACTGTAGGGTTCTCCCCTGCCGGCAGGCAGTCCTCGGTCGGCCAGAATCCCAAAGTCTGGGTCCGGCGTCGGCTGCTCAGCCATGCTCCCTGACGTCAGAGCGCCAGGAGTACAAAGCTGACAGCCGACGCCATGTTCTCCAGGTTTTCTTGCTCCAGATGTCAGGTGTTCCAAAATGAGTAAGATCCCATACCCTTTGCAAATAAACCTCAGAAGAAGGGTGAAGAAGGGAACCACACAAAAGAAAAAATAAGAGGGGACAGGAGGGAGGGTAACCCAGACTGCAACAGTGAAGACACTCGAACATCTACATTTATGGTAAGTGTACACAACTGTACTATGTTCATCGTTTTTCACTGTTGCAGTCATGACTGTAGGGTTGAATCCCAAAGCAGAATAAAAGGGAGGTGGTCATAAAGTAGAGGGGCGGCTAAAAGGCCCTGCAAGACTGCAGAAGCAAAGCCTGCCCTAGACTTAGAGTAGAGAGGTAGATTGTAGTGCTTAGAAAAAGTATGCACTGAACTCCAAGTTGCAGCTTCCAAAATGTCTTTGGTAGGAACTCCGCTGAGGAAGGCAGCTGAAGTGGCAGCAGCTCTGGTAGAGTGAGTCCTTATACTCCCTGGGATTTGCTTTCCATGGTGTGAATAGCAAAATCTGATTCCATGAGCAATCCATTTAGAAATGATCTGTTTTGAAATGGCTTTACCTTGGGAACTTGAAGCATAAGAAACAAACAATTGTTCTGATTTCCTGATGTCCGTGGTTCTGTCCAGGTAAAAACGTAGTTGTCTGTGTACATCCTAGGAATGCAAGATCCTTTCCCGCTTATTTTGAGGACTGGGGAAAAAAGTTGGCAAGTGAATAGTTTGATTTAAAGCCACTTTGGAAACTACCTTAGGCATGAAAGTAGGATTAGTCCTTAAAGACACCTTGTCCTAATGAAAAATAATATAAGGTTCCACAGCCATGAGAGCTTGCAACTCTGAAACTCTCCTGGCAGAGGTCAGAGCTAACAGGATGGCTGTCTTCCAAGATAAAAACTTGATGTCAGATGTGGCAGCAGGCTAAAAAGGAGGTAAGGTGAGTTTTTCCAAAACATAGTTGAGATCCCAAGCAGGAATGGGTGGAGATCTAGGGGGCCTTAAGTTCTTAAGCTCCTCTGAGAAACTGTCTCATGAGCTGGTGGGAAAAGATTGGAGGATCTCTATTATAATGAGCAGAAGTAGCAGAGACATGTATCTTTATGGAAGAGAAAGAGAGAGACTTATGTAAGAGATCTGTCAGGTAAAGTAAAATCAGAGAAATGTTAGGAATAAGAGGATCTGAATCCTGAGCCTGCATCCAGGAGCAAAATCTTTTCCATTTTCCTGCATAAGATTTTCTAGTGCTAGGACGTCTGGCTTCTAAAATGACATCCATAACCTGCTTGGGTAGGAGAGAATGAATCATAGACCCTGGATTAACCAGGCCGAGAGTTTTGACATGGGAGTGCAGAACCTGACCCTGGTGTTGGGACAGAAGGTTTGGAGTCTGTGGTAAAACCCAAGGGGGCTCCAGACAAAGGTTTTTCAGTGTTGGGTACCAAAACTGTCGAGGCCAATTTGGGGCCAGCAAAATTATCATCTTGGGCTTGTCCTTCCTGTTTGATCTTTAATAACACCCGTGGAAGAAGAGGTAGAGGTGGGAAGGCATACCCCGAGAGGTTTCTCCAACTGAATGATAGTGCATCCACTTTCCAAGCTAGTTCGTGGAATGTCCTGGTGCAAAAAATCTGTAGTTGATGATTGAGGTGGGATGCAAAGAGGTCTATGTGAGGACATCCCCAGACTGCTGTAATCATCTTGAATATTTCGGTGTCCAGCATCCATTCGTGTGGGTCTGACAGGTTTCTGCTCAGACGGTCTGCCAGGAAGTTTTGCTTCCCTGGTAGAAACTGAGCTTGAAGGTCCAGTTTGCAAGCTAGAGCTGTGTTCCATAGATTTATGGCTAGTCTGCAAAGGGGATAGGAATGAGATCCCCCTTGCTTGTTTATGTACCACATAACTGTGGTGTTGTCTGTCCGTATCAGTAGTTGTCCTGGTTGTAGAAGATTCCTGAAGGCCAATAAAGCGTTCTGAATGGCTAACATTTCCTTTAAATTGATATGCAGGTGCTTCTGATCCTTTGTCCAAGGCCCTGCAGACAGTTGCCCTGAAAATGGGGCTCCCCATGCATAATCTGAAGCGTCCGTGGTTAGTATCTGAGTAGCTGGAGGCAGACTGAAGGGTTTCCCTTTGTTCAGAGTACATGCCTTGGACCACCAAAGGAATTCCTTTTGAAGACAAGGCAGGACGGTGATCTGTATGTCTAAACTGTGGTAATGCTGAGACCATACACTTTTTAGGTACCACTGTATTTTCCTCATATGTAGTCTTGCATATGGTACGAGAAGGATGCAGGAGGCCATGTAACCCAAAGCCTGCAGGAATTTCCTTGCAGATAGCTGAGTTAATGTTGCCAAGGTTTTGAAAGTTGAAGCCAGCTGTAATTGTTTTTCGTATGTCAGAAATGCCATCTGGGTTGTCGTGTTAGAAGAGCACACAGAAAAGTTATCTGTTGTGAGGGTGTCAAATTTTACTTTTTTATGTTTTACAGTGAATCCCAGGAACTTGAGAAGATTCTGAACAAATTCTAGATGCTGGAGTAAGACATCCTTGCTGTCTGCCTGAATAAGACAGTCGTCCAGATAAGGGTAAATTTGAATTCCCTTGAGTCTGCAATAAGCTACTACTAGAGCCAGGCATTTGGTGAAGACCCTGGGTGCAGTAGACAATCCAAAGGGCAGCGCAGAGAATTGATAGTGCCTCGATCCGGCCTTGAACCTGAGGTATTTTCTGCATTCCTGCCTGATGGGAATGTGTAAATATGCCTCCTTTAAATCCAAAGTTACATCCATGCATTTTTGGTCAGCATTGGAAGTAGCTGCTGTAGAGTAAGCATCTTGAATTTTGGTATCTCGAGAAAAGTGTTCAAGACTGACAGATCTAGAATGGGTCTCCATGAATTTTGCTTTCTGGGGACTAGAAAGAGCCTTGAGTAAAAACCTTGTCCCATCTCTGAAAGTGGAACCAGTTCTATGGCTTTCATAGCCAAGAGAGCTTCCACCTGGTTTAAGGCCTCTAACCATTGATGTTTTGGAAGATCTGGCCATCCGCTTGGTCTTGGTAGGGTATGAAAATGGAATTTGTAACCTCTTGAAACCACATCCAGAACCCACTTGTCTTGGGTTATACGAGTCCAATTTAGGTGAAAAAGAGAGAGTTTTCCTCCGAGAGGGGCTTCCAGGCAAGAAGTTCCTGCAGCCCAACAGAGGGAGTCATTGAGTCTGTTTTCTATGAGCTTGCAACCTGTCCTCTCCTCCCCTAGGGGTGGAAGCAGTCCACTGTCTTGGTCTATAAGAGGCTTGCGTTTGAGGCCTTCCTCGGGAACGTCTGTATCTACCCCTCTGAGGCCTGTCTGAATTGGGAAAGGACCAATTATTTGTAGGCCAATTCCTACTAAATCTGGGTGGCTGTACTTGTAAGAAATCTTTAACCGTTTGCATGCATTTTGCCTTGTCCTCCATCTTCTTTATCACCTCTTCAGCTTTAGATCCAAACAAAACATTATGCTGAACAGGAGCATCCAATAACTTAGCCTTTACTTGATCTGGCAAGTTTTGTTCCTTTAACCACGCATGCCTTCTAATGACTGTGCCAGAGGCAGCAGCCCTACAAGAAGCCTCTAAGGCATCAAATCCACAGTGTAAACCATGCTTCCCAACTTGTTTAGTGGCATGCATTAAGTCATGTAAGGAAATGGAAATTAGCTTTTGTTTTAAAACAGACAGAAGAAATTGCTGGTATTTCAGCATATGAAATTGACAGTTTAAAGCCCTAATAGATGAAGTATCAGAAGTGTACACTTTTTTGCTGCATCTTTCTAAAGATCTGGAATCCTTCTCAGTGGGAATGGGGGTTTTAGCAGTAGCGGCCTTAACCCCCTTAGGGCCCTGAGAAATGGTTTCAGGATCAGCAGTAGGATTCTTGTATAAAAACTGGTGGGAATCAGGAACCCTATAATATCTGTCTGGCTTAACAGGAGCTGGAGGAAAAGAGTCAGGAGTTAAGTTAGCCTCCGAAAAAGCATCATCCACAATATCCAAAATAGGAGGAATAGCCAGGGGTCTATGTTGGGGAAGAAGAAGAAAATCCCCTAGTCTTTTCTTAGATTCCGAGTACTCCTGTCCTTCCCAGTGAAAATGTTCCCTCATTTCATGTAAAGTTTCCCCCAAAAGAGAAATCTTCAGGGGGAGAAGCTGAAGGAATGGATTCCTCAGCATCAGAATCCTCATACGGAGGGAAAGAATATTCCTGGTCAGAAGAAGAAACTGAAGAAACAGAAGCCTGATCATAGGAGTCATAATACACTTCCTGCCTTGGCCTTTTATCTGGAGGGGGATGTGAACCCCTAATCATAGTAAGTCCTCCGCCATCTTAAGTAACTGTTTCTGAGACTTAGGTGCCGGATCAGAAGAGGCCAGGGCTGCAGTCTTTGATTTGGAAGGAGTCTTTGCCTTTGTCTTTGCCTTTATTAGAAGCTGAGTAGGCCTGAAAACCCCTTCGGAAGCCGGTACCTGCACAGCGGCTCTGGACCCATCCGAAGGAGCATTGTCCAAAGGTCCTGCAACAGAAATATTCAAAGGCCTAGTTGACTCCTTGTGGGAGTCCGTTTCGGCCATTGGTTCTGAAATGGCCGACGACAGGGGCTGCAAAAGCGCCTCACTGACAATGGCCAAACCTGAAGCTGGCTCTGCTTGTACAATATCTTCTGATTTGGACCTCGGAGGCCTGTCTTTATCCTTGCGTCATTTGTGAACTCCGGTAGCCGGAACCGTGTCTGACAACATTTTATAATTAAAACGCCTACCGAAGTAATGAAATGCAAAATCGTACCTTCGTTTAATCGTACGTTGATTGAATCTAGCACAAAACCAACAACTAGCTACGTCGTGGTCAGGGCCTAAGCAAGGAATACAGTAAGAATGAAAATCCTTATGAGGTATTTGCTTCCCACATGAAATACAATTAATAACTTTTTCTGACATCGGACTGGAGCAAGAAAAAAGTTTCCCCAATGGGGTACTTAGCTTTGAGTAGGAGAAGAAAGTCTTCGGACTGAAGTACGTTTAGAAAAAATTGTCAGGAGTCAGCCGACCGGCACTTGCGAACTGCTATCACCGCACGGCAAGAAAGACTGGAGAACATGGCGTCGGCTGTCAGCTTTGTACTCCTGGCACTCTGACGTCAGGGAGCATGGCTGAGCAGCCGACGCCGGACCCAGACTTTGGGATTCTGGCCGACCGAGCCAGCAGGGGAGAACCCTACAGTCATGACTGCAACAGTGAAACACAATGAACATCATGCTGTTGATGTTTAAGCATATAAAACTGGCAGTTTAAGGCCCTAATTGCCAAAGTTGCAAAAGTACAGTTTTGTACCTACCATAAATGTAGATGTCCGAACTGGATAGCATCTGCAGTCATAACAAATGGGTTGTCCTGTCTTCAGGCAGCCCTTCGGTCAGCCGGATTCCAAAGTCTGGGTCCGGCTTCGGCTGATGTCGCACTTCACCTGACATCATCTCTGCTGGTCTTCGGGTATAAAGGCATCAGCCGACGCCATTTTCCTCAGTGTTTCTTGCCCCAGATGCCAATTGCCCTCTTGGAAAGCTAAATTTTGGATAAAAGCCAATGTTTCCAAAATAGTAGAAGGCAAACAAAAAATAAACATGTATGTACATATATACAAACAAATACACCATAAGAGACTCCCCCCCCAGCTAGCTATTAGGAGGGTAAATACCCTAGGAGTACCACAGAGGGGAAGGAGGGAGGGTAATCCTGACTGCAGATGCTATCCAGTTCGGACATCTACATTTATGGTAGGTACAAAACTGTACTATGTCCTTCATGGATGCATCTGCAGTCATAACAAATGGGTAGAATACCATAGCCAAACTAAGGGAGGAGGAATAAAAATTATGGTGTAGTCAGGATCCCTTGCAGTACAGCAGTGGCAAACCCTGCTCGGGATCTAGAATATAGAGGTAAATTATAATGCTTGGCAAATGTATGCACGGAGGTCCAAGTAGCCGCCTCAATAATGTCCTTGGTTGCCACTCCTCTTAAGAAAGCTGTGGTAGTGGCTGTAGCCCTTGTAGAATGAGGTCTTATGTTCTGTGGAATTGGTTTTCCATGGTAGGAGTAACAGAATCTTATGCAATTTCCTATCCATTTGGAGATTGTCTGTTTGGAAATTGCTTTTCCTTCCCTTCCTGTTGCATAGGCTACAAAGAGCTGGTCAGTTTTTCTGTTACCTTTGGTTCTGTCCAGGTAGTAGCGTAACTGTCTATGTACATCCAAGGTATGCATTATTCTTTCACCTCTGTTTTGTGGATTGGGAAAGAAGGTAGGTAGGTGGATTGCCTGGTTTAAAGACACTCTGGATACCACCTTAGGCATAAATGTAGGATTAGTTCTCATGGACACCCTATCTTGATGGAAGATTAGGAAGGGTTGCACTGCCATTAAGGCCTGTAGTTCGAAACCCTCCTTGCTGAAGTAATAGCCAGTAGGAAAGCAGTTTTCCATGACAGGTGTTGTAGATCTGCTGTTGCTGCTGGTTCAAACGGAGGGAGTGTCAACTTTTCTAGTACAAAATTCAAGTCCCATGCTGGTAATGGTGGTTTCCTAGGAGGTTTTACATTCTTGATCCCCTGAGGAACTGCCTGAGTAGAGGATGTGAAAAGACAGGAGGATCAAAGCTGTATTCTGCTGAAATAGCTGATGCATGTATCTTGATGGAGGAATAGGACAGGCCTGTATGTAGAAGCTCTGCCAAGTACTCCAGAATGTTAGCAATATCTATGTTCGACACATCTTTTCCTCTTTCAGTACTCCAAATGACGAACCTTTTCCATTTTCCTGCATAGTTCCTTCTTGTTGAAGGTCTGCGGGCTTCAAGGATAATGTCTTTAACCCTTTGTGAAAGGTCTGGGTTAGTTACTGCTATGTGATGTTCCAGGCAGTCAGTTGCAAGGTTTTTAGGTTTGGATGTATGATGTTGTAGTTGTTCTGAGTTAACATCAGAGGCATCAGAGGTATTGACCACATTTTCTCCCGAGACATGCTCCTCAGCAATGGGTACCAGTGTTGTCTTGGCCAGTTCGGAGCTATCAGAATTATCCTTGGACGTTCCTCTTTGATTTTCAGTAGTACCTTGTGCATCAAGGGAAGAGGTGGAAATGCATATGCTGTCAGGCCTTTCCAGCTGAAGGATAGAGAGTCCACCTTCCATGCAAGTGGGTGGAATGTCCTTGTGCAGAATTTTTGAGCTGGTGATTTTGTGGGGAAGCGAATAGATCTATTTGTGGCATTCCCCATTTCTTTGTGATGGCCTTGAAGATGTCCGGGTGTAGCATCCATTCGTGAGCATCCGAGGTGGTTCTGCTTAAAATGTCTGCTAGGGTGTTCTCTTTTCCCGGTACAAATATTGCCTGTAACTGGATGTTGTAGCTGAGAGCCAGATTCCAAAGGTCCAAAGTCATTCTGCATAGGGGTAAGAATGAGTGCCTCCCTGTTTGTTGATGTACCACATGACTGTGGTGTTGTCTGTCCTTATCATCAAATGGCCTTCTTTGAGGAATGGTCTGAATTTTAGGATTGCCAGTTTTACTGCCAGCATTTCTTTTTGGTTTATGTGCAGGTGCAACTGGTCCTGAGTCCACAGTCCTTGTACGCATTTGTCCAGCATGTGTGCCCCCCATCCTAGGTCTGAGGCGTCCGTTGTGATGGTTTGGTTTGCTCGAAGGTTGTGGTAGGGTAAGCCTGGGTTTGACTGGCATGCCCGAGCCCATCATAGGAACTCCTGTTTTCAGCATGGGATTAGTGGTATTTCTGTTTCTAAGCTGTGCCTGTGTTGAGACCATAAATTCTTTAGGTACCACTGTAACTTTCACATATGCAGTCTGGCATGTGGGACCAAGATTATGCATGATGCCATGAAGCCCAAGGCCTGCAGAACTTTTCTTGCTGTTAGTTTGTTCTGCTTTGTTAATGCCAAGAAGTAAAGAGGGAGCTCTTTTTGTTTTTCTGCAGTTAGGAATGCCATCTGTTTTACTGTGTCCAATTCAGCCAAGAAAGTTCTTGTCTGGGATGGTATCAGCCTTGACTTTTGTAAATTGACTGTGTATCCCAGGGCTTGTAGCAAGTAAATGACCCTTTGTAAATCTGTTGTCAGCTTGCTTTTGTTGTCCGCTTGTAACAGGCAGTCGTCCAGGTATGGATAAATTTGGATTCCCTGTACTCTGCAGCAAGCGATTACTGATGCCAGGCATTTTGTGAATACTCTGGGTGCAGTAGATAAGCCAAAGGGCAATGCTGAGAATTGATAATGCTCTGATCCTGCAAGAAATCTGAGGTATCTTCTGCAATTTGGTCGAATGGGGACGTGCAGGTATGCCTCCTTGAGATCTAGAGTTACCAGCCAACACTCCTTTCCCAGCATGGGAAGAAGTTGCTGTAGGGTCAGCATTTTGAATTTTGGGACAATGATGTATGTGTTTAAGATGGACAGGTCGAGAATAGGTCTCCAGTTTTTCTTTTCTTGGTACTAGGAAGAGTCTGGAGTAGAATCCTTTGCCCTGTTCTGTTATTGGTACTCTTTCCACAGCTCTCATCTTTATTAATTCCGCTATCTGGTGCAGGGCTTCTATTTTTTGATTTGGGGGCAGGTTTGGCATTCCTCTTTTACTGGTAAAGTGTGGAAGTGGAACCGGTAGCCTTGGTCTATGGTTTGCAAAATCCACTTGTCTTTTGTGATATAGTGCCAATTTTTCGAGAATAAGGCTAACTTTCCGCCTAATGGTGCTGCTAATTGCTCCCTGGTAGGCGGAGTCAGAGCCAAGTCACTGTGATTGTCCTGTTGCAGTGGCAGTGGTTGTGTCTGTGCCTTGGTTATTGCCTTGCCACTGTCGTCCTCTGTAGGCACCTCCTCTGGATTGATTTCTGCCCCTAGAGCGTCTGTTCCTGCCCCTTTGTGATCTTGTGGAGTCAGGAAAGGACCAAGTTTTGGCAGGCCAGTTCCTGCTAAACCTTGGGGGCTGAACCTGTAGGAAATCTTTAACTGTTTGTACAGATTTTGCCTTCTCTTCCATTTTCTTCATTACCTGCTGGGCAGGTTCCCAAATAGACTGGCCTTATCCATAGGAGCATCCAATAGCTTAGCTTTAACATGATCCGGTAAGACCTGTTCTTTCAACCATGCATGCCTTCTTATCACGGTGCCAGTCATGGCTGATCTAAATGAAGCCTCCAGTGCATCATAGCCACATTTTAAAGAATGGTTACTAACCTGTTGGATGTTATTCACCATTTCTAATACATATTTCTTATCTAAAGATTCATCAGAGGACAGCTTTTTAATTAACTGATCAAGCATAAACTCTTGGTATTGGATCATGTGAAACTGACAGTTTAAAGCTCTAGCAGAGGTGTAGACTTTTTTCCCCCATCTCTCTAAGGACCTGGATTCCCTTTCAGAGGGAATAGGGTTTTTTGCTGTGGTCGAGGCTACTGCCTTAGGCCCCTGGGATATAGTTTCGGGGTCTGCAAGTGGGGCCTTGTATAGGTGGTGATGAGTGTCTGGCACCCTGTAAAATCTATCTGGTTTGGCAGGGGCTGGAGGCAAAGAATCAGGTGCAGTGCAGACATCATTAAATGCATCGTCCACAACAGACAGGACAGGAGGTATAGCTAAGGGCCTATGTTGTGGTAAGTGCAGAAAAGTCCTAAGCCTTTTTCTTGAATCTGAGAAATCTTGTCCCTGCCATTGGAATTGTTCTCTCATGGCATGTAAGGTTTCTCCAAAGGAGAATTCCTCTGGTGGAGAGGCAGCTGGAATGGATTCTTCAGCATCTGAATCTTCATAATTGGAAAAAGGAGCCTCTGGCTGGTCTGTAATGTCTGAGTCATCCATAGAATCATCAGAGGACACAGGCTCGGGGCTCTGCTCTAGGTCTCTTTTCTGGGGGCTGAGAGGCCCTGTCTGGGTGAGATTGGGATCCCCTAATTAAGGATATTAAATCTTCTGCCAGAGTAAGCATTTGTGAACTAGAAGTGGGCCTGAGTGAGGGTGGTTTAACAGGCACTGATTTAGCTGATTTGGCTGCTTTAGCCCTGGCAAAGGCCTTAATAGACATGGCTACAGGAGGCCTAGCAGCACCACTTGCTGGGGTAGAGATATCCAAAGGGATGGTGTCTGATAAATCAGTAGGAACCACAGTTGTAGGCAAAATTTCTGAGGCTGATTCAGGTAAGGTAGCAGGAGCCTCAGTAGTAGTCATGGATTCGGCTGAAGATTGACCAGTTTTCTCGGTTTGGCCCGAACCGGAGACACTCGCGGCTTGCTTAACCGTGGTTTCGGCCGAAACCGCGGACCGCGAGTGTCGGTCTTTTCTTTGCGTTTAACAATTTGGGTAGTCGGAGGATCCGGCGGCATAATGTACGCAAAACTGAGCGAAAAACTGTTCAGCAAACTCCGACCGACGCCTAAGCGTCGTCGGTTGAAGGAAGCACAGGCGAACAGGCTGCTACGTCGTGGTCTGGGCCTAAGCAAGGCAAACAGTAAGAGTGGAAATCTTTATGAGGTATTTGTTTCCCACAAGTTAAACAGTTATTGACTTTTTCTGACATCGGCCGAGGCAAGAAAGAGTCCCCAACGGGGTACTTAGCTTTTAGAAGTCTTCAAGTAGTATTCGGTAGTAGTAATCTCTGGATCTGACCGACCGGCACTTGCGAACAGCTTCTGCTTCGGGCGCCACGCGGCAAGAAAGACTGAGGAAAATGGCGTCGGCTGATGCCTTTATACCCAAAGACCAGCAGAGATGACGTCGGGTGAAGTGCGACATCAGCCGAAGCCGGACCCAGACTTTGGAATTCGGCCGAACGAAGGGCTGCCTGACGACAGGACAACCCATTTATTATGACTGCAGATGCATCCATGAAGGACATCGTATAAACATTCTTTCCCCATCTATCCAGCGCCCTGGAGTCTCTATCAGAGGGGGTAGGATTTTTGGCTGTAAAGGCCTTTACACCTTTAGGACCCTGTGAGATAGTTTCAGGATCAGCAACAGGATTTTTGAATAGACATTTGTGGGAGTCAGGAACCCTGTAATATCTGTCTGACTTACTAGGAGCCGGAGGTAGGGAATCAGGAGCCATGTTTGATTCCGAAAACACATCAACAATGTCTAATACAGGAAGTATAGCCAAAGGCCTATGCTGAGGAAGAAGAAGGAAATCCCTAAGCCTTTTTTTTTGATTCAGAGAAATCCTGACTCTCCCAACGAAAATGTTCCCTTAAAGTATGCAAGGTTTCTCCAAAAGAATAATCCTCAGGAGGAGATGCAGATGGGATGGATTCTTCTGCATCTGAATCCTCATAGGGTGGTATAGAAAATTCCTGATCAGAAGAAATAGAAACCTGATCAGAAGATTCATAATCAGTGTCTTGCCTAGGCCTCTTAGTGGGGGAGGGGTTGAGAACCCCTGATCAAGGTAATTAAGTCCTCAGCCATTTTGATCATCTGTTTTTTAGGCATAGGGGCCTGAGCACGTGGCTCATGCATCAGTTTTTTAGACTTAGAAGATGTTTTTGATCTTGTTTTTGAAGCTGGCGTCGGATTTATATAAAAATGTTGAGGCCTGAAAACACCCTCAGAAGCCAGTGCCTGCTCAGCGGCTCCAGACCCATCCAAGGGAGAGACATCCACGGGTTCAATACTCTGAGAATCTCACAGCATACCAGACTCTGCATGGGTCTCGGTAGAGGCCTGCGACTCAAAAGTAGCAGGTATCAGGGGCTGCGAAAGCGCCTCACTGAGTACCGGTGAACCGGTGACTGGCTTAGGAGAAGCTTTGTCGTCGGTTTTGGACCTCGACGGTCTGTCTTTTTCTTTGCGGTTTTTGTGAACTCTGGTAGTTGGATTGCTAACCGACGACATTTCAGGGTAATTAAATCTGGATCCAAAATATTTTGAAGCAAAAATACACCGATGCTTAACAGTGCGTTGGTTAAATCTAGCACAAAACCGACAGCAAGGCACGTTATGATCTAGGCCTAGGCAAGGAATACAGTACAAATGAAAATCCTTATGAGGTATTTGCTTCCCACAAGTAATGCAATTATTAACTTTTACTGACATCAGTAAGGAGCAAGAAAAAGTTTCCCCAATGGGGTACTTGGCTTTAGTTGAAGACTTCTGAAACTTGAATGCGAAAATTTTAGGAGTCGGCTGACCGGCACTTGCGAACTGCTTCTGTTATGGGCATCGTGCGGCAAGAAAGACTGAATAAAATGGCGTTGGCTGCATGCTTTATACCCCTGATGACCTGAAGTCAAAGAAGTGGAGACAGCAACCGACACAGGACCCAAGACACTGTTATTCAGGCTGACTGAGGGCAACCTGCCAGCAGATTACCCAAATGTAATGACTGCAACAGTAAAATACGAAGAACATCAGTCAAATCATTCAAAACAATCAAGTCTTTAAACATCTGGGGACAGTGATACACAATTTACAGTGACTGTTATCTACTAAAGTCAGTATAAGTATATTCTGTTGCCTATCTAATTCTAAAAGGCATTTCTAGTCACTGCAAGACCATGCACCAAGTTTGTACCCCAATGATTCAATGTATTACTAGATAAATTACTGCATTCTGTCTGCTCTGAACAAGCCAACTGAAAATATTTGAAAAAAGAACGATTCCTTCTAGAAAAATTAAAAGGTTAGAAAATTTGAATTATTCAGAAAGGCATTATGAAAGTACAATTGTGTGAGTAAACTTACCATAACATTAGATGTTTGAATGATCACTGCTGCAGTAGTCTAAGCTACATGGGGTTATAACCTGCATAGGCTATAACAGCCAGCCAGCCAGCTTCCAAAGCTTTAGGGCACCTTCCATGTGCCCAAACTGTTAGCTTGAGCTGAGCTGACTACAAAGATAGGTTTGGGTGCCAAGCTCTTCATACCATTCATGCCAACTGAGAGGGGGAGGCTAAGTCCTGATAGGGCATTGTCAGGGACAAAAAAAAGTATTGTCCACACCTTAGCATAAAAATCACAGCAAAAAACAAGGGGCTGGAGGGACCAGCTACTGCAGCAGTGATCATTCAAATATCTACTGCTATGCCAAGTTTTCTTACACAACCATACTACGTTCTTCATACTGGTCACTGCTGCAGTATCCTAAACTATATCGGTAGGTTACCATAGCTTAGGACAACTGGGAGGTGGAAGGCGAAGGGCACAAGAGCCTCTGGAGAATGGGCTGTGCAAAGCTTGACCTAGACCTGGAGAGGGAATCTAGCTTGTAGTGCTTTGTAAAAGTATGTACAAAGGACCAAGCTGTTGCCTCTAAAGTACTTCCTGAGTTCAACCCTTTCCAAAAAGCCATAGCTGATGCCAAGGCCCTGGTAGAATGTGCCTTGACCTTGCCTGGAGTAGTTTTGTTGCGGTGGAAATCACAGAAGTTAACAGCCCGAAATAACCATCTGGAAATAGTTTGCTTTGACATGGGTTGTTGACACCAACTAGAGAACCTCTTCCAATGCTAATATATGACTTTCTTGTAACAGGTTTTTTTACCTCCATTAGTACCTGTTGCATGTCCTCAATAAACAGGAGCCTAAAATGTATTAAGTCCAGATCATCCAGGCAGTCAGTTGAAGTTGTTTGGAATCAGGATGTATCAAACACCCCTGTTCTTGTGCGAGTAGATCTAGTCTGTGATGAAGCTTGTAGTACATGCCCCTGGCCAATTCCAAGAGAAGGAAGAAAGTACAGCTTTGTACCTATCATAAATGTAGATGTTCGTGTGTATACCCTGCTGCAGTCATCACACTTGGGTTATCCTGCTGTCAGGTGGTCCCGCAGTTGGCCCGAATTCCAAGGTCTTGGTTCAGCCCCAGTTGCTGTCGCTTCTTCCCTGACGTCAGAGCGCCAGGGGTATATCAGAGGCATCCAACGCCATTTTCTTCAGTTTTTCTTGCCCCAGATGTCAGGTGCCCCTAATAGATAGGCAAAAGATATATATATTTATATATATATAGCTATATGGGAAAAGTGAAAACAAAACCCTTAGGCACAAGCAAATACACCACAGAGGTAGTATAGAATAGAGTGGTAGAGATAAGTTCAGCTAGTTTAGAGGGGATGGAGGGAGGGCAACCTGGACTGCAGCAGGGAATACACTCAAACATCTACATTTATGGTAGGTACAAAACTGTACTATGTTCATCGTGTTACCCTGCTGCAGTCATCACACTTGGGTAGAATCCCAAAGCTAAGGATGGGCGGTGGAGTCAAACAGGGTTAGAGGAGGCTAGAAGGCCCTGCAAAACTGCAGTGGCGAAGCCAGCTCTAGTCCTAGAGTAAAGTGGTAAGTGATAATGTTTGGTGAAGGTGTGTACTGAACTCCAAGTTGCAGCTTCCAGAATATCCTTGGTTGGCACCCCTCTGAGGAAGGCTGTAGATGTAGCTGCTGCCCTGGTAGAGTGGGGCCTAATGGTAGCAGGAACTGGTTTTCCATGGTGGGTGTAGCAAAAACATATGCAATGTCCTATCCATTTGGAAATGGTTTGTTTTGAGATAGCCTTTCCTTGTGATGCTGTAGCATAGGATACAAAAAGCTGGTCAGATTTTCTGAAAACCTTAGTTTTATCCAAGTAGTAATGTAGCTGCCTGTGAATGTCCAAGGAATGCAGGAGTCTTTCTCCTTTGTTCTGTGGATTTGGAAAGAAGGTGGGTAAATGGATGGTTTGATTTAGAGCCACATTGGATACCACCTTAGGCATAAAGGAGGGGGTTGTTCGTAGAGAAACTCTGTCTTGATGAAAAATGAGGAAAGGCTCTACTGCCATTAGTGCCTGAAGCTCCGAAACTCTTCCAGCTGAAGTGATTGCTAGCAGCAGGGCAGTCTTCCATGATATAAACTTTGTCAGCTGAGAAAGCTGGCTCAAAAGGAGGTAGCGTGAGTTTTTCCAGAACAAAGTTGAGGTTCCAAGTAGGTGTTGGTGCTCTCCTGGGAGGCCTAATGTTCTTGGCCCCTCTGAGAAACTGCCTTAAGAGTGGATGTGAAAATAAGGGAGGATCTGTATTGTAGTGAGCAGAAATGGCTGAGGCGTGGATTTTAATAGATGAAAAAGAAAGCCCTTTGCGTAACATCTCAGTTAGATATTGCAGAATCTGAGGTATGTCAGGCTGAAGGGTATTTTGGCCTTTAGCTTGGTTCCAGGCACAAAACCTTTTCCATTTGTCTGAGTAGGCTTTCCTGGTGCTGGGCCTCCTGGCCTCCAGAATAACTTCCATAACAGCTTGTGAGAGAGGAGCTGGCTGGTTGCTTAGGTGATTTGCCATGCAGCCAAGTTTAAGGTTTTGAGCTGGTTGTGTAGAATCTGATTGTCTTGCTGTGTGAGCAGGTGGGTAATTTGTGGTAGAATCCATGGTGGGCCCTGGGCCATATTCCTTAATAGTGGGTGCCAGTGCTGGCGTGGCCAGTCTGGAGCAATGAGTATCATTCGGGTTCTCTCCATCCTGACTTTCAGTAGCACCTTTGTGAGAAGGGGTAGTGGAGGAAAGGCATATACTGTTAGCATTTTCCAGCTGAATGAGAGTGCGTCCACTTTCCAAGCTTGATGGTGAAAAGTCCTTGTGCAAAACTTTGTTAGCTGATAGTTTTGAGGGCTGGCAAACAGGTCTATGTCTGGGAGCCCCCATTTTTGAGTTATCATTGCGAATATTTGTGGATCCAGTTTCCACTCGTGGGGATCCATGATGTTTCTGCTTAGGTCGTCTGCCAATGTGTTCTTTTTTCCTGGCAGGAATTGAGCTTGTAATTGAACTTGGTAAGCCAGTGCTGTGTTCCACAAGGTCATTGCTTGCCTGCATAGAGGGTAGGAGTGTGTACCCCCTTGTTTGTTTATGTACCACATTACTGTGGTGTTGTCTGTCCTTATGATAAGCTGTCCTGGATGCAAGAGGTTCTTGAAGGCTGTCAGAGTATTTTGTACAGCTAGCATTTCTTTTTGATTGATGTGCAGATTCCTTTGATCTGCTGTCCATAAGCCTTGAACGTATCGTCCTGCCATGTGTGCCCCCCAGGCATAGTCCGATGCATCTGTTGTCATAGTTTGCCTGGCTGGGGGTAGGGTGAAAGGCTGACCCTTGTTGAGGTGACAAGCCTGTGACCACCACAGAAACTCCTGTTGAAGGCAGGGAATGAGATTTATCATTGTTTCTGAGCTGTGGCTGTGTTGAGTCCATACGCTTTTTAGGTACCATTGTAATTTCCTCATATGCAGTTTTGCAAATGGTATTAGTAGTATGCAAGATGCCATGAAGCCCAAGGCCTGCAGAATTTTTCTTGCAGGGAGTTGGGTCTTTGTTGCCATTGTTCTGAAGTATTGAGTTAATTGTAGTTGTTTGTCTGGCGTCAGATAAGCCATCTGGGCTGTTGTATTCAAGCTGGCACCCAGGAATGTCATAATTTGTGAGGCACTAGTTTTGATTTCTTTCCATTTACTGTGTACCCTAGGCAACTTAGATGTCTTACAAAAGCCAGGTGTTGTAAGTGAATGTCCTTGCTTTCTGCTTGGATGAGACAGTCGTCCAGGTATGGGTATATTTGAATTCCGCTCTGTCTGCAGTATGCAATTACTGGTGCCAGGCATTCTGTGAAGACCCTGGGTGCAGTAGATAAGCCAAAGGGCAGTGCAGAGAATTGGTAATGGGTTGAGCCTGCAATGAAACTGAGGTATCTTCTGCAATTTTGTCTGATAGGGACATGCAGGTATGCCTCCTTGAGGTCCAACGTTACTAGCCAAGCGTTCTTGCCCAACATGGGAAGAAGCTGCTGTAGTGTTAGCATCTTGAATTTGGGTACTTGCAAGAAGGTGTTTAAAACTTGAAAGGTCTAGAATGGGTCTCCAAGCATTTTCCTTTCTGAGGACTAGAAAAAGCCTTGAGTAAAATCCTTGGCCTTGCTCCTGTGTAGGTACCAGTTGAATGGCTCTCATATCCATGAGAGCTGTAATTTGTTTTTGTGCCTCTGCCCATTGATTTAGTGACAGGTTTGGCATTCCTTTTATCCTTGGCAAGGTGTGGAAATGGAATCTGTATCCGTGTGAGATAATGTCTAGGACCCATTTGTCCTTTGTGACGATGCGCCAGTTGTCTGCAAAAAGTGCTAATTTTCCTCCCAAGGGAGCTGCCAAGAGGGTTTTGCTTGGTAGTTTGAGGTTTAAGTCATTGTGTTTGCCTTCTAGTGGCTTGGGACCTGTCTTCTCCTCCCTTCTGTGTTGTAGTGCCCCATTGGCGAGGTTTGTAAGGGATTTGTGCTTGTCCTCTGCCCCTTGGGCACCTGTATTTACCCCTTTGTGGTCTGTCAGAAGCTGGAAAGGACCAATTTTTTGTTGGCCAATTTCTGCTGAAGCGTGGGGGCTGTACCTGTAAGAAATCTTTGACCGTCTACATAGATTTTGCCTTATCCTCCATTTTCTTTAAAACCTTCTCTGCTTTAACCCAAATAAAACATCCTGCTGTAAGGATGCATCCAGTAACTTTGCTTTAACATGATCAGGCAGAGATTGTTCCTTTAACCAAGCATGCCTACGTATAACAGACCCAGTAACAGCTGCTCTGGAGGAAGCTTCCAAGGCATCAAAACCACATTGTAAAGTATGTTTGCCCACCTGTTCAGTTGCATGCAACAGATCTTGCATTTCCTTGAATTCAGACTGTTGAGGGTGCATGCTCATCTTTTGTTTTATTTGAGACATTAGGAATTGCTGGTATTTAAGCATGTGAAATTGACAATTTAGTGCTCTCATAGCTAGAGTAGTTGAGGTGTAAACCTTCTTCCCCCACCTATCTAGTGCTCTGGAGTCCCTTTCTGAGGGTACAGGATTTTTAGCCATAGAAGCCTTAGCCCCTTTGGGACCCTGGGAGATTGTCTCTGGATCAGCAGCAGGGCTTTTGTAAAGGAATTTGTGAGAGTCAGGCACTCTATAGTATCTATCTGGTTTGGCTGGAGCCGGAGGCAGAGAATCCGGATTTAGACTAGATTCTAAGAAAACATCATCCACTATGTCCAAAATGAGGGATAGCAAGTGGTCTGTGCTGGGAGAGCAAAAGAAACTCTCAGAGCCTTTTCTTAGAGTCAGAGTAGTCCTGACCTTCCCAGTGGAAATGTTCCCTCATGGTGTGTAAGGTTTCCCCAAAGGAGTAGTCTTCAGGGGGAGAAGCTGAGGGAATGGAGTCTTCAGCATCAGAATCTTCATAAGGGGGAAAGGAGTAATCCTGTTCCTCAGAGGAGCCTGAGGAAACAGACACCTGATCAGAGGAGGCATAATCCTCCTCTTGTCTAGGCCTTTTGTCAGGGGGGGGTTGGGAACCCCTGATCAAAGAAATCAAATCTTCAGCCATTTTAAGCATCTGTTTCTTAGGCATAGGGCCTTGACCTGGAGACTGAAGTGTAGGCTTTTTTGGTTTTAGAGGAGTCTTAAGCTTAACATAAGAATTTATGGTGAGGGTAGTCGGTCTGAAGACACCTTCAGAAACCGAAGGTGTTTCTGCAGCACCGGCTTCTCCTATTGCAATGTCGTCGGTAGGGCCTAAGGAAAATGGCTGCGTCGGCCTAGAAATCTCTGCTGGGGGATCCGATGTGGCCTGGGGATCCAATTCAGCGGTAGCCAGGGGCTGCATAGGTGCCTCACTGAAAAAGTACAGTTTTGTACCTACCATAAATGTAGATGTTCAAGTGCTAATACAGCTGCAGTCACAACAGATGGGTTCTCCTGCCGTCAGGCGGGTCCTCGGTCGGCCGAATTCCAAAGTCTAGGTCTGGCATCGGTTGTCGTCGCTTCTTCCCTGACGTCAGTGCGACAGGGGTATAAAAGAACCAGCTGACGCCATTTTCTTCAGTTTTTCTTGCCCCAGATGTCAGGTGCCCCCAGAAGGAAGGCAATACATAAATTTGTGTAATAAAGCAATGCCATATAATCAAAATACAGTAGTTGCAAGCAAATACACCATAAATGAATACCCCAATCAGGTTGTATGAGGAGGTGTTAGCCAATAGGCCTGTCCCAAGAGGGGAAGGAGGGAGGGAAACCTGGACTGCGGCTGTATTAGCACTCGAACATCTACATTTATGGTAGGTACAAAACTGTACTATGTTCATCGTGCATACAGCTGCAGTCATAACAGATAGGTAGAATCCCAAAGCTAAAAAGGGGTGGTAGGCACTAGGTGGAACTAGGAGGAGCCAGGATGCCCTGCAAGACTGCAGTGGCAAAGCCTGCTCTAGTTTTGGAGTATAATGGTAGGTGGTAGTGCTTGGAGAAGGTATGCACAGAACTCCAAGTGGCTGCTTCCAAAATATCTTTAGTAGGAGCTCCTCTGAGGAAAGCTGCAGAGGTAGCTGTGGCCCTTGTGGAGTGAGATCTGATGCCTGCAGTTACAGTTTTGCCATGAAATGAGTAACAAAAACGTATGCAGTGGGCTATCCATTTTGAGATTGTCTGTTTGGAAATTGGCTTCCCTTGAGCTCCTATAGCACAGGACACAAAGAGCTGTTCTGATTTTCTGAAAGGCTTTGTTCTGTCCAAATAATAACGCAGTTGTCTGTGGATGTCCAAGGAATGTAGCAATCTCTCCCCTTTGTTTTGAGGATTAGGATAAAAGGTAGGTAAGTGTATAGCCTGATTCAAAGCTACCCTGGATACCACTTTTGGCATAAAGGACGGGTTGGTTCGTAAGGAAACTCTGTCCTGATGGAAGATGATAAAAGGCTGCACAGCCATGAGGGCTTGTAATTCCGATACCCTACGAGCTGAGGTAATAGCCAGAAGGAAAGCTGTTTTCCAGGACAAATATTGCAAATCTGTTGAGGCAGCTGGCTCAAAAGGAGGCAAGGTCAGCTTTTCTAGAATGAAATTGAGGTCCCAAGCAGGTACTGGTTATTTTCCTTGGGGGTTTTATATTCTTAGCCCCTCTGAGGAACTATCTTAAGAGGGGGTGAGAGAATAAAGGTGGATCAGTGTTGTATTCTGCAGAAATGGCTGAGGCATGGATTTTGATGGAGGAGAATGAAAGCCCACTGCTTAGCAGTTCAGCTAGATACTGTAATATTTGAGGTAAATTCAGTTTTCCAGGATTCTGGCCCTTTTTCTCATTCCAGGCACAAAACCGTTTCCATTTTGCGGAGTAAGCTTTTCTAGTAGACGGCCTTCTGGCCTCCAAAATGACATCCTGTACCTCCTTGGAGAGTAAGGTCTGTTGTGATGTTAAGGAATCTTCCATGCGGCCAGATTGAGTGTTTTCAGCTGACTGTGAAGAGTTTTGAAGCTGTGCTGAGTCAGAAGAAGAGGCATTAGAGGGAGGGTCCATGGTGGGGAATGCGTCAGGCTCCTCAGGAGTGGGTACCAGTGTTGCCTTGGCCAGTCTGGAGCAATGAGAATCATCTTTGGTCTGTCTGCTCTGGTTTTTAATAAAACTTTGGGCAGCAGAGGAAGAGGTGGGAAGGCATAAACTGTCATTGTTGTCCAACTGAAAGAGAGAGCGTCCACTCTCCAGACCTTTGGATGAAAAGTCCTTGAGCAGAATTTTGTCAATTGGTGATTTTTGTGGGAGGCAAAGAGATCTATGTCTGGCCTTCCCCCATGCTTCTGTTATATTTCTGCTTAGGTTGTCTGCCAGCATGTTTTCCTTGCCTGGCAAGTACTGGGCTTGAAGTTCAATTTCTAATTCCAGAGCCATGTTCCAAAGTGACATGGCCAGCCTGCATAGGGGGGGGGGTATGAATGGGTTCCTCCCTGTTTATGTACCACATTACTGTGGTGTTGTCTGTCCTTATCAATAGTTGACCTGGATGCAGAAGGTCTTTGAAAGCTATAATAGCATTTATTACTGCTAGCATTTCCTTTTGATTGATGTGAAGGTGCTTTTCTTTTTGGGACCATTTGCCCTGAATGCACCGATCTGTCATGTGCGCCCCCCAGGCGTAGTCCGAGGCGTCTGTTGTGATGACTTGATTTGCTTGAGGCTTGCAGAATGGGAGACCTGTGTTTGTTTGGCATGCTTGAGCCCACCACAGAAATTCCTTTTGAAGACATGGAATTAGTGGTATTATTGTTTCCAAACTGTGGCTGTGTTGAGACCATAGGTTTTTCAGGTACCAATGAAGTTTCCTCATATGCAGCTTTGCACATGGGATTAGTAAGATGCAAGATGCCATGAATCCCAGAGCCTGCAGGATTTTCCTTGCAGTCAGCCTGGTGAAATTTGCTAGTGTTCTGAAGTATTGAGTTAGTTGCCCCTGCTTCTCTGGCATGAGGTAGGCCCATCTGGGTGTTTGTGTCCAAGTTGGCACTCAGGAAAATTATTTTCTGAGAGGGTATTAGCCTTGATTTCTTTTTGTTGACTGTGTATCCCAGAGAATTCAACAACATTATTACATAAGCCAGATGTTTCAGAAGTATGTGCTTGCTGTCCGCTTGGATCAGGCAGTCGTCCAAATATGGGTATATTTGTATCCCTTGAAGTCTGCAGTAGGCAATTACTGATGCCAGGCATTTCTTGAATACTCTGGGCACAGTAGATAAGCCAAAGGGCAATGCAGAGAATTGATAATGGGTTGAACCTGCAAGAAATCTGAGGTATCTTCTGCAATTTTGTCTGATTGGGACATGCAGGTATGCCTCCTTGAGGTCCAATGTTACCAGCCAAGACTCTTTGCCCAGCATGGGAAGAAGCTGCTGTAAAGTGAGCATCTTGAATTTTGGTACGAGTAAAATGTGTTTAGGATGGATAGGTCCAAAATAGGTCTCCAATCTTTTCCCTTCCTTGGTACCAGGAATAGTCTGGAATAAAAACCTTGACCTTGTTCGTGAGTAGGTACCTCTTGAATAGCTTTCATGTCCATGAGATCTGAAATTTGTCTTTGTGCCTCTGCCCTTTGATTGTGTGGCAGGTTTGGCATGCCTCTCATTTTTGGAAGGGTGTGAAAATGGAATCTGTAGCCTCTGTTTATAATGTCCAGGATCCATTTGTCTTTTGTGACAATATGCCAATTTTTTGAAAATAATGCCAGTTTTCCACCTAAGGATGCTGCCATTTGAGCCTTGCTTGGCATGCAAAGGGGAAAGTCATTGGGCTTGCTTTCTGAATGGCTGCAAACTATCCTCACCACTTCTTTGTGTAGGAGCTTGCCATTGTCTACCTCTAAACAATCCTTGAGATTGCCCTCTGCCTCTCGGGCGCCTGTATCTACCTCTTTGGGGTCTGTCCGTGGCTGGAAAGGACCAATTTTTGGAAGGCCAATTTCTACTGAAACGTGGAGGTTGTACCTGTAGAAAATCTTTCACTGTTTGCATTGATTTAGCCTTTTCCTCCATTTTCTTTAATACCTCCTCAGCTTTAACACCAAATAATACATCATTTTGAAGAGGGGCATCTAGTAATTTAGCTTTGACACGATCTGGTAAGGTTTGTTTCTTGAGCCAGGCATGTCTACGTATCACTGATCTTGTAACAGCAGCTCTACATGAGGCCTCTAGAGCATCAAAACCACATTGCAAGGTATGTTTACCCACTTGTTCTGCACTATGCATCAAATCCTGCAACTCCTTCAAGTCTGGTTGTTCAGGTTGTGACATTTTACTTCTCAATTGTGATAACAGAAACTGTTGGTACTTTAGCATATGGAACTGGCAGTTTAATGCCCTCATGGTTAAGGTGGCTGAGGTATATACCTTTTTTCCCCACCTTTCTAAGGATCTGGAATCTCTCTCAGAAGGTAATGGATTTTTAGCAGTGGAGACCTTAATTCCCTTGGGGCCCTGTGAGATAGTTTCTGGGTCAGCCGCATGGCTTTTGTATAAAAATTGGTGTGAGTCAGGAACCCGGTAGTACCTGTCAGGCTTGACTGGGGCTGGAGGTAAAGAATCCGGGTTAAGGCAGGCCTCCGAGTACACATCATCTAGTATGTCTAAGACAGGAGGTATAGCCAGAGGCCTGTGCTGAGGTAGCAAGAGAAAATCCCTAAGCCTTTTCTTGGAATCTGAGTACTCTTGGCCTTCCCAGTGGAAGTGTTCCCTTAAGGTATGCAAGGTTTCCCCAAATGAGTAATCCTCTGGGGGGAGACAGAGGGAATGGACTCCTCTGCATCAGAATCTTCAAAAGGGGAGTAAGAATGTTCCTGTTCATCAGAGTGCTCTGATATAATGGAGGCCTGGTCAGAGGAGGGGGATTCTTCCTCCACTCTGGGCCTTTTGTACGGGGGGGGGGTTGAGAGCCCCTGATAAGAGTAATTAAATCCTCAGCCATTTTAAGCATCTGTTTTTTAGGCATGGGGCCTGGAGAAGGGCCCTGTGTAGCTTGTCTTTTAGAATGCATGGCTGCTTTAGACTTAGTGAAAGCCTTGATGGAAAAAGAAGAGGAAGGTCTGAAGACACCTTGACAGGAGGCAGACCTGTCTACATTTTGTGATTCACCACCAAGAGTGGCTTTGGTATCTGTAGTCGGGGTGTGGGCCGAGGAGCCTGCGACCTTGGGCACAGAAGACACCGCCAATGAAGTGTTGTCGGTAGTCAGGGGCTGCATAGGCACCTCGCTGAGAACCGGACCACCTGTAGTCGGCTTTGGCGTAGTGTCAGTAGAGGCCGCGGACCTCATGTGTCGGTCCTTATCTTTGCGTTTTTTAGACAAAACTGGAGTCGGAGTATCCGACGACATAATATAGTTAAATTTTTTGCCAAAATAATGCTGGGCGAACTCCGCCCGACGCTTAATGGTGCGTTTGTTGAATGTAGCACAAAAACGACAGACCGAGACGTCATGGTCTGAGCCTAAGTAAGGAATACAGAGGGAATGAAAATCCTTATGCGGTATTTGCTTCCCACATGAAATACAATTATTAACTTTGTCTGACATCGGTCTGAGGCTAGAAAAGTTTCCCCAACGAGGTACTTAGCTTTCAAGAAGACTTCAGTTGCAAAATTTTCGTAATTTCAGGAGCTGGCCGACCGGCACTTGCGAACTGCTTCTGCTTCGGGCACCGCGCGGCAAGAAAGACTGGAGAAAATGGCGTTGGCTGGTTCTTTTATACCCGTCACACTGACGTCAGGGAAGAAGCGACGACAACCGACGCCGGACCTAGACTTTGGAATTCTGCCGACCGAGGACCCTCCTGATGGCAGGAGAACCCATCTGTTATGACTGCAGCTGTATGCACGATGAACATCCGGAGAACTGGCAACCGGGCCAGCCGAGGCATCGGAGTCTGGCTTGGATCTAGGCTACCTGTCCTTATCCTTGCGTTTTTTATGCACACCGGTAGTCGGTTGCTCCAACGGCATAGTGTAATTAAATTTTCTACCGAAGTAGTGTCGTGCGAAATCAAAGTGACGCTTTATAGTTCGCTTATTGAACCTAGCACAAAACCGACAACCAGTGACGTCGTGGTCTGGGCCTAGGCAAGGTATACAAAAAGAATGAAAGTCCTTATGAGGTATTTGCTTCCCACAAGAAATGCAATTGTTAACTTTTTCTGACATCGGACTGAGGCAAGAAAAGGTTCCCCAATGGGGTACTTAGCTTTGAAGACTTCGGACTGAAACTCAATTCGAAAATCTCAGGTGTCGGCCGACCGGCACTTGCGAACTGCTTCTGCTTCGGGCGCCGCGCAGCAAGGAAGACTGAAGAAAATGGCGTCAGATGCCTCTGATATACCCCTGGCGCTCTGACGTCAGGGAAGAAGCGACAGCAACCGACGCTGGACCAAGACTTTGGAATTTGGGCTGACTGCGGGACCGCCTGACAGCAGGATAACCCAAGTGTGATGACTGCAGCAGGGTAACACGATGAACATCCATTGTTGCCTTTGCCAGAAGGAGTCACCACAATGATCTTGGGAGATTCTTCTGAATTTTCAGCAGTATCAGTGAATAAGGCTGTAAACCATACAGGAACATTCCTGTCCAAGGAAAAGAGGCATTTGTCTTCCAGGCCTTCTTGCATGGACTTCTGAATCAGAATTTTTCCAGCTGATTGTTCAAAAAGGAAGAAAAAGGTCTGCTTGAGGAATTCCCCACAGATTAAACCAGGAAAGGACAACATGTTTTGCCAAAGGGTTATCAATTTTCTTCATAGAAATTGCTAAGTGTGTATGCTGCCCAGCATTCTGCATGGGTAAAACCAAGCGTAGACTGCGGGACAGAGTTTATGAACACACTTATGCAATTTCTATGAAGAAAATCGATAACCCTTTGGCAAAACATGTTGTTTATAATGAAGGACATGGATTCACGTTTAGAACAATCGATCAGAGTCAAGTAGACATGAGAGGTGGCCCCTTCAACTTACTTTTAGAGGAACGTGAACTTGCATGGCAAATTCGTCTAAATGCATTTTCCTTTCCTGGTTTAAATGATGCCTGCAACATCGGATGCTTGTTAAAACTTAGAAGTCTGAAACGGTAATTATTCCTGACTTCTTATGTTGCGTGGCAAATATTTAATAATCTGCTTTTTTTGGGATTTGTGTGGTAGGGATTTTTTTGAAATTATTTTTTTGAAACTATTTAGTAGTATTGTTTTTCATAATATTTTTACTTATTATAAGTGAGTTTTATATCTTAATAGTTGATAGACAGGAATTTTAGGACTTGCCACTATATGTAATTTTAAAGCATTTGTGAGGCTGATTTAACTTGAACGTATCCACTTAATTTATTTAATTGAATCTTAATTGATCAATTTATCATGTGATTGTATTAATTATTTATATAACACTGTTGGAAAAATATGTGTTTATTTCTGAAGAAGTTGCTTCATTTGAGCAACGAAAAGCACTTAAAATTAAATGCATCTTGTGTACTTCTGTTGCAGTTTGTGGGCTTTCTTAGTCTCGGTTTTAAGTGTTCTTCCAGTATTTTGTTTAAGAAGAGAGAAGAAACCTGGATGCATGGATATTTTATGTCTCCACCATGCCATTTTTCTTCTTACCACTCCCGAACCGGAATAGGAAAAGATAATGGGTGTTAGTGTTGGTGCTGGGACCAAACAGACTTCTGATACCATTGTATCATTCTCATGTGGAATCTTGGCAGAGGTATCATGCGAATCATAGATGCCATAAGACCGAGAATCCTGAGGTACTCTTTAGCAGTGTTCAAATTCTGAGTGGAAACCCCCTGGAACAGATCTAAGTATACATCTATTTTTTTCCTGTGGAAGAAAAGCTCTTTCTACTGAGGTGTTAAGCTGACACCCCAAAAACAAAACAATCCTGTGTGATGGAGTTAAAAAAAAGACTTTTGAATGTTTTCTTGGAATCCCAACCTGCATATGAGATCACTCAACCAAGTGAAAGATTCTTGCCACTTTGAAAAAAAAAAACTCTGCAAAGATAAGCAAGTTGTCCAAATACGGAAAAATGTGGATACCCTGTACCCTGCAATGTGCTAAACTGGATCTGGATACTTTAAGAATACTTAGAGCAGTGGATAGTCCAAAGGGTAAGGAAGAGAACTGATAATGTGATCCAGACATAAAACCTTAAAAAACATCTGAAGTCTCAATGGACAGGAATGTAATAAGTATCTTATAAATCTAAGGTTACCAAAAAATATAAATGAGGAAGAAGTGGTAAAAGATTGTGTAGTGAAAACATTTTGAACTTGGGCACTATCACAAACTGGATTAGGAAAGAATGGCCCAGAACTGGACTCCAGGCATTTTCTTTCACTGGCAACAGAAATATTCTTGAATAAAAACCTCTTCCACACACTAGGAAGGATGAAAGTTTTTTTATTACCCCATGGGAAATCATGTGCTTTAGGACAGGAAGGGAAAGAGGGGTTTGATCTGGTGGATGTGGAATAATTCCCTGGAATAGATGGATTTTTTCTTACTGCCATCTGCACCCCCTGAAGAAAAAGTCACAGAACCCATTTGTCTGAAACAACCTGTTGCCAGAAAAAGAGAGAGAGAGAAATGGAGATTCTGACTTTTTGGTAGGGATAAGGAACTGCTGGGGGGGGGGGGATTAAAGTCCCATACATATTGACATTCTGACTTATTTGACCATCCTTTGTTTTGTCAGAGTTCCTGCTTTATTTTGGAAACCTCCCTGCCATTGTTTTTAAATGTCTGCTAACCAAAAGTTTGCCAAGATTGTTTTGTTTTGTTTCTTACCAAAAAGGAGAAAAATTCCTTGGAAAATATAGAGTGTTGAAAAATCTGAGATTCCATGTATCAGCTTACCCCTCTGTTTTGACATGGGTTGTCCTTTCATAGTCCCAACACAAGAAATAAACAGCTGATCAGTTTTTCTAAAGGTCTTGGTTCAGTCAAGATAGTACTGAAATTGCGGGTCAGGACACTGGGATACTGATGACTTGATTCAAAGTAAACTTTGACATAATCATGTTCACGCATATGAAATTTATTCACAATGACACCCTATCCCTGTGGAAGGCCGCCCACCATGAGAGCTTACAACTGAAATGTTCTTGCAGATATTTGTGAGATGAGAACAGTTTTCCTTGAAATTAACTTTAAATCTGCTTGATTTGCAGGTTCAAATGGAGATGCAGTTATTTTTCCCAGCACAAACTTAAGTTCCAAGGAGGTAGTGCTTGTTTGAGTGAAGGTCTCAGGTGCAACAATCCTTTCAAAATCTGTTTCACTAAAAAATATTGAAGAAAGTGAAGGATCCATGGGTAGGCAAGCTGAGATGACTGGAACATATATCTTGATAGTACAAAAAGCCAGGGGCTAGTAAATCACATTAATATTTAAGCAACGGTGGTACACAATTCCTGACAGGGTCCTGGTTATTGACTAGGCACAACTAGAAAATCTCTTCCATTTGCCAGCATGAGGGCTTCTATTAGCTGGCTTTCTTACCTACTTTAGTACCTGCTGCACATCTTCTGAAAACTGTGCCTAAAAGCAATTAGAATTGAATAAACTTGTGTTGTGTGAGTAGGTCCAGTTTGTGAGGAACCTTGTGGGGAGTTATCCTGAATCTTCAGAATTACCATGGATATCAGCAGAAAGTGTGGAAATGCATAAGCATAATGGAGCATTCCTGTCCATGAAAATGCAAAAAGTACAGTTTTGTACCTACCATAAATGTAGATGTCCGATAGGAATGCATCTGCAGTCCTTACAAATGGGTTGTCCTGTCGTCAGGCAGCCCTTCGGTCGGCCGGATTCCAAAGTCTGGGTCTGGCCTCGGCTGGTGTCGCACTTCACCCGACGTCATAGCTGCAGTTATTCGGGTATAAAGGCATCAGCCAACGCCATTTTCCTCAGTGTTTCTTGCCCCAGATGCCAGGTGCCCTCTAGGAAGGCTAAATTTGGATAAATGCAAATGATTCCAAATAGTAGAGAGCAAACAAAAATAAGCATGTATGTACATATATACAAACAAATACACCATAATAGATTCCCCAGCTAGCTACAAGATGGGCAAATACCCTAGGAGTACCACAGAGGGAAGGAGGGTGGGTAATCCTGACTGCAGATGCATTCCTATCGGACATCTACATTTATGGTAGGTACAAAACTGTACTATGTCCTTCAAGGATGCATCTGCAGTCCTTACAAATGGGTAGAATACCATAGCCAAACTGGGGGAGGAGGAGAAATAAAATTATGGTGTAGTTAAGATCCCTTGCAAAACAGCAGTGGCAAAACCTGCTCGGGATCTAGAGTATAAAGGTAAATTATAATGCTTGGCAAATGTATGCACGGAGCTCCAAGTAGCAGCCTCTAAAATGTCTTTGGTAGCCACTCCTCGTAGAAAAGCTGTGGTAGTGGCTGTAGCCCTTGTAGAGTGAGGCCTGATGTTTTCTGGAGTTTTCTTCCCATGGTAGGAGTAACAAAATCTAATGCAATTTCCTATCCACTTAGAGATTGTCTGTTTTGAAATTGCTTTTCCTTCCATTCCTGTTGCATATGCTACCAGTAGCTGGTCAGTTTTCCTATTGCCCTTGGTCCTGTCCAGGTAGTAGCGTAATTGTCTATGTACATCCAAGGTATGCAACAGTCTTTCTCCCCTGTTCTGTGGGTTGGGGAAGAATGTAGGTAGGTGGATAGCCTGATTTAGAGATACTCTGGAGACCACCTTAGGCATAAAAGTAGGATTTGTTCTCATGGACACTATCTTGATGAAAGATCAGGAAGGGCTGTACTGCCATTAATGCCTGTAGCTCAGATACCCTTCTTGCTGAAGTGATTGCCAGCAGGAAAGCAGTTTTCCATGATAAGTATTGTAATTCTGCTGTTGCTGCTGGTTCAAAGGAGGAGTGTCAATTTTTCTAGCACAAAGTTCAAGTCCCATGCTGGCAATGGTGGCTTCCTAGGTGGTTTTACATTTTTAATTCCTCTCAGAAACTGCCTGAGCAGAGGATGTGAGAAGACTGGAAGATCCAAGTCGTATTCTGCTGAAATAGCTGATGCATGACTCTTAATGGAAGAATAGGACAGGCCTTTGTGGAAGAGCTCTGCCAAGTATTCCAGGATGTTGGCTATGTTTACCAGTGACACATTTTCTCCTTTTGCAGTACTCCAAATGAGATATATTTTCCATTTTGCTGAATAATTTTTCCTTCTTGAGGGTCTGCGAGCCTCCAAGATAATGTCTTTAACCCTTTGGGATAAATTTGGGTTAATTGGTCTTATGCAATGTTCCAGGCAGTCAGCTGCAGTGTTTTCAGGTTTGGATGCAGGGTGTTGCAGTTGTTCTGTGTTAACAGCAAGGAAACTAGTGGTAGGGGCCATATTTGCTCCCGGGACATGCTCCTCAGTAATGGGTACCAATGTTGTCTTGGCCAGTCTGGAGCTATCAGAATGATCCTTGGACGGTCCTCTTTGATCTTCAATAGCACCTTGTGCATCAAAGGAAGTGGTGGGAATGCATATGCTGTCAGGTTTTTCCAACTGAAAGATAGGGAGTCCACCTTCCAAGCAAGTGGGTGGTACGTCCTTGTGCAGAATTTCTTTAGTTGGTGATTGCGTGGGGATGCAAATAAGTCTATTTCTGGGAGTCCCCATTTTCTTGTAATGGCTTTGAAGATGTCCGGATGCAGCATCCATTCGTGGGCATCCGTGGTAGTTCTGCTTAGTATGTCTGCTAGAATGTTTTCTTTTCCTGGTACAAAAATTGCTTGTAAGTGAATGTTGTAGCTCAGGGCCACATTCCAGAGGTCCATTGCCATCCGGCATAGACGGTACGAATGTGTGCCTCCTTGTTTGTTGATGTACCACATAACTGTGGTATTGTCTGTCCTTATCAACAGCTGACCTTGTCGAAGAAATGGTCTGAATGTCTGAATTGCCAGTTTTACTGCCAGCATTTCCTTTTGATTTATGTGTAGGTGCAGCTGGTCTTGAGTCCATAAACCTTGTATGCACTTGTCCAGCATGTGGGCCCCCCAACCGAGGTCTGAGGCGTCCCGTTGTGATGGTTTGGCTGGGTTGAGTGTTGTGGAAGGGCAGTCCTTTGTTTGATTGACAGGCCTGAGCCCACCATTGGAATTCTTGTTTCAGGCATGGAATTATTGGAATTTGGGTTTCTAGGCTGTGCTTGTGCCAAGACCATAAATTCCTTAGGTACCACTGTAACTTTCTCATATGCAGTCTGGCATGTGGAACCAATATTATGCAGGATGCCATGAAACCCAAGGCTTGCAGGACTTTTCTTGCTGTTAGATGGTTCTGCTTTGTTAATGCCAAGAAGTAGAGAGGGAGTTGCTCCTGTTTTTCTACTGTTAGGAATGCCATTTGTTTCGATGTGTCCAGCTCTGCACCCAAAAAGGTTATCCTTTGGGATGGTATCAGCCTTGACTTTTTTATATTGACTGTATATCCCAGGGCTTGTAGTAGGTAAATGACCCTTTTCAAGTCTTCTGCTAGTTTGTTTTTGTTGTCCGCTTGTATCAGGCAGTCGTCCAGGTAAGGGTAGATTTGGATTCCCTGAAGCCTGCAATGAGCAATTACTGATGCCAGGCATTTCGTGAACACTCTGGGCGCAGTAGATAAGCCAAAGGGCAATGCTGAGAATTGATAATGCTCTGATCCTGCAAGAAATCTGAGGTATCTTCTGCAATTTGGTCGTATGGGGACGTGCAGGTATGCCTCCTTGAGATCTAGAGTTACCAGCCAAGACTCCTTGCCCAGCATGGGAAGAAGCTGCTGTAGGGTCAGCATTTTGAATTTTGGAACAATGAGGAATGTGTTTAAAGCGGACAGGTCGAGAATAGGCCTCCATTTGCTTTCTTTTCTTGGTACCAGGAAGAGTCTGGAGTAAAATCCCTGTCCTTGCTCCATAGATGGTACCTTTTCCACAGCTCTCATCCTTAATAATTGAGTTATTTGTTTTAGAGCTTCTGCCTTTGATTTGGAGGTAGGTTTGGCATTCCTCTCTTCCCTGGTAGAGTATGGAAGTGAAACCTGTAACCTTGGTCTATTGTCTGCAAAATCCACTTGTTTCTTGTGATGTAATGCCAGTTTACTGAAAATAAAGCTAGCTTCCCGCCTAAGGGTGCTTCTAGTTGTTCCCTGGTAGGCGGTGCCAGAGCCAAGTCACTGTGATTGTCCTGTAGTAGTGGTGGTGGCTGTGTCTGTGCCTCGCTGGTTGTTACCCTGCCACTGGCGTCCCCTGTAGGCACCCCTGGATTGACTTCTGCCTCTTGAACGCCTATTCCTGCCTCTGAGCTCTGGAGGAGTCTGGAAAGGACCAATTCTTGGAGGGCCAATTCCTGCTAAACCTTGGAGGTTGGACCTGTAAGAAATCTTTCACTGTTTGGACAGATTTTGCCTTCTCTTCCATCTTCTTCAGCACCTGTTGTGCAGGAGAGCCAAACAAATTGATCTTGTCCATGGGAGCATCTAGTAGTTTTGATTTGACATGGTCTGGTAAGGCCTGCTCTTTTAACCATGCATGCCTTCTGATAACTGTGCCAGTCATGGCTGATCTAAAGGAAGCCTCCAGTGCATCACAGCCGCATTTTAAGGAATGGTTACTGACTTGCTGTATGTTATGTACCATTTCCTGAACAGATTTTTTGTCTAATGGTTCATCCGTGGACAGCTTTTTGGTTACCTGGTCTAGCATAAATTCTTGATACTGGATCATGTGAAATTGACAGTTCAAGGCCCTAGCTGAAAGAGTAGCAGAAGTGTAAACTTTTTTACCCCATCTCTCTAAGGACCTGGATTCCCTTTCAGAGGGGAGGGGTTTTTTGGCAGAGGTAGCTGCTACAGCCTTAGGTCCCTGGGAGATGGTCTCGGGATCTGCAAAAGGAGCCTTATACAAATGGTAATGCGTGTCCGGGACCCTGTAGTACCTATCGGGCTTAGCAGGGGCCGGAGGTAGTGAATCAGGAGCAGTACAAGCATCATTAAATGCATCATCTACAACAGAAAGAACTGGAGGTATGGCTAAAGGCCTATGTTGTGGTAAATGCAGAAAGGTTCTAAGCCTTTTTCTAGAGTCTGAAACATCCTGGCCCTGCCACTGAAATTGTTCCCTCATAGCATGCAAGGTTTCCCCAAAGGAAAATTCCTCAGGCGGAGGCAGAAGGGATGGACTCTTCAGCATCAGAGTCTTCGTAAGGGGAGAAAGGAGCCTCTGGAGGGTCTGTATTATCTGAATCATCAGAGGAATCATCTGTAGAAACTGGCTCAGGGGGCTCTGCTCTAGGCCTCTTCTCTGGAGGTGGGTGAGAGGCCCTGTCTGTGAGAGGTTGGGATCCCCGGATTAAAGAAATGAGATCCTCTGCTAGAGTAAGCATTTGTGAACTAGAGCTAGGCCTGTGAGAGGGGGTCTTAGCAGGCACAGATTTAGTAGTTTTAGCTGCTTTAGCCCTGGCAAAGGCCTTAATGGACATGGTTGCAGGTGGCCTAGCAGCTCCACGTGCATGGGGTTGAAATATCCAAGGGAATAGTGTCAGATAATTCCTGAGAAACTGCAAGAGCAGGAGGGATTTCAGAAGCCGATTCCACCAGGTTGGAAGAGGCCTCGGTAGGAGGTAAGTTTTTGGCTGAAGGAAGAACCGCTTGCTCGGTTTCAGCCGAAACCGAGACACTCGTGGTTGGCTTAACCGCGGTTTCAGCCGAAACCGCGGACCGCAAGTGTCGGTCCTTTTCCTTGCGCTTTTTAGATATTTGCGAAGTCGGAGGATCCGACGGCATAATGTAAGCAAAATCGGAGCCGAAAAACTCCTCAGCAAATTCCGACCGACGTCTAAGCATCCATCGGTTAAAAGAAGCACAGGCTAGACAAGCTGCTATGTCGTGGTCTGGGCCTAAACAAGGTAAGCAGTAAGAGTGGAAATCTTTATGAGGTATTTGTTTCCCACAAGTTAAACAGTTATTCACTTTTTCTGACATAGTCCCCAACGGGGTACTTAGCTTTTTAGAAGTCTTCGGTAGTAGAAATCTCTGGTTCTGACCGACCAGCACTTGTGAACAGCTTCTGCTTCGGGCACCACGCGGCAAGAAAGACTGAGGAAAATGGCGTCGGCTGATGCCTTTATACCCGAATAACTGCAGCTATGACGTCGGGTGAAGTGCGACACCAGCCGAGGCCAGACCCAGACTTTGGAATCCGGCCGACCGAAGGGCTGCCTGACGACAGGACAACCCATTTGTAAGGACTGCAGATGCATCCTTGAAGGACATCCACCCACTTCCAGGCTTGTTTGTGAGGCATCCTGGAGCAGTCTGTTGAGTTGTCTGCTTTGAAAGAAGGCAAACAGATCTACCTGAGTCTTCTTCACAAGTGGATCAATTCCTATAAAACTCTCCTTGCTCAATTTCCATTTGTGAAGGTCAGTGCTGCTACAGGCAGCATTACGGACATCCTCCAAGACTAGCACTGCAGGAGTAATAGGTGAAGAATTAGGCATATCCAATTGCAACATATCATAAAACCTCCTCAGTTCAAGGGAAAAGAATAGTTGTGTAAAATCATAACCATAGATGTCCTTCTCTTCTACATGCTGCAGCATTCATAACATGGGAAGTCCGTCTCTGGCAGACTCTTAGATCCAGCCAGTATACCAAAGTCTAAATGCTATTGTAAGGTACATGCAACACTGCACATCAGTTAGCGTACGTCGGTCATAAAGATACAATGGGTATAAAGTGGACATTAGCACATATCTACCTCAGAACTGAATGCTGCAAAGCAACAGCCTGATTAAGTGAGAAAACATGTAACCAGGCAAGCATTAGGAGGAAGGTGGGGGGGGTAAATACTGTAGCATATAGAAGAGAAGGACATCTATGGTTATGGTAAGATTTTACACAACTATTCTATGTCCTTCCATTCATATGCTGCAGTATTCATAACGAGGGAGAATGCCAAAGCTCATGCAGAGGAGAACTGGGAGGAGAAGCAGAACATTTTCCACAAAGCAATGGAGAATAGCTCTGGCAAATCCCACCCTGGACCTGGAAATGACACTGACTTTATAGTGCTAGGTGAAAGTATGAACAGAAGACCAGGTAGCTGCCTCCAAGATAGAGGCTGTGTCTATACCTTTGGAGAAGGCCCCAGAGGAGGACACTGTCCTTGTGGAATGTGCCCTTACAGACGAGGAGAGATCCTTTCCATTGGCTGAGTAACAGAAAGAGATGGTTTTAGAAATCCAGGAAAAAATAGTTTGCTTGGAAACAAGTTGGCCCAGGGCCCTTGGGTGCTAGGAAACTATCACTCTCTCAAAATTGCGGACAGGCTTAGTTTTGCTCAAGAAGTATATGAGTTGCCTAAGTACGTCCAAAGTGTGAAAAATCCTCCCACTGGAGGATTGGGGGGGGGGTAGGCAGATTGATACCCTGATTCAGGGATAACTGATTAACCACCCTGGGCATAAAAGATGGGTTAGTCCGAAAAGAAACCCTGTCCCTATGAAACACTGTGAAGGGACAACAGGCCATAAGAGCCTGCAGTTCAGAGACCCTTCTGGCAGAGGTAATAGCCACTAGAAGAACTGTTTTCCATGTACAATGTTGCAGGAAAGATGACACTGCTGGTTCAAAGGGGGTTAGGGTAAGTTTCTACAGGACAAAATTGAGATCCCAAGGAGGAGGCACTGGTTTCCTTGGTGGTCTAATGTGAAGGGTGCCTTTTAGGAACAGCTTGGCTTCCAGCCTGGAAGCTAAAGGAGGGGACACTGGTAGACATGCAGAGACGGCAGAAAGATGTGCCTTGACTGAAGAATAAGACGAGCCACTCTTCATTAATTCACATAGGTAAGACAAAACCACTGGGACCTCCACTGACAGTGGTTATGTTTTTTGAGATACCAGACAGAAAATCTCTTCCATTTGGAGATGTAGGATTTCCTAGTAGTGAGTTTTCTGACCTCCAGCAGAAGTTGTAGTACGTCCTCAGACTAAAGGTTTACGGTCAACACATGTGGATGCACTCGAGTTCCCTTGTCCTGTGTGTGTAGGTCCATCCAGTGGGGAAACTTGTGGTGACTGCCTTTGGCTAAATGTAGGAGTACAGGGAACCAATGCTGTCTTGGCCAAAAGATGGTCACCAGCAAGTTATTTGGCTCTTCCCACTGAATTTTCAACAGGACCTTCTGGTTAAGTGGGAAGTGGGAGGGAATACATACAGAAAATCCCCTTCCATGGAAAGCATAGTGCATCCACCTTCCATGCCCCAGGATGTGATATCCTGACACAATACTTGGGAAGCTGTCTGTTCTTGGAACAGGCAGAAAGATCTATCTGAGGAATACCCCAATGATGAACTAGATCCAGAAACACATCCCTGTTAACATCCACTCGTGGGACTGAGTCATGGACCTGCTTAAGAGTGTCTGCCATCACATTCTGAGCTGAGGGAATGTAAATAGCCTGAAGAGAAACCTGACTCTGCTGGGCTAACTCACAGGCAAATAATGCCAGTCTGCACAGAATATAGGACTTTCTCCCTGTTGATGAACCAGAGGACTGTGGTATTTTCTGTGAACCACCTTAGTAGCCTTGGTGAAATCCTGGACTTGAAGATTTTTTTTTTTTTGAGGGCAAAGATCAAAGATCACACTTATTTTATGTTGATGTGCTCCTTTGCCCGAGGTGGGGACCAAACGTCCCTGACCTTCCAGTGTTTCAGAGTTGCACCTCAGCCTGTGTCTGACACATCCGTGTACAGATCCTGGGTGGGTGGAAGAGGTTGAAGGGGTGGGCCTGGATTTCTGGAGACTTGGAGAATCCACTACTCTAACTCTTTCTTCAGACAGGGTAGGAGGGCAACAACAAATTCCAGAGAGTGAGAGTGTTGCTTCCAAACTGTTCTCAGGAATCACTGAAATTTCCTCATATGCAGTCTGGAAAAAAGGAAGCAGTTGAATAGTTGAGGCCACAAATCCCAGGAAGTGCAGGAAACTCCCTGGCAGTCAGAGATTGAAGAGGTAGTAGATCCTGGAAATAAGAGGTAAGGGACAATATCTTTTCTGAGGATAAGATAAACAAGCTATCATTCTTGTTGTTAGAATCTTGCATCCCAGAAAGACATGATCTTGGGAAGGGATCAGGGAAGACTTGAAATTGACAGTAAATCCTAGCCCTTTCAGAAGAAGGGACATTATACAGGAAACACTGTCCAGAAGGGTTTCTGCAGATGGAGCCTGGAGACACAGGTCATCTAAACATGGAAAAATCTGTATGCCCTGTAGCCTGCAGTAGGCTATGACAGGGGCTATACATTTTGTGAATACCCTTGGTGCCGTAGATAGACCAAAGGGCAAAGCACAGAACTGAAAATGAGAGGAAGCAACAGAAAAGGGAAGAAACCTCCTGAACTGTTGGTGAATGGGGATGTGAAGACAAGTATCTTTTATGTCTAATGACACCATGAAGGCCCGGGGAAAGGTAAGAGGGAGAAGAGTACATAGAGTCAGCATGCAAAAGATGGGAACCTTCAGAAAGGTGTAAATGGGAAAGGATCAGAATGGGCCCCCAAAGGCCATCCTTTATTTGGACCTGAAACATCCTGGAGTAAGAGCCTTTTCCCCTTTGAGAGGGTGGAACCTCCTGGATAGTCCCCTGAGAAAGAAGAGAGGAGAGGACTAGTTGGAAGAATTCCAATTGGTCTTATGGAGGCTGTGGAATGCCCCTGGAAGAAGGAGGGCTTTCCCATACCATGAAATACCCTTGACTGATGGTAGAAAGGACCTAAGAGACCTGGATTACCCGTTTCCATGTTAGGAGGCAGAGAGGCAAAGAGGAAGGGGGTAGATGAATCTGGGTGCTGGTAGTCACAGACTACCAGGCTTGGCATAAAAAGGCTGTTTCTGAAATGGTGTGGAAGAAGCAGACTTAGAGGGAACCTGTCTCCTAGAATCCCTCTTACCTTTGGATGGGAGAGATTTTGTTGGCTTCCTTACAAAAGTGGTTCTGGCTGTGTAGTTTCTCTGGAAGCAGAGAACAGGAGAGAGAAAAATGTGTTTTAAATCCCGGAGTTCCTTCCCCTTTTCCCACAGAGTTTTTAAAAAGCTCTGACGCTGCACTGCCAAACAGGGCTTTGTTGTCCAAAGGGGCATCTATAAGCTTAGCGCCAATATAATCAGGTATTGGTTGCAGTCTAAGCCATGAATACCTACTCAGGACCGACCCCATAGCTGCAGCCCTAGATGAGGCCTCCACAGCATCATGGTTGCATTTAATGGAGTGCCTGGTAACCTGGGAGGAGGAATTAAGAATGGTTGAGAGCTTGGCTTTGGTGGGTGAATCTGGGAGCTCTGATAAGTGTTTCACTGCATCTGTTAGAAGAGCCAGGGAATATCTGGCCATGTGCATCTGATAGTTCTTTGCCTTGAAGGCCAAGGTTGCAGATGTATATACTTTTTCCTCAGTCTCTCCATCATCTTCTTTCGTCTGTTCCCGTTAGGGGTCGCCACAGTGGATCACCTGTTTCCATTTCTTCCTGTCCTCTGCATCTTGCTCTGTCACACCAACCACCTGCATGTCCTCTCTCACCACATCCATAAACCTTATCTTAGGCCTTCCTCTTTTCCTGTTACATGGTAGCTTCATCCTTAGCATCTTTTTCCCAATATACTCAGCATCCCTCCTCAGCACATGTCCAAACCAACGTAATCTTGCCTCTCTGGCTTTGTCTCCAAATCTTCCAACTTGGGTTGACCCTCTAATATACTTATTCCTAATCCTGTCCACCCTCGTCACACCCGGTGCAAATCTTAACATCTTTAACTTTGCCACATCCAGCTCAAACTCCTGCCTTTTTATCAATGCCACCGTCTCCAACCCATATAACATAGCTGGTCTCACTACCCTCTTGTAGACCTTCCCTTTCACTCTTACAGGTACTCATCTGTCACAAATCACTCCTGACACTCTTCTCCACCCACACCATCCTGTCTGTTCTCTCTTCTTCACCTCTCTTCCACATTCACCGTTACTCTGAACTACTGACCCCAAGTATTTAAACTCATCCACCTTCGCCACCTCTACTCCTTGCATCCTCACCATTCCTCTATCCTCCCTCTCATTCACACACATATATTCTGTCTTAGTCCTGCTGACCTTCATTCCTCTTCTCTCTAGAGCATATCTCCATCTCTCCAGGGTCTCCTCCACCTGTTCCCTACTCTCACTACAGATCACAATGTCATCTGCAAACATCATAGTCCACGGGGACTCCTGTCTGATCTCGTCTGTCAACTTGTCCATCACCACTGCAAATAAAGGGCTCAGAGCTGATCCTTGATGTAACCCCACCTCCACCTTAAACGCATCCGTCACTCCCACAGCAGACCTCACTGCTGTCACACTACCCTCGTACATATCCTGTACCACTCTTACATACTTCTCTGACACTCCTGACTTCCTCATACAATACCACAACTCCTCTCTAGGCACCCTGTCATATGCTTTCTCTAAGTCTACAAAAACACAATGCAACGCCTTCTGACATTCTCTGTACTTCTCCATCAACACTCTCAAAGCAAACATCATATCTGTAGTGCTCTTTCCCAGCATGAAACCATACTGCTGATCACTAATCATCACGTCCCTTCTTAACCTAGCTTCCACTACTCTTTCCCATAACTTCATGTTGTGACTGATCAATTCAATCCCTCTGTAGTTACTACAGCTCTGCACATCACCCTTATTCTTAAAAATCGGTACCAAAACACTTTTTCTCCACTCCTCAAGCATCCTCTCACTTTCCAAGATTTCATTAAACAATCTGGTTAAAAACTCCACTGCCATTTCACCTAAACACCTCCATGCTTCCACAGGTATGTCATCTGGGCCAACAGCCTTTCCATTCTTCATCCTCTTCATAGCTATCCTTACTTCCTCCTTGCTAATCCACTGTACTTTATGATTGACTATCCCTACATCATCCTTCCCCAGTCTCTCCATGACTCATTTATATCTACCAGCAGGCAGTTAATTGAGTGTAAAATTCCTGACTAAAAACAGGTTGAATTTCAATGGCGTAAAGCTGACCGTCAAAAGGAAAATTACACGTGAGAAAATAATTTTCAGCTGAACATGAAAAACATTTTTTTGCATTACTTATTCAGCTAAAGTGCTTACTTCACATTTAATGTGCTTAACTGTAGCAATGAATATCCCACATTCGGTACCACAATTAGGTAACATCAAAACAAAAGTGGTAAGTGTGGTCGGCCATTCCAGTGCTATTGGTTTAAATGGTACAAGGCAGCACCCACAACTAGCACTACAAACATGTTTAGCACAACAATGTGATCAGTGCTGTCTGTGATAATGAGTTAAAGAGATAATAAGCCATCAAAGCAGTGAACTTGAGATAAAGCCATATATAGAAGTACTAGGCATAATCTTTGAATCCCTTACCTCTTTTCTGCCCTGCACACAATGGTTGTCTTTCACAAGTTCAGTCATTTTCTTTTTCATTGAAATGGACTGTACTGTAGTCAAGTATTGAGTTATGACCCAGGTCTTGAACTTTTCCCATCTTTTGTACCTAGTAACATGGCTGAAGTGCATACAAGTCCCAACTTAAATGGGCAAGATAATCTTGTTCCACAAAGAAGAGATAATAAGAAGTTATGTACCTACCATAACGTTCCATGTTAGTTGTCTTCTCTCGCCTTCTTTCTTGCTTGATGGGTTCGGAGCCGATCCTCGGCTCCGACTCGGCACTTGCTAAGCTCGAGAGTCACTTTTACCAGCTCGAGGCAGCCCCATATCCCATGATGCAAGGCGGTAAGTACCCAGATCTCGTTTGATGACAAAGGGCAATAGCACCAAGCATAAAAATACTTCCAAAAGGAAGAAAGAAAACTTACAGGATGGAAGAAGGACCAGGTCTGAATGGTCTTCAGCATAATAATTTCTTATAGGAAGGTCTGTCCAGGCCTGGGGGAAGGAGGGAGGGTCGCAAGAAAGAAGGCGAGAGAAGACAACTAACATGGAACGTTATGGTAGGTACATAACTTCTTAATGTTAAGTTGTCAATCTCGCCTTCATTCTTGCTTGATGGGACCGCGTCCCTAGCACCTCTATCCTGGGTGGCTCAAAGGAACAGACTCTTGAGGACTGTAGAGCCAAACTGGCTCTGTCCCTGGAGGCCAAGTCCAATTTGTAATGGGAAACAAAAGTATGAGGAGTGGCCCAAGTGGCCGCTGCACAAATAGTGTCTAAAGGAAGTCTAGCTTGAAAGGCTGTAGAAGTAGCTAAGCTCCTAGTTGAATGTGCTTTAGGTTTTGAGTACAGCTGTTTTCCCCTGAGCAGATAAATTTCAGAGATGACCGAAGAAAGCCATCTAGACAAGGTCACTTTAGAGACAGGAAGGCCTTTCTTATTATCCGCATAGGAAACAAAAAGTTGATCAGATTTCCTAAATTTTTTTGTTCTGTCCAAATAATATCTGAGTTGACGGTGGACATCAAGATAATGTAGTTTTTGTTCGGCTCTGTCTGAATAGTTTGGGAAAAATACAGGGAGATCAATGGATTGATTCAAATTGGTCTTTGAGGCGACCTTAGGCAAAAAGGTCGGATTAGTTCTTAATGATACTCTGTCTTTGTGAAAAACCAAATAGGGGGGTCGAACCGATAGAGCATGAAGTTCAGACACCCTCCTGGCCGATGTAATAGCTACTAGGAATAAAGTTTTCCAAGAAAGAAATTTCAGGGAACAAGAAACAGCTGGCTCGAAGGGGGGAAGAATCAAGGATGTCAGCACTAAATTTAGATCCCATTGAGGAGGAGGATTCCTGATTGGAGGCTTTAGCAGGAAAATTCCTTTCAAGAAGGCCCTACAGAGCCTATGGGACATAATATTGTGATCTGCAAACCCGACATGAAAGTTCGAGATAGCAGCCAATTGAACTCTGACTGTGGAAGAAGAGGAGCCTGCATGAAAAATCTCTGCTAAGAAGTCCAGGACTGCCTGAACAGGGGCAGTGAAAGGATCAATATTCTTGGCCTTAGCCCAATAAGAGAAACGTTTCCATTTGCTTGCATAAATCCTCCTGGTAGAGGATTTTAAAGAAGCTACTATGATGTCTCTAACAGGGTTAGAGATCAAAGGAAGCCTGGCTAAGGAAGGAAGTGGAGCAACCATGCTGTGAGGTTGAGAGAAGGGATAGACCGGTGCAGCTGACCGGATTGGTGAATCAGAAGATCTGGCACTGGGTCCAGATGCCACGGCTGCACCAAAAGGTGACGATGGAGGAACGGGAACCAAACTTGTCGAGGCCAGTAAGGAGCAATGAGAATCAATTTGGCTCTCAAAACGGTTGCTTTCTGGATAACTTGAGGGATCAGAGGAAATGGAGGGAAGGCATAAAGAAGTCCCTGGGGCCAATCCTGGGTCAGAGCGTCTCTGTGGGGATGGCCTGGAAGAGGGAAGAGAGAGAAGAAGTCTGGGCATTTGCTGTTTTAGGGAGTAGCAAAAAGATCGCAACATGGACGACCCCATTCCAGAAAAATCTCTTCCGCTATTGATTGCTTGAGAGACCACTCGTGAGGCATGAGAATAGCTCTGCTCAATCTGTCCGCTACAATGTTGGTTTTCCCAGGGATATGCGTTGCTACCAGAAACCAATGAGAGGAGATTGCCCATTGCCATAGTCTGAGCGCTTCTCGACACAAGGGGTAGGACTTGGTTCCGCCCTGTTTGTTGATATACCAAACTACAGACATATTGTCTGTGTGGACTGCAATTGTCCCTACGGGAAGAAAGTCGTTGAGGGCTTGCAACGTTAAAAGCACTGCTCTCATCTCCAGGACATTTATGTGCAGGTGGCACTCGAACGGCTGCCACGTCCCATGAACCATCCTGCCCTGATAATGACCCCCCCACCCGATCAGGGAAGCATCCGTGGTGACAGTGGCTACCGGGGATGGGGGTACAAAGTGTCTGCCTTGGTGAACCTGGGGAGATGTGATCCACCAAGCAAGATGATCTTTGCAAGTCTGTGTCACCAGAATCTGGTGACGCATTGGAAGTTGTTGGTACGACCACTGTGTGAACAGCATCCACTGAAGAAGGCACATGTAGAAGCGAGCCAGGGGAAGAAGAGTAATGGCCGCAGCCATGAGGCCTAATACCTTTAGAACCATTCTGGCCTGTACTTTCTTGTTGGCTAGAATGATCCTGACATGACTTTGAATGTCTGAAACTCTTTGATCTGTAAGGGTAGCTGACATCCGAACAGTGTTTAAGTTTGCGCCTATGAAAGTAATAGACTGGCAGGGCAATAAGGATGACTTTTCCAAGTTGATCGAGATGCCCAAATGAGAACAAAGATTTATTGTGTAATCCCTGGCTTGAATAAGCTGATGCCTGGTGGTGGCTGACAGGAGCCAGTCGTCGAGATACGGAAACACCTGGAATCCTTGACGTCTCAGGTGAGCCGTGACCACTGCCATGCATTTGGTGAACACTCTGGGGGCTGTGGTGAGACCAAAGGGCAGGGCTCTGAACTGGAAATGACTGGACCCCAGCCGAAAGCGGAGAAATCTCCTGGAGCGTCTGTGAATTTTGATGTGATAGTACGCATCCTGAAGATCTATTGAGCACATCCAGTTGTCCTTCTGTAAGAAGGGCAGAATTGACTGAAGAGTGACCATTCGAATCTTGTCTTCCTCACAGACTTGTTGAGTCTGCTGAGATCCAATATTGGTCTCCAGTCTCCCGTCTTTTGGGGACCAAAAAGAACCTTGAGTAGATTCCGGCTCTGAATGGTCTGTTGTAACTGGCTGAATGGCTCTTTTTTGCAGTAGTTTTGAGACTTCTAACTCTGCAATTTCCCTTAGACCGGGTGGTACATCTGGAAGGGAATTTGAGGGGTAGAAAGGACTTTCCTCGAAAGGAATTATGTAACCCTTGGATATGATCGACTGTACCCATCTGTCTTGAGTGAGGGAGTGCCAGGCTTCTGGGTACAGTGATAATCTTCCCCCGACTGCCTCCAAGGAGGGACAGCCGGGCAACATCTCAGGGATGCTGAAAGGGCTTGTCAGAGAGAGGCTCTCTGTTTCCCTGGTTTTGGACCCCTCTGCCTCTAGAGCGGCGTCTGTTGTTGTTGCCCCTCTGCCTCTAGGGGTAAACTGACCACGTGAATCCGGGCGTGACTCCTTGGGATTTATGGAACCACATTTTGCCACCTTTCTGTCCTTTGGGGTAAGGTCTAGAAGGGGTGGAAAACGGACTCCTACGGCAGAAAGAGTCTTGCCGTCCTGCTCACACCTGGTCAAAGTTTCCTTCACTTGAGGGCCAAACAAAGCTGACCCATCAAAGGGAGAATTTGTGAAGGACGCCTTAAAGGGATCTGCAAAGTCACATAGCCGCATCCAGGCTTGGCGTCTGAGAGCCACACCTGTACCTGCGGCCCTACTTGCTCCATCAGCAGCATATGATATTAGCCGCATGGAGGAGTTTGCAATGGAATTAAGGGTTCCTAGCTGCGAAGCAATTTTTTCCTGAGCCCCTGCAGCTGTAGGATCCTGTACAACATCACCTAGCTCCTTAAGGATATCCCTTTGGAGTCTGGTGAAGTGACATAGGTAATTCAGCGAACGCATAGCAAAGGTCGCTGAGGAAAACATCCGCTTACCGTACCTATCCATGGTCCTAGAGTCCTTATTAGGAGGATGGACGGCACGGAAGGATCTGCAAGTTCCTTCTTGGTGGCAGCAGCCACCACCATGGCATCAGCGGGAACACCCTTAGTGAGGAATTGCTTATCACACAGGGCAGTAATAAATTTTGAAGGCCTCCTAGGGACTGGCTCTACAGAGTCAGGAGCAGCCCACGCCTTTTGGGCAATAACCTGCATAAGGGGTCGAAGGCGGAGACACCCAGGAGGTGGAGGGCCGAGATCCAAACGCCTCTAGGTATACTGACTCATCCTCAGAGGGATTATTGGTGGGCCAGTTTCCCTCTGTCTAAGGAGTTCTAGGATGTCTGAGAAGGAGACATCCTCAGAGGGGATCTTGGGGATCCCTCTGACTCATCTAAGTCAGTATCTGAAGTGATAGACTCGGGGGAGTCTACATGTTTCCTCTTACAGGTCCTCTTCCCAGGAGGATCTCCCGAAACATCAGGAGAATCCTCGGAAGAGGGGGATATTCCCAATGGGGAAACCTGAGGCGGAGGATCTCTGGGTCCTGTAGCAAGAGAAGTGGCAGAGATGTCAACAGGCACTATAGAGGGAGGAGCTAAGGGAACAGACTGCTGGCTGATACCCGTGGCCAGCACACTCTTCATCACCTCGAAAGCTCCCCTCACAGGAAGGTCCGAGAGAACCCGTTCCGAAGAGCTAGGAACTCCAGGGACCACTGAAAGGGAAGTCTCCGAGGCAGATGTCGGAGCAGAGCTCACCAAGGCCGAGGCTCCAAGGGGAAGAGCGGGTTCGGACAAGGGTCCGATGCCACTCACCCCCTCGGAGGAGACCATGGAAGCCCGGCCACCGAATCCCTCTAAGGAAGGTCTCGAAGAGGAGATAAGAGTAGAGGCTGAAGGAACAGAAGGGGGTATCTGTCCCTCAGCCGTGGCAGTAACCATTCCCGAAGACTCCAACTCCAAGCTCTGGGGTAGAGTTGAAGGAGGAACTGCAATGGGGTGTGGACCAATAGCCGTCTGTTGAGACGGGCTATGTAACATTTGGGCCAGTGCCTGTGACTTAAGTAATCTACTGACCACTCTCTCTAAATCATGGTCAGAAAGCCTGGATGACCTTGAAGATCGGCTCCGATGGCTCCGTTCCGAGAGGAGAGGTGAAGCCGGAGCCGAAAGTATCGGCTCCAAGGAAGGAGACCTAGACCTCTTCCTCGAAGGAGCCATCGGAACCGAAGAAACTATTGAACCTGTCGGAGCCGACAACTTATCGGAGCCGACAGGTAGCTTCGATGCATCGGCTCCAGCCGGAGCCGATACAGCCACAAAAGTAACGGTGTCGGAGCCGATCGGAGCTGACACCGATGCCTGAGCCACATGGTGGTCAGAACCGATCGGAGCCGACACCGAAGTGGTCGAACCAGAATCGGCACCGATAGCCATCGGTGCCGAAGGCTTAGTTAAGCCAGAATCGGCTCCAGCCGGAGCCGATCTCGACTCAGAACAAGTCGGAGCCGAGGCCGCAGGCTTGGACACAGAAGCCTGGGCCTTGGAAGACTTAGAAGTCTTGGATGGAGCCGACTTAGCCGGAGAGCCCTCCGGCTTAAGAAGGCCCCTCAAAATCAACTTATTTCTTCTTTCCTGCAGGACTCTCTGGCTGAAAGAATGACATATAGCACAGGAGTCCTGCAGGTGAAGAGGCCCCAGGCAATACAGGCAAGAAGTGTGACCGTCTGTCAGAGACATTTTCTGACAGCACGAGTCACACTTCTTAAAGCCTGAGACCCTTTCTTTAGACATGGTGTAAACACAGACACACACACCAGTCAAAGAAATTAAATTAAATATACCAAAAGGTATAACTAGAAAACACACACACACACCCTAACGGGGGGGGGGATGGGATGGGTGAAAGTCTGACTAAAAAAATAAGAAGAGACAGAGAATTTTCTGTCAGAAAAGGTTTAAAACTAATATAAAACTAACAATTAAGGGTTTTTTTGTCAAAAGGGGCTAAAATAGCAAAGTAGCAAATCACTTACCAGGAGCTGGTAAAAGGAGGACCTCATCAGCGAAGCGGCAAACGAGATCTGGGTACTTACCGCCTTGCATCATGGGATATGGGGCTGCCTCGAGCTGGTAAAAGTGACTCTCAAGCTTAGCAAGTGCCGAGTCGGAGCCGAGGATCGGCTCCGAACCCATCAAGCAAGAATGAAGGCGAGATTGACAACTTAACATTACCTCTTACAGTGATGTGATGCAGTAAAAAAAAAGGCAAATAAGAGGCTATGCTTTTTCAGCAGTGAACCTGGATATTTTGCAGAGATGTTTTCACAGAAAGTAATTGATACTGTGAGAAATGAATACCCCTTAACTGAGGTACAGGGATGTCTCCAAATACAGCCCAACTCACAAATAAAAACTCAGCATAGAGGACCTTTTGGATTATGATAAAAAAGGTTTTGAAAGCCTTTACTTTCATCATTCTGAATATTTTGAATCATGCATTGATGATGCGCACCCACTTTGTCCTTCTGAAATGAGACATTCCTCTCTGAAGAAAAAAAAATTCTGGCATGCAAATGCATCAGTAACAGGCACATATGTGAACAAATAAAAACACATTACAGACTGTACTCAATTAGCTATTTAATAAAAATTCTTGTTAGTTACAACTGCCAAAACAGCTCAGCTTTGTTGCACTCTTTTCTGCATAGCAGACCACACAATAAACTGATTTATGTTGGTTGTGATGAAAATAACAGTACATAAATGAAGCTCAAATGTCTGAAAAGGAAAATGATATGGTGCAAAAAAGAAGAAGAAATTTAAGTATTTTAAAATACACCTTCAAATTCTGTTCTACGCTGCAAGTTAACTTTTCAGACTTGAGCTTCAAAATAAGACCATTTCAGATATAACTTTTTTTTACTTCAAATCATCAGTGATGACATCTAGTCCTTCAGTGTAGAACGGTCAAAAACACCATAATAAACCTCACACCCATCCAAGAGATTATAGCTGAATGAATCTACAAATACAGAACAGAGTTCAGCTCTATAGAAAAAGTTTGATAACACTGAATCTGTGACCCAAACCCAAGTAATTCTACTCCCCCCATGTAAATTGCTCCTCCAAATAGTCCACTTATTCCTCCAAGGGGCAGGAACCAAGCTTAATCATTTATTTATTGGACAGGATGACAGCCCTATGGGCCCATTCATTTCTTGACAATGGTGGCAGGCCAGTCAACCCATGTATTACCCTTAGAGATGAATGTTTTGTGTAATGGATGCGGTGCCAGTTTGAGATTATGCACCTAAGGAAACCAACACCCATCCATACTGCAGCTGTGACTTCCATAACTGCCTGCTGAAGGGAGTGACACAATATGCTACCACCAATGCCACTCCCAATAGGTGGAACGGCTGCTGATGCAGGGACGGTTTCCAGTCCTGTAAGGGAACCAACTGTGGCACACCCTAGTAACAGGCATACCCATCCTCCCATACCAGCTAGACACCTTGGCTATTAGTCAAACCCAGGTTAGCTGTGCTGTAGTCTGGGCTTTCTCTCTCTCTCTCCATTACAACAGAGCAGTATATCTACTTTTTTTAGATTTAATTTGACATTCCTAGCTCACTTAAGCAAAACTTGTACCCAAGTGTTTAGAACAGCAGACTAGCTGAGGTACATTTTTATTGGTCTTGTTACTAAATAAGACTTTTTGCTTTCTAAAAAACATCAATGACAATGCAATGAAACATCATTGTCTAAATGTAGAGTATTTTATAAATGTGCCTCTGGAAAGTGTGTTTCAATTAAATTTTAGGGCCAGCTGCTATATGCTATGCCAGGTTCCTATGATAATACTTAAAAAAGACACCTTAGGTATCACAGTTCAGCACAAGGTGTACAACTCAAAATAATGAAATTGTCATGCCATGCTACAACGTATATGGACATTCTTAGTTTCTGAAGCCAGATGATCAATGTTTTTGATGTAAAAATATCATGTCCTGCATGAATTCTGGGTAATGATGACTGGATGAAGCTGTTTTACTTGATTCAGTATCCATGCTATGCTGGGCCTCTCTTGTGGATTCACAGCCATTAAAGAAGAAAGAAGATGCTGAAGACTTAGAGAGTACCTGCAGAACAAAACATAGAATATTTATAAAGCAGAGTGGAAACCAGAGAATTGTAATAAGTTGGGCTACATCCATGTTCAAACCGGGTAGACTACAGTATGAAACATTACTGATACAAACATATCACTACATCATTTCTGCCGGATTGCTTAATTTTTCGCATTACAAGAATTACATCAAATGGCTAGTATAAAGATACCTATTTTACAGTTGCACCTTGTACTAGTCTCAACATACTCACTGATTTCCAGATATTCTATAAACTGATGGGATGCCCACAGTGCTCTACACTGGCACAGCTCTCAGGACTAACACAATGTTAAGGCTGGTGCAACTCATGGCACAGTCTCTTTATTTCAAATGTCCTGTGAAATGCAAATAATTTTTTAAAATTCTAAACAGTCATGGTTTTGAATATACTGATTGTAAGTATAAATCTTGTCCCACAGAAAGGAAGGGGCAGTTAAAACTTACAAATTATCAGGAAATAATGAAAGCATTTGGTTCAGCCTTCCTAACCAAAGGTAAACAAAGAACTTTTCTGTTTCCTTGGGATACAGTGAAACGGTAATCAAAATATTTTTTGTGATTACTGTTGAACTGAACAAAGCCAGATATGACCACAGCCTCCTGGTTACATCAAACACCTGATTTATGGAAAGGCTTGCTTAAGTAAAATTACGCAATGGGAAGGTTTTACCTTCAACTGAACTCCAAACAGGAGGTAAAATTGGTGTATAAAAAGAAGTTATGTACTCACCATAACATTCCATCTGAGTAGATACTTCATTTGTCTGCAACCTGTGGGTAGTTGGATCCGACCTCGGATCCGAACCGGCAGCTTTCCAAGCTCCAAGATCCGAGCTCCTAGCTCCTCCCCCCTACCCATAATCCCTTACTACCAACCACATTACCTCAGATCGGTTATTTTGCCCTATAGGCTAAAGACGGAGAAAAATCTCCTAAGGAACAATACCTTACCGAGGTTCGGGGGATGGCAGGGGGGGTCGGTTGCAGACAAATGAAGTACCTACTCAGATGGAACGTTATGGTGAGTACATAACTTCTTTATCTGAAGTAGTTACTTCATTTGATCTGCAACCTGTGGGACAGAGTCCCCAGCTTACCTAAAGACCCTGGGTGGTCCCTACGGAAGGATATTCCGAAGCACCACGGAGCCAAAGGAAGCCCTACTTCTGGAGATCATGTCCAGTTTGTAATGAGAAATGAACGTATGGGAAGAGGACCAGGTAGCTGCTGAACAAATATCATCTACCGGAACTCTAGACCAAAAAGCCGTCGAGGTAGCCACAGATCTAGTAGAATGCGCATGCACGCCAACCGGAGCTGGCTTCCCAGATGAAGTGCATCCCTGTCTAATACACTGAGAGATCCAATTTGCCACTGTCACCTTAGAAATTGGTTTGCCCATGGCTGACTTAGCATAAGAAACAAACAACTGGTCTGACTTGCGAAAATCTTTAGTCCTATGCAAGTAAAAACGTAGTTGTCTGTGTACATCCAATTTGTGCAATGTGTATTCACCCTTGTTTTGGAAATTCGGGAAGAAAACAGGAAGGTTAATTGACTGATTAATGTTAGCCTCTGTGGCTACCTTAGGCAGAAAGGAAGGATTAGTCCTGAGGGCCACTCTATCTTTGTGAAAAATAAGATACGGATGCTTAATGCACAGAGCTTGCAATTCTGAGACTCGTTTGGCTGAAGTAATAGTGACTAAAAAGGCCGTTTTCCAAGATAAGAATTTCAATGGCACTGAGGCCGCCGGCTCGAAAGGTGGTCTTGTTAATGCTTGTAAGACCAAGGTAAGATCCCATGAAGGAACTGCCGGCTTAATAGGGGGCTTTAAGAGAAACACGCCTTTTAAGAAGGTCTTGCATATTTTTGCTGACGCCAAAGAATCTACGCCATCCCCTACGTGATAATGAGAGATGGCTGCTAGCTGGACCTTAACCGTGGACACACTAGCTCCTTGTCTAAAAAGAAGGGACAGGAAGTCCAGGATAGTGGGAATAGGAACCGTAAAGGGATCCAATTCCTTATCCTTTGCCCAGATGGAAAAGCGTTTCCATTTACTGTTGTAAAGCTTTCTGGTGGATGGCTTATGAGCTGCCACCAGAATGGCCTTAACAGGGGATGAGATACCGGGAGTCCTAGCCATTAACGGAACTCAATCAACCAAGCCGTGAGCCTGAGGTTGACCAGGTTCGGAGTGTGGCATCTCGTCGGATGCGAGATTAGGTCTGGTCTGGGGGCCAGAATCCATGGGGGAGCCACACTGTGAAACTGCAGAAAGGGGAACCAGATTTGTCGAGGCCAGAATGGGGCTATGAGAATCACTCTGCTCCCCAACCGACAGGCTTTCTGGATGAATTTCATTATCAGAGGAAGAGGAGGATACGCATAAAGGAGACCGGGCGGCCAAGCATGAACCAGAGCATCCCTGGGGGATTCCCCTCTGGGGGGAACTATCGCGAAGTAATCGCTGCATTTTGTGTTTAGGGGAGAAGCGAAAAGGTCGCAGCGAGGTTGACCCCACTTGAGGAATATCTGCTTCGCGACAGATGGATTCAGAGACCACTCGTAAGGGCTGAGGAATACCCGACTCAACTTGTCCGCTAATATGTTGGACCGTCCCGGAATGTGCGTTGCTACCAGAAAGCGGTTGGTGGAAAACGCCCATTCCCACACTCCCATGGCTTCTCGACACAGGGGGTAAGATCTGGTCCCTCCCTGTTTGTTTATATACCTGACAACGGACATGTTGCCCGTCTGGATTGCAATAGTCCCTAGAGGAAGAAGGTGATGAAGAGCTTGCAACGCCAAAAGCACTGCCCTCATCTCTAGGACGTTGATATGCAATGCAGTCTCTAGAGGAGTCCATGTGCCTTGGACGGACTTGCCCGCGTAATGCCCGCCTCACCCGAGGCAAGAAGCGTCCATGGTCAACGTGGCTTTGACTGGGGGAATCACAAAGGGTCTCCCTTCTTTGAGCTCCTGTGCCTGTAACCACCAAAGAAGGGAGTCCCTGCATGCCCTGCTCAGGGGAATCGGCATGTCTAAGGGATGGACCGATAGCGACCATTGGACCTGGAGAGTCCACTGTAACACTCGCATTCGCAGACGGGCATGAAGAGAAAGGCCGATCGCTGCTGACATAGACCCTAGCACCCTCAGGATTAATTCTGCTGGAGGAGCGGGGCTCCGAAGAATGTCTAAGACTTGGAGAGACAAATTGTTCAGCCTGACCGATGTAAGAACCACTTTGGAGATCCGAGTATCCAACCTGGCCCCTATGAATTCTAGGGCTTGAGTGGGGCACAGGCAGGATTTCTTTAGATTCACTGAAATGCCCAAACGACGGGCCAGAGAGAGGGCGTAATCTCTCGTCATACCCAGTAGATGCCTGTTGGGGGCGGTGAGGAGCCAGTCGTCTAGGTAAGGGAACACCTGAATGCCCTGGAGTCTCAGGTGGGCTGCAACCACTGCCATGACTTTGGTAAACACTCTGGGGGCTGAGGTTAGGCCAAATGGAAGAACCCTGAACTGATAATGACTGGCTCCTAGCCGGAAGCGGAGGAACCTCCTGGATCGTCTGTACATTAGTATATGGTAGTACGCATCTTTGAGGTCTAACAAGCACATCCAGTTGTTCTCCCGCAGAAGGGGGAGAATAGATTGGAGGGTGACCATCCGGAACTTTTCCTTGGGTATGAACAGGTTCAGGGACGAGAGGTCTAGGATGGGTCTGAGGTCCCCCATTTTCTTTGGCACCAAGAAGAAACTGGAGTAATAATCCAACCCGGACTGATCTGGGGGGATGGGCTGGATGGCTCTTTTTCTTAGCAACTCTGAAATTTCCAGAGCTGCGGACTCCCTCTGATGGGGTGGAACATCGGGGAGACCTTTGGGTTTGGGGGGGTGTGAACGGTATAGTGTAACCTCTGGATATAATCCGGAGCACCCATCGATCCGTTGTAATGGACTCCCAATTTGACAGGTGCTCCGATAATCGCCCCCCGACTGCCTCCAGAGAGGGACAGTCGGGCAAGCCCTCAGGGCTGTTGCGCGGGTCTGTCCGAGAAAGGTTCTCTAGACCCGAAGTTACGCGGCCCCCCCTCTGCCTCTGGGCCGGCGTCCACCTTGTCCTCCTCTGCCTCCAGAGGACGAGTTGTCCGCAGCAGGACGGGATTGCTGAGATTTACGGAACCACAGCTTCTTTTGCCCCCTCTGATTCCTGGAGAGGGATCTTTGGGGGCTAGAGAAGCGGACTCTGACGGCCGACAGTGTCTTCCCATCCTTCTCGCTTTGGACCAGCGTGTCGCGAACTGTTGAGCCAAATAAGGCCGAACCGTCATAAGGGGCGTTCGCAAAGGACGCCTTAAAGGGTTCCGTGAAGTCGCAAAGGCGGAGCCAGGAGTGACGTCGTAAGACCACTCCAGCTCCGCTAGCTCTAGCGGCTCCTTCCGTGGCATGGGAAAGAAGCCGCATAGATGTGTTTGATATGGACTTTAGAGTGGCCATTTGAGTCTCAAAAACCTTTTTGTCTGGGACCGACATGGACTCCGGAGGAGCTGCAGCGTATTCTTTAATTAAGTCACGCTGTAGCCTAATGGTGTGTGCCATGTAGTTCAGCGATCTTATGGCAAAGGTCGCTGAAGCAAACATCCGCTTCCCAATACGGTCCAACGCCCGGGACTCCTTGTCCGGCGGGTGGACCGAAGAACTTTCCTGGGCAAGTTCTTTCCTAGTGGCCGCCGCCACCAACATAGCATCAACCGGCGCGCCTTTGGACCAAGAAGGTCTATCAGTGGGAGGGCTGAGGACCTTTTCCGGGCATCTAGGGATAGGCTCCACGGTGTTGGGGTCTTTCCAAGCCCTGGTGGTAATTAGATCCACCAAGGGGTCGGCTGGGGGGACACCCAGGAGGTAGATGGGCCTGCCTCAAAGGCCTCCAGAAATACAGACTCGTCCAGGGAGGGCTTTTGGGCAGACCACCCCCCTCTTATACGCAACATTTCCATGATGTCTCCGAAGGAGACATCTTCAGGGGGTGACCTTGGGGAGCCCTCCGTATCATCCAAATCCATATCCGTGGTAATGGACACGGGGGAGTCCAGGTGCCTCCTTTTGCACTGATGCTTCCGAGGCGCCTCTTCGGTGGGACTGTCCGAAGAGGGCTCGTCCACAGGGTGGTGTTCCTCCATAGGAACCAACTGGAGGGCTTGGGCAGGCTGTCCAGATGGACGGATGATCGAAGACAGACCCTGATACAGTGGGGGCACGGGTGGATCCGAAGGCCAGGTCGGGGACCTGGATGATCTCGACAGTACCCTCTCCACTACCTCAAAAGCCGAGGGAGATTCACTGTCCCCAGCCTGAGAAAGTAACCTCCCTGGCTCCGAGGATGGGATTGGGGTCGGAGCCGAAGCAGTCGGACCCGAAGTAGTGGTGTGCTCTGACCCAATCAGCGCCGAAGACACAACCACTCCCTCGGATCCGATGCTCAACCCTCGGCCCCGAGAGTTCGGATCCGACAAGCTCGAAGGTATAGTTGGCGTCGAAGACACAATCGCTATCGGCGCCGACGTATCCCCGGGTCCGAAAGGGCCTGGATCCGAAAACGGGTCGGAGAAGGAGCGATCGGGGCAAAAATGGGGGCTGCACTCCCTCCCAAAGGGGGGGGGGGAGAGCATCCCCATCTGCATCTGGGTTTGCAGAAATCTTCGCATCATCCGATCCATGTCTGCTTCAGAGATGCTCCGTGTAGACCGCGAAGAGTCAGTTGAGGCGGGCCGGGAGGGCCGCCTCGAAGACCTCGAGGGAGACCTATCCTCCTCCTCCAGCTCCGGAGAAAAAGAAGGTGAACGGAGCCGAGAGGACGAGGATCCGGAGACCCTCACTGGGGACTTCAGAATTTTCTCAGGCGGAGCCAAGGGATGAGACTCGGCCCGCCTTTTTGATCTGTGACCCCCTCTGTCTTTGTGCTTCTTCTCCCTGTGGGAAGAAGCACTAGACTCCACAGAGCTGGTACCTGATAAGGGAGGTTGAGTCCCGGGTACAGCTAAGGGAGTAGCCGGCGCCGAAGCTACAGGAGTAGCTTGAACCCGGCTGGGAGAGGAAGAAGAAGCCGATTCCTGGGGGAGTTTTCCCGCCAGGGTCAGCTTGTTCTTCCTGTCCCTGAGTGCCCGGGGGTTGAAGGCCGCACATATCTGGCAGGCCTCCGATAGATGGGCTGCACCCAGGCACAAAACGCACTGAGTGTGGCCATCAGCTGGGGAAAGCTTGTGGCCACACTCAGTACATTTTGAAAATATGGCCTTAGATCCTTCAGCCATAAAGCCCTCTCACACACACACCCAAACACTAGGGGGGGGAGGGGGAGAGATAAAGTTAAACTAAGGGAAGATTAGTTTTTTTTTTTTTTTTTTTTTTTTTTAAAGGGGTTTTTAAGGGTTTGATTTTAAAAACACACACACACAAGTTTAACCAACAAAAGTCTATAATTAGAACAATCTCACCAGGCCAGGAGCTCTTCACTATGAAGCAACTGTCTTTAGCCGCGGCAAAAAACGATCTGAGGTAATGTGGTTGGTAGTAAGGGATTATGGGCAGGGGGGAGGAGCTAGGAGCTCAGATCTTGGAGCTTGGAAAGCTGCCGGTTCGGATCCGAGGTCGGATCCGACTACCCACAGGTTGCAGATCAAATGAAGTAACTACTTTAGATCCCTGAGTTTGGTAGCCATACTCAAACATACAGCGGTGTGGCTAGCAAAACATTTCAATCTAAGGCTATGATGACTCCTTACCATGAAACAGCAAACATACTATAGTGCTAGGCTTCAAAATGCTTAACCGCTCTCTACTGCCTAGCAGCAGCCTAGGTGAGTCTATAATAATGTTTTCTTCATGCAGCAGTGGCACTAAGTGTAGTATAACACTTTGTATAGCGAATGTCTCACCATCCTACATCAGGTAGTTGGATTAATTTTCCAGTACTGACACTGCAGTGCAGCATAAGGGGGTTCCTGCTCTAGTGAGTGTGCCATTGCTTCTAATGAGTTGTTAAACTGAGGCCCCATCTGCCCAAGTTGGTGATAGCGCAGGTGGATGTAAAAGATCCCATGGCACTTATCGAAACGAGTAGGGATCCTTTATTTGTATACAAAAATAATGCTTATTTGACATATGTACAAATATATAAATATACAAATCTGTTTACACATATTCATAATTTCCTTTTCAATCATGCTAAATTTTCATCCCCAATAGACCCCCACCTTCTTTTGCCACAACCATCTGATTTTACTTAATATTGGTGCTAAAATCCATTTACCATTAAACATAATTTAATTTATTCTTTCATTCCATATAAAATAAAATATCTTTTTATCTATTCTTTTAACATACCCCCAGATTCAGCAAGCCCTGCATGGTGTGCAGGACTAGTACAGGAGCTCCAGCAGGTAATATGTCTGCCGTGCGATCCAGGAATAAGCTGTAGGGACGTGCACGAGCGCTCCTGCACGGACTCAGCTCCTGTATGCAAATTACCCCATTTACAGGTGAAATCCATGCAAATGAAGTGAATTTATGATCCAGGAAGCTGGAAGCCGGCCGTGCAGGACTAGTGTAATCTGCAGAAATGTACTTGGTTAGTAACCGAGTACATTTCTGCAAACTACAAAACGGAGCCATGACAACTCCAAACAACGGGTGGATATTATGTAGTGGGTGATATTATGTAGAAAGCATGCCAATGGCCAAATATATTGCCATTGTCATGGAAAACAATTGCAAAAATAAAAAAATTAACGTTTATTTTTTTAGCCGATCTCGGCTGTTTAAGTGTAGGGCAGAGGCGCGCAAACGGGATTGGGCGAAAAAACACTCCTAAAATAAGCATTCTAACCAAAATCACTATTTTGCCATTATACTCAATGGTAGGCAGAAGACAACATGGCCAGTGAATAGTGGTTGCTAAGGGGGGAGGCTCAGTGTGGGACCTGTAACTATGCATCAGCAGGCAATCCTATACAAATGAGGGGAATGATACTAAATCCCAGATTTCCCCTGCATGCTAGTCAGCACCTAACAGTATAAGAGCAGGAATAGCTTGGTGCAAGCCTAGGAGTTAGCTGACATCATTGGGAGTGTGTGTCAGGCATACTGTAAGCGGATTAGAGCCCTGTGGCTCGGGTTTGCCCTTAGCTTAGCAGAGCTAAGTAAGGGGATGTGTCTGACTCTGCTTAGCACTCTTTACATTGCTTAAGCAGGTATGCGCTCCACATACCGGGTTTTAAAGGGAAAAAAAAGTAAACCAGGAAATAATAGCTCTGTGAATATTTGAGCACTGTGTTTGCACGGCGCACCTCCAGTCTTAAACAGGAAGGCAATGGGAAGGGAAAACAGCAGTAGGAAGGTAGTCTAGAAGAACTAGCATAGCTGGCAGGTGAAATGCATCAGAATCAGCCAATTACAGTGGCAACAGACCAGCCCAGAACACTACTTTAAACTATGCAAACACCTTTCCCCTCTGGTATTCCCCACATACTCTACACCACTGGTGTATACAAGCGGGGGAATTTTAACAGACAAAAACAACAAAATGATAGGGGCTGCAATAGCTATCATACATCAACATGTGAAAGAGGCTGAGGGTGGTGAGGATGAGAATGCTGTTGACCAACCCACAGTGAGGAGACGGAGAAGAGTGTACAGACCCAGGGTAACCTAACAGGGGCTACATGAGCTGGAGATACTGGAGCGCTACAGGGTGGACAGGGACCTCCTACAGCAAATTGTTGAGCTGTGCTGGCCACGCCTCACACACAGAACTAACAGAGGGGAACCCATCCCAGTGGATACAAAGGTATGTGTAGGTCTAAGAATACTAGCTACAGATACCTTCCAAAGGCCAACTGGTGATATCATGGGAATCTCACAGGCATCAGCATCCAGGGTACTCCACCAGTTCCTGGATGCCATGTCAGCACATGCCGGTGAGCATGTACATTTCCCCAACATCAGTGAGGCGTTGGCCAGCAATATGCATCTCTTCCACCAAATAGCAGAATACCCTGAAGTAGTGGGTGCTATAGACTGCACGCACATATGCATGAAAGCACCACCCGGTGAGCAGGGTACGGTCTACATGAACCGCAAGGGCTTCCCCTCCACTGTCAGGTCCTGTGCGATGCCCAGGGAATAATAATGAATGTGTGTGCTGGCTGCCCTGGAAGCTATCACGATTCCCACATCTGGCATCTGACGCAGCTGTACCAGAGATTTGCCAGTGGGGACATCCCTTACGGTCATCTAGTGGAGGATGCTGGTTACGCACTGGAGCCGTGGCTGATGACATCCATCAGAAATGCACACACACCCGAACAAGAACTCCATAATGAGGCACACGCACAGACCAGAGTTGTAATACAGCGTATGTTTGGGATGCTCAAGTCATGGTTCCAGTGCCTGGACACATCCGGTGGAGCCTTGCAGTACTCCCCAGCTACATGTATTCAAATTGTCATCGTATGTGCCACGCTACACAATATGATCCTGCGGAAATAGCTGCAGCAGGAACAGCATGCGGCAGGGCCACACAGTCCCCCACCATTGCCGAGACTTGAATAGGCACAGAGTGAATAGGAGGAGGAACAACCTGAGCCTGCCCCAGTAGTCAGGAGGAGGCATGCCCAGTATGCCCTGGCCTTGGCAAAGAGGCAACGCATAGCACATACACTGACACAGGAGGGACCCAGGGAATGACATCACTCTCTGACTCACACATACAGTAAAAGAGATGCCAAACATGACACTACCTTTGCTCAGCCATGTATAGGGAGTGTACTAGGTACATCCAACACAGGCAGCCCTCCAGCCCCATCCTCAATACTGGCACACCCACAAGGTAAATCACTCTCCTTAACAATTGCAGACTGAAGTAGTATGTGTTGTTACTTGTATCGATGGTATGGATGTGAGCATGCAAGGGAACTGAATGGCTGAATGGAATGCCAGCAGGTAGCAGACACCTATTGTGGCACCATGAGATCTGTAACAAACACTGGTGTTACCATAGTAGCCAGTACTACACATGGTGACAAAACCCACCGCAGGAAATGTGCTGTGCCACGTGTGTCCATATGACACACACACATGCCAGTCAGGGAGGTTCACATACCCAACAACAGTCTCAGCCAACAGGACAGGTGTTGACAAACAGAAACAAAGGCCTTGCTAAGGACTCTGAATGATGGCTATGGGTAACCTCCAACCCCCCCCCTCCCCAGGCCTACCCATACAGACTACAGCAGGTCAGGCAGTGGGATGTTAGTTCTGAAGAGTAGGAAGTCAGAAACAGATATGTAGGTCAGTCAAACCTAAGAGCTGTAGTACACTGATATGCCTCTAGTCAGCATGATAGGTTAGACTACAGAATGAAAAGGAGTACCTGACATACCAGTACAGTCATAGCAAATGTGTACAAGTGTCAGGTGTGCCCCCTTCCAAATGCTATGTAGAAAGGTAGAAACAGGCAGGTGTGCCCCCCAAATCCTGTGTAGAAATGTAGTAACTGTCTGGTGCCCCCCCAATCTGATGTAGACATGGTGTAACAGTCAGGTGCCCCCCCCCCACCATCCTAAGTAGAAATATAGTAACAGTCAGGTGTGCCCCCCTAATCCTATGTAGAAACAGTCAGGTGTGCCCCCTCCCCCAATCCTGTGTAGAAATGTAGAAACAGTCAGGTGTGCCCCCCCCCAAGCCTGTGTAGAAATGCAGAAACAGTCAAGTGTGCCCCCCCAATCCTAAGAAGAAATGTAGCAACATTCAGGTGTCCCCACCCAATCCTATGTAGAAACCGTCAGGTGTGCCCACCCCAATCCTAAGTAGAAATGGAGTAACAGTCAGGTATGCCCCCCCCTCCTATCCGTTTGGAGATGGTTCACTTTGAAATAGCCCTTCCCCTCTGTCCCTGCAGCAAATGCCATCAGCAAGTTCTTCAGATTTCCTTTGAGGTTTAGGCCTGTCCAAGTAGAATCTAAGTTGTCTGTGCACATCTAAGGAGTGCAGTATCCATTCCCCTTTGTTCTGTTGATTAGGAAAGAAGGTAGGCAAATGAATGGACTGATTAAAGGCCACACTGGATACCACCTTTGGCATGAAAGAGGGATTGGTCCTGAGGGACACCCTGTCCGCATGAAAGATGATGAAAGGCTCCAATGCTATAAGGGCCTGTAATTCAGATATTCTTGCTGAAGTGATGGCTAAAAGGGAAGCTGTTTTCCAAGAAAGGAATTTTAAATCTGCAGTAGCAGCTGGCTCGAAAGGAGGAAGGGTGAGTTTCTCCAATACAAAGTTAAGGTCCCAGAATGGAGTTGGAGCTCTCCTGGGTGGTCTTACATTTTTGGCCCCGCTGAGGAACTGCTTGAGCAGTGGAAGAGAGAAGAGGGGAGGCTCTGTGTTATAATGAGCTGAAATGGCTGAGGTGTGAATTTTTACTGAAGAAAAAGACCGATCCTTGTGAAGCATCTCAGTTAAGTACTGTAAAATCTGAGGTAAACTGGGCACTGCTGTGCTCATCCCTTGAGACTGGTTCCAGGCAGAGAATCTTTTCCATTTTTCAGCATAAGATTTTCTAGTACTAGGCCTCCTTGCCTCTAAAATGACATCCATCACTGGTTTACTGAGGGATGGTAAAGGAGAGCTTAGGTAATTAGCCAGGCTGCTAGGTTCAGTGTTTGAAGCTGAGGGTGCAGAATCTGGTTCTCCTGCTGAGACAGCAGGGTAGGAGTCTGAGGCAGGTGCCATGGGGCCAACAGTGACACATTGTTCAGGGGGGGGTACCACTGTTGATGTGGCCAGGCTGGTGCAATCAAAATCATCCTTGGTTTGTCTTGTTTGATCTTTAGTAGTACTTGGGAGAGCAGAGGCAGAGGAGGAAAGGCATAAACTGATAGGTTTTTCCAGCTGACGGACAGAGCATTCACTTTCCAAGCTGGTCTGTGGGGAGTCCTTGCACAAAATGTTTCCAATTAATAGTTCTGGGGGGTGAGGCAAACACGTCTATATCTGGGCTCCCCCATTTGCTTGACAACATGTTGAAAATCCTTGGTTCCAGTTTCCACTTGTGTGGGTCCATGAGGGTTCTGCTTAGTCCATCTGCCAGTGTATTTAGTTTTCCTGGCAGGAATTGAGCTTGTAAATGTACTTGGCAGCTCAAGGCTGTGTTCCACAATGCCATGGCTAGTCTGCAGAGAGGGTAAGAATGTGTACCCCCCTGCTTGTTTATGTACCACATAACAGTGATGTTGTCCATCTTTACCATTAACTGTCCTGGAAGAATGTGGTCCTTGAAGGCTGTCAGAGCATTCTGTACAGCTAACATTTCTTTATGATTGATGTGAAGGTGCATTTGAATTGGGTTCCATTTGCCCTGAATGCACTTCCCTACCAGGTGCACCTCCCCCATGCATAGTCTGATGCATCTGTTGTTAGGGTTTGGGCGGCAGGAGGGTAGTGTGAATGGTAGTCCCTTGTTTTGGTGGCAGGCCTCTGCCCACCAAAGGAACTCTAGGGGTAGACAAGGAATGATAGGAATCATTGCTTCTGGATCCTGAGAATGTTGACACCATAGGCTTTTTAGATACCATTGTAGTTTCCTCATATGCAATCTTGCATATGGAATTAGAAGAATGCAGGAGGCCATGAACCACAAGGCTTCTAGTATTTGCCTTGCAGATTAGCAGGGTTTCTGAGACCACTTGTTTGAAGTAGGTTGTCAAGTGAATTTGTTTCTCTGGCGTGAGGAAAGCCATCTGGGAAGTTGTATTCAAGCTTGCTCCCAGGAATATAATTTGTTGACAGGGTACCAGGTGTGATTTCTTTTTGTTTATGGTGTACCCCAGACAAGTTAGCACCCTCTGTACAAAAGCCAGATGATTCAAAAGTATGTCCTGGTTTTCTGCCTGAATTAGACAATCATCCAGGTATTGGTATATTTGAATATTTCTTTGCCTGCAAAATGCAATGACTGGAGCTAGGTACTTTGTGAATATCCTGGGTGCAGTAGATAAGCCAAAGGGCAGTGCAGAGAACTGATAGTGCGTGTAGCCTGCTTTGAAGTGTAGGTATCTTCTGCAAGATGCCCTGACTGGGATGTGCAGGTATGCCTCCTTTAAATTTAGTGTTGCCAACCAGGCATCTTTGCTTAGCATAGGAAGCAACTGGTGAAGAGTCAGCATCTTGAATTTTGGAATCACCAAAAAGGTGTTTAGTGTAGGCAAGTCCAGGATAGGACGCCATGAATTGTCTTTTTTGGGTACCAGGAAAAATCTCGACTAAAAACCTTGTCCCTTTTTCTCTTCTGATACCAACTAAATAGCCCATATGCTTAAGAGAGAGAGTACTTGCTTTTGGGCCTCTGCCCACTGCTTTGGAGGTAGATCTGGCCAACCACTTGGAGTTGGTGACGTGTGGAAGTGAAATCTGTATCCTTGGGACACTATATTTAAAATCCATTTGTCCTTGGTAACGAGTCCCCAGTTCTTTGAATGAAGTGCAATCTTTCCCCCCAAATGGGCAGTCAGTTGAGAAGTGCTGGGAAGTTTTAAAAATAAGTCATTGAGACAATTTACCATACCATATATTTACTCCCAAATTTGGAAGTGGAGGCCCCCCACTGCTTAGTCCTGTGCATCCCCTGGGACTGAAGCCTGGGTGCTCTCTGCTGGATCTGGGTTTGGACTGAGAAGGTCTGGAAGAGGCAGGAAAGGACCAATTCTTAGAAGGCCAATGCCTACTAAATCTTGGAGGTTGTACTTGTAAAAAAACAGTTTGCATAGATTTAGCTTTTTCCTCCATCTTTTTAAGAACTTCTTCTGCCTTGTTGCAAAACAGGTGGCCCTGATTTAAGGGAGCATCCAGTAATTTCACTTTAACATGATCTATCTGGCAAGGATTGCTCCTTAAGCCAAGCATGCCTTCTAAGTACAGACCCAGTTACCGCAGCCCTGCAAGATGCCTCTAGTGAATCAAAACCACATTGCAGTGTATGTTTACCAACTTGTTCAGCAGAATACATAAAATCCTGTAAATCCTTATTTTCAGCACAATCAGGAATCAACATAATTTTCTGTTTAAGCAATCCAATAATATGCAGCTGATACTTTAACATATGAAACTAGCAATTCAAGGCCCTAATGGCCAAATCTGCAAAGTGTATACGTTCTTAACCCATCTATCCAGTGCCCTGGAGTCTCTATCAGAGGGGGTAGGATTTTTGGCAGTAGTAGCTTTAATGCCCTTGGGTCCCTGTGAAATGGTTTCAGGATGCGCAGTACGATTTTTGAAAAAAAAAATCTGTTAGAGTCAGGAACCCTGTAATATCTATCAGGTTTTCTGGAAGCAGGAGGTAAAGAGTCAGGGGTCATGCTAGATTCCGAAAAGGCATCAACAACAATGTCCAGTACAGGAGGTATAACTAAAGAGCTGTGCTGGGGCAGGAGTGAGAAATCCCTAAGCCTCTTTTTAGAATCAGAGAAATCCTGACTTTCCCAATGAAAAAGCTCTCTGAGAGTATGCAAGGTTTAAACAAAAGAGAAATCCTCTGGGGGGGGGGGGGCAGAGGGAACATAGAGTCCTCAGCATCAGAATCCTCATAGGTAGATAAGGGTAAATCCTGGTCATCAGAGGAAACAGAAATTTCAGAATCCTGGTTAGAAGTATCATAAGCAAACTCAGTCCTAGGTCTCTTAGAGGGGGAAGGTTGGCTTCTCCTGATTAAAGTAATAAGGTCTTCAGTCATTCTTATCATTTGTTCTTTACGCATAGAGGCCTGACCATGAGGTCTGGGCATCAGTTTTCTAGGCATGGTTTGAGTTTTAGGCCTTGAAGAAGAAGATGGCATCGGTTTAATATGCAAGTCAGTAGGCCTGAATACACCCTCAGAAGCCGGTGCCTGCACAGTGGCTCCGGACCCATCCAAGATAGAGACATCCGCAGGTTCCACAGTTAAAGCATCTCGCGGCATACCAAACTCTGAATGGGTCTCAGTAGAGGCCTGTGAATCTGAAGTAGCGAGTATCAGGGGCTGCAAAAACGCCTCACTGAGTACCGGTGAACTGGGTGGCCTGTCTGGTTTTATCTTTGTGTTTTTTCGGAATGTCGGTAGTCAGATGGCTTACCGAAGACATATCAGGATAATTGAACCAAGCACCAAAAAATTTAGAAGCGCAACTATATCGACGAAGGATAGTTTGTGGTTTAAATAAGGCACAAAATTGATGGCGAGGTACGTCGTGGTCAGGGCCTAGGCAAGGAATACAATACGAATGAAAATCTTTATGAGGTATTTGCTTTCCACAAGAAATGCAACTATTTACTTTTACTGACATTGGTTTAGAGCAAGAAAAAGTTTCCCCAATGGGGTACTTAGCTTTTAGTTGAAGACTTCGGTTCTGAAACTCGAAAACGAAAATTTCAGGAGTCGGCTGACCGCACTTGCGAACTGCTTCTGCTTCGTGCACCACACGGCAAGAAAGACTGATGTAATGACGTTGGCTGCATGTTTTATACCCCTGACAACCTGACGTCACAGAAGAAGAGACAGCAACCGACGTAGGACCCAAGACTTTGTTAATCAGGCCGACTGAGGGCTACTGCAAGCAGATAAGCCAAATGTAATGACTGCAACAGTGAAACACGAAGAACATGTGTGTGTGTAGGGAGCAATCTTTTTATGCTAGTCACACTCACTACATTACAAATGGCCTAATTTGGCAAGGCTGCTGAAGCCATTCAGTTTGAAATACACCTTTGGGAAAGGAGTAGCCCAGTAAGCTCTGTGGTGCATCCTATAACTGCATATTGCAGTAGTGTGATAAACTAGTTAGGTAGGGGTTCTAATCCCAGACATGGCAAATGTGAGTGTGTGTTTGTGTGTGTCTCTGTCTGTGCAGGGAGCAATGGTTTTTAGGCTAGTCACACTCACTACATTTCAAATGCCCTACTTTGGCAAGGCTGCTGATGTCATTCACTGTGAAATACACCTTTGGGAAAGGAGTACCCCAGTAATCTCCATGGTGCGTCCTATAACAGCGTAATGCTGTAGTGTGATATAGTACTGTGGTAGGAGTTCTATTCCCACACATGGCAAGTGTGGATATTTGTGTGTGTGTTTCTTTGTCTGTGTAGGGTGCAATACTTTTGAGGCCATTCACAGTCACTACAACCTCCACTGACCTACTTTGGCAAGCCTGCTGATGTCATTCCCACTGAAATACACCTTTGGGGAAGAATTACTCCAGTAATCTCCCTGGCGCATCCTATAACTGTCTAATGCTGTAGTGTAATAAACTAGTTAGGTAGGAGTTCTAATCCCAGACATGGCAAGTGTGTGTGTCTGTGTTTGTCATTCATATCCTGTGTGGAGGTGGCTGTGAGTGTGTAACAACTGGACTCATCGTGGAGCGGGTTTTGCAAATTTCTTATATGGTGGCCCTATTATATGTCACAATGTCCACCTTACAAGGATAAAATACAGTTGTGTACACTTACCATAAATGTAGATGGTCGAGTGTATTCACTGTTGCAGTCATTACATTTGGGTAATCTGCCTGCAGGTAGCCTTCAGCCGGCCTGAATAGCAAAGTCTTGGATTCCTGCATCGGATACTGTCTCTTCTTTCATGACGTCAGGTCGTCAAGGGTATAAAACATGCAGCCGACACCATTACATCAGTTTTCCTTGCCCCAGATGTCAGGTGCCCCCACAATGGGAAGCAATTGTATATGTTACACTGCCATCAAAAAGCAAATACACCAGAAAGCTTATAACAAGAAGAAAAGGTAGAGCCAGGAGAAGTTAGGGGGCTGGAGGGAGGGTAACCAGGACTGCAACAGTGAATACACTCAAACATCTACATTTATGGTAAGTGTACACAACTGTACCATGCTCTTTGTGCTTCACTGTTGCAGTCATTACATTTGGGTTGATTCTCAAAGCTAAGGAAAGGAGGAGGAAGTTAAAGAGCATTAGGACCAGCTATTAAGCCCTGCAAGACTGCAGTGGCAAAACCAGCTCTGGATTTAGAAAAAAATGGGCATGGGGTAATGCTTGGTGAAGGTATGTACAGAGCTCCAGGTAGCAGCTTCTAGGATGTCCCTGGTAGGGACTCCTCTGAGAAAGGTTGTAGAGGTAGATGCAGCCCTGGTAGAATGTGATCTTATGCTCTTGTGGGGTAGGTTTTCCATGTTGCTTATAGCAGAAATGAATGCAATGGGCTATCCATTTAGAAATTGTTTGTTTTTAAATGGCCTTCCCCCCTCTACCCCTGCAGCAAAGCCAACTAGCAGCTGTTCAGATTTTCTGAGAGGCTTAGTCCTGTCCAAATAAAATCTAAGTTGCCTTTGCACATCCAAAGAGTGCAGTATTCATTCTCCTTTTTTTTGTGGATTAGGGAAAAAAGGCAAATGAATGGACTGATTTAAGGCCACACTAGACACCACCTTAGGCATAAAAGGAAGGATTAGTCCTGAGGGAAACCCTGTCTGCAGGGAATATAATGAAGGGCTCCACTGCCATGAGGGCCGGTAATTCAGACACTCTTCTTGCTGAAGTGATGGCTAGAAGGAAGGTTGTCTTCCAAAAAAGGAATTTCACCTCTGCAGTTGCAGCTGGTTCAAATGGAGGGAGAGTGAGCTTTAACAATCCAAAGTTAAGGTCCCAGGCTGGAGTAGGGGCTCGTCTGGGGGGGGGGGTCTTACATTTTTAGCCCCTCTGAGGAATTGCTTTAGCAGGGGGTGAGAGACGAGGTAAGATTCAGTATTATAATTTGCTGAAATGGCAGAGGCATGAATTTTAATTGACAAGAAGGATAGGCCCTTGTGGTAAATGTCTGTTAAGTACTGAATAATATTAGGTAAGCTGGGTACCGTTGTGCCCATCCCGAGTCTGTCTCCAGGAACAGTATATTTTCCACTTTTCAGCATAAGATTTTCTAGTACTAGGCCTCCTTGCTTCCAGAATGACATCTAGCACCTGCTTACTGAGAGATGCTATTGGAGAGCTCAAGGAATTAGCCAGGCTGCAAGGTTCAGGGTTTGAAGCTGAGGGTGCAGAATCTGGCCCGCCTGCTGGGACAGCAGGGAAGGTGTCTGAGGTAGGTGCCATGGCTCCAGCAGTACCATAATGCGGAAGAGGGGGTACCAGTGCTGGCGAGGCCAGTCTGGTGCAATCAGTATTGTCCTTGGCTTGTCCTGTTTGATCTTTAGTAGAACCTTCGAGAGGAGAGGCAGAGGGGGAAAGGCATAAACCAAGAGGCTTTCCCAGATAAAAAGCAGGGAATCCACTTTCCAAGCTTGACTGTGGGAAGTCCTTGTGCAGAATTTGTCCAATTGGTAGTTCTGAGGGGAGGCAAACGGGTCTATCTCTGGAGTCCCCCATTTGTTCCTCAAGAGGTTGAATATTTTTGGTTTCAGTTTCCATTCATGTGAGTCCATGAGATTTCTGCTTAGGTTGTCTGCCAGTGAATTTAGCTTGCCTGGCAGGAATTGAGCTTGTAGGTGCACTTGGTAGCTCAAGACTGTTTTACACAGAGCCATGGCTAGTCTGCAGAGAGGGTACGAGTGGGTTCCTCCCTGCTTGTTTTTGTACCACATAACTGTGATGTTGTCCATCTATCAACAATTGTCCTGAAAGGATGTTTTCTTTGAAGGCCATCAGCGAATTCTATACGGCTAACATTTCTTTTTGTTTGATATGCAGGTGCATCTGACTCAGGTTCCATTTGCCCTGAATGCACTTCCCTGCCAAGTGAGCCCCCATGCATAGTCTGATGCATCTGTTGTTAGGGTTTGGGCGGTAGGGGGTAGAGTGAAAGGGAGCCCCTTGTTGTGGTAGCAGGCCTCTGCCCACCAAAGGAACTCTGTCTTTATACAAGGAATGATAGGAATCATTGATTCCAGGTCCTGAGAATGTTGACACCATAGGCTTTTTAGATACCATTGTAGTTTCCTCATATGCAGTCTTGCATATGGAATTAGTAGAATGCAAGAGACCATGAACCCCAGGGCTTGCAAAATTTTCCTTGCAGATAGCTGGGTATTTGTGGCCAGCAGTTTGAAGTAGGTTGTCAAATACCCTTGTTTCTCTGGCATGAGATAAGCCATCTGGGAAGTTGTGTTCAAGCTTGCTCCCAGGAATACAATCTCTTGGCAGGGTACTAGGTGAGATTTCTTTTCATTTATGGTGTACCCCAGTGAGGTTAGAAGTTTCTTTACGAATGCCAGATGTTTTAATAGCAAGTCCTGGCTTTCTGCCTGAATCAGACAATCATCCAGGTATGGGTATATTTGAATATTTCTCTGCCTGCAAAATGCAATGGCTTGAGCTAGACACTTTGTGAATACCCTGGGCGCAGTAGATAAGCCAAAGGGAAGTGCAGAGAACTGATAGTGCATGGAGCCTGCTCTGAACTGTAGGTATTTCCTACAAGATTCCCTTATTAGAATGTGCAGGTAAGCTTCCTTTAAGTCTAAGGTTGCCAAAAAGGCATCTTTGCCCAGCATAGGAAGCAGCTGTTGAAGTGTTAGCATTCTGAATTTTGGGATTACCAAAAAGGTGTTTAGAATAGAGAGGTCTAGGATAGGACGCCAGGAGCTGTCTTTTCTGGGTACCAGGAAAAGTCTTGAATAAAAACCTTGTCCCCTTTCTTCTGCTGGGACAGGCTGAATAACCCTGATACCTAGAAGAGGGAGAACCTGCTGTTGAGCTTCTGCCCACTGACTTGGAGGTAGGTCTGGCCAACTGTTTGGGGTTGGTAGGGTGTGGAAGTGGAATCTGTATCCTTGGAAAACTATATTTAAAACCCATTTGTCCTGGGTAATGAGTTCCCATTTTTTGCATGCAGGGAGAGCTTTCCTCCTAAGGGAGCAGGCAGTTGAGCAGGGCTTGGAAGGGTTAAGGTTAAGTCATTGTGACATTTTTCCGTAGGAGGGAGTCTTACTACTTCCTGCTTTGGAAGTGGGAGCTCCCACTGCTTAGGCCTGTGCGTAGCCTGAGACTATAACCTAGGTGGTCTGCTGTTCCTGGGTTTGGACTGAGAAAGCCTGGAAGAGACTGGAAAGGACCAATTCTTTTGAAGGCCAATGCCTACTAAATCTGGGAGGCTGTACTTGCAGTAAATCTTTAAATAATTTGCATACATTTAGCTTTTTCCTCCATCTTTTTGAGGACCTCTTCTGCTTTGTTGCCAAGCAGGCGGTCTTGGTTTAAGGGTGCATCCAGTAATTTAGCTTTGACATGATCTGGCAAGTTTTGCTCCTTAAGCCAAGCATGACCTCTAAGTACAGACCCAGTGACAGCAGCCCTGCAAGATGCTTCTAGAGTCAAAACCACATTGCAAAATATGTTTACCAACTCGTTCAGCAGAATGCATTAAATCCTGTAATTCTTTGTGTTCAGCACAGTCAGGTATCAACATCATTTTCTGTTTAAGTAATCCCATAATATGCTGCTGGTACTTTAACATATGAAACTGGCAATTTAAAGCCCTAATGGCCAAAGTAGCAGAAGTGTATACCTTCTTACCCCATCTGTCCAGGGCTCTAGCATCTCTATCAGAAGGGGTAGGATTTTTGGCAGCATTAGCCTTAATGCCCTTTAGTCCTTGGGAAATGGTCTCTGGATCCGCAGTAGTTTTCTTGAAGAGGAACTTATGAGAGTCAGGTACTCTATAATACCTGTCAGGTTTTGTGGGAGCTGTAGGTAAAGTGTCTGGGGACAGGCGTGATTCCAGGAAGGCATCATCTACAATGTCCAGAACAGGAGAGATAGCTAAAGGCCTGTGTTGAGGAATGAGTAAGATTTCCCTAAGCCTCTTTTTGGAGTCAGAGTAATCCTGGCTTTCCCAGCAGAAATGCTCCCTAACAGTGTGCAAGGTTTCACCAAAAGAAAAATCTTCTGGAGGGGAAGAAGAGGGAATGGAATCCTCTGCATCAGAATCCTCATAGGTACATAAGGGCAAATCCTGGTAATCAGAAGAAACAGAAATTTCAGAAACCTGATCAGAAGAATCAGAAGGAAAATCAGTTCTAGGTCTCTTAGAGGTGGGGGGGGGGTGAGGCTAACTTTGCCTAATTAAAGTAATACGGTTTTCAGCAATTCTAAGCATTTGTTTTTTAGGCATATAGGCCTGACCATGTGGTTTGGACGTGGGTTGGGTTTTAGGCCTGGATGAAGAAGATGGCGCCAATTTAAAATACAAATCTGTAGGCCAGAATACACCCTCAGAAGCCGGTGCCTGCACAGCGGCTCTGGACCCATCCAAGGTAGAAACATCCGCAGGTTCCATAGTCGAAGAAGCATCTCGCTGCATACTCAACTCCGATTTGGTTTCAGTAAAGGCCTGCAAATCTGAAGTAGCGGGTATCAGGGGCCGCGAAACCTCCTCACTGAGTACCGGCGAACTGGCAACTAGCTTAACGTAAGCATTGTCGGTAATTTGGGACTTATGCGGTCTGTCTCTGTCTTTATCCTTACTTTTTTTGGAATGCCGGTAGTCGGATGGCTTACCGAAGACATTTCTGGATAGTTATACCGAATACCAAAATAATTTGCTGCAAAAATAGACGAATAGTTCGGGGGTTGAATAAGGTACAAAACTGATAGCGAGGGATGTCGTGGTCTGGGCCAAAGCAAGGAATGCAGTACGAATTAAAATCTTTGTGAGGTACTTGCTTTCCACAGGTAAGTCAATTGTTAACTTTTACTGACATCGGTTAAGAGTAAGAAAAAGGATCCCCAACGGTGTACTTAGTTTTTTTGAAGACTTCAGTTCTGAAACTTGAAAACAAAAATTTCAGGAGTCGGCCAACCGGCACTTGCGAACTGCTTCTGCTTCGGGCACCGCACGGTAAGAAAAACAGATGTAATGGCATTGGCTGCATGTTTTATACCCCTGACGACCTAACATCATGGAAGAAGAGACAGCATCAGACGCAGGAATCCAAGACTTTGATATTCAGGCCGGCGGAGGGCTACCTACAGGCAGATAACCCAAATGTAATGACTGCAACAGTGAAACATGAAGAACATCAGATGTGAAATAGCTGAGAGGCTGGGATGCCAATCCATACCCCTACATATGACATCAAGGCCTGGCGAACAGAGTTAGCAACCCTTGTATTACCCAGAGAACAATCTCAACCCATGCCTTATACACAAACACATTTGCCTAGGCAACAACCACTGCGATGGTAGTACCCTTCATATTGCCCACAGATGGTAACCATGTTGTGATTGCAGTGGACTACAGAGGACATGGCACCCTGTCCATCAGTACAATAGGCACGTACATGCAGACAGTGCGCCTTCACTATGTCCCCAATGGACACCTGCAACACCTGTGGTACCATCAAATGTGACCCACAAAGAACATACCATGCCTTAAACACATGCCTTGCATGGACAGATGCCACTGACACCAGGGTATACCTGTATCATGCTATCAATGTAGGTGCAGGGTCAACCTGCTGTCCATTACCAGTCCCCGTCACAGGAGGCCAGGATTTGCACATCTGATGATAACAATCTGTGCATACAACATGGGCCAGACACCCCAGGTACAGTTCCACATGTCACTGTACATGCATATGGGACATGTGCACATCCCAGACAGCGTCCATGTCATATGTCATGGACTAAAGAACACATACATGGCAAGCACTGGACAGCAATGGCCATACACAATAGTTACCCAGGTGACTGGATGGTGAATAAAATACCCACCTGTGTGGGTCAATCCAGACACTACACCTGAGCCACACTGCAGACCATTGCCATGTGGCCTGATGCCAAGGTGCACCATTCACCTAGACTTGTATAGCCTTCTGGCACAGTCAACCAATACACACCTGTGAAGCAATGCACACATGCATGTCAGTACTGGCACCCTGTGCCTGTGTGTGTGTGGTGTATGATGCTTTCGACCACATTCACACTCACTACAACCCCCATTGGTATACTGAAGCATGCTGTCTGATGTCAGACACCTTCACATACCCTTTGCCCATATAACCCCCAGATAACCCCTGTGGTGCATGTGATACCTGCACATTACTGTATTGTGGCAAACTAATTAGTTAGGAAGTATATTCCTGATCCTGCCAAGTGTGTCAATGTGTGCGAGTCCCTGAGAGAGTGTGGTTGTGTTGATGCTGACACCTGTTCATGTGGACAGGCACGTGTACTACACCTACCGTATCACTACCATATCACTGTTGCAGATGTCACTGACCATCACATATACGTTTGGACAGCTCCTCAACATGTAAGCTATGTGGTGCATGCAATAACTGCATAGACATGTGATAGCAATACATAGTCAGGGATTTGAAACCCTGTACTGGTAGGTGTGTGACACAAACATGCTTAGGTTTTACTCTCCCACCCCCTCCCTGACTTACTTTGCCTCAGTCTGTCTCTTTCACTCCCTCTCTGGTGGATGTGGAGAACTACACCTGCTTTGCTTAGGCAGCAGCTTGCTTTGTAAGTGATGTTCATGATCAGCTGATGGCCTCTGCACGAATCGCAGCCCTCCTCTAGCTGACTGAATGAGGAACAGCTGTGGTAACATTCCCATAGCCAACTGCATGGAAACACACTCCAATATCTAGGAACATCATGTTGGTGTTGGACCTTTTCATTCACTGTGAGCAAGACCTAGATGTGGTGTTTGGCAAACATCACAGATGGATTTGGGATTTACATCCAACAGCATACAGTGTGGAAACAGGCCAACACACAGGCGGGGGATGTGCCTGACATGACTACAGAATGTAAGTGTTGCTATTCTGCATTTGGAGTAATGTCATTTTAACAGGGTGTGTGTGGATATGGCTGGTCTACATGTTTTAATACCGGTCACAACAGTGCTATGTTTTTGAGGAAACCCCCATCTGTAGGGTCATCTGCAGATTGGGCGGTGTGTGGAGCCTTTTGTTTCTTGTGTTACTCACAGAACACCTATCTGAGAACTGCAAAAGCACAGTGTGAGGATTGCAGTCAGTACATGCTGACTGCCATGAGAGTTACTAACTTCATATCCCTCATAAGACATATGTCACAACAAACCCTGGTACAACAGTAAATGTATGAGGTTATCACAGCAACATGCCAATATTAGGGCAGTGTTCGTAGCTCCAGCCAAAAGTCTGTCAACCTTTGTACATATGTCCTGCAGTAAGAGGTGCATATGTCCTATACACCATTACTTATTGGCATCATACCTGACAGCAAGCCAGTCAGATATCAGACTGCTAGACATGTTATGTATAGTAGGGGTTGTTTCTGAAGACATAGCTTGGCCATTCTGTGGTTGTGTGTACAGTACTGGGGTCTGTGTACCTAGGGTGATTGTCGACAGTATGTGTATTGCACATACGTACCTTGGGCTGGGCACAGACTGTGGTAGATGCCATTGTCATCGGTCCTGTTCTATCTGATGTTACATGCTGCTCCAGTGTATGGTACCCTATTGGCTCACGTCTGTAGGGCCAGACACACAAGTGTCCCATACCACAGACAGCCATCAGACCACACAGTGCCATGACCCAGTTTATGTAGAGTCAGTGTGTGAGTGGCACATATGAGGATGGTGTTTATCAGACAGTCCATACAGTGTCATAATAAGCGTGTGTACCATATGTGGCTGTGTTTACATTGGTTGAGGGTATGCACTTTCACACAGGTGTCTGTTACTCTGTGCTGTGACATGCGTGTAGAGCCTGGTATAATCACAGGCACGTGTATTCCCCCATACAATATGTAGTCCAGTGCTGTGACAGTCTGCCTGTAGTTTCCACAGTGCTTTGTGACATGCCTAGCAGCCTAGTGTAATTACCCAATGTGCTATGTCCAGTTATTTGCAAAACATACTGCTGCCAGGACACCATAACTGTTGTGTACTTATGACAAAGCAGTGGGAGTTTGTACAGATGTATGTCATTAACGACTGGGTAGTATGTGGTCATGTGACCCCTGCACCACCAGGTATTGCGTGTCAGGACAGACTGGCGTGTGTGCATGCATAAACTGTGTGGGCATATGTAGGCCAGTATTTACCTGATATACCGATGTACATGGCTATTAACATCCACATTGGGAGGCGTGGTCCACATGTCTCACATGAAGGGGATATGTGTACACCTCTGGACTGACCACAGAGTGCCAGACTGTCCACATATATCTGTATATGTATATACAAAGATCTACACCTGGCCATATATATGATGCACTATACATATGTCTAGACAGACATATGTATGAATATACATGTGTATGTACATGTGGACATATATCAACATATGTATATGTATATATCCATAGTCTGTCATGTGTAAACATCATGGTTGTGTATACCTTCACAGATGTATCTCACCCTATGTATCTGATATGTGTACATTATGTGACAACATATGTGATGCAACAGTAATATCAAAAGGCAATTGTTTAATACTAATCAATATGTGTATTGACAGATATATTGGAAAAAGAACAGCTGTCTTTACAGTGGTCATGGCGTAGTGGTTAACTGTTGTGACTACAGTGTACAGGGTCCTGGGTTCAAGACCTACAAGGGCTGTTTATTTTGTTGCTGGGCAGAACAAGGGCTGTCTGATACAGAGTGGTTAAAGCAGTTTTGAGCAGCTTTAAGTGTGTTTGTGTGGGTTTGCGTGAAGCTAAGCGGTGTTAAGCTACGGGTAAACGCATGGGCGCTTACACCATGTAGGCTTCGCTTACCAGTGCACAAATCAGCTTAGCTGTTGAAATGGAGCAATGTTGATACCTGCTATGCATGGCTTAGCCCTGGTAACCAGTTCTCACCACCCAGTCCGATAACATAGCAGGATAATGACATCTGTAATAAGTGTATGTAATGCAATGTACAATACATGTGCCTATGTGTTGTCATTGCAGTAGCAAGGGGTGTGAGTGTCATGTCTGGGACACACAAGTATATGAGGCCTGTACAGCACTGTTATCCATGTGAATGTGTTACATACAGGGGTAATAACCTGGGGTATGTGCTATCAAACTGGCATGTGGTGCATCATGGCAGCACTACTGTTGACAGTGCTTTCCCAGGCAAGTGTAGAGTGCTAAATGTAGTTATGGCATACATATTGTCAAACATTTATCTGTCAACACATTCATCCTACTGCATAGCTACTTGCCAAGCTGATGACTGTCAGTACCTGTACAGATGTGCAGATGGCAGATATCCAGCTGGGATATATACAGGCAACCTATGCTTGATTGACAATGACATGTCCGCCCAGCTGTGTAAGCACTGGCACATATAGGAGACAACACCCTGTACACACCACAAGCCACGGGTACCTCCACTACACTACTACAGTCAACAGAACATGTTTGGGTACAGGTCTCCATCACAGACACTAACTATGTGTTGTAATACATGCTGCATACATGTTAACTGGATCACCTCAGTGGCCATGTGCAGGAGGCACCCAGAGGATTGGCTGATGCATGTCACTCTCACCCTGAGGGTCACCACAGTGGTGTTTGTCGATAGATTGCCTGCTGGCACATGGCAGGTGGCAGGATACCACTGTACACACATCCCCTAGACAACCCATCTCTCCATGGACAATAACTAGGTATACAGTTATGACCACCTGCAGTGATGCACTTCAGTACGGACACGTGTAAGTGTTCATTACTGAGGACAGCAGTGTCTGTGTGTTAGAACACCTGTACTTGGGAATTCCATGAGGGCCTTCACAACCACAACACCCATTGCCATAGTCAGTTGTGGTTGCTGCTTTATGTGACATTACTTGTACCCTGTTACACTCCTCTCCCTACCGGCTACATGAGCCTTGCAGTACTAGCACAACAGTGTTGTACAAATGGGTCGATAGGCATGGGATACCCATTGAGTTCTAGCAAGTGTATGTGTGCATGTCTGTATATCTGTAGGGCACAGCATTCAGAGGCCATATACTCCTATTACAATAACTACCGCCACACAGTAGTACAGACAGTGTTGTTGCTGCCCACAGGTGAGGCATGACAATGCAATACCCAACTATACCTGTGGCATGTGCATTAGATGCACATTCCTGTAGTATCACTGATGGGATATACAATGGGTTATATCGAAGTTGTGGGCAATGTGTGATGGTGGGTATGGCAGAGTGTCATCATGGGTTTCAGGGAGTACAATATCCACTGGGGGATGTGGCTGCTGTGTACACTGTCATTACACCAGGGTACACCCGGTATATGTCCCATGTACCATTTTATGGTGACCAGTGTCACCATCAACCATACAGGTAACTGACACCACAATCTAGCTCAGTTATGCATGTGCTGTGTGCAGCCTACATGTAACACACTGAACACACGGTCAAGTTAGTAGCAGCGATAGGCCCAGGTCTCTCGAACATGTGTCTGCCTGTTCTGTGTCTATTAATGCGCATATGATGGTATGTCACACTATGTATTGTCCATATACAACCGTTACATCCCCCATTAGCACACTGTACATGTCTGAGGGATGTTCTGCATGTAAAATGTAACCTGGAACACACCTCATCCTAAGCACTGTGTGGTGTGTGCAATGAAAGCCACACACTTCAGTAGCACTACATAGTAGGGGTTTAGTCCCAGTGTTGCCAAGTAAGTGAGTGCGTGTATGTGGGTGGGTCTACATTAGGTTGCAGATTATACACGTCTCAGCAGGGAACCTGTCCATGTGGCACAGACAATAACTGTTATACAAACCTGTGACGTGTTCAACTGTACCCCAGATATGTCACAGCCATGGTGTCACCACAGTGCCATACCCCTTGTGGAATATGACTGAAGACCATCCTCCTGCTGACACATACACCTACAACACAAATGGATAACATTATGGAGACCACAATCAACCAGCGTTACAGCTATAATGCATCATTGCTGGAAGGCTACACCAACTGACATGTATGCATTAAACATTACTCCTGATATGTTACACTGCAGTACTTTGGTACACTGTAGTACAGTCACCGTGTGCATCAGAACCATATTAGCCTGTCCCTGCATCGATGTTATGGATGACAGGGATGTGGCACAGGTTTCATCATATGCACAGTGTGTGTTGTTGGTTTGCCAGAGGCCAAGGGTGGGCCATACATTTGACACCATGTTTGTGGGTGAGGGGTGTAATGAGTTGAACTGGGCGTGGTGATGTGGTGCGTGTAGGTATGGGGTTGCCCTAGGTGTGTTCGTATAGTGTGTGGGTATGCATGCACACAGTTCTGCCATAAGGCTGCCCTATACAGGTGCTTATGGACAGCTGCAGCCCATACCTGGCAGGGTGTGCAGTTCATGCCTCTGGCCACGGACACATGGACAGTGCCTGCCAGGGGTTCCATGGGCATGTCCAAGTACAGGCCTCGATGTACTACTCTCCCCTGATGATGACAGATGTCCGCTGGAACCAGGTCCCTCCTGGGACTGGCCAGGACCACTGCTTGTGGCCTCCTGTGGTGTGGTATGGACAGCAGCCCCCCCTGCAGTGCTGAGGCTGGTACTGCCACTACAGGAGTTTGATTTTGTAACTAGCTTTGGAGGATTTTATTAGGGATCTCAGCTTCGTACTGAGGCTGACCAGGGAGTTTCTCCAATCATGGGATTTTACTCTTTTTTGCAACAGTTTCTTTCTTCTGTTGTAGAGTTTGTTTATGGCAGGGGACCACCAGATTGGCTTTCTTTTTTTTTGGAGGATAGCATCTTGGTTGTTAGGGATTGCACGATCCATGCACTCGTGTAAGTGCTTATAAAGTGCATTTGTGTAGGATTCAGCAGTCGTACCTCTATTGTCCGTCAGCATGGGTGTTGTGAAGTTTGCCACTTCTGTCTTAGGAAGCATGAACTTGGCTTTGGAGAAAATTTTTACGGTGGTTTCCCTAATGGGGGGTGGGGGAGGGATGTGGATGTCTAGGATGATTAGCTTATGGTCGGATCTGACCAAAGAGGAATTAAACTCTGGTGTGCAGCATCGGTTGCCCATGTTGGTAATAACCAGGTCTAGGATATTGCTGCCCCTGGTGGGGGTGTGGATAAGTTGATCCAAGGCACTGGAATTTATGAAATCCAGAAAATGGTGAGCACAAGAGTTGGTACATGAGTAGTTTTCCCAGTTAATGGTGGGGTAGTTGAAATCGCCCATTATTAGGGTGTTAGGTTGTACCCTAATATTTTCCAGTGTATCAAGAAATGAGGAGTGGGAATCCTGGGGCATGATGGGGGATCTGTAGCAAGTTACAATTTGGATTGCAGTCTTGCCCAGAGTTAGTTGCACTTGGATAATCTCAGATGCATTATGCTGAGCAACTAGCCTGGAGGTGTGGATATCCTTAATGAATATGGACACGCCTCTGCCTTTAGTGTTTCGGTCCAGGTTAGGTGGCCAAAAGGTGTGGTATGAATTATAGCCTGGTAATGCAGGGGTACTCTCTGGAGCCTTGAACCAGGTCTCTGTCACTGCACAGATGTCGATGTTCTCCATTTTAAGGAGTGCCTCGAGTGAGTGCATTCTGAGGTTTAGACTTCTAGCATTTAGTAGCAATACCCTCAGATGCTTGCTTGTACCTGTTATGGTGGTGAATTTGTCATTTGAACCTTGCATAAAAAAGGCACTATAGGGGTGGCTACAGCCTTAGCCAGTATCCGGAATCCCAGGGGTGACAGGTGCAGGCTATCTCTGACAAAGCATTGTGGTTTGTCGATCATGTCATCCCAGGCAGACAGATACTGGATCCCCTTAGAATGCCACCAGAAGCTTAGCCAATTGTTGAAGTCAATCATGTAGTCCTTGTACTGTGGTATCATTCTGGGTGATGGCAGGATGCTACTCAGAGCTAGGGTCATACCTGCCTGGACTACAAGATCGGACAGCTCCTCCATGTCCCTTTTCGTGTAGTCCAGGGAGGTACGTCTCAGGTCATTCACAACAACATAGACAATGACAGAGTCATATTTGTTCTTGTTGTGGAGTGACCTGAGTGCATGCGTTATGTGGAAGATCCTAGCACCCATCAGGCAGCTGACAGTAACTTTCTCCTTGTTTAGCATGGTGAGTGGAACATCAGTGTGCCTGACTATAGAGTTACCTATGACTAGAGTGCTGCGTACATTGTTATGCCTTATGGGCTGTGGTTGAGTGGCACACTGAGTTTGTGGGCTGTGTGTCATTTGGGTTGTGTTGGGGGGGGTGGAGGCTGCGTGTGTTTCTGCTTTGGAGGTGCCTGTTGCTTGGGCAGGTTTTTACTGAGAGCCTCCGCAAATGTAGGTGTGTTTTGTGTTTCTATGTGTGTGTGTTTTGGTGGTGTAGGTTTTGAGGGACTATGTGATGAGTGTGGTGTGGTGCAAGTGTTTACCTTCTCCTCTTGACTGTCTAGTCCAGTCTTGGGTGAAGAGAGCTTTGCTTCCAGTTTGGCTATATAAGCGCATCTCTCACAGGTTGTAGTGTTGGGTGTTTGGGGGAGAGGGTTGTCTGTGTACATGAGGCAATTGCTGCATTGCCTCAAGATGCCCAGATTTATCAGCTAGACAGGAGAAAACACTGGGAGCTGACCCTTAGATATGCCTGGAAAGGTGCTTATTTGTTAAGTACTAGAAAAGTACAGTTTTGTACCTACCATAAATGTAGATGTTCGAGTGTATATACTGCTGCAGTCATCACACTTGGGTTATCCTGCCATCAGGCGGTCCCGCAGTCGGCCGAATCCCAAAGTCTGGGTCCAGCGTCGGTTGTCGTCGCTTCTTCCCTGACGTCAGTGCGACAGGGGGATAAAAGAGGCAGCCAACGCCATTTTCTTCAGTTTTTCTTGCCCCAGATGTCAGGTGCCCCCAACTAGGAAGGGAATACAAATAACTATGCAAAAATACCTTAGTAGATAAACAATAGTACTAGCTGTTAGCAAATACACCATATAGACATGCATCCAATAGATTGATGTATATGGAGTTATAACTAACACCCAGGTATGTAGAGGGGATGGTGGGAGGGTAACCTGGACTGCAGCAGTATATACACTTGAACATCTACATTTATGGTAGGTACAAAACTGTACTATGTTCATCGTGTTATACTGCTGCAGTCATCACACTTGGGTTGAATCCCAAAGCTAAGGATGGGTGGCTGGTACTAAACTGGGTTAGGTGAAGCTAGGATGCCCTGCAGAACTGCAGTGGCAAAACCAGCTCTGGTTTTTGAGTATAATGGAAGGTGGTAGTGCTTGGTAAAGGTGTGCACTGAACTCCAAGTAGCTGCCTCCAGAATGTCCTTGGTTGGAACCCCCGTGAGAAAGGCTGCTGAGGTTGCTGTAGCCCTGGTAGAATGGGACCTAATATTAACAGGCACTGCTTTCCCATGGTGCGAGTAGCAAAAGTGGATACAATGTGCTATCCATTTGGAGATGGTCTGTTTTGAAATAGCCTTTCCTTGTGAACCTGCAGCATAGGATACAAAGAGATGGTCAGTTTTTCTGAAGGTCTTTGTCTTATCCAAATAGTAACGTAGCTGTCTGTGAATGTCCAAAGAGTGAAGGAGTCTTTCTCCTTTATTCTGGGGGTTTGGATAAAAGGTGGGTAAATGAATGGTCTGATTCAAAGCCACACTGGATACTACCTTTGGCATAAAGGTAGGGTTAATTCATAAAGAGAGACTGTCCTGATGGAAAATGATGAAAGGTTCCACTGCCATAAGTGCCTGTAGTTCTGAGACCCTGCGTGCTGAGGTGATAGCCAGCAACAGAGCTGTTTTCCATGACAAGTATTGTAGTTCTGCTGAGAAGGCTGGTTCGAAAGGAGGCAGTGTTAATTTTTCTAAATGAAGTTGAGGTCCTAAGCTGGCGTTGGGGGTGTTCTGGGGGGTCTTATATTCTTAGCCCCTCTGAGAAACTGCCTTAGTAAAGGGTGTGAGAATATGGGAGGATCCGTATTATATTGAGCTGAAATGGCTGAAGCATGGATCTTAATGGATGAGAAAGAAAGGCCTTTGTGTAGCATCTCAGTTAAGTATTGCAGTATTTGAGGAATGTTTGGTATCCAAGGATTTTGGCCTTTAGCCTGGTTCCATGCACAAAATCTTTTCCATTTGTCTGAGTAAGTTTTTCTGGTGCTGGGCCTCCTGGCCTCCAAAATGACATTCAGGACGTCCTTTGAGAGAAGTGTTGATTGATAATTCAAGGTATTCTCCATGCAGCTAAATTTAAAGTCCTGAGCTGACTGTGAAGGATCTGAGAGTTTTGCTGAGTCAACAGAAGTGGGAATTGAGGTAAGATCCATGGAGGGCTGTGAGTCAAGGTCCTTAGTAATGGGTACCAGTACTGACGTGGCCAGTCCGGAGCAATGAGGATCATTTGTGGTCTCTCTGATCTGACTTTCAGTAATACCTTGGTCAAGAGAGGTAGTGGTGGGAAGGCACAGACTGTCAATGCTGTCCAATTGAATGATAGGGCGTCCACTTTCCAGGCTAGGGAATGATAAGTCCTTGTGCAAAATTTCTGTAGTTGGCAATTGTTGGGGGAGGCAAATAGATCTAGGTCTGGGCGGCCCCACCTTTGAGTTATCATTGAAAATACTTGTGGGTGTAGTCTCCACTCGTGAGGATCTGCCAAATTTCTTCTTACTTCGTCTGCCAATATGTTTTCCTTTCCTGGCAGGAATTGTGCTTGCAGCTGTACTTGGTAAGTCAATGCTGTGTTCCACAAGGTCATTGCCTGTCTGCATAAAGGGTAGGAGTGTGTTCCTCCCTGTTTGTTTATGTACCACATAACTGTGGTGTTGTCTGTCCTTATTAGTAGTTGTCCTGGATGCAAGAGGTCATTGAAGGCTGTCAGTGCATTTTGCACAGCTAGCATCTCCTTTTGGTTGATGTGTAGATGCATTTGTTTTGCAGACCATTTGCCCTGTATGCACTGTCCTGCCATGTGTGCTCCCCAGGCATAGTCTGAAGAATCTGTTGTCATAGTTTGGTTTGCTGAAGGTAAGACAAAAGGACCCTTGTTTATTTGACATGCTTGAGCCCACCATAGGAACTCTTTTTGAAGGCAGGGAATGAGAGGTATACTTGTTTCGAGGCTGTGCCTGTGTTGAGTCCATACACTTTTCAGGTACCATTGTAATTTCCTCATATGCAGCTTTGCATGTGGAATTAGTTGAATGCAGGATGCCATGAACCCCAATGCCTGCAGGATTTTCCTTGCAGTGAGCTGGGTAAAAGTTGCCATCTTTTTGAAGTATTGAGTCAGTTGTTTTTGTTTGTCTGGCGTGAGATAAGCCATCTGGGCTGTTGTATTTAAGCTGGCACCCAGGAATATTACGTCTTGTGAGGGTATTAGCTTTGACTTTTGTTTACTGTGTGCCCTAGGCAACTTAACAGCTTTGTTACAAATGCCAGATGCTGTAATAGAGTGGCCTTGCTGTCCGCTTGGATCAGGCAGTCATCCAGATATGGATAAATTTGTATTCCTTGTTGTCTGCAGTATGCAATTACTGATGCCAGGCATTTCGTAAATACTCTGGGCGCAGTCGATAAGCCAAAGGGCAATGCAGAGAACTGATAATGCGTTGTACCTGCCAAAAATCTGAGGTATCTTCTGCAATCTTGTCTGATAGGGACATGCAGGTATGCCTCTGAGGTTCAACGTTACCAGCCAAGACTCCTTGCCCAGCATGGGAAGAAGCTGCTGTAGTGTGAGCATTTTGAATTTGGGTACCTCCAGGTATGTGTTTAGAATTGAGAGGTCTAAAATGGGTCTCCAGGCTTTGTCCTTTCTTGGTACTAGAAATAGTCTTGAGTAAAAACCTTGGCCTTGCTCCTTTGTAGGTACCTTTTGAATTGCTTTCATATCCATGAGAGCTGAAATCTGCGTTTGTGCCTCTGCCCATTGGTTTGGAGGCAGATTTGGCATGCCTCTCATCCATGGTAAAGTGTGAAAATGAAATCTGTAGCCTCGGATAACAATATCCCGAACCCATTTGTCCTTCGTTATGATGCGCCAATTTTGTGGAAATAGAGCCAGTTTTCCTCCCAAAGGTGCTGCCAGGGCAATTTTGCTTGGCAGGCGAAGAGGGAAGTCATTGTGTTTGTTTCCTGAAGGGTTGAGATCTTTCGTCTCCACCTCTTTGAGTTGTTGTATGCCATTGTCTAGGCCTGAAAGAACCTTGTGGCTGGCCTCTGCCCCTTGGGCGTCTGTACCTACCCCTTTGGGGTCTGTCTGATGCAGGAAAGGACCAGTTTTTTGATGGCCAGTTTCTGCTGAAACGAGGAGGTTGTACCTGTAAAAAAATCTTTAACTGTCTGCATAGATTTTGCCTTTTCTTCCATTTTCTTTAAAACTTCCTCTGCTTTGACACCAAATAACACATCTTTCTGCAACGGAGCATCCAATAACTTTGCTTTGACATGTTCTGGTAAGGCTTGCTCTTTTAGCCAAACATGTCTACGTATTACAGATCCTGTGACAGCTGCTCTACATGAGGCTTCCAATGAATCAAAACCACACTGTAAGGTATGCTTTCCCACCTGTTCTGCATGCAGCAAATCCTGCATCTCTTTGAAATCAGGTTGATCTGTCTGAGGGATCATTTTCTGCTTTAACTGTGTAATCAAATACTGCTGGTATTTTAGCATGTGGAATTGGCAGTTTAAGGCCCTCATGGCCAAAGTGGCAGACGTATACACTTTCTTCCCCCATCTTTTTAATGCTCTGGAATCTCTTTCAGAAGGTAGTGGATTCTTAGCAGTAGAGGCCTTAACCCCTTTGGGACCCTGGGAAATGGTTTTGGGGTCTGCAACAGGGCTTTTATATAGAAACTTATGAGAATCAGGAACTCGGTAGTATCTGTCTGGTTTAGCTGGTGCAGGAGGTAAGGAATCTGGGTTTAGACTAGATTCGGTGTAAACATCATCCAAAATGTCTAAAACTGGAGGAATTGCAATGGGTCTATGCTGTGGGAGAAGAAGAAACTCACGGAGTCTTTTCTTAGAGTCAGAGTAATCTTGGCCTTCCCAGTGGAAGTGTTCCCTCATGGAGTGTAAAGTTTCCCCAAAAGAGTAGTCTTCAGGGGGGGGGAGACAGAGGGAATGGACTCTTCAGCATCTGAGTCTTCATAAGGCGGGAAAGAATAATTCTAGTCCTCAGAGTTAGCTGAGGAAATGGATGCTTGGTCAGAGGAAGGATAATCCCTCCAGTCTAGGCCTTTTGTCAGGAGGGGGTTGTGAACCCCTGATAAGGGTAATTAAATCCTCAGCCATCTTAAGCATCTGTTTTTTAGGCATAGGGGCCTGTGGACCCAGTTTCCTAACTTTTAAGGGGGCTTTAAGTTTAGCATAAGACTTAATAGAGATAGTTGTCGGTTTGAAGACACCTTCAGAAAAGTACAGTTTTGTACCTACCATAAATGTAGATGTTCGAAGATCCACATTGCTGCAGTCCTTACATATGGGTAGTCCGCTGTCCTCGGTCGGCCAGAATACCAAAGTATTAGGCTGACGTCGGTCAAGGCGCTTAAAACTGACATCAGGACGTCAGGGTACAAAAGCGCATGACCGACGTCATATCCTCAGTCTTTTCTTGCCCCAGATGTCAGAAGGCCCTAACAAGAAAGGCCAAAGCCAAAAAACAGCAAAAAATAACCAACCACCCCTGCACTAACCATATTTACAATATGTACAACCCAAACCACACCACCACCTCTAACTACAGAGGGGAAGGAGGGAGGAAATTGGACTGCAGCAATGTGGATCTTGAACATCTACATTTATGGTAGGTACAAAACTGTACTATGTTCTTCATCTCACATTGCTGCAGTCCTTACATATGGGTAGAATCCCAAAGCAGAGGTAAGGGAGGATGGCAAAACTATAAAGCATTAGGGGCTGCCAAAATGCCCTGTAAAATTGCAGTGGCAAATCCAGCCCTAGATTTAGAGTAAAGTGGAAGGTGGTAATGCTTAGAGAAAGTATGGCACTGAACTCCAAGTAGCTGCTTCCAAAATATCTTTAGTAGCCACCCCCCTTAAAAAAGCAGTAGAAGTGGCAGTAGCCCTAGTGGAATGAGGCCTAATTCCCAGCTGGAATCTCCTTACCATGATGGGAATAACAGAAAGCAATACAAAACCAATCCACTTAGAAATAGTTTGTTTTGAAACAGGTTTGCCCTGAGAACCCAAAGCAAAAGAAACAAACAACTGCTGAGACTGCCTGAACCCTTTAGTTCTGCTCAAATAATATCGCAACTGTCTGTGTATATCCAAAGTGTGCAAAATCCTCTCCCCTTTATTTTGGGGGTTTGCATAAAAAGTAGGCAAATGAATAGTTTGGTTTAAAGCCACACTAGAAACCACTTTAGGCATAAAAGAAGGGTTAGTACGCAAAGACACCCTATCCTTGTGGAAAATTAAGAAAGGCTCAACCGCCATAAGGGCCTGTAATTCAGAAACCCTTCTCGCAGAGGTAATGGCCAACAAAAAAGCAGTCTTCCATGATAAATATTTCAACTCTGCAGTTGCTGCAGGCTCAAAAGGTTGTAGAGTGAGTTTCTCCAACACAAAATTGAGATCCCAAGCAGGAGTAGGAGCTCTACATGGGGGTCTTATATTCTTTGCCCTCTAAGGAATTGCTTAAACAAAGGATGAGAAAATAATGGTGGGTCACAGTCATAGTGAGCAGAAATTGCTGCAGCATGAACCTTTATAGAGGAGAAGGACAAACCTTTGTCCAATAACTCAGTAAGGTATTGAAGAGCAACACTTAAATTAGGTTTAGAAACATCAAAGTCCTTTGCTGTACTCCAAAATAAAAATCTCCTCCATTTATCTGCGTAAACTTTCCTTGTACTAGGCCTTCTGGCCTCCAAAATAACATTCAAAACTTGTTGTGGAAGCTGAGACCCTCCAGGGTTTAAAACAGAATATGCCAGGCTGTTAGATGTAGAGAGTGAAGTTTGACATTGAGTAAATGACTGTTCTCCTGAGACAGCAGGTGAGGAATCAAGGCAAAGGCCATGGAGGCTCCTACCAGACTTCTCAATAATGGGTACCAGTGCTGTCGAGGCCAATCCGGAGCTATTAAAATCATGTTTGGCTTGTCCTGTCTGACCTTCAGGAGTACCTTTGGGAGGAGAGGCAGAGGTGGAAAGGCATACACGTGAAGATTGCTCCAATTGAATGAGAGAGCATCCACTTTCCAAGCTGTGGGATGAAACCTTTTGTGCAAAACTTTGGCAGCTGGTAATTTAGTGGAGAAGCGAACAGATCTATGTCTGGAGTTCCCCATAACACTGTCAATTTCTGAAATACATGAGGATCCAATTTCCACTCGTGGGGATCCATAATTTGCCTGCTCAACACATCTGCTAAGGAGTTCTGTGCTCCTGGCAGAAACCTTGCCTGAAGATTTAGCTGTAAACTGAGAGCAGTCTCCCACAAAATCATTGCTTGTCTGCATAGAGGATATGAATGCGTCCCCTTGCTTGTTGATGTACCACATGACAGTTGTGTTGTCTGTTTGAATCAACACCTGCCCTGGAAGAAGTAAATCCTTGAAAGCTATCAATGCAAATTGGACTGCTAACATCTCCTTCAAGTTGATATGTAAATGTTGAAGTCTGGCAGGCCACGTGTCTTGTACCCATTTTCCATTTAGATGAGCTCCCCAAGCTTTGTCTGAGGCATCTGTCGTTAGAATCTGACTCGCCTCTGGTCGGGTCACAGAGAGTCCCTTGTTTAGGTGACATTCCTGAGCCCACTACAAGAATTCCTTTTGAATGCAAGGTATTATCTGAATGACAGTGTCCATATCTTGGCAGTGCTGCGTCCATACATTTTGAGATACCATTGTAGCTTCCTCATATGCAGTTTGGCATTGGGAAGTACCAGAATACAAGATGCCATGAACCCCAAGGCTTGAAGGACTGTCCTTGCAGTCAGCCTGGACTGACGAGACAATTGGAAGTAAAGAGAAAGATTCTTTTGTTTGTCCGGGGTCAAAAAGGCCATCTGGAATGCTGTATTCAGTCTCACACCCAGAAAGCACATGTCCTGAGAGGGTACTAGACTGGACTTTATTTCGTTCACAGAATACCCCAGGCATCTTAACACTGCCATCACATACTGTAAATGATGAAGAAGTTCGTCCTTTCCTTGGGCCAGAATCAGGCAATCGTCCAAATAAGGATAGATTTGTATTCCTCTTAGCCTGAAGAAAGCTACCACTGGAGCCAGAACCTTCGTGAACACTCTGGGGGCAGTAGATAAGCCAAAGGGCAATGCAGAGAACTAATAATGAGAAGTCCCAGCCCGAAAACGCAGATACTTCCTGCAACTGAGCCTGATAGGAACATGAAGGTAAGCCTCCTTGAGATCCAGAGTCACCATCCAGTGATCTTTGCCCAGCAGAGGTAAAAGCTGTTGTAACGTCAACATTTTGAACTTGGGAATGTCCAGATATGTGTTGAGGATAGATAAATCCAAAATTGGTCTCCACGTGTTCCCTTTCTTTGGTACTAGAAACAGGTGAGAATAAAATCCTAGGCCCACTTCTGGCAGAGGGACCGGTTGTATGGCCCCTATTTGAAGTAGTAGAGAAATTTGTTTGTGAGCCTCTAGTCTTTGCTGAGGAGGAACGTCTGGCATGCCTTTGAAAGGAGGCAAGGTATGGAAATAAAACTTGTAACCTTGGTGTATGATATCCAATACCCATTTGTCTTGGGTAATCAAAATCCAATTATCCTTGAGTGCCAACCTTCCTCCCAAAGGTGCTGCCAGGCAAGAAGGATCTGGCAGCTGAAAAAGTAGGTCATTGGGCCTGTTTATGAAAGGACTGGCCCCTGCCCTCACCCGAAGATTGTGCAGGTGAACTCCCTGTTCTAGGTCTGAAAGAACTCTGAGCTCTGCCCCTACCACGTCTAGATCTACCCCTAGACTGAGAATCATAAGAAGGATACGTCCACCCCTTAGCAGGCCAATTCCTACTAAACTTCGGAGGCTGAACTTGCAAAAAATCTTTAACAGCATGCATAGACTTAGCCTTGTCCTCCATTTTCTTCAAGACTGACTCCACAGGTGAACCAAACAACACATCAGACTGCAAAGGAGCATCCAAAATCCTTGTCTTAACATGGTCAGATAAATTCTGATCCTTCAGCCAGGCGTGCCTTTGAAGAACTGAACCAGTGGCAGCCACCCTAGACGAGGCCTGCACAGCATCAAAACCACATTGTAATGAATGCTTACCCACCTGTTCAGAGACATGCACCAAATCTTGTAATTCTTTACACTCAATGCCTTCCGCCAGAGCATCCACCTTAGACTTCAATTGAGAAAGAAGAAAGTTTTGATATTTCAACATATGAAACTGGCAATTCAAAGCCCTCATAGCTAAGGTAGAAGATGTATAGACCTTCTTTCCCCATCTATCCAAAGCTCTGGCCTCTTTATCTAGAGGAACCGGATTTTTACAACAGAGGCCTTGACACCCTTAGGTCCCTGACTAATAGTTTCTGGGTCCGCCCTAGGACTCTTATAAAGATATTTATGAGCCTCAGGCACCCTGTAATACCTATCCGGTTTAACAGGCAGGAGGCAGAGAATCAGGATTAAGTGAAGCCTCTGAAAACACATCTTCCACAACATCCAGAACAGGGGTATAGCCAAGGGCCTATGTTGGGGTAAAAGCAAAATTCCCTAAGCCTTTTCCAAGAATCAGAGAAGTCCTGACCTTCCCACTTAAAATGTTCCCTCATAGAATGAAGTGTCTCTGAAAAGAAAAATCCTCTGGAGGAGAAGCAGAAGGAGTGGAATCATCTGCATCAGAATAAGGAGAGTACTCCTGCAAGTCTTCAGCCAAGACTCTGAAACATCCAAGCCTGCTCAAAACTTCCCAACTCTGGCTCCACCCTAGGCCTCTTATCAGGAGGGCAAAGAACCTCTAATCAGAGTAATCAAATCTTCTGCCATTTTAAGCATGTGCTTCTTAGGCACAGACCCTGCTGAACTAGGAGTGACACCAACAGAAGCTAAACCTGGCCTGCCTCTGGGAGAAGCCTTGGAAACAGAAGGAGAGGGCCTAACCACCCTAGGAAGGGAGGGAGTACAGTAACCTGAGAAGCCCCTTCAGCCTGACCTGCCTCTTGAGAGGCCACATCCTGCAAAATCAAAGTCTCCCCCTGAGACTCCAGAGAAGTCTCAGTCGGAACCACCGGTTCCACTGAAGCCTCTAAAGAACCGGCGTCCGGAACGGACGACTCATCTTGCCTGGGTTTAACTGTTTTGTCTTTGCGCTTCTTGAAGCGGCGCGGAGAGTCCGACGGCATATTATAATTGCACCGCTTCAAGACCAGCCTAGCACAATCTAACCTTCGCTTAATAGTGCGCTTTTTGAACCTAGCACAAAAGCGACACCCAACAACGTCGTGCTCAGGCCCCAAACAAGGAATGCACAAAGAATGATAATCCCTATGCGGTATCTGTTTCCCACAAGAAATACAGTTATTCACTTTTTCTGACATCCGGTAATACACTGAGGCAAGAAAAACCAAAATATTCCCAACGGGTACTTAGCCAACTTGGATTCGGTCTGAAACTCCGAACTCGAAAAATTTCAGAACGCCGAACGGCACTTGCAACGCTGCTTCTGCATCGGACCATGCGGCAAAAAAGACTGAGGATATGACGTCGGTCATGCGCTTTTGTACCCTGACGTCCTGATGTCAGTTTTAAGCGCCTTGACCGACGTCAGCCTAATACTTTGGTATTCGGGCCGACCGAGGACAGCGGACTACCCATATGTAAGGACTGCAGCAATGTGAGATGAAGAACATCCGAAGGCCTGTCCAAAATCTCCGGATCATATTTATTGACCAAAATCAAATAATCTTAAGCGCTTTTCGTATGCACAATGTACGAACTTCTTCAGAGAACCAAGCAAGTGAAAACACAACATTTATATAACCTTCATAAGGTCAGCTGATATTACGCCCCTTGCTCAATTCAAATTAAAAGGTGTAGTATCACAATCGTCCCATTTTAAAACAGAACAAAACAATCTCTATACATATGTATCTCTAAATATTAATATTTCAATTTACATCTATAGATTTAGACAGTGGAAATACTAGAATCATTATAATAACAATAATAATGAACTCTCCCTAATCAATATTATTCTGTATTATATACAAATGTTAAAGGAACCATTCTATATATATATATATATATATATATAAGACATATTGTATATGAATAAAATAATAATATTATTAATAAATAAATAGCAGTCCTATAATAAATTATATACTTTAAATTTATTAAAAATATATATATTCAATTATATAAAATATTGTATAATCTAATAAACCTTCCTATGTGCGTATTAAATCAGCACTTAATTTCATAGAATAAAAAATAAATAAATATGTTAAAAATGTTAATGAAGAATTAAAAAGATGCTTGAGCCTCATAATATTCTAAAACTTGACTACCTAATAAGGCTACGTAATTTTAAAATGGCCATAATTGAACAAACATCATTCAAACCAGGCAAACAATATGAAAATAATTTAATTTGCCATAATAATTCTAGGCGATCTAACTGCAGTTCAATAGGGCCACCTCTAATGTTCGGTATCAGTTGGTCTAATACCCAAAATTTAAAACTATGTGTAGGAAATTCAAATACATGTCTAGCCAAGGCGTTATCAAGGGATCCTTTTCTAATGTTATAGGTATGTTCGTATATCCTATCTCTAAGTCGTTGAATGGTTTTGCCCACATAAAAACATGGGCATAACTGACACTTAGCCACGTACACAACCATTTTAGAATTGCAATTAGTTTTGAATTTACTTTTTAGCGTAAATTCTTGTATATTAATGGAATTTCCTATAATTATTAGCTTACAATAGGGGCAATTACCACAAGTAGTCATTTTCTTTTGGCCATTGATAATATTGGGTCTATTATTGATACCATCTAAAAGTTGTTTAAAGTTCATATCATGCCTAACTGTAATTTTAGGTGAAGTACCTACCCTAGATATTACATCCTTATTTTCCTTCAAAATGCTCCAATTTTTCAAAAAAATGTTCTTTAATGAAGTAAAATTGGAGCAATAAGTAAGGGTGAGGTTATATTCAAAAGGTAAAGATGAATCCCTCTCATCTATTGGATGTAATGTATCCAAAACAGGGCTTATAGTGGAGGTTGTAGTGGGAGTAGTATCTTCCACTAATAATGGTTTATAAAAACCATTATTTCTCTTCGTTTTAACTTCCTCCAATATATTGTCAATAAATTCATGTGGATATGCTCCGTTAAGGAACATATCTTTTAAATTCCTACATTCATCCAAGAAGTCTTTAATATTACTAATCATTCTTACTGTTCTAACAGCCTGACTTTTCACCACTGATTTCTTTTGATATATAGGATGAGCACTGGTGAAATGTAGAAAAGTATTAGAATAGGAAGACTTCCTAAAGATTTTTGATTCATACCTTTGAAAACCCAAATTCTTTGTAAGGAGAACATCAAGGTATGTAATTTCTTTCACATCATAATTAAACGTGAATTCAAGAAATTGGGTGGTCGAATTAAAATATTCAATAAGTTGTTCTGCCTGTTCGATATCTCCTTCCAATAGGATGAAAATATCATCCAGGTACCTGGTATAAAATTTTATTTTGGAAGTAAGGTCTGTTTCCACAAGTACATATTCTTTCTCCCAAAAACTCATGACCAAGTTGGCAAAACTCGATCCGCAGGAGGAGCCCATAGCTACCCCTCTCTTTTGATGGTAAAAATTATCATTAAACACAATAAAGTTATGGGCAAGAATTATACTCAATAATTCCTCTATAAGCCAAATTTCAGAAGGTGGGGCATTCAACCTTCTAAGGTTCAATGATACCCATTCAATACCTAGATCCTGCGGAATCGAAGTATAGAGGTCCCTAACATCTATCGTCAATAGATTAACTTTTTCATTAAAAGGGAACTCATTAATTTTCTGCAAAAATGACCATGAGTCCCTACAAATAGTAGGTTCAAGGTTGACATATTTTTTAAGAAGTTTGTCTACCATTTTGGCACAAGCATAGGTCGCACTGTTTTTTCCACTCACAATTGGCCTAAATGGAGGATCTATTAAATCTTTATGAATTTTTGGTATTCCAAAAAGAATAGGCACAATAGGTGAGGGCATAACTAAATAATTATGCAAATCAGAATCGATCTTCCCCTCTATAAATAAATCATTAATGTAACCTTTAACTCTTTTAATGGCTTGGTTATATTCATTTAGTGAAACATGTTCGTATGAATCCGTTAATAACATAAATTCCATTTTATTAATGTAGTCTACCTGGTCCATAAAGACCAGGCCCCCACCTTTATCAGGTTTCATGATTCGAACATTAGAATCACGCAAATAATTTAGCCAATCTGTTTCATCAATGGTAAGGTTACTCTTTCTATTATTGTTATTACCTATGTAGTGGAAATATGTAAGATCCAATTCACATATTTTCTCATACAACAATAAATTATTGTGTAAAGGTGGATTAAAAGTACTAGGAACTCTATGCTCCCCCTTACTGCTAAGGAAAGTATACCCCAAAAGCAGTGCCAAATTCAATTTCCGAACATACAATTTCAGATCCACAATACAATTAGTAATGCTAATATTGTTCAAAGGTACAAAAGTAAGGCCCTTGGCTAACAGATTTGCCAATTCTGTTGGTACAAACATAGAAGAATAGTTATATATTGAAAAGTCACCCTCTGTGCTCTTAATAATATGGTAAGTAGGCAAACAGTCTCCATCAACTATTTCCATTTTCCAGTTCTCTTCCTCTGATTCCATTTGTTCTGACCTTTCCCCCTCTGAAAATTCGATTGTTTAAAGTTACTGCGAATATTATTAGGGGGTACATAATTACTTGAAGAAGAAGTGTTATTATTATTACTCGTGTTCTGATTTTGTAAACTTTCGCTTCTTCTCAAACCACCATCATTATTAAAAGCACTGTTCGCAGAAGATGTAGAAGGGGTAGGTTGATTCGAGTCAACAGAATCTGCCCTAGATTGGGCCACCATAACCTGATTCTCAGAATTAACACCAGAATGACTAGTTAGTGGTTGAGGAAAAGGAGCCTATATTAGGCCCCGTACTAGATTTTAAATTATTCCACTGTTGAGCTGGTGGAGGGGCAGGATAAGCTATGCCTTCCTCATATTGTTGACAATCCCTTTGAACTTTCTTATTTTTTTGTCAATCTGGCTTTAAATAAAAAAGCATCAATTGTTTCAAAAATTTTTAGATACTCAAATTTATATCAAGAGAAGTCAGGGTGTGATTTAATTTGAGTGTCAAGTAAGGAAATATTATCTTTCAATTCTTCATTCATTAGTGCATAACTAGACTTCATCAAATCTAAAAGTTCCAAGCCTTGCTTGTTAAATAGCTTGATTAAATCTAGATGGAAATTAGAGTTGGGGACTAACCCAGTCGGATATTGCCATATCCGAAGTCCTTTAGGAACTATTTGCAGCCTAAAGCATTCATTAAAATAGTCAATTTCAAGCGCATACTTTTTAAACTTGAGTAATACATGGTCTAAAGAATTCAAAAGATTAATGATACTGTTATCTTCCCTAGCCGGACTCACCAATCCTTGCATTACGTTATTAGAATGCCATCCGTTACCGGTATTTAACCAGTCTTTGAGATTTGGTAATCCAATAAGCCCTGGGTTAATTGCGCTGTTACTGTCCGAATGTACGACACCATTTCCTTGTTGGGTAGCGTTCCCAAAATCCAATATGTCATTTTCATTACTCCGTACGCCAATATTTCCAGAGTAATGATTAGAAGGTAGTACTGGAGAGGAAAGCTGTCTCTGCCCGCAGGGAATACTAGCTCCAGAGCTAGGGGGAGAGTTACCGGCAGTATGCAGAGCTCCCTCACGAATAGGATCTGTGGCACCAAAATTCAAACAGGAAGTAACACCACGATTAGCGCTATTGGAAATAAGCGCTGGTTGCTGCAATTGAAAAGTTGGCTGTTGCAGAGACTGCAGAGAAATATTAATATTTAGAGATATATATGTATAGAGATTGTTTTGTTCTGTTTTAAAACGGGACGATTGTGATGCTACAACTTTTAATTTGAATTGAGCAAGGGGCGTAATATCAGCTGACCTTATGAAGGTTATATAAATGTTGTGTTTTCACTTGCTTAGTTCTCTGAAGAAGTTTGTACATTGTGCGTACGAAAAGCACTTAAGATTATTTGATTTTGGTCAATAAATATTTTTCTACGGACTTTCTGGGCTGCCTTTTGTGTTTTTACCAGCCTAGTTTGTGTATTGGTTGCAAAATCTCCGGATCACCGTCAGGGTTGGCGTCCGAGGGGTGAGATGGAACCGGCTCCTGAGGCCCAGCTGATTCGGTCTGGGAGGCCGTCAGAATTTCTAATTCAGAGGTAGTCAGGGGCTGCATAGGCGCCTCGCTGAAAACCGGAGAACCGGCGGCAGATCTTGCTGAGGCCTCAATATCTGGTCTTGGCCTAGGTTGCCTGTCCTTATCCTTGCGTTTTTTAATCATTGCTGATGTCGGTTGCTCCGACGACATGCTATAGTTAAATTTTCTGCCAAAATAATGTCGGGCGAAATCTGCCCGACGCTTGATTGTACGTTTGTTGAACCTAGCACAAAACCGACAACCAGAGACGTCGTGGTCTGGGCCTAGGCAAGGAATACAATAAGAATGAAAATCCTTATGGGGTATTTGCTTCCCACAAGAAATGCAATTATTAACTTTGTCTGACATCGGTCTGAGGCAAGAAAAGTTTCCCCAACAGAGTACTTAGCTTTAGAGAAGACTTCGGGCTGAAATTCGATTCGAAAATCTCAGGAGCTAGCCGACCGGCACTTGCGAACTGCTTCTGCTTCAGGCACTGCGCGGCAAGAAAGACTGAAGAAAATGGAGTTGGCTGCCTCTTTTATCCCCCTGTCGCACTGACGTCAGGGAAGAAGCAACGACAACCGACGCTGGACCAAGACTTTGGGATTCGGCCGACTGCGGGACCGCCTGACGGCAGGATAACCCAAGTGTGATGACTGCAGCAGTATAACACGATGAACATCTGTTTTCCATTAGACAAGTGAGGAGAGTTGAGTGCTGTAGTAATTTGTACCTTATTTAGCGCTTACAACGAGTTCTGAACAAGTGCTGAGCTCAAAGAAACAGACTTGAGTGCTGAAACTAAAAAACTGGCTAGTTCTAAGAAACAAAATTAAGCTAGAAGGCTTCCCTCCAACACAGAAAGGCTTGGGGGCTCAGAAGTCCACAAATAGTCCTGGACACAGCAAATCTGTATCCAGACTAGACTACCCACACGAAAGGCAGGAAACCAGCTTAGAATTTTGTTCTTCATATGTCCTGTACATTCACATGCAGTGTCTACGGAATGTGTTAGGTATGTGGATGCTGACTGCAATGCATACACTCCGTGTGTGCATATGTGTGCACACCCTTATCATGACGATTTGTTGTACCTATTGTTATGTGTACTACAGCAGTCACTATTCCTGGCAGAGGTATACTAGCATGGGCCATCTGTATTTGCCAGTGTATGCTCAGTCTGCCCTACACATGTCCCCCAAATCTGCATGACTGCAAGGTCTACTCATGTGCAGATCCCCTGGTGTTCACACACTGCCGTCACTATTGCTGTGGGGGTAGGGTTACATCTGCCACAGTTCCTGTACCTGACTGTGTGCAGATACAGCCATTCTTAGCATCCTTAAAATCCCTGCTGCTGTGCACTGGTGTGTCATGCTGACATCCCCTCCCCACCTTCAGCCTTTTTGCAGATGCTTGACAAGTAAGGCCTACACATGTGTCAGTTTGCAGTGTGCCATACACTGAACACCACATATTACAACCTAGTCCCAGCTAATAATGTGGACCACAGTAATACGTTATGCCATAGTGTAAATCTGTAACAGTTGCCAATGTACTACTGATATATACACTGTTGCTGCACTATATATGGGTGATGTTTTACACATGTCCCTACTGTAGGCCATGTCTCCCACCATTATGTTAATCCCTTTGGACACATTCTGCAATGACAGGATGTTAGTTATCTTCCAGGTGTCTGACATATGCTTCCAATACCCCATCATGATCATCACTGTGATGCAGTGCATTTAACAGCAACAATATGTGAACATGTACAGCATGCATTCTGGGTAGGTGTGTTAGATGTGTGCATGGAATATACCACAGCCATTACATGCCCGGTGTACTGGCAAGATCAACATAAACCATACTCACTAGCTACAGGCTGATGCCTTGGTGGTATACCGGAGGGACCTACATAAGAGGGTGGCAGATGCGAAGTCAATGGCCACACCTGTGGCATTGCTACAGGGTTGGTACAGCATTACAGTACAACAGTAAATGTCCACAATACTACGCATGCACATCTGTTTATTACTACTATGCAGCAACAAACTATATATATGACATGTCAGATATGCATGCTCTATCTGTATAGATGGGTTGCATACGCAACAGTGGTCTACCGATGTGCCCTGTGGCCTTACCTGCACGCTCCTCAGCTGGTGTGTGGGTAACACCCACCTCCACAATGGTGTCTGGCAGTTGTTGGCTGTGCGGACGGGCAGGTGCCACAAGGCTGGCGAGGAGCTCCTCAACACATGCCTGGGGGGGATGGATGCCCCCCCCGTTGCGAGGTGATTCCCCTCGGACTGCAGCAGCACACTAACAGGCATTGCGAAGCAGGTCAGAAAAATGATGCTGGACCTGCTCATTACTGCGGTTGTGCAGTCCGACATCACTGACCCCGTGGACTAGGTCGTTCCAAAGGGCAGTCCACTCCTGCTGCTCATGGGCGGCCCGGCCAAACAGGACAGGGTAGTGCTGGATTAGATAGTTCAGCACTATGTCATTTTCAGCAGCTGAATAAGCAGGAGGTGTCCATGTGACATCTTGCCTGAAAGACATAAAGATGGAAACAAGCGTGAGCAACTCATACAGCAAGGATACCACAGTTCTTAATACACATCTCTGCCACTCCCCCCCCGCCATATCAGTGAAAACAAACTGTACACACAACTCAATACGTATGGCTACAACTTACCTACCAGTGGGACAGATATTGTATTGTACCACACTTTATGCTATGTGTTTGTAGCCATGTCCCCTGTGTGGAAACTATCATTGCTGGCCTGTTACAGACTATTCACCTGCATGCCATTGTCAGGGCCACTATGGTTCCATATATGCCTATGCTATGCTTGCTATGTGATTGCTGCACATCTGACATTCTGTGTTATTGGGGCTATCTATGCATGCTGTTGGACATGTTCCAGGATTGTGCAGACTATTGCTACCCACATATGTTCTATAACAGTGACACTGTTTAGGGAATATTTGCCAGCAGAACCACCTCTCCAAACTCATCTGCCCATGTTACCAGGCCACATCACATGTGGGACCCATCCTGGGGCCACCTCATACACTGGTACACCACTACCTTCTGGTGGAACCACCTCAGGGGATGTTGCCCTGGGGGGCACACACAGACATGATCCTGTCTCCCGGGGTCAGGTCTGGTCCATAGTGGGCTCCACACACATGTGGGATGTGCTACATCACTTTGAGGCACCCAGTACACATTCACAGGGTCCACATGCTCCTCCTGCTCAACCTCCAGGCCAAGCACCTTTGAGACGTGGACTGCTGTTGTGAGTAGCAGTGGGTAGGAGGCTTGTTTCCATATTGGGGCCTATGGGGCTTCCACATCGCAGACCACACACACCATCTAGGGTGTTTACCCACTCAATGTGTCATATACCAACTCCTGTAGGCTGTCCTCTATATCTACCAACCCGGACCACCTCCACAAATATACCTACCATACTTCCCCATATTCCCATTCCCTACTTCACAAACAAGAGCAATGTGGTCCCAACAAGGGGTTCACTTGTGGCATATCCATCCATGTTGCACACAATTACAGATGTATATATCTGTGTGTACTGCTATGTGTGCTGTTCCCCTCGCATATAGCATGCAGCACTGTGGTGGTAATATAGGGGACATGTACTTACATACATATGTGTGTGTGTGTGTTTATACATATGTAGACATGTGCATATAGATATATATCTATATATGTGATATATATATATGATGGTTTATATATGTGTTAATATATATGGGTATCTGTATATCTTTGGACATGCATGTATATATATATATATATATATATATATATATATATATATATATATATGTGTGTGTGTGTGTGTGTGTACACATATACATAACTATATATGGGGTACATTCAGACATCAAGTCCACAATCTCAAAACTCCTTCCTGCACAGCTACACTGTTCTGCTTGCTACAACACAGACAGGTGCCACATATGGACACAGCCTAACATTAGGGGGGGGGTATATGTAGGGCCAGATTGCAGGTAACCCTATTACACACCTATGGCATTTCAGCATGCTACAATACAGGTTAACCTGAGTGTCCTGCAAGTGGTGGGCTGTGGAACCCACGAGTCCATCATTATGGCATTACTTCCACCACCAGCTATTGGCCACAGTAATATACATCCCTTCCATTACAAACCACACACTATATTGGCATACAGATGTCAGTCGGTGCTGCTCTACACAATTGATGGGTATGGCCCTCTATCCACAAGGACAGACTCTAATGTCCACAGCAGTTGTTTAGCTGACGATCACTACAACAGCAACACCCGATGGCAAATGCATATCATTCCACATTATCTACCCCAGTATTATGGACCGGGAACTACAGTCAATTACATGCATATATTCGTCACATACCTGTTGTGGGGATGAGGTCTGTTGTGGATAGTATCCTTGTAGGAGGTAGTTTTTTTTATTTTTTCACTCCTTCTCCTACTTCCTTTGTTGTATTTTCTGGTGTTGTGGTTCAGGAGCTGTTGTATGTTTTCGTTTTTTTTTTCTCTTTCACTTTATTTCTTTGCGTCTCTCTCTCTCTCTCTCTCGCTCACCAGTAAATGGATTGAGCTGTCTGGAATAGATTGCAGCATGGCTTTTGTGGGTGATGGACATGATCAGGTGATGGCCTCTGAACCAATCAGTGTCCTCCACTTGCTACCTGCATGCAGCCAGGTGTGTAGTACTTCCAATTACCAGTGTCATGGCAACCCACTACTATAAATCCCTATATCATATGGGCGTGGTCACTTTACCTTTCCTGTATGCTAGACATCCTTCCTGTGTGTGGGCAGCAGTGTTACAGACAGCAGGTAGCAATACCTCTTACAAGAGGACTTGCACACTCAGGCCAGCTACATATTTGTATGAGGTTCCAGAACTACAAACAGAGTGCGAGTACTGTTGTTGTATGCATTGTATAGCACCAGTGTTACAGGGTTTGTGTGTACAAACTAGTTTATCATGGACTGCAGTCTGTCTGCATAGATCTCAACTGTGTGCCTATCCACTTGATGGCCAGAGGTGTGCATGGTATGTTTTGCCTGTCTACCACACAGGTCTTGTTGCCAGATACATCACTGGCTGTGTGTGTGTTGAGTGCTATCAGTACATGGCTACATCCATTTGCGTTTCTGACTTCATATTCCTGACTAAGGGTATGTTGCAGACTATCCTGTAACACCAGCAACTTGCTTAGTGTATGACAGCACTATTTCACATATGGTCCTGTGTTCCAGCCTCTGTCCTCCACCTACATACCAGGCTTTGTCTATATGGCATGCTGTCAGGGGTTATGTACTGGCCTGTGAGTATGTCATACTGCTATTCTTGACATCATTCCACTGCTGTTGTGGCCCCCACACATACCATGGGGTTGGGTCCATATATGTGTGGGCTTCATCTGCACAATACATGTGTGCCTTATGCAGTCCAGAGGCCAGTGTACGTAACAGTGGTATATTGGCCCTGTATGTCAGCCTACGGGGGATGCACCATAACTAACCTAGGCTGTTACATTATGTGGGGGTATCAGGGGTAAGCTGCATTAAGGTATCTGGATGTACATTACCATACAATTCACCTAAGGTAAATACGGGCCTACTGTTTCCTGCCATACAGACTGTTCTCTTTGTCAGTGTGATTGTAATGGTTTCAGTCATGCCTTGTTATGTAACCGATACACCCCATTGTGTCACCTGAGGTCTTTACCCCCTAGGGGTTGTGTACAGAGTGTAGATAGAGGCTGTTGGACTATACATCTGCATTACTTATTACTGACTGTTATCCTGTGGCCCAGTCTGTCTTTACTGTTGTACTACTTGAAGGCCTTGGCCTGGACAGCAACACACGTAATCCTTTCTAGAATACTGTATTAATTTATTTGTTTGACAGTTGCATTAGTCTTTTTATATGTATTTCAGAGTCTAAACAGCTATATGACATGGCATATACAACTGTAATAGTACACAAATAAAGCTTTTCCATGTATGCAAACCTGTGTGTGGTGTTATATCCTTTGACCTCTCTGTGGGTATATGTTGCAGGCAACAATTGTTATTTGTATGGGTGACTCATACAGTGCCTAGTTGGTAAGCTGGCAACTGTAGGCATATTGGCTGATCCATATGGTGTGCACCCTCTACATATGTACCTTCCTACACATATGTCTCTGTGTGTGTATGTGTAATTTTATATATATATATATATATATATATATATATATATATATAAATATATATATATATATATATCCATGTATCTTAGGAATGTTGATTGCTTCTACACTGTACATTCCCTATGGCAGCCAGACTGTACTGCATGACATGTTACTGATACCAACCTGACATCATACAGGTGGGATGGAGTACTGTTAACATCTTGTGCCCATGTTGTGTCAGGTCCTGGTTATGGGATTTGCAACAGTTGTTTTTTATATATATATATATATATATATATATATATATATATATATATATATATATATATATATATATTCAGATATAACTATATATACACACACACACATACATCTACATGTTTAAATACATTTCCTGTACTGTTGAATGACTGTGCTGGATTATATGTTTGTGAAAACATCAGGGTTATGTATATCTGACATGGCTTAGTGGCAAATCACTTTGGCTATGGTGTGTACAGGGTCTTGGGTTCGAGCCTTGCAGAGGCAGAACAAGGGCCATTGGATACAGAGTGATTAAGGCACTTTTAAGCAGTTGCAAGCGGGTTTGCGCGGAGGTAAGCACTGCTAACTTCCGGTTACAGTTTCTTATTATTAGCTGCTAAATTGCTTAAACTGTGTAGGCATTGCTTACCCCCATGCAAACAGGCTTAAACCGGCTTACTGCTGCTTAAAAGTGCTTACTCCCGTGCTAATTTCTTTAAAAGAAAAGAAAAAAGGGTTGATAGGAAAGTGGTGAAAAAGGGGCACAAAAAGGAAAAGACAGTAGGGAAAATAGCTAGGGATGTGCAGGAAGGGTTTAGGGAAGGTCCATAGCTGCCCATTTCTTCTGCAACAACAGCTGTGCATATACACTAATTTGGAGGTAGATTTGGACACACAAACCTCTGAGAGAGGGGTGAGGACAACAATAATATGTTGTGAAGCCAATTAGACCAGATTACATGTGTCCAGTGGAATGGACAGCTATGTATGGGGCGAGATTTTTTTTTGGGAACAGATTGGTCTTTTTTTTTCAGGTGAAAGTGGGATGTTGGGGAGGGATAGTAGGTATATTTGGGGAGGTAGGTTGGGTAGGTTAACAGACAAACGACGCATGCAGGGGCGGTATATGACCCATGTGGGAGGGTAAATACCTTGATGGGGAGGGGGTGTTGGGAAATCGGAAGCCCATGAGCCCCTAGTGGAAACATTAGGGTTGGAGTCCCCACCCATGGGCAGTCACCACTGCACATTCACAGCCCCAAAGGTGGCTGTGCTGGGGGCTGAGTCAGAGAGCCAGGCCGACCCTCTAGTCGCGACACTCGGCCCTCGAGCTGGCATAGCAGATCTCCAAACTCCCAGTTGAGCTCACTGCGCACCACAACCCAGACCTGGTGACAGGTTCCTGTCCGCGCTCGCTTCCGGGAGGGGGCAAGCCCCATCCCTGAGGTGGTTCAACCAGAAGGTGGTGCAGGACCAACGGACGAGGAGGTCCCGGGTTGGGCCCCAGACGTGCTGGTGCCCGGTGCCATGGCCAGCTGAAGTGGGACACGTGGGTCCGCTGGGAGTCGCATTCCCATACGTGCTATGGTGTTTATGTTTTATGAGCATATGTGGGTTAGTAATAGTCAACACATTCCAGGATTAGGTGTAACAGCATGCACATATATTCCCATTAACCCAGGCACCAGATAAAGAACAGTTGCATAGCAAACAGAACACATGCATATATGGGACCACAGTGGTAATTACAACAGCATGCAGGTACATTGATGGCACTATGCCACCAATGTTGGAGTATTTCAACATAGCACATGCATAGAAACAGATTTAAATAATTATCAAATAGGACATATGTCCCAACATTACAGTTAAGCCAGCACATACCAATTGAGTTGGGTATTTAGTTTATTGTTGCAGATATGGTGGGGGGGGGGAGAAAGATGCTAATTAACTAGTATATTCCTGTAGTTCGCATTACTTTTGTCAATTAACAACTAGTATATTCCTGTAGTTCGCATTAGTTTCCTAGTCAGTGCTGTTATCTGTACCTTACAAGTATTAGTACACTACCCTATTGCCCTACTTTGGACAGTCGGCTGTCGACAACTATATACATGAACTGGCTTTACCTGCAGTATACACCTCTTACCTGGTTTACCTGTGGAGGAATTGTTTGTTAACACAAACTGTTTCTACACATACTCCCAGATTCCAGGTTGATATTATGCACATACCTGTCCATCTCTTTTTGCACAGACTCTGGGCATGTCTTGACCACATGCAGGTGAACCGGGACATATTTAGACTATTGCCCTCTTAAACATTTAGTGACTTACAACACTCTTATACAGAATTTCCTAGACAGTTAAATTATGTAGCACAGTGTGGGTGACAATGATGAGTAATACCTTATTATTCAGAGCAACTGCAACACTCAGAATGGTGTGCAATACCACAGTAAACAGTACCAGTACAGGGTCTCAATCTTTTATTTCTAGGCAGTGTTCATATCTGACAAACCTGTGGGAGCAATGTTTGTTAGCACTACCTAAATGTTGCCACAAAGATTACCAGATTCCACATTAGTATTATGCACATACATCTCACTCTGTTATTGTACACACTGTGGTCACAGCTTGACAACATGGGGGTGTAGATGGGACATACTTGGCTTATTACTCTCATAACAGTTCGGGGAGTTGCTAGACTGCCAGGTTTGTTCTTATAGATGTGTAACAATCAGCTGTACTTCTCGTTTGCTGCCTAAACGTTTGGGATCATCCCACTGATTTCCCAGGGGGACAGGCAGCAGATATGTGCCGATTTACTGGGCATTCTGGACATCCTGCAAAACCAGGCTACAACATTTACCACATGTTTTGGCCACCAAAACACTAAAGTTGGAGGAGTGTCCATATTCACCAAGGATATTCACAACACCAGGCTAGTTGCCCAACACAATCCGTCTGAAATTCTCCAGGTGCAACTAACACTAGGTAAGACTGCAATCCAAATTGTAGCTTGCTACAGATCCCCCACCATACCCCAAAATTCTCACTACACCTTTCTAAACATACTGGAAAATATTAAGATACGACCAAACACCCTAATACTGGGCGATTTCAACTACCCTGCCATTAACTGGGAAAACTACTCGTGTACCAACACCTTTGCCCAACGTTTCTTGAAATTCATAAATTCCAACGCCCTGGATCAACTAATCCTTAGTCCCACCAGGGGCTCCAATATCCTACACCTGGTCATTACCAACATGGGAAATCGATGCTCCACACCTATGGTCACCCCCTCGTTGGTCAGGTCTGACCATAAGCTAATCACCCTTGACATCCACATCCCACCCACATCCCCCAGTAAGGAAACCTCAGTAAAAAACTTCTCCAAAGCCAACTTCATGCTACTCAAGTCAGAAGTGACAAACTTCATGACACCCATGCAGACGGGAACTGAAAGTTCGACTGCTGAATCCTACACTAAGACACTGTACGAGCACATCCACTCATGCATGAATCAATCGTGCCATCCCCAACAGAACCAAGACGCTCTCCTCCAAAAAAAGGAAGCCAATCTGGTGGTCCTTTGCCATAAACAAACTTTATAACATAAGGAAGAAACTGTTGCAGAAAAGAGGAAAAATCCCAGGATGCAAAAAACTCCCTTACTAGCCTCAGTAAGTAGCTGAGATCCCTCATGAAATCCTCCAAAGCTAGTTACGAAAATAAAACTGCCAAAGATTCCAAAGACAAGCACAAGGCATTCTATACCTATGTCAAGAATCTAAATGGCAGTGCTCAGATCTGCTCTGAGCTACAACAGAATGGCATTAAATATACTGATCCCAAGGATATTGCCCATATCCTGTCAGATCGATTCAGTGCAAACATCACTCCCCTCTCACCCCCTAAAGGGCCCATCTCAATACCGAAAGATTGCCAAATTCCGGTAATAACAGCCACACAGGTAAAAAACGCAGTATCCAAAGCTAAGAATACAGCATCCATGGAACCAGACGACATCCCAGGCTGTGTACTACATGAACTAAAAAATGAACTGGCACCTCACCTAAGTGTCATGTTTAATCATAACCTCACCTCAGTCTTCATGCCCACTGAGAGGTGCACAGCTACAGTTATCCCACTCCACAAGGGGGGATCCACTGCTCCATCAATCTGATGAGCCTGATCTGCAAGGCCATGGAATGCATTATCATGGAACTTATAAACAAAGACATTGGCAACATTCAAACACTTGACCCCACACAGTTTGGGTTCATGAAGCGCCGATCTTGTCTCTTGAACCTGATTGACTTCTTTGAATCAGTCTCCAGAGCCAAGGACAAGGGTAAGGTGGTCCACACAGCCTATCTGGACATCGTCAAGGCCTTCGACACCATCCCCCACTCTGCAATCATAGATAAACTTACTAAGCTGGGCATTAATCCCTACGTCACTCGATGGGTTGCCAACTGGCTTACTGACATAACCCACACTGTAAAAGTAGCCAAATCCAAATCCACCTCCAGACAAGTGGCAAGTGGAGTAACTCAGGGTGCAGTCCCGGGACCGCTCTTGTTTGGCATCTACTTCTCTGAAGTAGAGGCCAACACTAAGGGACTCTGGCTAACAAAGTTCGCAGATGACTGCAAACTGCGAGCCATTACTGAATCCCCAAATGATGAGGATATTCTACAAAAGGGCCCTACAGAAGCAGATGCTTGGTGCCAGAGAGCCATGGGCTCAGGTTCAATGCCAAGAAATGTATAGTCATCCCCTTTGGGAGAAAACATGTACCCGTGAATTACCACATAGGTGGCAGTACACTAAACACCGAAAATGTGATAAGAGACTTAGGGGACACAGATGGACAGTGGTCTCACCTTCGATAACCACATCGCCACAACAGTCAGGAAATCCTTCTATGTGGCACACCTCATCACTAAGGGCTTTTCATCCAAAAAAAAGAGGTCATTGTCCCACTGTACTCATCCCTCATTAGACCCATTATAGAATACAACGCCCCGTTTGGTATGTACCTGTCAAGACATATGCAACAAAGTACAGTTTTGTACCTACCATAAATGTAGATGTCCGATAGATATGCAACTGCAGTCATAACATATGGGTTGTCCTGCCTCAGGCAGCCCTCGGTCGGCCGGATTCCAAAGTCTGGGTCCGACGTCGGCTGATGTCGCATTTCTCTCCGACGTCAGAGCGGCTGGAGTATATAAGCATCAGCCGACGCCATCTTCTTCAGTGTTTCTTGCCCCAGATGCCAGGTGCCCTCCAATGAAGGCTGTAATCAAATTGGAAGACAAAAACAGGTTTCCAGACAATAAATAAGCAATGAACAGATACACCATAACAGATATCCCCAGCTAAGGATAATAGGGATAGGAGTGGACCCAAGGCATAGAGGGAAGGAGGGAGGAAAACCGACTGCAGTTGCATATCTATCGGACATCTACATTTATGGTAGGTACAAAACTGTACTATGTCCTTCAAGAATGCAACTGCAGTCATAACATATGGGTTGAATACCATAGCTTAGCTGGGGGAGGTGGTATGCTCTAAGAAAAGGATGGTGTAGCTATCAATCCCTGCAGGACTGCCGAAGCAAAGCCTGCTCTGGATCTGGAATATAAAGGGAGGTTGTAGTGTTTGGAGAATGTATGCACGGAGCTCCATGTAGCAGCTTCTAGAATGTCTTTTGTAGGCACCCCTCTTAAGAATGCTGTAGAGGTGGCTGTAGCTCTGGTGGAGTGTGGTCTGACATTGGCTGGTACACTCTTTCCATGGAAGGAATAACAGAATCTGATGCAATGCCCAATCCATTTTGAAATAGTCTGTTTGGAAATTGATTTTCCTTATACTGCAGGGGCGTAAGCTACAAAAAGCTGATCAGACTTCCTACTGGTCTTGGTTCTGTCCAGGTAGTAGCGAAGTTGTCTGTGAATGTCCAAGGTATGCAACAGTCTTTCCCCTTTGTTCTCAGGATTGGGAAAGAAAGTAGGCAGGTGAATTGCTTGATTTAAAGAAACCCTAGATATCACTTTTGGCAGAAAGGTAGGGTTGGTTCGTAAGGAGACCCTGTCTCTGTGAAAGGTTAAGAAAGGTGGTATTGCCATTAGGGCCTGTAATTCCGAAACCCTTCTTGCTGAGGTAATTGCCAACAGGAAAGCTGTCTTCCATGAGAGAAATTGTAAGTCCACAGAAGCTGCTGGCTCAAAGGGGGGTAGAGTCAGTTTCTCTAGGACAAAGTTGAGGTCCCAAGCTGGTACTGGAGCCTTTCTTGGTGGCTTTATATTCTTGATTCCCCTAAGGAATTGCCTTAACAAAGGATGTGAAAACACAGGTGAATCAGTGTTGTATCTAGCTGAAATAGCTGAAGCATGTATTTTTATGGAAGAATATGAGAGTCCATTCTGTAGCATATCTGCCAAATATTCCAGAATGAGTGGGATGTTCAATAATGATGCATCATGACCCTTGCTGGTATTCCAAATGCTGAATCTCTTCCATTTTGCTAAGTAAACCTTTCTGGTGGATGGTCTTCGGGCTTCTGTTAGTATCCGCTGAACTTCCTTAGAGAGAGATAGATTGAGGTTATTCATGGGATCTCCCAAGCTGTTAGCTGCAAAGTACAGTTTTGTACCTACCATAAATGTAGATGTCTGATAGGAATGCATCTGCAGTCCTTACAAATGGGTTGTCCTGTCGTCAGGCAGCCCTTCGGTTGGCCGGATTCCAAAGTCTGGGTCTGGCCTCGGCTGGTGTCGCACTTCACCCGACGTCATAGCTGCAGTTATTCGGGTATAAAGGCATCAGCCGACGCCATTTTCCCAAGTCTTTCTTGCCGCGTGGCGCCCGAAGCAGAAGCTGTTCGCAAGTGCCGGTCGGTCAGATCCAGAGATTACTACTACCGAATACTACTTCGAAGACTTCTAAAAAGCTAAGTACCCCGTTGGGGACTCTTTCTTGCCTCAGCCGATGTCAGAAAAAGTGAATAACTGTTTAACTTGTGGGAAACAAATACCTCATAAAGATTTCCACTCTTACTGCTTACCTTGTTTAGGCCAAGACCACGACGTAGCAGCTTGTCTAGCCTGTGGTTCTTTTAACCGACGAACGCTTAGACGTCGGTCAGAATTTGCTGAACAGTTTTTCCGCTCTGATTTTGCTTATATTATGCCGTCGGATCCTCCGACTTCACAAATATCCAAAAAACGCAAGGAAAAGGACCGACACTCGCGGTCCGCGGTTTCGGCCGAAACCGCGGTTAAGCCAACCACGAGTGTCTCGGTTTCGGCTGAAACCGAGCAAGCGGTTCTTCCTTCAGCCGAAAACATGCCTTCTACCGAGGCCTCTTCTAACCTGGTGGAATCGGCATCTGAAATCCAACCTGCAGATGCGGTTTCTCAGGAATTATCTGACACTATTCCCTTGGATATTTCCACCCCTGCACGTGGAGCTGCTAGGCCTCCTGCAGCCATGTCCATTAAGGCCTTTGCCAGGGCTAAAGCAGCTAAAGCTACAAAAACTGTGCCTGTTAAGACCCCCTCTCACAGGCCCAGCTCCAGTACCCAAATGCTTTCTCTGGCAGAGGATCTAATTTCTTTAATCCGGGGATCCCAGACTCACCCAGACAGGGCCTCTCATCCACCTCCAGAGAAGAGGCCTAGAGCAGAGCCCCCAGATGATTCCTCTGATGATACAGATAATACAGACCCTCCAGAGGCTCATTATTCCCCTTACGAAGACTCTGATGCTGAAGAGTCCATTCCTTCTGCCTCTCCACCTGAGGAATTTTCCTTTGGGGAAACCTTACATGCTATGAGAGAACAATTTCAGTGGCAGGGCCAAGATTTCTCAGACTCCAGGAAAAGGCTTAGAACTTTTCTGCACTTACCACAACATAGGCCTTTAGCTATACCTCCAGTTCTTTCTGCTGTAGATGATGCATTTAATGATGCTTGTACTGCTCCTGATTCATTACCTCCGGCCCCTGCTAAGCCCGATAGGTTCTACAGGATCCCGGACACACATCACCATCTATACAAGGCTCCTTTTGCAGATCCCGAGACTATCTCCCAGGGGCCTAAAGCTGTAGCAACTACCTCTGCTAAAAATCCCCTGCCCTCTGAAAGGGAATCCAGGTCCTTAGAGAGATGGGGTAAAAAAGTTTACACTTCTGCTACGCTGTCAGCTAGGGCCTTGAACTGTCAATTTCATATGATCCAATATCAAGAATTTATGCTAGACCAGTTAACTAAAAAACTGTCCTCTGATGAACCTTTTGATAAGAAGTATGTTCAGGAAATGGTACATAACATTCAGCAAGTTAGTAACCATTCTTTAAAATGCGGCTATGATGCACTGGAGGCTTCCTTTAGATCAGCCATGACTGGCACAGTTATCAGAAGGCATGCATGGTTGAAAGAGCAGGCCTTACCAGACCATGTCAAATCAAAACTATTAGATGCTCCCATGGACAAGGCCAATTTATGTGGTTCTCCTGCACAACAGGTACTGAAGAAGATGGAAGAGAAGGCAAAATCTGTACAAACAGTGAAAGATTTCTTACAGGTACAGCCGCCAAGGTTTAGCAGGAATTGGCCCTCCAAAAACTGGTCCTTTCCAGACTCCTCTAAAGCACAGAGAGGCAGGAATAGGCGTTCAAGAGGCAGAAACCAATCCAGGGGTGCCTACAGGGGACGCCAGTGGCAGGGTAACAACCAGCGAGGCACAGACGCAGCCACCACCACTGCAACAGGACAATCACAGTGACTTGGCTCTGGCACCGCCTACCAGGGAACAACTAGAAGCACCCTTAGGCGGAAAACTAGCTTTATTTTCAAAAAACTGGCATTACATCACAAGGGACAAGTGGATTTTGCAAACTATACACCAAGGTTACAGGTTTCATTTCCATACTCTACCAGGAAAGAGAGGAATGCCAAACCTACCTCGAATCAAAAGGCAGAAGCTCTAAAACAAGTAAACCAATTATTAAAGATGAGAGCTGTGGAAAAGGTACCATCTATGGAACAAGGAAAGGGATTTTACTCCAGACTCTTCCTGGTACCAAGAAAGGAGAGCAAATGGAGGCCTATTCTCGACCTGTCCGCATTAAACACATTCCTCATTGTTCCAAAATTCAAAATGCTGACTCTACAGCAGCTTCTTCCCATGCTGGGCAAGGAGTCTTGGCTGGTAACTCTAGATCTCAAGGAGGCATACCTGCACGTCCCCATACGACCAATTTGCAGAAGATACCTCAGATTTCTTGCAGGATCAGAGCATTATCAATTCTCAGCATTGCCCTTTGGCTTATCTACTGCCCAGAGTGTTCACGAAATGCCTGGCATCAGTAATTGCGCATTGCAGGCTTCAGGGAATCCAAATTTACCCCTACCTGGACGACTGCCTGATACAAGCGGACAACAAAAACAAGCTCACAGTAGACTTACAAAGAGTCATTTACCTGCTACAAGGCCTGGGATATACAGTCAATATAAAAAAGTCAAGGCTGATACCATCCCAAAGAATAACCTTTTTGGGTGCAGTTCTGGACACATCAAAACAAATGGCATTCCTAACTGCAGAAAAGCAAGAGCAACTACCTCTCTACTTCTTGGCATTAACAAAGCAGAACCATCTAACAGCAAGAAAAGTACTGCAAGCCCTGGGCTTCATGGCATCCTGCATAATACTGGTCCCTCATGTCAGACTACATATGAGAAAGCTACAGTGGTACCTAAAGAATTTGTGGTCTCAACACAAGCACAGCCTAGAAACCAAAATTCCAATAATACCATGCCTGAAGCAAGAGTTCCTATGGTGGGCACAGGCCTGTCAATCAAACACAGGATTGGCCTTCTACAGCATTCAACCAAGCCAAACCATCACAACGGACGCCTCAGACCTCGGTTGGGGGGCCCACATGTTGGACAAGTGCATACAAGGCTTATGGACTCAAGACCAGCTGCACCTGCACATAAATCTAAAAGAAATGCTGGCAGTAAAAATGGCAATCCAGACATTCAGACCATTTCTCAGAGAAGGTCAATTGATGATAAGGACAGACAACACCACAGTTATGTGGTACATCAACAAACAGGGAGGCACACATTCATACCCTCTATGCCGGATGGCACTGGACCTATGGAATGTGGCTCTGAGCTACAACATTCAGTTACAAGCAATTTTTGTACCGGGAAAAGAAAACATTCTAGCAGACATACTAAGCAGGACTTCCACGGATACCCACGAATGGATGCTGCATCCGGACATCTTCAAAGCCATTACAAAGAAATGGGGACTGCCAGAAATAGATTTATTTGCATCCCCACGCAATCACCAGCTAAAGAAATTCTGCACAAGGACGTACCACCCACTTGCTTCGAAGGTGGACTCCCTATCTTTCAGTTGGAAAAACCTGACAGCATATGCATTCCCACCACTTCCTTTGATGCACAAAGTGTTATTGAAAATCAAAGAGGACCGTCCAAGGATCATTCTGATAGCTCCAGACTGGCCAAGGCAACATTGGTACCCATTACTAAGGAGCATGTCTCGGGAACAAATATGGGCTCTACCCCTAGTTCCACTGCTGTTAACACAGAACAACTACAACATCCTGCATCCAAACCTGAAAACTCTGCAGCTGACTGCCTGGAACATTACATAAGATTAATTAACCCAAATTTATCCCAAAGGGTTAAAGACATTATCCTTGAGGCTCGCAGACCCTCAACAAGGAAAAATTATGCAGCAAAATGGAAAAGATATCTCATTTGGAGTACTGCAAAGGGAGAAGATGTGTCACTGGTAAACATAGCCAACATCCTGGAATACTTGGCAGAGCTCTTCCACACAGGCCTGTCCTATTCTTCCATCAAGATACATGCATCAGCTATTTCGGCAGAATACAGAGTGGATCCTCCTGTCTTCTCACATCCTCTGCTCAGGCAGTTTCTGAGAGGAATTAAAATGTAAAACCTCCTAGGAAACCACCATTGCCAGCATGGGACTTGAACTTTGTGCTAGAAAAATTGACACTTCCTCCTTTCGAACCAGCAGCAACAGCAGACTTACAATACTTATCATGGAAGACTGCTTTCCTGCTGGCAATCACTTCAGCAAGAAGGGTACCTGAACTACAGGCATTAATGGCAGTGCAACCCTTCCTGATCTTCCATCAAGATAGAGTGTCCATGAGAACAAATCCTACATTTATGCCTAAGGTGGTATCCAGAGTGTCTTTAAATCAGGCTATCCACCTACCTACATTCTTCCCCAACCCACAGAACAGGGGAGAAAGACTGTTGCATACCTTGGATGTACATAGACAGCTACGCTACTACCTGGACAGGACCAAGGGCAATAGAACAACTGACCAGCTACTGGTAGCATATGCAACAGGAAGGGAAGGAAAAGCAATTTCAAAACAGACAATCTCCAAGTGGATAGGAAATTGCATTAGATTTTGTTACTCCAGATGCATCCTTGAAGGACATCGACTGAATGTTGGGATGTACTGTCTTGAAGTTGTGTTGAGTCAAAAGTTGGGGCCATTGGGGAAGGGCCCACTTTTTGTTGTGACATATGCTCCGTAGTAGTGGGTACCAGTGTTGTCTTGGCCAGTCTGGAGCTATTAGGATCCCCTTGGGCTTCTCTGCTTTGATCTTTAGTAATACTGTGGTCATCAGTGGAAGAGGTGGGAATGCATAGATTTTTAGGAAGTTCCAGTTGAATGAGAGAGCATCTATTTTCCATGCTTGTGGATGATATGTCCTTGAACAGAACTTTTGTAGATGATGATTGAGGTGGGAGGCAAATAGGTCTACTTCTGGCCTGCCCCATGCCGAGGTGAGTCGTATGAAGATTTCTGGATGTAACCTCCACTCGTGGGGGTCCAGGAAATTCCTGCTTAGGTTGTCCGCCAGCACATTGTCTTTGCCTGGAACAAACTGGGATTGCAACTGTATGTTTAGGCTCAGTGAATTTTCCCATAGATTCATTGTCAGTCTGCAAAGGGGGTAAGAATGGGTGCCCCCCTGCTTGTTTATGTACCACATCACAGTGGTGTTGTCTGTCCGTATTAGCAGGTGGCCTTGCTGAAGTTGTTGTCGAAAGGCCTCGATGGCATGCATTACTGCCAGCATTTCTTTTTGGTTGATATGCAGATGTGTTTCCTTTGGAGACCATTGTCCTTGAATACATCTGCCCTCCATGTGCGCCCCCTATCCTAGGTCTGAGGCATCTGTGGTCATGGTCTGTGTTATCTGAGGTTTTTTGAACGACATACCTGTGTTTGCCTGGCTTACCGAGGCCCACCATAGAAATTCCTTTTGTAGGCATGGAATGAGCGGTATGGTTGTCTCTAGGTTGTTGCTGTGCTGAGACCATAAGCTTTTTAGGTACCATTGAAGCTTTCTCATGTGTAGTCTCGCTAATGGAACCAGTAGAATGCAGGAGGCCATGTAACCCAGGGCCTGTAGGAATCTCCTTGCAGTCATCTGGGTGAGCTTTGCCAAACCTTTGAAATAATGAGTTAACTTCTTTTGCTTGTCTTCTGTCAGGTAAGCCATTTGAGAGGCTGTGTCTAGTTTGGCTCCTAAGAAGGTTATTTGCTGGGATGGCTGAAGTCTTGACTTTTGGAAGTTGACTGTGTATCCCAGAACCTGTAGCAATTGTATGACATAATTCAAGTTTTTTGTCAAAATCAGTTTGTCGTCCGCTTGTATGAGGCAGTCGTCCAGGTACGGGTAGATTTGGATCCCCTGGAGCCTGCAATGAGCAATTACTGAAGCCAGGCATTTCGTGAATACTCTGGGCGCAGTAGATAAGCCAAATGGCAATGCTGAGAATTAATAATGCTCTGGCCCTGCAAGAAATCTGAGGTATCTTCTGCAGCTGTGTCTGATAGGGACATGCAGGTATGCCTCCTTGAGGTCCAGAGTAATCAGCCAAGACCCCTTGCCCAGCATGGGAAGGAGTTGCTGCAGAGTCAGCATTTTGAACTTTGGTACTGTGAGAAAAGTGTTTAATGCGGACAAATCCAGTATTGGTCTCCATTGAGTTTCTTTTCTTGGAACAAGGAACAGTCTTGAATAAAACCCCTGGCCTTGTTCTTGTTGTGGAACTTTTTCTATTGCTTTGATTTGAGCAAGCAGAGAAATTTGCTTGATAGCCTCTGCCCTCTGGTTTTGTGGTAGGTTTGGCATGCCTTGTTTTCTTGGCAAGGTATGAAAGTGGAACCTGTATCCTTGGTCTATAATGTCCAAAATCCATTTGTCCTTTGTCAATCTGTGCCAATTGTCTGAAAACAGAGATAATTTTCCGCCCAAAGGAGCTTCTGTTTGCTCCTTGGTCAGCGGAAGTAGAGGAAAGTCATTGGGATTGTCCCTGTGGGGCAGGAGAAACCCCTGTGTCACTTCTTTGGTTTGCTGGTTGCCATTGTCGTCCCCTTTAGGAACCCCTGTATTGTCCTCTTCCTCGGCCACGCCTGTTTTTGCCCCTTTGAAATCTTTCAGGATTAGGAAAGGACCAGTTTTAGAAGGCCAATTCCTGCTGAATCTGGGTGGCTGAACCTGGAGGAAATCTTTGACTGTCTGAACTGACTTGGCTTTTTCCTCAATGGACTTTAACACATCTTTAGCATTAGCACCAAAAAGCTTGTTCTTTTCCAAGGGTGCATCAAGAAGTTTTGCCTTAGCATGATCTGGTAGAGGTTGTTCTTTTAACCATGCATGTCTACGAATGACCACCCCTGTCATAGCTGCCCTACATGAAGCTTCCAATGCATCATATCCACACTGAAGAAAGTGATTGCTAACTTGCTGAGAATTATGTACAGCCTCCTGTAAAGACTTCCTATCTAAAGGTTCAGGAGAGGCCAAAGTTTTCTGTAAATCATCTAACAGATAATCCTGATATTGAAACATATGAAACAGACAATTGAGAGCTCTCATAGATAAGGTAGTGGAAGTGTAAACCTTCTTCCCCCATCTCTCTAATGACCTAGCTTCCCTGTTGGAAGGCAAAGGATTTTTGGAGGTGGTAGCTGAAACCCCTTTCGGTCCCTGTGAAATTGTTTCTAAATCAACAGCATGGGCCCTAAAGAAATGAGAATGTGTTTCTGGGACACTATAGTATCTGTCAGGCTTGGCAGGAGCAGGAGGGAGAGTATCAGGGGTAACACTGGAGTCAGAGTATAGATCATCCAAAACATCAAGCACAGGAGGTATAGCTAAGGGCCTGTGTTGGGGCTTTTTAAGGAAGGTTCGAAGGCGCTTTCTGGAATCATAATATTCCTGCCCTTGCCACTTAAAATGTTCCCTCATGGAATGCAGAACTTCCCCAAAAGAAATATCCTCAGGAGGGGAGGCCGAGGGGATGGAGTCCTCTGCATCTGAGTCCTCATAGGTCTGGAAGGGCTCATCCTGGCTATCGGAGTGAACAGAGTCCTCAGAATCTTCATCTGAAGGGAGAGGGTCAGAGGGTTCAACCCTGGGCCTCTTATCAGGAGGAGGCTGGGATCCTCTCTCAGGATGGGCCTGGGAACCTCTGATCATGGAAATTAAGTCTGCGGCCATAGTCATGATTTGTGCTTCAGGAGTAGGCTGAGGTGAGGCTTTAGCAGTAAGGTGCTTGGTCTTGCTGGCTGCCTTAGCACATGTGTAGGCCTTGATAGACATGGACATGGGAGGCCTAGCAGCTCCACGTGCAGGAGTGACCTTATCCACAGCAATGGTCTCGGGCATTTCCTCGGTTTCAGTATCCGGAGGAAAATCAATAACTGGCGTTGGTGCGGTCTCCGGTATCGGAGGTTTCGGTAACGCAGTGTCTTCGGTTCGGAGCGGTGAAATAACCGCCTCAGAGGGAACCGGGGCACTTGCGGTAGGTTTTGACGTGGTGTCGGAGGAAGACGCGGGCCGAGGATGTCGGTCCCGGTCTTTACGTTTCTTAGGAGTCTGCGATGTCGGTAGTTCCGACAGCATCGTATAATCGTATTTTTCACCGAAAAAGTCTTCAGCGAATTCCGCCCGGTGCCGGAGAGTGCGCTTATTGAAGCGAGCACAGGCGGCACAGGCCAAGACGTCGTGGTCTGGGCCAAGGCAAGGAAGGCAGTAAGAGTGGAAATCCCTATGAGGTGTTTGTTTACCACAAGACAAACAATTATTTACTTTTTCAGTAATTTCTAACATCGGCTGAGGCAAGAAGAGGTCCCCAACGGGGTACTTAGCTTTTTTGATGACTTCGGATTCGAAGAATACAGGAGCTGACCGACCGGCACTTGCGAACTGCTTCTGCTTCGGGCACCGCGCGGCAAGAAAGACTGAAGAAGATGGCGTCGGCTGATACTTATATACTCCAGCCACTCTGACGTCGGAGAGAAATGCGACATCAGCCGACGTCAGACCCAGACTTTGGAATCCGGCCGACCGAGGGCTGCCTGAGGCAGGACAACCCATACGTTATGACTGCAGTTGCATTCTTGATGGACATCTGGAAAGGCCGCAGAAATACCTCACTTAAAGAATCACAGGCCTAAAGCAGATGCCCTATGCCGACCGTCTAAAAAAACTCCACCTGTACTCTGTGGCATATCGTCTACTCAGAGGCAATCTCTGGTTAGCATACCAGGCTATGTCAAACCCAGAGCTGCTGGGCATGCTGCACTTAAAGAAATCCCAATCCCTCAGAGACACACGCTCCAAGGATCTACATCACAATGAACAAAACATGCTGGAGGGATAAGTTCCTGACCAGAGACTCCCCAGACTCTGGAATAGTCTGCCCATACATGTCAAGCAGAGCACCTCTTTGGCCCTCTTCAAAAAGAACCGTGATGACTGGATGGGAGACAGGAAATTCACCCTGGGTATCACGTCAGTCGCCCTGCTAGACATGGGTCCAGGGAAGTAAATACTGTGGGAAGAAATAGCCAGGGAATTGTTATGGCTAGGCTTATATAGGCCCTAGGGCTGATAGCCTAGTTCCAACCTATGAACCTACACCTGTACAGTTGTGGGGTATGATTCTGTATGCAGCCTACTACCATTCCCAGGATTCAAATCATGGCTGTGTGTGATAAAAATACAACAGTTCACATCTCAGTTGTGTGTGCTATTTGGAGTTTGTTGTCTGTCTTTTCACTGTTTTCTGTCCATGTCTCTCTCAGTTGTACAAAACGACCTCTTGGGATTTCACCAGTCATTTACAGACATTCCTACACATTTTATGTTGCACAGTGTGGGTAACAGTGCTTAATACAACAGTACTATTAAGTGATTGCAAATCCAAATTACCATATGATACCAGAGTAAACACATGCAGTCCAGCAGTTAGATCTTTATTGTCAGGCTATTATGCTTTTATTTACATACAACCTATATGAGACTCTTCCTACCATATTTTCTGGTGTATTCAGTACTTGCCTTAAACAATACAGGTTTTATACAGACAATTAACTTACTAATACTTTAGATTTATTTCCTATGACAGTACATGCAAGAGCATTACTAACCTGCCTCGCGTTGCAACCGCACCAGGCAACATCCATGGGCCTCCTGGTTCAAGCCCGCTCACTTGTCACTATGAAGGACATAAGAGGGATATTTAGCCATATCTATCCATAATATACATGAGCTGGCAATTATTAAACAGGTAGTGGAGTGATACTTACACACAGCTGGGACCTCCCGTCCTCCTAGCCTCTTGGCTCCACTGATCCAAGAGATCCACCTTTCGCCGCTTCAGGTCAGCATAGTGATGCCTGACTTGCTCACCAGTTCGGGGTATGCCATTGGCACTGGTGAGGTCATAGGCGAGATGGTCCCAGGCTTCCGCTTTATATTGGGAACCCTGGTACTGGCCCTGAAGCAGTCTCTGCTCATGGTCTTTCACAAGGAGTCCTGCCCTGACTCTGGACTCCTGGATGCCCCAGCGCTGTGCCCGAAAGCGCACACCCTCTCCCATTCCAGACATAGTGCCTGCAAGGGGAAGCTACAACCAGTTATGAGATGTATTCCCGCCTGTTGGGTTTAAATAGGGCCAATTTCCCGCACTTTGCCGTGACTGGACGGTTTTGAAAAGGGTAAGCTATGGGCAAACCTGCTTACCTAAGGCTGGCATTTTCTAAAGGGGTATACCAATAGGCAAATTGAGGTAGTTGGCCTACACATTGCTTGCACCTACTAAACTGGGCTGTGCAATGCTTAACATTGCTTAATATTTAATATGCATTATATTTGCTATTTGGCATTGATTTATTATTCATTACATGTTATATATGTGCCTGGTATCCATGATTTATATGTACGTAACACTGTATGGGGTCCTTGTGTTTATTAGGGAACTTCAACAATTTATTACAATTACACCTCACATCTGGGCTTACTGCAGTACTCCAGTTCACATATTTATGTTATGTAGTAGGTTATACAACATAAGACTGTATATAGATTCCTTTCACATGTTCAGTTTGATTTTCCTATTGTGAGGGTTTGTTTGGTGATACCTCAATCTTATGTACTGCTGTGATGGCTTAGTGGTTAACTACTGTGACTATAGTGTACAAGGTCCTGGGTTCAAGACCTGTAAAGGCTGTTTATTTTGTTTCTGGCCAGAACAGCGGCTGTTGCATACAGAGTGATTAAGGCATTTTAAGCAATTGTAAGTGGGTTTGTGCGAAGGTAAGCAATGCTAACCTCCGGTTAAATATGCTTACAGAGTGTTAGCTTCAATATTGCTTAATCTGTGTGCGCATTGCTTGCCCCCATGCAAACAGGCTTAAACCCGCTTACTAGTGCTTAAATATGCTTACTACCACTTACTACTGCTTAATAGTGCTTACTCCTGCTTACCACTGCACTAATATAGACAGTAATGTATAATGGTTCTTGGGAAGGTGGGGGATATGGAAGCTGTATGGAGTTATCATTCATTACACGTTACCTTCAATTTGAATCCCTGATTCCAGTGTACATATACTGTACAGGGCACGTGTGATTATCTGTGGACTTTGCAACATTATGACACTGAAACCTCACATCTGCATTTAATGCAGTACTCCAGTTCACAAATATATGTTATTTAGTAGGTTATGCAACTGAAAATATTGGTCATAAAGTGATTTGACATGGAAAATGGAATGTACTGCAGTGGGACTCGAACCGGGAATGACTGCTCGTAAGGTGAATGCTCTGCCCACTACACTACTGCTGTACTGCTTAATTTGCATATATCTTGCTTTTTATCCTCTTCTGCCATTTAAGCTGCATTAACCGTAGCTAAGCGATGGGCAAACCCGTGCACCTACAGTTAAATTTTATCTGTTTCATAAAAGAAATCTTTATATTTGTTGTTTTAACTATTGCGCTTGTACACATGGGGGGATGTTGCTGGGGGTATGCATACACCTATGAGCGGTCTCGCTCATTCTTTTATGACTTGTCTGCTGTTCTTCACTGCAGGGGAGTGTATATTCTGAGAGTTCTGCTCTCAGACACACCCCCCTCCACTCTTACACACTCCGTGTAAGATTAGCAGCTCAGGCAGCGTGCCTTCATTAATATGCATGGCACACTGCCATCCTACTCCTAAACGGCCACTTCTGTGCAAGGATAGTAAACCTGGGGGATATACTTTACTTCTATTCTTATAATATCCACTTTAATCATATCTATGTTTATTTTATCTACTTCTTTTATTTCTTCAAAAACCTTCTTTACATAGTTTTCCCCATAACGTATTTACGCTTTTACATTTCAAAAACACATGTTCTGTAGTGTCTTATTCTTGGCAATGTAAACATATTCTATCATTTTCTTTTTATATGGCATATTTCTTTTTACTGGCAATTTTGTCTATTACAAGTCACCACAAAAAATCTTAACATTCTACTTTCTGATTACACCATTTGATTCTTATTTTACAGCTTTAATTTTTTCATCTGTTAGATTTTCCCATGGTTTTACATAGTAATGTTTTATCATTACATTCTTATACCACACATTTCTATCTTTTTCTATGTCACCAATTTTTATTTTTCACAAAAATAGTTTTCTCTGTATTTCTCCACATATACACCTTTTTTCTTTTTTGTTTTTAACCATACCCCAAAATTTATCATACTTATACAGTTTTACTACTAATCTCTCATCTTTTTCATTTATCAACGTTAATACTTTGTACAAATTTAATGAAGCAGCGTATACCACTGGTTTAATTAACCCTAAACTCCCTCCTTCTTTATTTACAACTAAAACTCTTCTTTTTATGGGGTTTAATCTAGAACCCCATATAAATGAAAAAAATACCTGCAATAATTCCTTTTCAAATGCTATTGGTAACATAAAAACACTTGCTAAGTATGCTATTTTCCCCCATCAGTACTGAATTTATCAAATAAGCCTTTTTTCTGAATGATAATTTATATCTTCTTCAGAAAACACATTTGCTTTATTTCTTCTATTGCTTTTGCCATTGAATTATACTTACATCTTTATTCCCAATATTTATACCTAACACATAAGTATCATTCACTGTACAATATATACCCCAATCTTTACTATATCACCTAAAACTTTACTTTTCTCTTTACTTAAAGCCATCCCTATCATGTCTACACACTCATTATTTTTTTATCCAAATTTTGTTTTTTGCAATTACTATAATGTCATCTGCATATGTCAACATGACTGGAATTCTTAACCTTTAAGGTGTTATATACCCAGCTTCCTTCATTTTGTAATTTATTTCATCCACTATCACATTCACAACTAATGCAAAGAGTATACAACTCATTCGACATCCCCGTCTTACACCATTCTTCATATGTACCTCTTGGCTTAACCAGCCATTTACAAGTATTTTTACTTTATTATTATATACTGACATACAAGTGAGAAAGTTAGGAAATGATGTATTATATTCTTTCATTTTTACCCATAAAATTTCATGTCCAACTGTGTAACATGCCTTAAGCTCTACCATGATTTTCACTTCTTTTTTCCTGTTCATAATGTCATCCACAATTACTCTATTATGATAATTCTTGACAACTATATATGCTATATTCTATAATATTTTCCATTTTGTTTCACATTTTTTGTATTATTTTCATAAGCATCTTATAATCATTATTATTCAATAACATTGGTCCCCAGCTTTTTAATTCTCTTCTGTCTTCCTTCTTCCATATGAATTTTAAGTATTCCACTACATAATTCTTTATACATAAACCTTCACGTAACCATTCATTCAAAATCTTTAAAACATGTTTTTTTTGCCAATACCTTACATTTTTTATACATTTCATGCCCTATTCCATAAAGACATTTCCTTTTCCAATTCTTTATTCACTTTTTTCTGTTAACATTTTTACTTTCCATGTTTTTCACTACATTCTATTTTTTTCTTTAAATATTTCTTTCAAATATTGTACTACACTATTCATTCTTTTCCTGAGTTCTTTCTATTTCTCCTTTTACATCTTTAACTTCTGTCATTACACTATCTTCCTTTACTAAACTACTTAAGTAACTCGATAGTTCTCTTTTTCCTTGTAAAATATATTTGCTTATATAACAATTCCTATACGTTTTCTTGATGTCTTTCATATAATTCTTTTTTTCTTCATCAAAGTACTTTCTAGCATTATGTTCTAAACCTTCCAACATATTGTTACATGTTTTTATATGTCTGTTTCTCTATTTTTCTCACATCATATTGCCACTGTAAAAAACATTTATATTTTTCCTTAAATATCATCCACCATTCAGACCATTTTTTTAAATGTTCTCATAGTACTATGCTTTCCATAACTATATTACTAACCTCTTTCCTTCTTCAATGCATGCTTTCTCATTTATCCTTTTTATTCCCTTGCCTATTTTTACACAGTCCTTATTTTCTTTTATCTCTTGCCATATTGCAAGATGATCAGAAAATCCTGTTTCAACTACCTTCCATTTTCCTATAACTAAACCTTCTGATACTATAAAATAATCTACTTCAGTTCTATATATACCCCTTTTGTAAGTCCATGAATTTTTATCCCAATAATGTTAACTTACCACATCTTATAACTTCTAACATTTTTCTTGCATCATTCCTTTCTTTTTACGCTTGACTCTTAAATAACAGTTAAAGTCTCTTCTCATTAGAATACTGACATTTATCATTAAACAGTCTAACAGCTAATGAAATAAGCTTTCCCCTTTTTTAGAGTTAGCATAAACATGTTATAATTCTATATACTTTTTCTTTTAATTTTAAATCTACAATGGTTAATCTTTCCATTTTTTTAAGTTGCATCTAACATCTTTACTGTATTTCTACAGAATACATCTATTCCAGAACTTCTCTCATTCCCCAAATTCCAAATTATCTTTCCTACCCAGTTTCTCTGTAATCTTTCTTCAGTTGTTAAAAAATTTGTCTTCTAATGTAAATGTTTCTACATCACGTTTTACACCACTGCAAAATTCCTATTCTTACTATACTCAATACTATTCATGTTTACAGAAAGCACTCTAAAATGTTCATTTTCCCTTTTCCTTAGATTCATAGTTTCAAGTTCATAGCTAATTACTAGACATTTTTTAAGCCTAACCAGTTTCCTTTCCAAAGGTGCGAATCAAACACTGTACCTTTGTGTTTGTGAGTCAAGCACCTTAAACATTACACCAAACCCCAATCTTTAGCTGTATATATTCTTTTTCATCCATTTCCTTTCTTTTTTCTTTTGTACTTATCGCTTTAGATTTACTTTTTCTTTTACCAAAAAAAAAAAAAAAGTTATGTACATAACAATCCATCTGAGCAGTTGTACTTTATTTGTCTTCAACCTGTGGGTATTCGGATCTGAGTCAGCCACATCACTAGCATCTGATCCGAGCTCCAAGCTCCTTCCCTTACCCATAATGCTCCCCTATCTCCTTCCTTCCCTCAGATCAAGTTTACTGCTCAAGAAAACACAAGCCCAACCCAATCAAGACCTTATCAATAATGGCTTACAATAACCAAGCCAAGCATAAATCAGGACAGCCACTATAGTGCTACTTTCCCAAATACAAGGTTAGAACAAAAATGACAAGGTCAGGGGGAGGGAGGGCAGGATGGGTTGAAGACAAATGAACAACTACTCAGATGGAATGTTATGGTGAGTACATAACTTCTTTATCTAGTAGTTGACTTTATTTGGTCTTCAACCTGTGGGACAGAGTCCCCAGCTACCAAAACCTGGGTGGCCCTCATGGAAGGATATTCTGGAGCACCGCAGAAAGTACAGTTGTGTACACTTACTATAAATGTAGATGTTCGAGTGTATTCACTGTTGCAGTCATTACATTTGTATAATCCTGCTGGCAGGTTGCCCTCAGCCGGCCTGAATTCCAAAGTCTTGGGTCCTGCGTCGGCTGTTGTCGGCCCTTCCCTGACGTCAGGTCGTCAGGGGTATAAAAGAAGCAGCCGACGGCATTTTCTTCAGTTTTTCTTGCCCCAGATGTCAGGTGCCCCCAAAAAGGGTAGCCAAACTTTATATAAATACACCAATATAAATTTTACCTTCATCTATAAGCAAATACAACACATAGGTAGTATAAACCAGAGAAGGAAAGATAAGATCCAAAAGAAAAAAGGGGGAAGGCAGGTGGGTAACCTGGACTGCAACAGTGAATACACTCGAACATCTACATTTATGGTAAGTATACACAACTGTACTATGTTCTTCGTGTTACACTGCTGCAGTCATTACATTTGGGTAGAGTCCCAAAGCTATGGTTGGGAGCCTGGAACTAGACAGCAGTAGGAGCGGCTATGAGGCTCTGCAGAACTGCAGTGGCAAAGCCTTCCCTGGATTTAGAGTAGAGTGGCAGATGATAATGCTTTGTAAAGAGGCGCACTGAACTCCAAGTAGCTGCCTCTAAAATGTCCCTGGTTGGTATTCCCCTGAGAAAGGCTGCTGAAGTGGCTGCAGCTCTGGTGGAATGAAGCCTAATTCCCTTAGGCACTGGCTTGCCATGGTGTAAGTAGCAGAAAAGAATGCAGTGTCCTAACCACTTAGAAACAGTCTGCTTTGAGATAGGCTTTCCTTGTGATCCTGCTGCATATGCCACTAGTAATTGCTCTGTCCTCCTGAAAGCTTTGGTTCTGTCCAAGTAGAATCTAAGCTGTCTGTGTATGTCCAAAAATGCAGAATTCTTTCCCCCTTTGTTCTGTAGATTTGGGTAAAAAGTAGACAGATGGATGGCTTGATTAAGCGCCACACTGGACACTACTTTAGGCATAAATGTTGGGTTTGTCCTCAGGGAGACCCTGTCTGGATGAAAGGTTCCACAGCCATGAGCGTCTGTAGCTCTGAAACTCGTCTTGCAGAAGTAATTGCTAAGAGCAGCGCTGTTTTCCAAGATAAAAACTCCATGTCAGCAGTAGCCGCTGGCTCGAAAGGAGGTAGGGTGAGTTTTTCCAAGACACAGTTGAGGTCCCATGCAGGTATTGGTAGTCTCCTTGGGGGCCTTAAATTTTTGGCTCCTCTGAGGTACTGCCTTAATAAAGGATGAGAAAAAAGTGGTGGCTCTGTATTGTAATGAGCCGAAATGGCAGAGGCGTGAATTTTGATTGATGAAAAAGATAGGCCTTTGTCCAGCATCACAGTATTGCAAAATCTGAGGAATATTTGGTACTGCTGGTTCCAGGCACAGAATCTCTTCCATTTTCAAGCATAAGACTTTCTAGTACTAGGCCTTCTGGCTTCCAGAATGACATCCATCACAGCTTTACTGAGAGGTGTTTTTTGTATGACTACATTATCCGCCATGCTGCCAAGTTTAATGTCCTGAGTTGGCAGTGCATGATCTGATTGTTTTGCTGGGACAGTAGTCGAGGTATTTGAGGTAAGGTCCAAGCTGGGTATAGAGATAAGTTCCTTAGTATTGGATACTAGTACTGGCGTGGCCAGTCTGGGGCAATCAGTATCATCCTTGGCTTCTCCTGTCTGATCTTTAGGAGCACCCTGGGGAGGAGAGGCAGTGAAGGAAAGGCACATACTGATAGGTTTTCCAACCTGAAAGATAGGGTGTCCACTTTCTACGCTTGTCTGTGATAAGTCCTTGTGCAGAATCTTTTTAGTTGGTAATTGAGAGGGGAGGCAAATAGATCTATGTCCATGTATCCCCATTTCCTTGTTAGCATGCTGAAGATTTGTGGATCCAGCTTCCATTCGTGGGGATCCATGAGGTTTCTGCTTAGTTCGTCTGCCAGAGTATTTCCTTTCCTGGCAGGAATTGTGCCTGCAGATGTACTTGGTAAGTCAAAGCTGTGTCCCACAAGGTCATGGCTAGTCTGCAAAGGGGGGTAAGAATGTGTGCCCCCCTGCTTGTTTATGTACCACATGACCGTGGTGTTGTCTGTCTTTATCCGTAGTTGTCCCGGATGAAGTAGGTCCTTGAAGGCTGTCAGGGCATTTTGAACAGCTAACATCTCTTTTTGATTGATATGTAGATGCATTTGGTTTGAGGACCATGTGCCCTGAATGCATCTTCCTGCCATGTGGGCTCCCCAGGCATAGTCTGATGCATCCGTTGTTAGTGTCTGCCTGGCTGGAGGTAATGTGAATGGCTGTCCCTTGTTCTGGTGACAAGCCTTTGCCCACCATCAAAACTCCTGTTGTAGGCAGGGAATGAGAGTAATGACGGTTTCCAAGCTGTGGCAATGTTGAGTCCAAACACTTTTTAGGTACCACTAAAGTCCTCATATGCAGTCTTGCATATGGAATTAGTAGGATGCAGGATGCCATGAAGCCCAAAGCCTGCAGAATTTTTCTTGCAGATAACTGGGTCTTTGTTGCCAACATTTTGAAATAGGTAGTCAGTTGCCTTTGTTTTTCTGGTGTGAGATAGGCCATCTGGGCATTTGTATTCAAGCTTGCACCCAGGAATGTAATCTCTTGTGAGGGTACCAGTTTTGATTTCTTTTTACTGACTGTGTACCCTAGGCATGTTAGAAGTCTTTTCACGAACGCCAGATGTTGAAGAAGAATGTCCTTGTTCTCTGGTTGAATGAGACAGTCGTCCAAGTAAGGATATATTTGTATTCCTCTTTGTCTGCAGAATGCAATTACTGGTGCCAGGCACTTTGAAAGACCCTGGGTGCAGTAGATAAGCCAAAGGGCAGTGCAGAGAATTGGTAATGCATTGAACCTGCCTTGAATCTTACGTATCTTCTGCATGGTTGTCCGATTGGAACATGCAGGTATGCCTCTTTTAGGTCTAAAGTCACAAGCCAAGCATTCTTGCCCAGCATGGGCAGAAGCTGCTGCAAAGTCAACATTTTGAATTTTGGAATATCCAGGAAAGTGTCCAGAATAGACAGGTCCAGTATCGGCCTCCAGGCCTTGTCCTTTCTGGGTACCAGGAACAGTCTGGAGTAAAAACCTTGTCTCTGCTCTTGCACTGGTACTTGTTGAATGGCCCCCATGTCCATGAGGGATGAGACTTGTTTTTGTGCCTCTGCCCATTGATTTTTTGGCAGATCTGGCCAGCCGTTTGACTTTGGCAGAGTATGGAAATGGAACTTGTAGCCTTGTGACACTATGTTTAGAACCCACTTGTCCTGGGTTATGATGTGCCAATTTTGAGCAAAATGTGCTAGTTTTCCCCCTAAGGGTGCTGCCAGAAGATAAGTGCTTGGTGCAGGCAGGGGGAAGTAATTGAGACTGTTTTCTGTATGTTTGTGATCTATCTTCTCCAGCTTTGGAGGTAGAAGCACCCCATTGCTTGGGCCTGTTAAGAACCTTGCGCCTGGGATCTGCCCCTAGGACATCTGGGTCTGCCCCTTTGAGGTCTGTCTGACACAGGAAAGGACCAATTTTTTGTAGGCCAGTGTCTACTAAACCTAGGTGGCTGTACTTGTAAAAAATCTTTGACAGTTTGCATATATTTAGCTTTGTCCTCCATTTTCTTTAACACCTCTTCTGCCTTAACACCAAAGTATCATGCTGTAAAGGTCCATCTAGTAATTTAACTTTAACATGGTCAGGCAGATTTTGTTCCTTTAACCAAGCATGCCTCCTAATTACAGAACCCATAGCTGCAGCCCTGCAGGAGGCCTCCAAAGAATCAAAACGACATTGCAAGGTATGTTTTCCGACTTGTTCTGCTGTATACAATAAATCCTGCATTTCCTTGTTTTCTGCACATTCAGAATTTGACAACATTTTCTGTTTAAGCAATCCCATGACATGTTGCTGATACTTAAGCATATAAAATTGACAGTTTAAAGCCCTTACAGACAAAGTTGCAGATGTGTAAACCTTTTTCCCCCATCTATCCAGTGCCCTTGAATCTCTGTCAGAGGGGGTTGGGTTTTTTTGCCATGGAAGCCTTAACTCCCTTTGGACCCTGTGAAATAGTTTCTGGGTCAGCAGCAGGGTTTTTAAAACAAAATTTATGTGAGTCAGGAACCCTGTAATATCTGTCAGGCTTAACAGGGGCTGGGGGTAAGGAGTCAGAGGGCAGGCTAGACTCCAAAAACACATCATCCACAATGTCTAACACAAGTGGAATGGCTAGAGACCTGTGCTGAGGTAGTAAAGGAAAATCCCTGAGCCTCTTTTTAGATTCAGAAAAATCTTGGCTCTCCCAGTGGAAATGCTTCCTCATGGTATGCAAGGTTTCCCCAAAGGAATAGTCCTCAGGAGGATATGCTGAAGGTATAGATTCTTCAGCATCAGAATCCTCATAGGGGGGAAGAGAATATCCCTGATCAGAAGAGGAATCAGAAGAAATAGAAACCTGATCTGAAGATTCATAGTCAGTGTCTTGCCTAGGCCTCTTATCAGGAGGGGGATGGGAACCCCTGATCAAGATAATCAAGTCTTCGGCCATCTTCAGCATCTGTTTTTTGGGCATAGAGGCCTGTCCACGTGGCTCTTGTTTGTTTCCTTGCTTTAGAAGGTGCTTTAGTCTTTGTCTTTGAAGCTGAGGTTGATTTAATGTACAGATGTTTAGGTCTGAATACACCCTCAGAAGCCGGTACCTGCTCAGCAGCTCCGGACACATTTGAGGGATTAGCGTCCAAGGCTCCAATACCTTGAGTATCCAGCGGCATGGCCGACTCCATGTGGGAGTCGTTAGCGACCTGCGACTCTAAAGTAGTGGGCGTCAGGGGCTGCAAAAGTGCCTCACTGAGAACTGGCAAACCAGCGACTGGCTTAGGAGAAGCTTCGTTGTTGGTTTTGGGCCTCGGTTGTTTTTCTCTATCCTTTTCTTTGCGTTTTTTGTAAACTCCAGTAGTCGGATGGCTATCCGACGACATTTCAGGATAATTAAACTGGCGTCCAAAAAAGTTTAAAGCAAAATCATACCGACACTTAATAGTGCGTTGGTTAAATCTAGCACAAAACCGACAACCAGTAACGTTGTGATCAGGGCCTAGGCAAGGAATACACTAAGAATGAAAATCCTTATGAGGTATTTGCTTACCACAAGAAATACAATTATTAACTTTTTCTGACATCGGTCTGGAGCAAGAAAAAAAGTTTCCCCAATGGGGTACTTAGCTTTATTGAAGACTTTGGATCTGAAACTCAAACACGAAAATCTCAGGAGTCGGCTGACCAGCACTTGCGAACTGCTTCTGCTTCGGGCACCGCGCGGCAAGAAAGACTGAAGAAAATGGCGTCGGCTACATCTTTTATACCCCTGACGACCTGACGTCAGGGAAGGGCCGACAGCAGCTGACGCAGGACCCAAGACTTTGGAATTCAAGCCAGCTGAGGGCAACCTGCCAGCAGGATTACCCAAATGTAATGACAGCAACAGTGAAACACGAAGAACATCCAAAGAATAGCCTACTCCTGGATACGTCTAACTTGTAATGAGACACAAAGATATGAGATGAGGACCAAGTAGCTGCAGAACAAATGTCATCCAGCGACATCTTAGACCAAATAGCCGCTGAGCTAGCCATAGACCTAGTGCAGTGGACTTTCACTCGACCCGGAGGGGAAATGCCTCTATCTGAATATGCTCGGATGATACACTGGGAAATCCAGCGAGCAATGGTTACTTTAGAAATTGGCTTGCCCAGAAAAAGGTTTTGAATAGGATACAAACAACTGATCAGATTTATGAACAGATTTTGTTCTGTGTAAATAAAACTTCAATTGTCTATGCACGTCCAGGAAGTGTAATTTGTATACACCCCTATTTTGGAAATTTGGAAAGAAAACAGGGAGATTGATAGTTTGATTAATATTGGCTTCTAACGTCACCTTGGGAAGAAAGGAAGGATTAGTGTGTGCAGGGAAACCCTGTCCTTATGAAAAACCATGTAAGGAACTTTAATGGACAATGAAGTTCCAATACCCTCCTAGCAGAAGTGATAGTTACCAAAAAGGCAGTTTTCCAGGATAGGAAAGTACAGTTGTGTACACTTACCATAAATGTAGATGTTCGAGTGTATTCACTTGCAGGCATTACATTTGGGTAATCTGCTGGCAGGTTGAACTCAGTCGGCCTGAATTCCAAAGTCTTGGGTCCTGCGTCGGTTGCTGTCTTCTCTTCCATGACGTCAGGTCATCAGGGGTATAAAACATGCAGCCAACGCCATTTTCTTTAGTTTTTCTTGCCCCCGATGTCAAGTGCCCCCAAAAAGGTAGCCAATTTATATATATGTAATATACATGGATCAATATAAACATTACTTTCATCTACAAGCAGATACACCACATAGGTTATAGAAGACAGAAAAGGAAAGATACATTTCAGAATGACAGGGGGATGGCGGGAGGGTAACCTGGACTGCAACAATGAATACACTCGAACATCTACATTTATGGTAAGTGTACACAACTGTACTATGTTCTTCGTGTTTCACTGTTGCAGTCATTACATTTGGGTAGAATCCCAAAGCTATGGTTGGGAGGCTGGAGCTAAACAGCATTAGGAGCGGCTATGAGGCCCTGCAGAACTGCAGTGGCAAAGCCTGCTCTTGATTCAGAGTAAAGAGGCAAATGATAATGCTTTGTAAAGGTGTGAACAGAACTCCAAGTAGCAGCCTCTAGAATGTCTTTGGTTGGTACTCCTCTGAGAAAGGCTGCTGAAGTAGCTGCAGCTCTGGTGGAATGAGACCTAATGCCCTTTGGCACAGGTTTACCATGGTGTAAGTAGCAGAAACAAATGCAGTGGCTTATCCACTTTGAAACTGTCTGCTTTGAAATAGCCTTGCCCTCTGATCCTGCAGCATATGTCACTAGTAACTGCTCAATTTTTCTTAGAGCTTTCATCCTGCTTAAGCTGAATCTTGGTTGTCTGAGTACATCCAAGGAATGCAGAATTTTCTCCCCCTTGTTCTGCAGTTTTGGATAAAATGTTGGCAAATGAACTGTTTGGTTAAGGGCCACACTGGAAAGCACCTTAGGCATAAAAGTAGGATTTGTCCTCAGAGTTACCCTGTCTGGGTAAAATATGATAAAACGCTCTATAGCCATGAGGGCCTGTAGCTCTGAAACTCTTCTTGCTGAAGTAATTGCTAGTAGCAGAGCTGTTTTCCATGATAAGAACTTTATATCAGCGGTAGCAGCTGGTTCAAATGGAGGCAGGGTGAGCTTTTCCAACACATAATTGAGGTCTCATGCAAGCAATGGTGATCTTCTAGGAGGCCTTACATTTTTGGCTCCTCTAAGATACTGCTTTAGTAAAGGATGAGAAAAGATTGGTGGCTCTGTATTGTAACGAGCTGAAATGGCAGAGGTAGATTTTAATTGATGAGAAAGATAGGCCCTTGTCAAGCATCTCAGTTAAGTATTGCAATATCTGAGGAATATTTGGTTCTGCTGTATCAGTTCCTTGTGCTTCATTCCAAGCACAGAATCTCTTCCATTTGTCAGCATAAGATTTTCTAGTACAAGGCCTTCTGGCTTCCAAAATGACATCCATCACAGCTTTACTGAGAGGTGTTGTTTGTATGACTACATGATCAGCCATGCTGCCAGGTTCAGAGTCTGCAGTTGATTGTGCAGGATCGGATTGTTTTGCTGGGACAGTAGTTGTGGTCTTTGAGGCAAGGTCCAAGCTGGGTATTCAGACAAGTTCCTTAGGATTGGGTACCAGTATTGGAGGGGCCAGTCCGGGGCAATTATCATCTTTGGTTTCTCTTGTCTGACTTTTAGTAGGACCTTGGGGAGAAGAGGCAGAGGAGGAAAGGCGTAAACTGATAGGCTTTTCCAACTGAAGGATAGGGCGTCCACTTTCCATGCTTGTCTGTGATAAGTCCTTGTGCAGAATCTTTTCACTTGATAATTTTGAGGAGAGGCAAATAAATCTATGTCTGGGCTCCCCTCGTTTCTCTGTTATCATGCTGAAGACTTGTAGATTTAGTTTCCACTCGTGAGGATCCATAAGGTTTCTGCTTAAATCATCTGCCAGAGTGTTTTGTTTTCCTGGCAGGAATTGAGCTTGAAGATGTATTTGTTAGGTCAAAGCTGTGTTCCACAGTGCCATGGCTAATCTGCAGAGGGGGTATGAGTGTGTGCCCTCTTGCTTGTTTATATATCACATGACTGTAAGTCCTTGAAGGCTGTTAGGGCATTTTGAACAGCTAGCATCTCTTTCTGGTTGATATGCAGATGCATTTGTTTTGGTGACCATATGCCCTGAATGCATCTTCCTGCCATGTGGGCCCCCCAGGCATAATCTGATGCGTCTGTTGTTATGGTTTGCCTGGCAGGGGGTAGAGTGAATGGCCGTCCCATGTTTTGGTGACATGCTTTTGCCCACCATAGAAACTCCTGTTGGAGGCAGGGAATGACAGGAATGTACAGTTTTGTACCTACCATAAATGTAGATGTTAGAGTGCACATACTGCTGCAGTCATTACACTTGGGTTATCCTGCCGTCAGGTGGGTCCCTCGGTCGGCCAAATTCCAAATTCTTGGTCTGGCGTCGGTTGTCATCGCTTCTTTCCTGACGTCAGAGCGGCAGGGGTATAAAAGAGGCAGCCAACGCCATTTTCTTCAGTTTTTCTTGCCCCAGATGTCAGGTGCCCCCAAATAGGCAGGCAATACATGATGTTATGCAAACTTACATAAGTAGATAAAACCAATCAGTAGTTGTAAGCAAATACACCATATAGGAGTACCCCAAGTTGGATGTATGCTAGAAGTGTTTGTCATAAGCCCTGTCCTGAGAGGGGATGGAGGGAGGGAAACCTGGTCTGCAGCAGTATGTGCACTCGAACATCTACATTTATGGTAGGTACAAAACTGTACTATGTTCATCGTGCCATACTGCTGCAGTCATTACACTTGGGTGAATCCCAAAGCTATGGAAGGGTGGCTGGTATTAGGCTGAATTAGGAGGGGCTAGAATGCCCTGCAGGACTGTGGTGGCAAAGCCCGCTCTAGATTTAGAGTATAGTGGCAGGTGGTAGTGTTTGGTAAAAGTGTGCACTGAACTCCAAGTAGCTGCTTCCAAAATGTCCTTGGTTGGGACCCCCCTGAGATATGCTGCTGAGGTAGCTGTTGCCCTGGTGGAGTGTGATCTGATGTATCCTGGCACTGTTTTCCCATGAAATGAGTAGCAAAAGCGGATGCAGTGGGCTATCCAATTTGAAATAGTCTATTTGGAAATAGCCTTTCCTTGAACACCAGCAGCATAAGACACAAAAAGTTGTTCAGATTTTCTGAATGACTTTGTACTGTCCAAATAGTATCGAAGTGGTCTGTGAATGTCCGAGTGAAGTAGTCTCTCCCCTTTATTCTGGGGGTTTGGATAAAAGGTAGGTAAATGGATAGCCTGATTCAAAGCCACACTGGATACTACCTTTGGCATGAAGGTAGGATTGGTACGTAAAGAGACTCTGTCCTGATGGAAAATGAGGAAAGGTTGCACTGCCATAAGGGCCTGTAGCTCCTAAACCCTGCGTGCTGAGGTAATAGCCAAAAGCAGAGCTGTTTTCCATGACAAGTATTGCAGTTCTGCTGAGGAGGCAGGTTCGAAAGGAGGTAATGTCAATTTTTCCAGTACGAAGTTAAGGTCCCAAGCTGGAGCTGGTGGATTTCGTGGGGGCCTTATATTTTTGCCCCTCTGAGGAACTGTCTTAGTAAAGGATGTGAGAATAAGGGAGGATCCGTATTGTATTGTGCTGAAATAGCTGAGGTGTGGATTTTGATGGATGAGAAGGAATGGCCACTGTTTAACATGTCAGCTAGGTACTGTAGAATCTGAGGTATATTTAATATCCAAGTATTTAGGCCTTTTGCTTGGTTCCATGCACAAAATTGCTTCCATTTGCCTGCGTAAGTTTTTCTGGTACTGGGTCTCCTGGCCTCCAAGATGACATTCTGGACCTCCTTTGAGAGGAGTGTAGATTGATAAGTTAAGGTATTTTCCATGCAGCTAGATTTAGTGTCCTGAGCTGACTGTGGAGGATCTTGTAATTTTGCTGAGACAACAGAAGTGGGAATTGAGGTAGGATCCAAGGTGGTGAATGAGATAGGCTCTTTAGGAGTGGGTACCAGTGCTGATGAGGCCAGTCCGGAGCAATGAGAATCATTTGTGGCCTCTCTGCTCTTACTTTTAGTAAAACGTTTGTCAGTAGAGGTAGAGGTGGAAAGGCATAGGTTGTCAATATTGTCCAACTGAAAGATAGAGAGTTCACTTTCCAGGCCTGTGGATGATAGGTCCTTGTGCAGAATTTTTTCAGCTGGTAATTGCTGTAGGAGGCAAATAGATCTATGTCTGGCTGTCCCCATTTCCGTGCTATCATTGAGAATACTTGAGGGTGTAACTCCCACTCGTGAGGATCTGTCATATTTCTGCTTAATTTGTCTGCCAGAATGTTTTCCTTTCCTGGCAGGAATTGCGCTTGTAGTTGTACTTGTAAGGCCAATGCTGTGTTCCACAGGGTCATTGCCTGTCTGCACAGGGGGTAGGAATGTGTGCCTCCCTGTTTGTTTATGTACCACATAACTGTGGTGTTGTCTGTTCTTATTAGGTCCTTGAAGGCTGTAAGAGCATTTTGTACTGCTAGCATCACCTTTTGGTTGATGTGAAGATGGCATGTGTTTTTGAGACCATCTTCCTTGAATGCACTGACCTGCCATGTGTGCTCCCCAGGCGTAGTCTGAAGCATCTGTTGTGATGGTTTGATTTGCTTGAGGTATGCAGAAAGGGAGACCTGTGTTTCTTTGGCATGCTTGAGCCCACCACAAAAATTCCTTTTGAAGGCATGGAATGAGTGGTATAATTGTTTCCAGGTTGTGTTTGTGTTGAGACCATAAGTCTATCAGGTACCATTGTAGTTTCCTCATATGCAGCTTTGCAAATGGTATTAGTAGAATGCAGAATGCCATGAACCCCAAAGCCTGCAGGATTTTCCTTGCAGTAAGCTGGGTTAAAGTTGTCATTTTTCTGAAGTATTGAGACAGTTGCCTTTGCTTGTCTGGCGTGAGATAAACCATCTGGGCCGTTGTATTTAAGCTGGCACCCAGGAATATTATCTGTTGTGTGGGTATCAGTTTTGATTTCTTTTTGTTTACTGTGTACCCTAGGCAATTTAACATTTTTATTACAAATGCCAAATGCTGTAATAGAATGTCCTTGCTGTCCGCTTGGATCAGGCAGTCGTCCAGATATGGGTAGATTTGTATTCCTTGTTGTCGACAAAATGCAATTACTGATGCCAGGCATTTCGTAAATACTCTGGGCGCAGTAGATAAGCCAAAGCGCAATGCAGAGAATTGATAAATCTGAGGTATCTTCTGCAATCTTGTCTGATAGGGACATGCAGGTATGCATCCTTGAGGTGCAACGTTACCAGCCAAGACTCCTTGCCCAACATGGGAAGAAGCTGCTGTAATGTGAGCATCTTGAATTTTGGTACCTCTAAGTACATGTTCAGGATAGATAGGTCTAAGATGGGTCTCCAGTCTTTGTCCTTCCTTGGTACCAGAAATAGTCTTGAATAAAAACCTTGACCTTGTTCTTTTGTAGGTACCTTTTGAATTGCTTTCATATCCATGAGAGCGGAAATTTGTTTTTGTGCCTCTGCCCACTGATTTTGTGGCAGGTTTGGCATGCCTTTCATTTTTGGAAAGATATGAAAGTGGAATCTGTAGCCTCTGTTTATGATGTCCAGAATCCATTTTTCCTGTGTAATAATGTGCCAATTGTCTGAAAATAAGGCCAGTTTTCCACCCAGAGGTGCTGCCATTGAATGTTTGTTTGGCAGGCATAGGGGGAAGTCATTGAGCTTGCTTCCTGAATGGTTGAGGCCTTTCTTCTCCTCCTCTTGGAGTTGTTGTTTGCCGTTGTCTAGGTCTGTAAGAACCTTGTGGTTGTCATCTGCCCCTGGGGCGTCTGTACCTACCCCTTTGGGGTCTGTCTGTGGTTGGAAAGGACCAGTTTTTTGATAGCCAGTTTCTACTGAAGCGAGGAGGTTGTACCTGCAAGAAATCTTTAACTGTTTGCATAGATTTTGCCTTTTCTTCCATTTTCTTTAAAACCTCCTCTGCTTTGACACCAAATAATACATCCTTTTGCAATGGTGCATCCAATAACTTTGCTTTTACATGTTCTGGTAAGGTTTGCTCTTTTAGCCAAGCATGTCTACGTATCACAGAGCCGGTGACAGCTGCTCTACATGAGGCCTCCAATGAATCAAAACCACACTGTAAAGTATGTTTTCCCACTTGTTCTGCTCCATGCAATAAATCCTGCATCTCTTTTAAATCTGGTTGATCTGTTTGTGTCATCTTGAGTTTCAATTGGGAGATCAAAAACTGCTGGTATTTCAGCATGTGAAATTGGCAGTTTAATGGCTAAAGTGGCAGAAGTATACACCTTCTTCCCCCATCTTTCTAATGCTCTGGAATCTCTTTCAGAAGGTAAAGGATTTTTTGCAGTAGAGGCCTTAATCCCCTTAGGACCCTGTGAAATGGTTTCTGGGTCAGCAGCAGGGCTTTTATACAAAAACTGGTGGGAATCAGGGACCCGGTAGTATCTGTCTGGTTTAACTGGGACCCGGTAGTATCTGTCTGGTTTAACTGGGGCAGGAGGCAAGGAGTCTGGATTCAGACTGGCTACTGCAAAAACATCATCCAAAATATCTAAAACCGGTGGAATAGCAAGGGGCCTATGCTGAGGAAGAAGGAGAAGGAGAAACTCCCGGAGCCGTTTCTTAGAATCTGAGTAATCCTGTCCTTCCCAGTGGAAGTGTTCCCTCAAGGTATGCAAGGTTTCCCCGAAAGAATAGTCCTCTGGGGGGGGGGGGGGGGGCCGAGGGAATTGATTCCTCTGCATCAGTCTTCATAGGGAGAATAGGAGTAATCCTGGTCCTCAGAAAAACCTGAGGTAATGGAAGCTTGATCTGAGGAATGGTAGTCTTCCTCCAACCTGGGTCTTTTTTCTAAGGGGGTTGAGAACCCCTGATAAGAGTAATTAAATCCTCAGCCATCTTGAGCATCTGCTTTTTAGGCATGGGTTGCTGAGAGGGGGTCTGAGGACCCTGTTTCCTAATTTTCATAGGGGCTTTAGCTTTTGAGTAAGATTTAATGGTAATAGAAGTAGGCTTGAAAATGCCTTCAGAAATTGAAGGCCTAGCTAAATTTTCTGATTCCCCGCCAAGAGTGGCGTCGGTGTCTAGAGAGGTAATCGGCTCCGGAGGGCCTGCAACTTCAGATTGAGAGGTCGCCGGTAAAATAGATTCAGCGGTAGTCAGGGGCTGCGAAGGCGCCTCACTGAGAACCGGAGATCCGGCGGCAGGCCTAAGCGTGGTCTCGGTATCCAGTTTGGGCCTCGGATGTCTATCTTTATCTTTGCGTTTTTTCATTAAGCCTGGTGTCGGAATATCCGACGACATGCTGTAGTTAATTTTTTGCCAAAATAATGAAGGGCGAACTCCGCCCGACGTTTTATAGTGCGTTTATTGAACCTAGCACAAAAGCGGCAGCCCGAGACGTCGTGGTCTGGGCCTAGGCAAGGAATACAGTATGAGTGAAAATCCTTATGCGGTATTTTCTTCCCACAAGAAATGCAATTATTAACTTTGTCTGACATCGGTCTGAGGCAAGAAAAGTTTCCCCAACGGGGTACTTAGCTTTAGAGAAGACTTCGGCTGAAATCCTTTTCGGAAATCTCAGGAGCTGGCCGACCGGCACTTGCGAACTGCTTCTGCTTCGGGCAATGCGTGGCAAGAAAGACTGAAGAAAATGGCGTCGGCTGCCTCTTTTATACCCCTACCGCTCTGACGTCAGGGAAGAAGTGACGACAACCGACGCCGGACCAAGACTTTGGAATTCCGCCGACTGAGGACCCGCCTGACGGCAGAATAACCCAAGTGTAATGACTGCAGCAGTATGGCACGATGAACATTCATTGTTTCCAGACTGTGAGAATGTTGACTCCATAAACTTTTTAGGTACCACTGAAGTTTCCTCATATGCAGTCTTGCATATGGAATTAGTAGGATGCAGGATGCCATGAAGCCCAGAGCCTGCAAAATTTGTCTTGCAGAAGACTGGGTTTTTGTTGCCATCAGTTTGAAGTAAGTAGTCAGTTGCTTTTGCTTGTCTAGCGTGAGGTAAGCCATCTGGGCAGTTGTATGTAAGCTTGCACCCAGGAATGTTATCTTTTGACAGGGTACCAGTTGTGATTTCTTTTAGTTTATTGTGTACCCTAGGCATGTTAGAAGCCTTTTCACAAACGCCAGGTGTTGAAGAAGTGTGTCCTTGTTCTCTGCTTGAATGAGACAGTCGTCCAGGTAAGGATATATTTGTATACTTCTTTGTCTGCAAAATGCAAGTACTGGTGCCAGGCACTTTGTAAAGACCCTGGGCACAGTAGATAAGCTAAAGGGCAGTGCAGAGAATTGGTAATGCATTAAGCCAGCCTTGAATCTGAGGTATCTTCTGCACGATTGTCTTATTGGGACATGCAGGTATGCCCCTTTTAGGTCTAAAGTCACCAGCCAAGCATTCTTACTCAGCATGGGTAGAAGCTGCTGCAAAGTCAGCATTTTGAATTTTGGAATGTCCAGGTATGTGTTCAAAAATCGATAAATCAAGTATTGGCTGCCAGGTCTTGTCCTATCTGGGTACCAAGAACAGTCTTGAGTAAAAACCTTGTCCTTTTTCCTGTTCTGGTACTGTCTGAATGGCCCTCATATCCATGAGGGACGTAACTTGTTTCTGTGACTCTGCCCATTGATTTTTTTGGCAGATCTGGCCAACCATTTGCCATTGGCAGAGTGTGGAAATGGAATCTGTATCCCTGTGATACGATGTTTAGTACCCACTTGTCCTGGGTTATTAACTGCCAATTTTGAGCAAAAAGTGCTAAATTACCCCCTATGGGTGCTGTCAAAAGATAAGTGCTTGGTGTAGGCAGAGGGAAGTCATTGAGATTGCTTTCTGTAGGTTTGCGCTTTATCTCCTCCAGATTTGGAGGTGGAAGCGCCCCATTGCTTTGACCTGTATGAATCTTGCGCCTGGTATCTGGAACCCTTAGGGCGTCTGGATTTGACCCTTTGAGCTCTATCTGACACAGGAAAGGACCAATTCTTTGTAGGCCAGTGTCTACTGAATCTTGGTGGCTGCACTTGTAAGAAGTCAGTCTTTAACAGTTTGCATAGACTTAGCTTTGTCTTCCATTTTCTTTAGAACCTCTTCTGCCTTAATTCCAAACAAAGAATCATGCTGTAAAGGTGCATCTAGCAATTTAGCTTTAACATGATCAGGCAAATTTTGTTCCTTTAACCAGCCATGCCTCCTAATCACAGATCTGCGGCCCAGCAGGAGGCCTCTAAGGAATCAAAACCACATTGCAATGTATGCTTTCCAACTTGTTCAGCTGCATGCAATAATACCTGCAATTACTTATTTTCTGCACATTCTGAAATCAACATCATTTTCTGTTTCACCAATCCCATAACATGCTGTTGGTACTTAATCATATGAAATTGACAGTTTAAGGCCCTGATTGCCAAGGCTGCAGATGTATAAACCTTTTTTCCCCATCTGTCTATTGCCCTTGAATCTCTGTCAGAGCGTGTAGTATTTTTTGCTGTTGAGGCCTTAACTCCCTTTGGACCCTGTGAAATAGTTTCTGGATCAGCAGCAGGGTTTCTAAATAAAAATTTATGTGAGTCAGGTACACTGTAATATCTGTCAAGCTTACTGGGAGCTGGAGGTAAGGAGTCAGGGGTCAAGCTTGACTCCGAAAACACATCATCCACAATGTCTAAAACTGGGGGGGGGGGGCTAAAGGCTTGTGCTGAGGGAGAAGAAGGAAATCTCTGAGCCTCTTTTTTGATTCTGAGAAATCTTGACTCTCCCAGTGAAAATGCTCCCTCAAAGTATGCAATGTCTCTTCAAATGAATAATTCTCAGAAGGAGATGCAGATGGAATAGACTCCTCAGCATCAGAATCCTCATAGGGAGGTATAGGCAGTTCCTGATCAGAAGAGGAATCAGAAGAAATAGACACCTGATCTGAAGATTCATAATCAGTGTCTTGCCTAGGCCTCTTATCTGGAGGGGGATGGGTACCCCTGATCAAGGTAATAAGGTCTTCAGCCATTTTGATAATCTGTTCTGTAGGCATAGAGGCCTGTGCACGTGGCTCATGCATCATTTTTTTAGTTTTAGAAGTTGGTCTTGCAGCTGTCGTCGGTTTGATATACAAATGTTGAGGTCTGAATACACCCTCAGAAGCCGGTGCCTGCTCAGTGGCTCTGGACCCATCTGAGGGAGATACATCCGTCGGTCCAATACCTTGAGTATCTTGCGGCATGCTGGACTCCGCATGGGTGTCGGTAGAGGCCTGCACCTAGAAGGTAGCGGGTATCAGGGGCTGCGAAAGCACCTCACTGAGTACCGGCGAACCGGCAACTGGCTTAGGAGAAGCTTCGTCATCGGTTTTGGATCTCGACTGCCTTTCTCTCTCCTTTTCTGTGTGTTTTTTATGTACTCCGGTAGTCGGATTGCTATGCGACGACATTTCTGGGTAGTTATATCCGTTACCAAAATACTTTGATGCAAAAATATACCAATGATTAACAGTGCGTTGGTTAAATCTAGCACAAAACCGACAGCCAGGCACGTTGTGATCAGGGCCTAGGCAATGAATACAGTATGAATGGAAATCCTTATGAGGTATTTGCTTCCCACAAGTAATACAATTATTTTTCTGACATCGGTAAAAAGCAAGAAAAACGTTTCTCCAATGGGGTACTTACCTTTAGTGAAGACTTCGGTCTGAAACTCAAACTCGAATTTTTCAGTAGTTGGCCGACCAGCAGTTGCGAAAATGCTTCGGCTTCGGGCACCGCGCGGCAAGAAAGACTAAAGAAAATGGCGTCGGCTGCATGTTTTATACCCCTGACATCCTGATGTCATGAAAGAGAAGACAGCAACCGACGCAGGACCCAAGACTTTGGAATTCAGGCTGACTGAAGGCAACCTGCCAGCAGATTACCCAAATGTAATGACTGCAACAGTGAAATGCGAAGAACATCTGTAAATCTATTGATGACATGGGCTCAAAGGGAGAAGACACCAGAGCCTGAAGTACCAAGGTGAGGTCCCAAGGGGGTGTAGGATCTTTTACCGGGGGTCTTAAAAGAAAGGTACCTTTAAGGAAGGTCTTGCACAGTCTGGAAGAACATAGGGAAGCCATGTTTTCTCCCACATGGAAGTTAGAGATGGCAGCCAGTTGGACTTCAACGGTAGAGGAACTAGCACCTTGGTGAAAGATACTTGCTAGAAATTCCAGAACAGCCGAAACCGGAGCCATGAACAGATCTAGGTCTCATCGACAGGCCCATATAGAAAACCGTTTCCACTTGCTGCAATAAATTTTCCTGGCTGAAGACTTGTGAGCCACCACCAAAATGGTTTTAACCGAGGAGGATAACCCGGGAGTCCTAATCATTAATGGAACTGTAGCAGCCAATCGATAAGTTTCAGATTGTCCAAGTCTGGGTGAGGAATCCCTGAGGGATGCGAAATGAGATCCAAAACCGGAAACAAGATCCATGGTGGAACTGCCAGGTGAGACCAAAGGGAGGGGAGCCAGACTTGACGAGACCAGTATGGGGCAATGAGGATTACTGAGCTCTCCAACCTGTGATCTTTCTGTAGAAACTTCGGAATGAGAGGTAACACGGGGTAAGTATTGAGAAGACCAGGAGGCCAAGCATGAACCAGTGCATCTCTGGGGGTTTAGAGCAAAGAACTCGCTGCATTTCACATTGGAAGGAGATGCGAAAAGATCACAGCAAGGCCAACCCCCACTTGAGGAAGATCTGTTCCGCTATTGAAGGTTTCAGAGACCAATCATAAGCCATCAGAAATAGTCCTGCTGAGCCGGTCCGCCAGAATGTTGGACCTTACTGGAATGTGCATTGCCACCAGAAAGCAGCTGGTGGAAATCGCCCATTCCCACACTCTTGTGGCCTTGCGACAAAAGGGGTAAGATCTGGTTCTGCCCTGTTTGTTGATATGCCAGACCACTGACATGTTGTCTGACTGAATAGCAATAGTCCTTAGAGGAAGATGCAACGCTAGAAGAAGTGCCCTCATTGCCAGGACGTTGATATGCCAATTGGTCTCGGAAGGGGACCATGTGCCTTGGACAGTTGTTCCCGAGAAATGTCCCCCCCCCCACCCTAGCTGGGAAGCATCCGTGATCACTGTGGTTGTGAGAAAGGACGGAACAAAGGGGCGTCCCTTGACAAGGTCCGGGGAGAGAATCCACAAGAGAAGAGACTCTTTTGCAAGCCCAGGAAATCCAAATTGGATGGGACAAGGGTAGCTCTAGTACAGACCACTGAACTGCTAGCATCCACTGGAGAACTCGCATATGAAGTCGTGCAAAGGGTAGAAGACTGACTGTGACTGCCATGGAACCCAGAGCCCATAGAACAGTCTCCGCTGAAGGAAGATGAGCCTGTAGAATGTAAGAAACATGAAGTCTTAAATTGTGTACCCTTTCTGGATTGAGGTAAACCTCCATTTGTATGGTGTTGAATCAAGTTCCTATGAAGTCTAGAGTCTGGACTGGAGTCAGTGATGATTTGCTGAGGTTTATGGTAATGCCCAGACTGTTTGCTAGCACTAGGAAATAATCCCTGGCTTGGCACAGCAGATGCCAAGTGTGTTGCTGATATTTTAACATATGGAACTGACAACTGAGTGCTCTGTCAGCTAAGGCTGCAGAGGTTTATACTTTTTTACCCCATCTGTCCAGAGCTCTAAAGTCTTTGTCAGAAGGAATAGGATTCTTGGCAGAACTAGTCTTAGCTCCTTTTGGTCCCTGTGTAATGACCTCTGGGTCTGCAGCAGGATTTCTGTACAGGTATTGGTGAGAATCTGGTACGCTGTAATACCTGTCAGGTTTACTGGGAGCAGCTGGGAGGGTGTCAGGAGCTAAGTAGGATTCATGGGAATCATCATCCACCACTTCTAAAATAGGAGGGATGGACAGGGGTCTGTGGTGGGGCAGGTCCAGAAACTCTCTATAAGTCTTTTCTTAGACTGGGGAAAGTCCTGAGATTCCCACTGGAAATGTTCCCTGAGAATGTGAAGGGTTTCCCCAAAGGAAAGGTCCTATGGAGGGGAGGCAGAAGGGGTGGATTTCTCTGCATCTGAATCCTCATAAGCAGTCAGAGCTTGCTGTTCTTCAAAACTGAACAGTCAGATTCCTCAGAATCCTGTTCTGTCATAATTTCTGGAGAAGAGTGCCTTTTCCTTTTAGAAGTTATAGCCTGACTACCCCAGATAAGGGAGATGAGATCCTCTGCCATTTTAAGCATTTGTGCTTCGGGTGCTGGAGCAGGAGCAAGATGGTGGCTAGAAGCAGATTTTCTAGGAGTGGCTTGGCTTCTAGGCCTGAGAGAATCCGTCTGTCTGAGAGAAACAGTAGTCAGATAAGAAGACGTCATTTTTTGTCTAGATTCGGTAGTGCGAAAGACCTCCTCAGAAGCCGGTGCCTGCGTCGTGGCTCCGGGCCCAACCGAGGCAGAGACAGCCAAAGGCTCGGAAGACGAAGATTTCTGCGGCGTACCAGACTCCAAAAGGGTCTTGGTAGAGGCCTGCGCAGATATCGAATCAGGTATCAGGGGCTGCGAAAGCGCCTCACTGAATTCTGGAGAAGTGATGACCTGCTAGCGGTAGTGTCATCTGAAGGCTTAGCCTTGTGTGGTCTGTCTATAGCTTTATCTCTGCGTTTTTTTCGGAATGTTCACGGATTGTTGGCTGATGGACGCCATACTGGTATACGAAGACAGAACACGAAAATAACTGTCTACAAAAAGAGCTCTACAGGAATGGTTCTCGCATTAAAGAGGACACAGAACCGGCAATGGGGGACGTCGTGGTCTGGGCCTAAATAAGTGACGCAGTAAGAATGGAAGTCTCGGTGTGGGATCCACTTTCCACAGGCGAGACAACTGTTAACTTTTTCGTCATCGGTTAGTGCAAGAAAAAAAAGTGTCCCCAATGGGGTACTTAGCTTTAGACATTTTCAGCTGAAATTCAAACTTTGGTAATGACCGACCGGCACTCGTGCGAACTGCTTCTGCTACATGTTCCATAGCAAGAAAGACTGATGTAATGACATCGGCTGCCTTGCTTCATAGCACTAACGACCTGATGTCAGACTACAGGTGACTGCAGCCGACGCAGAAAAATACTGACTCTGGTATTTGGGCCGGCCAAGGGCTACCACAGCAGGGATAACCCACAGGTGATGACTGCAACAGTGAAACACGAAGAACATCATTCTCCGCTGAAGGAAGATGAGCCTGTAGAATGCAAGAAAGATGAAGTCTTAAATTGTGTACCCTTTCTGGAGTGAGGTAAACCTCCATTTGTATGGTGTCCAACCAAGCTCCTATGAAGTCTAGAGTCTGGACTGGAGTCAGTGACGATTTGCTGAGGTTTAAGGTAATGCCCAGACTGTTCGCTAGTACTATGAAATAATCCCTGGCTTGACACAGCATATACCTGGTGGGGGCAGCAAGGAGATAATTGTCCAGTAAGGGAAGACCTGGATTCCCTGGAGTCTCAGGTGAGACGCTACTACCACCATCACTTTGGTAAACACCCTGGGGGTTGTGGTGAGACCAAAGGGAAGGGCTCTGAACTGATAATGTTTGGCCCCCAGCCGGAAGTGAAGAAACCTGTGGGAGCACCTGTTTATTTTGATTGGATAGTACGTGTCCTGGAGGTCGATTGAGCACATCCAATCTTTCTCCTGCAGGGAGGGCAGGATGGAGTGAAGGTTGACTATCCGTAATTTTTCTTTGGCTACAGACAGGTTCAAGGTGGAAAGATCCAGAATGGGTCTTAGGTCCTCCGTTTTTTTATGGCACTAAAAAGAACCTGTAATAAATGCCCGATCTGGATTGGTCTGGGGGAGACGGTTTGGATGACTCGCTTGCTTAGCAGCTTATTTCCAGTGCTGCTACCTCCCATTGCATGGGTGGGACATCTGGGTGGTGTTTTGGTTAGTGAGGTGGCTCTATGAACGGGATGCAATAACCTCTGGATATGATTTGCAACACCCAACGGTCTGTTGTTATGGACTCCCACTCTGTTGGGTATAGCGAGAGGCGACCTCTGACTGCCTCCAAAGACAAGCAGTCGGGGAGCCCCTCAGGGCTACTGTGCGGGCTGTTAGAGAATGGCTCTTGAGACCCGAAATTTCTCGTACCCCCTCTGCCTCTGGGCCAGTGTCTGTCATGAACCCTCTGCCTCTGGGGGAAGATGATTCCTGAGTGTCCAGGGAGAACCGAGATTTTCGGAACCGCATCTTCTTCGCCCCTTGCTGATTCCTGGAGAAGGATCTCTGAGGGGGTGAGAAGCGGATCCCAATGGCAGAGAGTGCCTTCCCATCCTTCTCACTCTACACCAGTGTTTCACACACAGACCTCCCAAACAGGGAAGAACCATCATAGGAGACATTAGCAAAGGACGCCTTGAAGGGTTCCAAGAATTGACAAAGCCGGAGCCAGGCGTGACGCCTCATGGCAACGCTGGACCCGGCCACTCTAGCGGCTCACTCCGTGGCATGGGAAAGGAGGCGCATGGACGTATTGGCTACTGCCTTAAGAGTGGCCATTTGTGCGGAGAACATCTTCTTGCCCTCCGCTGACGTGGACTCCGGGGGCGACTCGGTGACTTTAATGAATAAGTCACGCTGTAGTCGGACGACATATGCCATATAGTTCAGCTCCCTTATGGTAAAGGTTGCTGAAGTGTACACCCACTTCCCTAAATGGTCCATAGACTTCAACTCACGGTCAGGAGGATGGACCATAGAGCTCTCCTGTGCAAGCTCTTTCTTTGTTGCAGCTGCCAATGTCATTGGTGTCTACTGGGGACCCCTTACTCCAACTAGTCCTGTCTGGTGGGGAGCTGGGGATCTTATTTGGACCCTTGGGTATAGGCTCCACGGTGTCCAGTTCCTTCCATGCCTGAGATGTTATCGGGTCCACAAGCGGGTCTATGGGAGGAGACACCCAGGAGGTAGATGGGCCCGTGCCGAATATCTCTAGGAACACCGACTAATCTGAGGTTGGTTTTTGGGCGAACCTACCCTCCCTTTGGCAAAGGAGTTCCATGATGTCTCCAAATGAGACATCTTTGAGGGGGGGTGACCTGGTGGAACCTTCCCCTTCCTCCAAGTCAGTGTCATCCATGAGGGACTCTGGAGAGGAGTCCAGGTGCTTCCTTTTGCACGTCCGCTTACGAGCAGCCTCCTCAGTGGGACTCTCTGTGGGGGACTCGCAAGCTTCTTGCTGCTCTTGAATGGGAGCTCCCTGAGACACAGTGAGCATGGGCTGTCCCTGAGAGGACAGGAGTGTCGGGGCTGAACCCAGAGCAGAGGGAGTCAGGGCGGAGTCCAAAGACGAGATGGTCAGGGATCTCGAAGCACTCGAGAGGACCCTCTCCACCATGTCAAAAGCCGAAGAAGAGCGCACTACCTGGAAAATAAGCAAGGGAGCCCTTCCCCTTGGATCCAAAGGGGGAATCAAGAGCCAAGACTGCCAGTGCCGAGAAGCCGAGAGGGATAATGCACTCCAAAAGGCTTGGAGCAGACAGTGCCCCCTCAGACCCAGTCAGATCTGACGCACTCAAGGTAATGGCAGACACTGAGGTACAAGGTACCAACGGCGCCAACCCCAAGGGTCCTCGGATCCAGAGACTCCAAAACAGACAGTCGGATTGGAGAAGGTGTTATGGGGGTGAAGAAGGACTGCGAGCTCCCTGCTCCGGACGGAGAGGGGGCTCGCAAGACCCCCATCTGGATTTGGGTGCGGATGAACTTCCACTTCATCCTGTCCATTTCTGCTTCGCTCAGACTACGGGTCAACCTAGATGAAGAAGCCACTGACACCGGCCGGGAGTGCCAATGAGGGGAACCTCTAGATGGGGGTCTAGATACCTCCAGCACCGTATAAAAGCTGAGCGATCAGAGCTGAGGAGTACTGGGCCTAGGAGGGGGGTCTTTGATTAAGCAGGTGGCTCCGCCAGAGCCAAGCGGTCTGGAGACTGCTTCCTAGACTTGTCCTTTAGTTTTTTGCCTTCCCCAGACCTCATAGCAAGGGGTTGAGTCCCAGAGGCCTGGGGATAAAGTAGAAGCAGCCGAGCTTGAGGCTGCTGATGCAGTAATGGGGACAGCCATCCCCGAAGAAGGGAGCAGACCTTTCATGACCAGCTTAGCCATCCTGTCCTGTCCTTAAGGGCCCACGGGTTGAAATCCGCACAAACAGGGCAGGTTGTCCGCAAATCGGCCACGCCCAAACACACTACACACAGAGTGTGGCCATTGGCTGGGGTGAGCTTATGGCCACACACTCTGCATTTCCTAAACACTGGCTTGGGGGTTTCAGCCATACTAGGGAACACAAACACCCCAAACAGCACCCTGTAGATACTCACATACACACCTACGAGAGAGGGGCGAGAAACCAGTAGGGAGACTACATTAGCTACAACTACTACTTTTAACTTTTTATTTTTTTGATCCAATGGATAAACGTGGTATGGGGAGGTGAAAAAGGAAAAGGGTGGGAATCAATTTAGCCTAAACTATCACAAAAAAGTCACTTGCCAAAAAACAACCAGGAGCTCTGTGACCACGATGCGTAGCTTTTCAGAGGCAAAGGAGATCTGAGGGAAGGAAGGAGATGGAGAGCATATGGGTAAAGGGAGGAGCTTGGAACTCAGATCAGATGCTAGACATGCGGCCGTCTCGGATCAGATTCAGATCCTAATACCCACAGGTTGAAGACCAAATGAAGTCAGCTACTTCAGATATTCTGTTTTGCCCTTTTACTACCTCCTTGTTTATACCTTCTTCATCATTTATTTCAGAATCATCTTCTATATCCTCTTTATTATTTGTTCTCATCTAATTTTTCTTCTATTTCTACTACTTCTAAAAATTCCTTCTCTTTGTTCATTTTCTTTTTCCTTACTGTTACTTTCATTTTTGCAATCTATCCATAAATATCCAATTTTGTTACATTTATAACATTTCAATTGACACTTTTTGCATCATGTCCTATTTCCCCACAAATATAACATTTCTCTTGTCACAATTACTTATTAAATGTCCTTTTCCACAAAAAAAATGTTTTGAGCTGTCCCCAGTATTTTACAACAGCCCATAATGTTTTCTGTTTTTATTTTTAACACAATATTACAATCCCAGCCACCAGTCTACAAACCCCTTTTTGTCACAAACTTTTGCAATGTCCAGTACTTCTTTACATAAAGCTTTCAGATGTCCTTTCAAAGTATCTTTCTACATTTGTTCCGAAATTGTACATGAATCTTCTTTTTTGTTTCCCTGTTAAATGCTTTTATCACATAAAGACTCCATGGGTTACAGTCTTTCTTTTATTCAAATTCTCCAAGAAAATTTTCCTTTGAAAAAACAGTCTCAAATATAATGTCACAAAAAAAGAAGTTATGTCTTACCATAACCTTCTATCTGTGTTATCTTCTTTCATTCATCACTGATGGGTTCAGTTCCGAGCTCTCAGAACTGAGTCGGCCTATTACCAAGCTCGCGCCAGCCAAAAAAACTCTCGAGCTAAGTCTCTACCCAGAATGCCCTTCTCCCTGTTACCTCAGATCAAGTTTGCTAAGAAAGGAAGTAAAGCCGAGGCCACTTCTACGCAAGTTCCCTAGTGCACCACTTAGACCCAAAGCATCCCCAGGAGCCTTTGGAGGGAGAATAAGGGTGGGAAGTGATGAATGAAAGAAAATGAACAACACATGGTAAGACATATTGTTTATCTTCTTTCCACTCATCAATAATGGGACAGAATCCCAAGCTACCTTGAGGTCCATGGGCGGCCCTTATGGAAGAACATTCCTGAGTACCACTGAGCCAAAGGCAGCTCTCCCCTGGAGACCAGGTCCAATTTGTAATGATTGATAAAGGTATGAGGATTAGCCCAAGTAGCTGCTGCACAGATGTCATCCATGGATGCCCTGGAATGGAATGCTATAGAAGCTGCCATAGATCTAGTGGAGTGGGCTTTAACTTTTGGCACAGATTCATTAAGGAGGGAATAGGCGACACGCATGCAGTTCCTTAGCCATCTTGATAATGTAACCTTGGAAACACCTTCTCCCATTTTGGGTCCCGAAAAGGAGATGAAAAGCTGTTCAGAGTTATGGATAGGTTTGGTCCTGCCTACGTAAAATCTTAATTGTCTATGTACGTCTAAGGTGTCAAGGCAATACTCGCCTCTACTAGTAAAATTCGGAAAAAACACTGGTAGATCAATTGACTGGTTAATAGAGAATTCAGAAACAACTTTGGGAAGAAAGGATGGGTTCGTCCGAAGTGACACTGTCATTATGAAAGACCAGGTAGGGCCTCTTGATACACAGTGCCTGCAGCTCCGAAACTCTTCTGGCAGAGATAATGGCTACCAGGAACAAAGATTTCCAAGACAAAAACTTTAGCTCACACTTAGCAGCAGACTCAAAGGGCTTTTGAGACAAGGACTGAAGGACTAAAGTAAGGTTCCATGGTTCCACGGGCTGTCTGAGAGGAGGCCTGAGATGAGAGGTCCCTTTGTGGAAAGCCTTGCAGAGGCGTAAAAAGATAAGAGGGGTGACATCTATACCATTGTGGAAATTGCTGCTAGATGCACTCATACTGTAGAGGCAGAGATTCCGTTATCAAAAAACTTAGCCGAGTATTGAAGCACTGCAGTAATTGGAGCCGAATACGGGTCTAGCGTGTTATCCTTGGACCAAATGGAGATCCTTTTCCATTTATCCTGATATAGTCTTCTGGTAGATGGTTTGAGAGAGGCCAAAATGATGTCCCAAACATGTGAGGAGAGATTAGCTTACCTGGCGACTAGCGGAAGTGGAGAAACCAAGCTGTCAGCTTGAGAGTGGACAGGTTCGGGTGACTCAACCCCTGGGGGTGAGTGATCAGATCTGGTACAGTGTCCAGAATCCACGTCGGGTATACTAGGTGAGGGCGAAGAAAGGGGAAATAAACTTGTCGAGGCCAGAATGGGGCTATGAGGATCACCTTGCATCTCAACCGAAGAGCTTTCTTTAGAAATTGTGGTGTCAGAGGAATGGGGGGGGATAGGCATAGAGAAGTCTCAAGGATCAGTGTCCCTTGGTGACTCCCCCTCTGGGGGAAGTACGGCGAAGTAGCTGCTGCACTTGGTGTTTGATGGGGAAGCGAAAAGATCACAGCAAGGCTGGCCCCAGTGGCTGAAGATTACATACGCCATCTTGGGGTTGAGGGACCACTCGTGGGGCATTAGGATGCATCTGCTCAGTTTGCCTGCAATCACGCTGGGGCTCCCCGGGATATGCATTGCTATCAGAAAACGGTTGGAAGCTATCGCCCACTGCCAAATTCTCATGGCTTCTCGACATAGGGGGTAGGGCTTGGTTCCTTCTTGCTTGTTGATGTGCCAGACCACTGACATATTGTCTGATTAAAGTGCAGTTGTCCCGGAAGGGAGAGCCGAATGAAATTCCTGCAATGCTAACAGCACTGCTCTCAGTTCCAGAACACTGATATGCAGGTGTGCCTCTGAGGTGGACCATGTGCCTTGGACAGTCTTTCCCTGGAAATGCCCCCCCCCCCCCCATCTGATCAGGGAAGCATCCGTGCTCACAATGGCTGTGGGCTGGGAGGGTTGAAATGGGTGGCTCTAAAGATGTACATCTGGCCTCATCCACCAAAGCAGGTCCTGCTTGGAGGAGTTGGTTATTCGATCATGAAATCGACGGGATGATAGCTTGGGAACCAATGACAGAGAAGGAGCCATTGCAGAATTCGCATATGTAGCTTTGCTAGAGGTACCAGTGCAACTGATGCAGCCATAGAACCTAGGGCTTGAAGAACTTCCTTTACAGAGGCTGATGTTTGAGAAAGAATTATTCAGATTTGAAGCCACAATCGATGGAGTCTGTGGAGAGGGAGTGATACCAGACAGGAGTGAGTATTGAACACTGCTCCAATGAACTCTTATTTGTTATGTAGGGATGAGATTTGATTTCTCCCAATGTATCGTTATTCCCAACAATTTTGCCAGAGAGAGAGAGTATGTTGTACTGCAGTTACCAGAAGATGCTTGGTGGGGGCGGTAAGAAGCTAGTTGTCTAGATATGGAAACACCCGGAATCCTTTTAGTCTCAAGTGAGCTGTTACCACTGCCACGCATTTCATGAACACAGTGGGGGCTGTAGAGAGACTAAACATCAGGGCACGGAATTGGTAATGACTGGCTCCTAGCTGGAAGTGAAGCAGACCCATGGAGCATTTGTCCATGTTGATATGGTAATATGCATCCTGGAGAACTATAGAGCACATCCAATTGCCTTCTCTTAAAAAGGGAAGGATGGACTGAACCTTGATCATCCAGAATTTGGTGTGGGTGACAGACTTGTTTAAGTTGCTGAGATCCAAAATGGGTCTCCAGTCCTCTGTCTTTTTTGGTACCAAAAAGAATCTTGAGTAAAATCCAGATCCGCGCTAGTCTGGTGGGACTGGTTGGATGACTTTTTTGAGACAGCTTTATAATCTCTGAAGCTGCTTCTTCCCTTTGACTGGGTGGAACGTCGGGAAGTTTTCTTGGAAATTTTGGCTGACAAGAAAGGGGAATGGTGTAACCTCTGGTGATAATCCTCTGCACCCAAGTATCGGTGGTGATAGAGTGCCAGGCAGCTTGGTGCAGAGAGAAACAACCCCCAACTGCTTCCAGAGGTAAGCAATCGGGCCGCCCCTCAGGAGCGCTGATAAGGCTGTCCAGAGAAGGAGTCCCTGGAGCCTTGGTTGCAAGGACCCCCTCTGTCTCTATAGCGGTGTCTTCCAGAATTGTTACCCCCCCTACCTCTGGGAGTATCATTACCACATGCGGCATGGAAAAAACCCTGAGATTTCTTATGCCACATTTTTCCACTCCTCTGATTCCTGGAGAAGGTACGTTGAAGGTTGGAAAACCATAGGCCTATGGCAGATAGGGTTTTTCCGTCTTGTTCACACCTGGCTAGCGTGTCCTTCACTTTGGAGCCAAAAAGGGATGAAGCTTTGATGGGAGCATTCAAAAAGGAAGACTAGAAAGGGGTCTGCAAAGTCACAGATGCGCATCCAGGCATGATGCCTCATAACAATGCCCGGACCCGCTGCCCTAGCCGCCCCTTTGGTCACATGTGAGAGCAACCTCATGGATGATGACTCAGGTGAGTCCACGTGCTTGCTCTTGCAAGCCTTATTCCGAGGGGACTCCTCAGTGGGGGGTCTCTTAGGAGGACTCAGAAGAGTGGGTACCCTGAACAGGGGTGTCCTTTTGCTTTTATGCCCGGTGGCCTGGAGGGTGGTCTGTGACAGCTGTAGCTCAAGGGGTGAAAACTGGGGTTCTGACATCAAAGGAGTGCTGCCAGAAGCAAGAGCCCTCTCCATCGCGACAAAAGCAGGCCCGCCCAAAGAGGGATGGGAGAGTGGAACCGAGAAAGACCACCTCGGGACCGGGGTCATACCCCGCTCCGACGGACCCGCCCCCACAGGAAGAGCCTCAAGCAGGATCGCCGCGGACGCAGCCATCAGTGCCGAGGAGGGAACCAAGGAGAAAGTCGGCACCGTACCCTGCGCCGATGTGCCCATCCCCCAATCCCCAGATTGAGGAAGGACCAGTTCGTCGGGAACCGAAGACCAAAGGGACAAAGTCGGAGCTGGAGTGAGATGCACTGTAGGCGCAGAGGTGATGAGTTCCAAAAGGGATGCTGGAGCAAAAGGCTTCGGAACCAAGATGGACAAAGGAGGAGTGTAAGATGGAGTCCATAGATAAGGCAATCCAAGTCCAGCAGGTGGATGGGTTTTAGAAAGTGAGGGAATCCCCATGGCTACCAACAGCTGGTCCAGAAGATGCACCACATTGTGTTTTGAAAGGCTCCTGGTGGACCTAGTGGATACTCCAGACGAAGAGTCAGATCATTCAAGAAATGGACTATACACTTGGCCCAGAAATGGGTCTACGGAGGGAGAGTATCAGGTCCATGGTGCAAGGTCTGCCAGCACCGAAGTCTCTAGTTTCGAGACCGGAAGCAAAGGGGTCAGATCCAATGAGGTCGGTACAACGCTCGGTGTCGAAGTGGCACTCCGAGCCAAAATGGTCGGTTCCAAAATGGGAACTGAAGTCGTAGTCAAAGTAGCTACAGGTGCCGAAGTCGAAATAGGCGAAGTAAGATCTATGATCGGTGCCAGAGGCAGGGAGTGTGCCAAAACAGGTGTCGATATCAAAGGTTTTGAAATGTACAGTTGTGTACACTTACCATAAATGTAGATATTCGAGTGTATTCACTGCTGCAGTCCTTACATTTGGGTAATCTGGCAGGTTACCTTCAGTCGGCCTGAATTCCAAAGTCTTGGGTCCTGCATCGGTTGCTGTCTCCTCTTCCATGACGTCAGGTCGTCAGGGGTATAAAACATGCAGCCGACGCCATTTTCTTTAGTTATTCTTGCCCCCGATGTCAGGTGCCTCCAAAAAGGTAGCAAAAAAAAAAAAAAATATATATATATATATATATATATATATATATATATATATACACACACACACACACACACACACACACACACACACACACACACACACACATATACATACATACATATGCATCAATATAAACTTTACCTTCCTCTACAAGCAAATACCCCACATAGGTTATAGACGACAGTGAAGGAAAGAAAGGAAAGATAAACTCCAGAATGACAGGGGGGTGGCGGGAGGGTAACCTGGACTGCAACAGTGAATACACTCGAACACCTACATTTATGGTAAGTGTACACAACTGTACTATGTTCTTCGTGTTTCACTGTTGCAGTCATTACATTTGGGTAGAATCCCAAAGCTATGGATGGGGGGCTGGAGCGAAACAGCATTAGGAGTGGCTATAAGGCCCTGTAGAACTGCAGTGGCAAAGCCTGCTCTGGATTTAGAGTAAAGAGGCAAATGATAATGCTTTGTAAAGGTGTGCACAGAACTCCAAGTAGCAGCCTCTAGAATGTCTTTGGTTGGTACTCGCTTTAGAAAGGCTGCTGAAGTAGCTGCAGCTGATAGAGGCTAACAACACACCTGATACACTTGTAATAGGTGACTCTATCGTCAGGCACACAGACGTCCCGCTTACCAGGCTGAACAAGGAGAAGGTCACGGTGAGCTGCCTGTCGGGCGCTAGGATCCGCCACATAACACACGCACTCAGGTCACTCCAAGGCAAGTACAAATATGACTCAGTCATTGTCCAAGCTGGTGTGAATGACCTGAGATGTACCTCCCTGGACTACATGAAAAGAGACATAGAGGAGCTCTCTGAGCATGTAGCCCAGGCCTGTATGACCCTGACCTTGAGTAGCATCTTACCCTCACCAAGAATGATGCCACAATATGAAGACAAGATGATCAATTTCAACAATTGGCTTAAGTACTGGTGTCATTCAAAGGGGATCCAATGCCTGTCAGCCTGGGATGACATGCTCGACAAGCCACGATGCTTCGCTAGGGAAGGCTTGCACCGGTCACCCCTGGGCTTTCGGATATTGGCAAAGGCTCTTGCTACCCCCCATAGTGCCTTTTTTAGGCAAGGCTCAAAAGACAAACCCACCTCCATAGGTATCACAAGGGATAAGAAACTAAGAGTAATGATACTCAACGCCAGAAGTCTAAACCTCAAGATGCACGCAATCGAAACTCTCCTTAGCATGGAGAACATCGATATCTGTGCAGTAACAGAAACCTGGTTCAAGGCTCCTGAGAGCACCCCAGCACTACCAGGATATACCTCATACCATGCTTTTCGGCCCCAAAACTTGGACTGAACCACAAAAGGAGGAGGAGTATCAATATTAGTCAAAGATACCCACACCTCCAGGTTGGTGGCACAGCACGAAGCATCAGAGACTATCCATGTGCAACTAACAGTGGGTAAAACTGCCTTCCAGTTTATAGCCTGCTACAGACCACCCTCCCAAACCCAGGAACCCCACTCAGCCTTCCTGAGAACACTGGAAAATATGAAGGTCTCTCCAAACACAATTATATTGGGCAACTTCAACTACCCAAACATAGACTGGGAGCATTACTCTAGCTCCAACACCCTAGCCCAAAGGTTCCTAGAATTTATAAACTCAAATGCTATGGAACAACTTGTTACCACTCCCACAAGAGGGGAAAACATACTGGACCTGATCATCACCAACATGGGGACTCTATGCTCCAGACAAGAAGTGTATCCCTCACTGGTAAGATCAGACCATAAACTAATCTCACTGGATATTCACATCCCGACCCCACCCCCTGCCCAGAAAACCACAATGAAAAACTTCTCTAAAGCAAATTTCACACTCCTCAAAACCGAGGTGGAATCCTTCAAAGCCCCTGGGCCTGTGGAAAATACGGCCCAGACCGCAGAATCCTTTATAAACACATTCTATGAACACCTTCAGGAATGCATGGATCATGCAATCTCAAATAAAACCAAAACCCAATCCTCCAAAGGCAGACGTCCTGTCTGGTGGACCCCAGCCATAAACAAACTATACAATAGAAGGAGGAAGCTACTACACGATAGAGCAAAATCCCAAAAAGAGAAGGCATCTCTGATCAGTATTTGTAAAAAACTACGGGCACTCAGAAAATCGTCTAAGGCCAGCTTCAAGAGAAAAATTGCACAGGACACTAAGGATAATCACAAGGCTTTCTTTAGTTATGTTAGGAACCTGGGTGGGAATTCCCATATTCAGAATTAGTCCAAAATGACAAAAAATACACCGAACCCACAGACATTGCCAACATCCTAGCTGACAGGTTCAGCGCAAACTCCCCCCCCCCACCAAAAGGGCGAATATCTATCCCAGCAGAGTGATGCCCCCCTGACATCTCAGATGCTCAGGTAAGAGCTGCCCTCTCCAAAGCAAAAAACACAGCATCAATGGGACCAGACGGTGTCCCGGGCTGCATCCTACATGAACTCCAAGAGCTAAACCCAAACATAAAACTACTGTTCAATCTCAGCCTTACTACAGGATATGTACCCAAAGAGTGACGTGCAGCAACAGTGGTCCCTCTCCACAAAGGTGGTGCCTCAATGGATCCTGGAAACTATCGCCCCATAAGCCTGACTAGCTTAGTCTGCAAAGCTATGGAAAGGATCATCATGGACCTCATAAATAAAGATATTGGGGACCTACAGACACTGGATCCTACCCAGTTCGGCTTTGTTAAGGGCAGATCCTGCCTCTTAAACTTGGTCGATTTCTTTGAAACAGTCACCAAGGCCATTGACGAGGGGAAGGTGGCCCACACAACCTACCTGGACCTCGCAAAAGCCTTCGATACAATACCCCACTCGGGCATTATAGATAAGCTCACCAGCTTAAATATAAACCCCTATGTCGCTAGATGGGTTGCAAACTGGCTCAAGGACAGAACCCACATGGTTAGAATTGCTGGAGCTATGTCAGACTCCAAACCAGTTACATGTGGTGTCCCACAAGGCTCAGTCCTGGGACCTCTCTTGTTCGGTATAGATTTCTCGGAGGTACAGGCAAACACGCAAGGACTGTGGCTGATCAAGTTCGCAGATGACTGCAAACTGGGCGCCATAATCGACTCTCCAGCCGACACAAGCATCCTCCACAAGGGCCTCATAGAAACAGACAACTGGTGCCAGAGCCATGGCCTCGAGCTAAATGCCAAAAAATGTATAGTCATCCCCTTTGGCAAAAACAAAGTGCCCACAAATTACCACATAGGTGGTAATCCATTAAGTACAGAAGAAGTAATTAGGGACCTGGGGACCCAGGTTGATAGCAATCTCTCATTTGACAACCACGTGGCCAAAGTGGTTAGAAAAACATTTTATATAGCCCACCTAATCATGAAGGGATTCACAACTAGATCAGGGGAGGTCATCTTGCCTCTTTACTCATCCCTCATCAGGCCCATAATTGAGTACAATGCCCCTTTTGGGATGTACCTTACCAGACACCTGCAGTAACTGGAAAGACCCCAAAAGTACCTCACCAAAAGGATCAAAGGGCTCAAACAGATGCCATATGCTGCCCGGTTAAAGAAACTCCAGCTCTACTCAGTGGCATACTGCCTGCTCAGAGGCGATCTGTGCCTGACATATAAAGCCATGTCCAACCCGTAATTAATGGACATGCTGCACCTCAGAAAATCCAAATCCCATCGAGCTACGCGCTCGAGAGACTTGAGCCTTAGCACTGAAATAAATAGGACATGCTGGAGGGACAGATTCATAACCTAGAGGCTCCCTTCACTCTGGAATAAAATCCCAGTCCAGGTTAGGCAGAGTCCCTCATTGACTCTCTCCAAGAGGAATCTTGATGAGTGGATGGGAAATCGTAGGTTTACCCCGGGTATCACTTCTGTGTCACTGTTAGACAGAGGCACAGTATACTAACCTCGAAAAAGGGCATAGCAAAATTAATTTAAAATGGGTGGCGAAAGCCAAACACACTCTGGCTAGGCTTATAAATGCCCTAGGGCCGATAGCCTAGTATGAACCTATAAACCTATGAGACCTAATGCCCTTGGGCACAGGATTATCATGGTGTAAGTAGCAGAAACGGATGCAGTGGCTTATCCACTTTGAAATTGTCTGCTTTGAAGGAGCCTTGCCCCCTGATCCTGCAGCATATGTCAGTAGTAATTGCTCAGTTTTTCTTAGAGCTTTAATCCTGCTTAAGTAGAATCTTAGTTGTCTGTGTACATCCAAGGAATGCAGAATTCTCTCCCCCTTGTTCTGCGGTTTTGGATAAAATGTTGGCAAATTAATTGTTTGGTTAAGAGCCACACTGGAAACCACCTTAGGCATAAAAGTAGGATTTGTCCTCAGAGATACCCTGTCTGGATAAAACATGATAAAAGGCTCTATAGCCATGAGGACCTGTAGCTCTGAAACTCTTCTTACTGAAGTAATTGCTAGTAGCAGAGCTGTTTTCCATGATAAGAACTTTATATCAGCGGTAGCAGCTGGTTCAAATGGAGGCAGGGTGAGCTTTTCCAACACATAATTGAGGTCCCATGCAGGCAATGGTGATCTTCTAGGAGGCCTTAAATTTTTGGCTCCTATAAGATACTGCTTTAGTAAAGGATGAGAAAAGATTGGTGGCTCTGTATTGTAATGAGCTGAAATGGCAGAGGCATGGATTTTAATTGATGAGAAAGACAGGCCCTTGTCAAGCATCTCAGTTAAGTATTGCAATACCTGAGGAATACTTGGTTCTGCTGTATCAGTTCCTTGTGCTTGATTCCAAGCACAGAATCTCTTCCATTTGTCAGCATAAGATTTTCTAGTACTAGGCCTTCTGGCTTCCAAAATGACATCCATCACAGCTTTACTGAGAGGTGTTGTTTGTATGACTACATGATCAGCCATGCTGCCAGGTTCAGAGTCTGTAGTTGATTGTGCAGGATCTGATTGTTTTGCTAGGACAGTAGTTGTGGTCTTTGAGGCAAGGTCCAAGCTGGGTATTCAGACAAGTTCCTTAGGATTGGGTCATTCCGGTGCAATCGGCATCATCTTTGGTTTCTCTTGTCTGACTTTTAGTAGAACCTTGGGGAGAAGAGGCAGAGGAGGAAAGGCGTAAACTGATAGGCTTTTCCAACTTAAGGATAGGGCATCCACTTTCCATGCTTGTCTGTGATAAGTCCTTGTGCAGAATCTTTTCAACTGATAATTTTGAGGAGAGGCAAACAGATCTATGTCTGGGCTACCCCATTTCTCTGTTATCATGCTGAAGACTTGTGGATTTAGTTTCCACTCGTGAGGATCCATAAGGTTTCTGCTTAAATCGTCTGCCAGAGTGTTTTGTTTTCCTGGCAGGAATTGTGCTTGAAGATGTATTTGGTAGGTCAAAGCTGTGTTCCACAGTGCCATGGCTAATCTGCAGAGGGGGTATGAGTGTGTGCCCTCTTGCTTGTTTATATACCACATGACTGTGGTGTTGTCCTGGATGAAGTAAGTCCTTGAAGGCTGTTAGGGCACTTTGAACGGCTAGCATCTCTTTCCGGTTGATATGCAGATGCATTTGTTTTGGTGGCATGTGAGCCCCCCAGGCATAATCTGTTGCGTCTGTTGTTATGGTTTGGCTGGCAGGGGATAGAGTGAATGGCCGTCCCATGTTTTGGTGACATGCCTTTGCCCACCATAGAAACTCCTGTTGCAGGCAGAGGATGAGAGGAATCATTGTTTCCAGACTGTGAGAATGTTGACTGCATAAACTTTTTAGGTACCACTGAAGTTTCCTCATATGCAGTCTTGCATATGGAATCAGTAGTATGCAGGATGCCATGAAGTCCAGAGCCTGCAGAATTTGCTTGCAGAAGACTGGGTTTTTGTTGTCATCAGTTTTGAAGTAAGTAGTCAGTTGCCTTTGCTTGTCTGGCGTGAGGTAAGCCATCTGGGCAGTTATATTCAAGCATGCACCCAGGAATGTTATCTTTGCAGTGGGTACCAGTTGTGATTTCTTTTCGTTTATTGTGTACCCTAGGCATGTTAGAAGCCTTTTCACAAACGCCATGTGTCGAAGAAGAGTGTCCTTGTTCTCAGCTTGAATGAGACAGTCGTCCAAGTAATGATATAATTGTATACTTGTCTGCAAAATGCAATTACTGGTGCCAGGCACTTTGTAAAGACCCTAGGCGCAGTAGATAAGCCAAAGGGCAGTGCAGAGAATTGGTAATGCAATAAACCAGCCTTGAATCTGAGGTATCTTCTGCACGACTGTCTTATTGGGACATGCAGGTATGCCTCTTTTAGGTCTAAAGTCACCAGCCAAGCATTCTTGCCCAGCATGGGCAGAAGCTACTGCAAAGTCAGCATTTTGAATTTTAGAATGTCCAGGTATGTGTTCAAAATCGATAAATCCAGTATTGGCCGCCAGGCCTTGTCCTTTCTGGGTACCAAGAACAGTCTTGAGTAAAAACCTTGTCCTTTTTCCTGTTCTGGTACTGTCTGAATGGCCCCCATTATCCATGAGGGACGTAACCTGTTTCTGTGCCTCTGCCCATTGATTTATGGGCAGATCTGGCCAACCGTTTGCCATTGGCAGAGTGTGGAAATGGAATCTGTATCCCTGTGATACTATGTTTAGTACCCACTTGTCCTGGGTTATTAATTGCCAATTTTGAGCAAAAAGTGCTAATTTTCCCCCTAAGGGTGCTGTCAAAAGATAAGTGCTTGGTGTAGGCAGAGGGAAGTCATTGGAATTGTTTTCTGCAGGTTTCTGCTTTATCTCCCCCTGATTTGGAGGTAGATGCGCCCCATTGCTTTGACCTGTATGAATCTTGCTTCTGGTATCTGGAACCGTTTGGGCATCTGGATTTGCCCCTTTGAGCTCTGTCTGACACAGGAAAGGACCATTTTTTTGTAGGCCAGTGTCTACTGAATCTTGGTGGCTGCACTTGTAAGAAATTTTTAACGGTTTGCATAGACTTAGCTTTGTCTTCCATTTTCTTTAAAACCTCTTCTGCCTTAATCCCAAACAAAGAGTCATGCTGTAAAGGTGCATCTAGCAATTTAGCTTTAACATGATCTGGCAAATTTTCTTCCTTTAACCAGTTATGCCTCCTAATCACAGATCTAGTAACTGCGGCCCTGCAGGAGGCCTCTAAGGAATCAAAACCACATTGCAAAGTATGCTTTCCAACTTGTTCAGCTGCATGCAATAATTCCTGCAATTCTTTATTTTCTGCACATTCTGAAATCAACATCATTTTCTGTTTCAGCAATCCCATAACATGTTGTTGGTACTTAAGCATGTGAAATTGACAGTTTAAGGTCCTTACTGCCAAGGTTGCAGATGTATAAACCTTTTTTTCCCATCTGTCTAGTGCCCTTGAATCTCTGTCAGAGGGGGTAGGGTTTTTTGCTGTTGAGGCCTTAACTCCCTTTGGACCCTGTGAAATAGTTTCAAGGTCAGCAGCTGGGTTTCTAAATAAAAATGTATGTGAGTCAGGGACCCTGTAATATCGGTCAGGCTTACTGGGAGCCGGAGGTAAGGAGTCAGGGGTCAAGTTTGACTCTGAAAACACATCATCCACAATGTCTAAAACAGGGGGAATGGCCAAAGGCTTGTGCTGAGGGAGAATAAGGAAATCCCTGAGCCTCTTTTTTGATTCTGAGAAGTCTTGACTCTCCCAGTGAAAATGCTCCCTCAAAGTATGCAAGGTTTCTCCAAATGAATAATCCTCTGGAGGAGATGCAGATGGAATAGACTCCTCAGCATCAGAATCCTCATTGGGAGGTACAGATAATTCCTGATCAGAAGACGAATCATAAGAAATAGAAACCTTATCTGAAGATTCATAGTCAGTGTCTTGCCTAGGTCTCTTACCTGGAGGGGGATGGGTACCCCTGATTAAGGTAATAAGGTCTTCGGCCATTTTGATCATCTGTTTTTTAGGCATAGAGGCCTGTGCACGTGGCTCAGGCATTGGTTTTTTAGTTTTAGAAGTTGTCTTTACCTTTGGTTTTGCAGCTGTCATCGATTTGATATAGAAATGTTGAGATCTGAATACACCCTCAGAAGCCGGTGCCTGCTCAGCGGCTCCGGACCCATCCGAGGGAGATACATCCGTCGGTCCAATACCTTGAGTATCTTGTGGCATGCCGGACTCCCCATGGGCGTCGGTAGAGACTTGCGGCTCGAAGGTAGCGGGCATCAGGGGCTGCGGAAGTGCCTCACTGAGTACCGGCGAACCGGCAACTGGCTTAGGAGAAGCTTCGTCTTCAGTTCTGGATCTCGACTGCCTTTCTCTGTCCTTTTCTTTGCGTTTTTAATGTACTCCGGTAGTCGGATTGCTATCCGACAACATTTCTGGGTAGTTAAATCTGTTTCCAAAATACTTAGATGCAAAAATATACCGACGTTTAATAGTGCGTTGGTTAAATCTAGTACAAATCCGACACCCAGGCACGTTGTGATCAGGGCCTAGGCAAGGAATACAGTATAAATGGAAATCCTTATGAGGTATTTGCTTCCCACAAGTAATAAAATTATTAACTTTTTCTGACATCGGTAAAAAGCAAGAAAAAAGTTTCCCCATCGGGGTACTTAGCTTTAGTGAAGACTTCGGTTCTGAAACTCAAACTCGAATATTTCAGTAGTCGGCTGACCGGCACTTGCGAAATGCATCTGCTTCGGGCACCACGCGGCAAGAAAGACTGAAGAAAATGGCATCGGCTGCATGTTTTATACCCCTGACAACCTGACGTCATGGAAGACGAGGCAGCAACTGATGCAAGACCCAAGACTTTGGAATTCAGACCGACTGAGGGGAGATTACCCAAATGTAATGACTGCAACAGCTAACTGTATAATCCAACAATAATGAAGTCAACTCCGTTCAAAAAAATCACAAAAAAACACCAATATAACAATACATTGTATGAAGAGAAGAAAGGGAAACACCTGAATAAAGATAAAAGCTAACAGGTTAAGCAAGATAAAACAATACCAGCTATGGTATTGAAGAAATACCACAATGGTAAGGGAAAAGGCCGTACCAACAATGGTACTTGAAGTTTACAACAGTAATAATGGGTAGAGTCGAAAGAATAAGGATAGACTGGAGAAAAAATAGTAGCAATACTAAGGGTTTAGTAAAATATGAAGATATCCAAAAACTTTTACACAAATATCAAAAAAGATTTCACTTAGCTGAGAGCTCGGCTGAAAAGCGACTTTATGGCTATGCGGCAAACGAGATCTGAGGTAAAGGGGAGACGGGCATTCTGGGTAGAGACTTAGCTCAAGAGTTTTTTTGGTTGGTGCAAGCTTGGTAATAGGCTGACTCGGTTCCGAGGGCTTGGAACCATCAGTGATGAATGGACAGAAGATTAACAACATCAGACTGTCTCTTTGTTAATAAGAATAAATGCTCTTACCTCATGTGATTCCACACACAAGGGAGCTGTTAAATAGTTCCATACTTCACATCTATTTGTCTTCTTTACTTTGAATCCTTACCATGTACTTCTGTTTTTCATTTTCTTCTGCTTTTTCTGCTACTCCACTTTTGCCTTCTTTTAGTTTATTTGCATATGTTTTCGTTTCCCTCTCACCACTATTCTTCAGGACTGTCTCCCTGCATCCTGTTTTTGTATTTTCTCCATTATGTCCCCCCAGGAAACATTTTGTTCATTTTCTGCCTCACTGGGCACCACTTTTTCTTTAAGTAAATCATCCTGCAGCCTTCCCAACTGGAGGGTTATAATTATACATCATCATTTGCTGACTTGTCTCCAAACAGGTTTCTTTGAAACATTTCCTCAGAATCCTGCATACATTCTTTGGTTTTGCTTTGGTTATTTGCTTTCTCCTTCATTTCTTTCACTGCAACTTCATCATCTCCTTTTCTCTCCATCTGCCTCCCTGTTTGTCCAGGACGCCTCCGCGCCTGGAACAGAAACAGGAAGTGCCCACTCACAACAATGAAGAGTAGGGAAGTTCCCCGATGTCCTGTTTATAAATTGATATTTCTTTACTGAAAACAAAAACAAAACATTAAATGAACACGTGTATTCACCCTTAATTGGGCTTCCTCAGATCTAATTGCAGTTTACATAACATGCAGTATTTATATGTTTTAGTAACTAATTTATTCTCAATACACTCAAACTGGAGTAAGCCATTAGGTTGTTTGGCCAGGAAAGGTCACATACTGCTCACCTGTTCTGTATATTTACTCCTACTGACAGCTAACAGGGTGTAGCTTACGTGCTGTATTCCTATCCTATGTGGCTAGTGTCTAGTCAATACAAACCTTTATATGACTCTTTGTCAGTGACAATGTACTTCATCTTATCTTTCATGTAATAATTCAATGGTATTTTCCACAATTACAATGAACAAGTCACTGCCTTACTGCACGCCAGTAGCGAGATTATCACTATACATCAACGTGCAGACATCAAACATCTGGACAAAAGCTTCTGAAAAGTAGGCACATCTGACCAAAACTCTGGATACCCAATTACATAAATATTACATACCAAATAATTTCTCCCACTTTTTGGAGGATTGTGGGATGCCTTGCACTCAAAACACATGTAAAAAAAACTGAGGCAAACACATAAATAAGTTTTAGTGCAAGATAACATGTCAGTGTGCAAAAAAAAAAAAAAAAACACTTTCAGCCAATCAGTCTGTCGGGATTAAAGCTATAAACTGCCATTGGGCTTTTCCCAAGTCCAGAGTTAGATGCCTATAGCTTTCATTTGCCTACTGTGTGACTAAGCAAACCACTTAACCAGACAGTGTTCCAGGGTAGATTCTGAAAAAGGTCCACTGGATCAGTTAATCCCAGTTAAATACAAACAAATAAACACAACATACTTGTGCACTAAGAAAACAGACAAACAACATTACAGGAATTTTATTATATATCAGTTTGCTAGTTTCATAAGAAGACTC